>NW_026137607.1:1203633-2407266 GCF_009805555.1 Andrographis paniculata | reverse complement strand
CTTGTGTTTTGTTGTTTTGGATTTTGAAGTTCAACTGATTGTTTGATATGATTTTTGGAATGGAAAACAGTTATTGGATGCCATGCATTTGAAAAGGGAAATTCGATTGTATTTTCCACGTACTTTCCTTATTGCTTATATATGAGATCATTTTCCCTAACAACATGATTGATGAGAATGAATGAAATAAACAAGTATACGGCATACATAAGAATGGAAAAAAAAAAAAGAAAAAAAGAAGTGAATGGTATAATGTTCTTAAACATCATTCATGGTTTATATGGATGATGAATGATAAAGGTATGTTACGATTTTATACTTTTATGAGGTTTGCCTTTTTGTGGCGTTCTTACTCTTGTCTTTTTTGATAACTTGATATTTTAGACATGTGGAAACCATGCATGTTTTATGTGTATAAGTTAATATTGTATAGAGTACTCCCAACACTGACAAATACCTTTCACTAGGTGGATGGTAAGACCTTTTCTGGATTTGATGTCTATGTGTACAACTTGTTTCTTATTACATTTGCAGTACCATTTGTTTTTCAAATTTTTCTTTGATTGTACAAGATATCAAGAAAGGTGAAAGATTGATGTAGGGATTGTAATAACTTACTAGCTCAAGAGAAAATATAGGAGAATTCTTGTTGTCTTTCTGGTCACTTGGCCTGCATAAATGGACGGAGCTGATGTAGGTTAAATAGTTTTTTCAGCTATTCATAGTGATGTGTGATGGAAAAACTTTTTCAATATATGGTTTCCTGTGATGGAAAAACTTTTTCAACTTTCGTAGTAGAGGTGTTGGTGAATCCTCATGTCCGCCCATCGTGTATGGCTATCGCTGTTGCCCTTTTAACAGATGTTTGGTGGATGAGGATGATGATATGTACACTGATGTGAAATTTGAGAAATTGAAGGTTCTTTTTGATGTTTTGCAATTTTAATATTATGACATATTGATATTTTTAGTTTCATGATAGTTATATTTAATACTTTGATATTTTGATATTTTTAGTTTCATGATAGTTATATTTAATACTTTGATATTTTGATATTTTATTTGAAATGTAGTGATTTGATGTTATAATTTTATATTATATAATTAAATATTAGAAACTTATAATAGGTAGGTCGCCGTATTGCCATTTCGGGCACCGTGCGCCTAGGCGATATGGTAGTCCAATGACGTTGTACCTAAATCCTGGCCGTAACAACCTTGGTGTTGAGTATCCCACATTCGAATTAATGTTGGGACTCTCCTACCTTATAAGGATGAAGGGTTACTCGATATAGTACCAATTGATTTTAAGTTAGAACTTCGGATCATTTCTTAACAAAATAAAAGATGGTCATGTTGGCAGCAATTCGGAAGGTAGTCGGGAGATTTCTCTCAACCAGACCTGATGTTAAAATTCAGAAATCAAATAAAAGATTACTAAATGGTAAAAGAACAACCAAAAAAAAAAAAAGAAAAAAGATGTTTCCCAGTTGCCTTGAGTACATTGCTGAATGGTAAAGAATCAGTTATTTAACCAAAGATAGCATTATATTTGCACTAGTAGCTGTTGCTTTCTGTTTTTTCTTATTCCGGTTAGTATGCCATTTGTTTTGTGGTGTAAACTACATTACTTTCTATTATGTTCTAGTCGATCGCTACATTTTGTAATTATATATCTTATTTTCTAAGCCTGTCCCTTTACCTGTGAACCCACCCTTGTTGTAGGATGGGATGCTAAAACATAAAACAACTTATGAGATTATATCTCCAGAAGAAATTGGACTTCTTCGGAGTAATGAATCTGGTATAGTTCTTGGAAAACTCAGGTATGCTGGATATATCCTTCTTTTGTGGTGCCCTTTGTTAGTATTCATTTTCTTACTCCATCTCTCAAGATTCCTGAAAATGGATGCTTAAGGTTTATGTATCCATCTATGAAATTTCCATTACAGCTTAATATGTTCAGTTCCACCAGCTCATGTATATGCTGACTAGATTTGCTTGTTAGAAAAAAGGTTTCAGTGCATAACCCTGTAATATGTAATAGTTTTTATTTATTAATTTGTATATAAGGTGGTCTAGAAAATAATTCCTAATGTTGGGTTGATGCTAATAATAAAACATCAGAAATAATATCTCTATCAAGTATGTTACTGGTCTTATTACTTATAGCTTGTTCATCGTCTGTCGAGGTGCAATTATTTTAACTTAATATTCCTATGATCTACTTAGATGAAAGTGGTTGTTATAATAAATTGCAGACAGTAGGGGCTGTTGTACGTGTAGGTGTTTGCGTTCGCCAAAGCTGATTAGTATCTTAAAACTAACTATTGGCATGTTTAAATGACATTTTAGACTTTTGATGTTTTTCGCTGGGTGACAGTACTTTTTTATTTATTTTTATATAATTAATGGCTCATGCTCTGAAAGCCAAAATATTGGAGGTAAAGTAACTTCATATTATTTTTGTTTGTTTTTTCGTTCATTCTACAGTGGCCGCCATGCTCTAAAAGCCAAAATATTGGAGGTAAAAGTAAATTTGAGTTAATGTATGAAAATTGTGTAATAACATCATCATTGATCATCTTGTCTTTTATTAATGATTTTGCAGCTTGGTTTTGATATTGATGGCAAGGACCTTGATGATCTATTCGTACGTTTCAAGACTATAGCAGGAAATAAAAAGGTGTTAATATTCTCTAATAGTTACTACTTCATTTTCCAAAGAGTGATGCATTCAGAAAGTGTGCTCCATATGCTAGCTAACATTTTGCAAATTGCAAAAAAATGGAGGTTTCTTAGTTTAAGAATAGTTGACATCAGAATCCATATGAATGATAAAAGTTTGAGGAAATGTAAAGCAAAAGTGTAGAATGTGCTGGTTTGTATTGGGTATGAAGAATGAAGATCTAATGGGTATGTATTGGTTTGACAATTACCATCTGCACAGTCAAATCCTTGGCGTTCTTATTGTTTGTAACATTAAAAAAAAAAAAAATCATATGCGCACTAGAAATGAAGTGAAAGCACTTAAAAAATAAATTGTGTGAAACAAGTATTATGAGTGAGCTAACTTATAACCTGGTAACTGTAAATATCATCCTAGATACTTGACATATTTTATATTGATGGCCTGATTGATTTTTATCTGTTAGAATTTAGATCCTCTCCTTCCGCATAAATGCATACTATTATGTGGTGTATTTTTTCTATTCAAATGTCCAACTTCTAGATTATTTGCAAATATTTCCAGCGCGGTTACAGGGTAGCATATACTGTTACTTTTTTTATTGTTTTGCTTACAGTTAAAAGTGTCTGTTATTAAAAAAATATGTCTTTGTCAGCTTGCCTAGATATCATGTTTTCAAAATTTATACCTACGGTTTGCATATGCTTATATTGCTAAGATTGGGATATTTGGGCACATGTTTCCATCTTTTTGAACAGATTATCACTGATGATGACCTAATTGCCCTTGTTGCGGATGAAGTGTTCCAGCCACTAGTCGTCTGGAAACTTGAAGATGTACAGGCATGTCTATGCTGTGCTTATTACAGTTTTATGGTTGATTGTTGAATTAATTAGAGCGTAATGCTTCATTCAATTTACCATAATTGTTGACAACAAACAGGTCACATGTGGTACTCTTGGCCTTTCAACTGCAACTGTTAAACTCACTGATGCTAATGGCAATGAGCATATTGCTTGTTCAGTTGGAACAGGACCAGTTGATGCTGCATATAAGGCTGTTGATCTTATTGTTAAGGTTTGAAATATATTTCAATTATAACACTTAATATTTTCTATTTCCATGATAGTTATGTTCAGGATGGCGGAAATATATAGACACAATTGTATTCCACTTAGTCAACAGATGATATGCTAGTATTGCAATAACTTAACATATGGCATTCAATCTGAAAGTTTGTATATTTATTAATTTCGCAAATAAATAAATTGTGCAGGTTCCTGTTACACTCTTAGAGTATTCAATGAATGCAGTCACTGAAGGTATTGATGCAATAGCCACAACAAGGGTTCTAATTCGTGGTGAGAATAGTGCTGAAGCAACACATGCTTTGACAGGAGAAACCATCAATCGTGCATTCAGGTAATATCTCATTGTCGAGGTCCTAATTCAAATGTATTGGGTAACCCGGGTGACAGGTAGAGAAATACATAAAGCAGCGGGGAAAAAAAAAAGTGAGTTACGTTTTCAGATTCATTAAACATGATTTTACTTTACTGCCAGTGGAACTGGAGCAGCAATGGATATCGTCATATCCAGTGTCCGGGCCTACATTGGTGCACTAAATAAGCTGGTGGGATTCTGGGATCGCTTGGAAACTAGCAACTCTGGTGAGGCCAAGGTGTTGCATACAGCATAAACCAACTGTTTGTTTGTTGTCTTGTCCTTTTGCAATTGTATCTATAGTGCATTGTTAATAGCCTGAAGGTGGAGAACAGAGTGATCTTTAGGTTCCATCAATTACTACTGTTCTCCGTTCCTCCCCTTCATGTTTCATTTTTTGATCCGTGCAATGGGTGGTCTGGAATATGTGTAGTGTCTTGTATGTAATGGAAGTTTTCTTGATGATGATGATGAACCTATTGAGTAATTTTGCCTCAGATGATGATGCATACGCGAATCATTTCTCTTGCATAGTAAAGCTATGAGTATGTCATTGGAGAAATTATCATTCCTTTCTTCTCATTTTATGTGAAGAAAGTTGCAATGTTTTCATTCTTCCCTGATGCAAGAAATTATCGGTCGGGGTTGGAACTGATCTTCCTTCCAGGTATACTGTGCTGTAAGTAGTTCACCATTTCTGGTTTTTGTTCGACATATTCTGAATAGTTTAGTTCATTGTTATCTCTCATGTTTACATTATTATTTATATATATATATATATTATTTTACAGCCATCAATGCAACTGTATTACATGTCACGGAGAAGCTACATAGGCAAGGATCTATATGACAAGTTGTTTGGGGTTGTGGATTTTCGGAACACATTAGCATAAAAAAAATAATAATAAAAAAAAAATCATCGAAATTATATGTGCATTGGGACTTTCTTTCTTTATATAGGCATTGTGACTATGCTCAGAAAAAAAAAGTGGTCAGACCATAGGATTCAAACGAAATGTATCTGTCTTGTAACTTCCAAAATATTAGAGTGTACTTGTCTTGCATGATAATTGTGATGAGCTGGGTATTTAACCTTTTGCTAGTGATTTCATTCCATTGTTTTGGTCATAAAAAATGTTGAGTTCCATTGAATTGTCTGAGGCAAGTAAAGTACAGACAATGCAGATGGGTTGAAGACCCTTGTAGAGGAGCTAAAATAAATGATTTATATTGATGGCTGAACAATTGAAAGTGGTTTACGACTGATTTCATTCATCTTATGTCTTGGCTTCTTGTTGACTTAACAGATCAGCATTCATATCACAACCGTCGGCTGAATGACACCTTTTGTAATACCCCGGAGTTGGACCGTTGCTTGGCCAACTTCTGTGGATGAACCAATGCCAGGTCATTCGAAGTTGATTAGAAGTTAAATGGATTGAATAGCCTACTAGATTCAACAATGTGCACATTCATTTTCGGGAGCTCTACCGAAAGAATTTTAGAGTTAAGGAACTTGTCCTTAAGTAATTTGAGAATAACTCCTCGGAAGTCTCCCAGGGTGCACATGAGTGAGAACAGAAGCGCGTTGGAAAGATTTGTGTTGACCTATGGAGTCAGCCTATGATATTTCGACATGCCTGATTTTGCGTGGATTGCGGACCGAGGTGTTACACCTTTCAACTTGCGCAATTGGAGATAAGAATTCTACAACCCCACCTCTACCATCTGTCTTCTATAGGTTTGTGGTGAAAAGGATGGGTTTCTCTAGGTTTTGTATGCCTTGTGTTTCGTATCAATATGTTGAATTTGCCCAATCACTTAGGCGAACTTCTTTTAAACAAAGAATGCAGTGTCAACCAAGTCAAGAAAAAATGCTGGGTATAAATGCTATTTTGTTAAGTTTATAGTTTAATTGTTTTCAAGGACTTTGACAATTTTGAAGTCATGACTCATGGAATAACTTATGTAGTTTTATTTTATTTTTCGAGATTATCTTTTCTAGTGCGGATAATGGTACATATTTGTTTGTAAGATGGTCATTTCATTAGATCTTTATGTTGAAGAACTTTAGGCATCTTCCTACCACGGTAATTTCGAAGGTTTTGATCTTTTTATTTTGTTGGTTGGATTAAATAATTTTGGGATCAATGGTAAAATATATGAACACGCTTCAATGTATAATAAAACAATTATATTTAATAGATTACTATACATATATAAATATACTATATGATAATTTTTTGTTGCGGCTATGAACAGATAATTGGTGGTATAAATATATAAACATATTCTATTAAAGATTGATTGTATTTCTTTCTATATAATTATTTCGTTTATTATTGTTGTTAAATATATTAAAAAATATAATTGCAATAATAATATTTTCATTATTGACAACAATATTTATTTAAGTAGCTACATGTTTTAAGTAAAATTTTCATTTTCCATACATTTAAGGTAATATAATTGTGTTAAAATATTTTTATACTTATATTTATAATTTTTTTTTTATTAAGAATAATTTTTTATAAGTAAATAATTCTCTTATTTATTTATAGTAGTAGTATATACATAAAGTCGAACACTTAGTGCTCCTTTGAATTGATTTTAAAACTAAAAAAATTGTTTGGATGTAATAGATTTGAAAGTTCTTTTAAATTGTTAAAATTACTCAGAATACATACGGTTAGTTTAAATGTATTTTTATTTTAAATTGTTGTAATATATTTTTAAAATTTTATAGATAAATTTAAAATATTTTACCAAATATAATAAATAAATATATTTTTAATTTAGTATCACAATTATATTTTATTTTTTTATTTAAATATAATAGATAAATTTAAAATAAAAAATTTAATTCAACTTAAAAAATCAAAATATTAATTTACGTGAATTTAACAAAAATAAAAATATAGTATGTATTAAAGTTCTCAAAGCAATTTAAAGAAAATATTTTTATCGATAACATATTTAAATACAATAATTTAAATTATATCATCTTTGTTGTCGTCGTGGAATTTGGTTCTTAATAGAGTTTTTTTCTCTTTCATATATTTGACACTTTAGATTGTTGGTCCTTTCCATTCTCGTTGATCTTCAATATCACCAACTTCTTCAATTTCTACTATTTCACCAACCTCTTCAAACATCTCAAACACGTCTATATCATAATTCATTCCTTTTATATAATTATGAAGAACGAAGCAGACATATGTAATAGCAAATTGATCTTGAAGATCAAAACAATGTATATTTTGAAGTATCTTTTATTTTGTTTTACGAACTCCGAAAGCTCTTTCAATGATGCTTCGCATATTTGAGTGATAAAAATTAAAGAGCTCATTTTGAGGTTAAAATTCCGGAGCCAACCTAAATTTGGAAGGTAATATATAGTATTTCGGTATGGTTCTAAAATTCCATCAGATATCCCAAATCAACTAGATAATACTTAGATAGAAAAAGAAAAATATATAAATAAATAAATAATAGTAATAATAATAATAAACTAACTTTGTACAAGTTATAAAAATAAATAATAAACATAATGAAATAGTAAGAGAAAATAGTTTATAAAAATATTGTGTACCTTTAGGTGGCAAAGGAAAATTGTGTTTCAAATTACCAAGAGCTTCATAAAATATTTTAATATCATGAGAAGACCCTCCATAATCGATCAAAGCAAAAACGAAGCACATATTAAGATCACATACAATGAGAAAATTGTAGTTGTCATTCCCTTTCGACCAATAAATGGTGTCTTCTTATCATCAAACACATGAATCGCAATGTAAGTCTTGTCTATTGCCCCAATGCAATCTTAAAAATAGGTCAATAACGGATATCATTGCTAAAATATTCTTGAGCATCTTTGAGCATCATTGCTAAACGTCGAATAACCTTTAGAACTCTATAAATATGTTTGGATATTGTCTCTCCAAAATCATGTCCAATCATGTACCAATTCTTTCACTGATGAAGCATGTCCAATCATGTATAAAAAAATAGCCACATATTCATGTAGACTGACATTTCGAGTTGGTTCCAATCCAAACTTTATATTTAGATCAGGTGCTAACTTATAAAATACATGGTTTCTCATTCGGAATTGCTCAAAAAATCATTCTTTTGTGTTCGCATTTTACCTCTTCAACCCAAGCATGTCTAGAAAGATAGGGTGTTCTCTTTTTCTTTTTCTTTATAAAAATAGTACAATCCAATATAAACTCTTGTTAACTTTGTTGCAATATAGAGTGATTATCTATGTTTATTAGTAATATCATATTTCTCTTCATCTTCATCCGATTCAATATCAAAATCTTTATTCATCATGTATATATGATATAAATAAAACACAATATTTATGACAATTAAAAAAAATTCATGAAAAAAAATTATAATAAAATAAATAAACACTTCGTAAAATATAAATAATCAATAAACAAATGTTGAAATAAACATAAATATAAACAAAAGTTCCACAAACAAAAATTTATTTGACAAAAAAATAAACAACTAGGTCACATTCAATGAATTAATAATAAAATAGCTTATTCATAATGTATACATATATATATATATAATTATTTCATTAGAAATATTTTACATCCTCAAAAGAAAATGTGGTCAACAAACTCATAACAACTTCACGCTCGTCTTCCATAAAATAGACAAATACTTCTCTATGTTGTTTGTTCACAAGTACTCGTAATGTCAAATTATAAACATCACTCGAAGGTACTATTTCAGACAAATCTTTAAGTATTTTCAAATAATCTTGCAATTTTTTTTTTTTTTTTTTGCAAGTTGTGATTGATTCATACTACAATCAATTAATTGTTCAATAGATGCTTGAAGCCTATAAGTCCACTTCTCTTTTCATCATTTTTTACTCTCTTTCTCTTTTTTTTTTTTTTTTTTTTTTTTTTTATCTTTATTTTGTGTGTCCGGTCATTTGTCAATTTCTACGTAACTATCACTAACATCCATTGACGATCATAAAACCAAATTTTAAGCACTAGCAAGTTGTTCGTTATTTTCACCTTCAGTTGGCCAAAAATATATTCACTCATAGCAACTACATCCTTAAAATATTTTTCCATCAAATCCAAAAATATCGGAGGATCATATTTAAATATAAGATACTTTGGGTTTTCCTGTATATGAATATATATATATATATAATAAATCACTTCTAATTATTTTAAAATTAATTAATTAAAAGTACGATGTAATTTAGCTTTTGATGCTCATATATCTTCCGTTGCTGTTATCAGTATGACCTAAACAAATTTTGCCCACAAACCAAACTCTATTTTTAAATTATCACATCTATTTTTAAGTTGTTTCCTATCATATTGGCAACCCGTCTTTTCATAAAAAAATTTAATCAAGTTATATCATCCCTCTCTTGTAAAACAAGTGTTTGGTCTATTGCCAACATCAATTTTTTCTTTGCAAATTTCTAAAACAATTCCAGTATTATAGTCTGTTCATTTTGCTTTCTTTTCAAATTTTTTGCTAAGATTAACCGGATTCAATTGTGTTGGCATTATCACGTCCCTACTATAACATAATAAAATTTTGATTGTTATAATCTAATAATAATACATAAAAATAAGCATATTTCAAATACACATACAATTTATAACAATTATGCTATATACAATAATAATAATAATAATAATAATAATAATAATAATAATAATAATAATAATAAAGTAACCGACAGGTCCAAAAAAATATGCAAACAAGCACGCAAGTTTGTTCATAAATATATATATAAATCTGCAATGTATTGAAATAAAAAAGCAATATATATATATATATATATATTTAAATTCCTAATATGGCGTGTATCTTCAAAGTTCTTGAGTTCAATTCTTAATCCATTCCTACCAATCCAATACTACTTCATAAAAAGAAAATATGCAGTCAAATTCGATTCATAATCGTGCAGTGTGATATAAAATATTAAAATCCAATCAGTAGTCCTTTAAAGAAAAAAAATAACAAACTATAAAACCTGAAGATGAAGATAGATATTTGCATTGCAATCAACGACAAGGAAGAAAAATGCAAAATAAATGCAGAAGGAGAAACAAACACGAAGAATCATTGCTAGAGAAAAAGAATTGATCAATAAAGGTGGCTAGGTTCATAGTTTGTTATAAACTTTATTATTATTATTAATAATGGTAAATTCCTAATTTTAATATTAAAGATGTTTCTACTTTTTTTAATCTAAAAGTTGCTTCTACTTTTGATAAAAAGTCAATCCAAACAAGATTGAGTATATTTTTAGAAGTAGAAGTCAAAAACACTTATAAAAATCTATCTAAACGGGGCCTTAATACTGAAAAATCAAATAATTTATTATTCACATTTGTGTTCGGCTAATTGAATTTATTACTTGGTTTAATTACAATTTATTTAATTTACATAAAATCCGATACTTTTTCTTTTAGATAATACTCTTCCTGTCCGTCTCTCATATATTCTATTTTTAGTAAATTTATTTATTTTAAATATATTTAATAAATATAAATCAATTTAATTAAATTTTCAGTTTGAATCCACTCAAAATTATTTTATTTCTATCACCCTTTTCAATAAACAAATAATTCATTTTTATCTACCTTTCAAAGTTCTCATTTTTTTTAGTATTATATAAAATTTTATTATCTATACAATGATATCCATATCATATATCATATATTAATATATATAGCACAAGACACTTTAATTCGTGCATTCTCATAATTTTGAAATTCTTTTATTTTTTAAATAATAAGTTTGGATAATTAGTTAAAATTTGTTAGGATAACAACTAATCTAACAAAATCCAGATTTATCAAGATAACAAATAACAAACATATGGATAAAATTAAGGTTTTGTATATCTATATATATCCCGAGAGATTAAGCCAAATTCGCCAAAATAAAAATTATTATGAGATTTTCATCTAACACTACGCAGGTTAGAAAAAAACGATGATCCAAAATGGTTCCTGCTCTTTTCTCTTTTCTTTCTCCACTTATTCTTTATTTTCAATTTTGTTCTTTACAACTTAGTAAAAGAAGAAATGGAAGGAAAATAAAACTTTAAAACAGAATAAGAATGAGAGAAGGATGGATGATGGACGGTGCAATTTTTTTAAACATTTGTTTTTTTTTTTAATTACAAATGAGAAGAAGAAGAAAAAGAAGATTGTGAAGGAAAAAAGAACGGACGAAATCGTGAGGGTAGAAAAATAAAAATAAAAGGGAAATAAGATGATGAGATCGAATCGATATTATATTTTAATAGTTGGGCACAATATGTAATGTGATATAGTTTAGTTTTGTTACGTATGAAATTTATAATTAGGTTAAAAAACCCAAGTTAGAAGAAAAAATGAGCCTATAATAGAGTTTGTTGGACTGATCGAGGGGTGTTTCGAGAAAATCGGGTGAAATAGACGTATTTCTAAAGAAATATCGGGTCGGAAGGTCCGCAGGTTGAAAGGTCCGCAGGTCGGAAGGTCCGCAGGTCGGAAGGTCCACAGGTCGGAAGGCCCGCAGGTCGGAAGGTCCGTGGGTTGAAAAGTCTGCAGGTTGAAAGATCCGCAGATCAGAAGGTCCGCGGGTCGGAAAGTCTGCGAGTCGGACAGTTTGCAGATCGGGAGGTCTGCAGGTCGGGTGGTCCATAAGGAGGAAAGTCTGCAAGTCGGACGGTTTACAAGTCGGATAGTCTGCAGGTCGGTTGGTCAGTGGGGCGGACGATGTGCAAATCGGAAGGTCTGTGGTCGGGCCAACAAGTCGGGTGGTCTGCAAGTCGGGAGGTTTGCGGCTGGACCAACAAGTCGGGTGGTCTGCAGGTCGGAAAGTTTGCGGCCGGGCCAACAAGTCGGGTGGTCTGCAAGTCAGGAGGTTTGCAACTGGACCAATAAGTCGGAAGGTTTGCGGTCGGACCAACAAGACGGAAGGTCTGCGGTCGGTCCAAGAAGTCGGAAGATTCGTGAATGGATAGGCAAATCGGTTGGTGTGGAGGTCGGATACTGGTGAGAGCGAGTGAGAGTAATAATTTGGTCGGCTAAGGGCACGTGTCAGCAAAAGAAGAGTTAGCAGACGGTTGAAAAAGAGGCGTTGTAACCGTTCGGACGACGGTTTCCAGTATCGTTTCTGAAGAGTATTTAAGGATTGAGATTTGCAACTGACAAATGATCTTCAATCATCTTCAAATGACGACAAAGTCAGTGATTCGGAGATCATCATTTAAATTTTCAGTATTTTACTTTCCATTTCTGTATCGTACAGTGTTTAGAGATTCCTAATCTCAGACGCTAAATATATCAAATTCGAAGATAATTTTTTATTTTCGGATTTTACTTGAAAAAATACATCAACAATATATAAACATATTTTATTTAAAAATAGTAAAGAAAAAAATATATAAAGTATTCCAATTAAATTAATAATTAATACTGATTCTAATAATTTGAAACTTAGTTAATATATATATATATCTTTATTTAAATATTTTTTTATAAATTATAATTATATTTTTTTATATAAATTTTTTTAAAAATAATATATTATAATTAAATTGATTTAAATATTTAATTAAAAATATTAAAAATATAAAATTATAAAATTTGAATATATAATGAAATATATGTACAATATATATTAAATTCTAATCTTAATATTCCACAAAATAAAAAAATATATATATTTTTTCAAAAAAAATTGAAGGATATAATAAATATCAGGATATAATAGATAATTAAATAAAATAAATATTTTTAGAAAAAAAAATCTTCAGTTTTTTCAAATTGAATATATATATATATTTTTACAATTTGCCACTCTCTCGCTCCCTTATATTGTTCTTTTAAAAAATTAAACCAAAAATAAAATAAAATATCCTCCTATTTCATCCCCTCCTCTTTTAATCCCTCGAACAAAAGAGACTTAAGAATTCGAGTTTGTAAAATTTAAAAATTAATATTTTAAAATTTATTCGCAGCATTTAAGTCATTTGACTAAGTCAGAGAATTTGGTGCAATTTCATAAAACCACGTGTGAATTTTGTGCAATTTAACCTTACTTTAATTAAAATTTTAAAAAAAATAAATTTAAAAATTTAAAATCAGATTAAAGATTAAAGTGTGTAATCATTAAAAAAAAAAAAAGTGATATGAAATATGAGACCGGAAACGACAATGTGAACATGTATATGGGACAGTGAGAGTATTATATAAATATATTTATAAATATATTCTCTTCATTCATTAAAATTAGTTCATTTATATTCGACATTAAAATTAAAAAAATAAATATTTTATTAAAAATTTGATAAAGTAAAAATATAATTGGAAGTATTTGAAATTTAATTAGATATTAAATTAAATGAAGAGAGACAATATAATAAATTTAATAGTATTTATTGTAAATAAATATTAAATAAATGGTAACAATTAAATATTAATACGTTTGAATTTGCAATTTGGGGGGGCTAAGGAGTAATATTTTTAATAAAAAATAATTATTTTTGTGTAAGTATATTCAATAAAACAAAATATTTGATTTGTAGTGAAAGATCAAAACCAAACCTAAAAGAGAGGTACTTCCGAGTGCCTATCAATTGGAAAGAAAAAGGATTAAAATGTAGAAATCACCGTCCATAAAAAGACATACACTATACATCAAATAATAGGTTAAAACTAAGAAATCATCAAATAATTATCTAAGGAGACAATAAACAAATAATAATAATAATAATAATAATAATAATAAAATGGAAGATTTCTTCCCACACGTACCTCGGAAACATGAAGCAACTTCTGCAATACCTTATTTCCCTTGCTACAAAAAACCATTTTTATTTTTCCTTCTCCCCTCTTCTTTTACTTTCACTTTGCCTTGCTTATCTGCTCGTCCATATTGCTGCTGGACGCGTCCTCCTGCTTTGAAATTGAGCTCTCTGTTTTATCTTTATGATCAGGCAGGCGTAAGCCAGCTTCCATGTCAGCAGCCTCTGGACGGCTTCCTTCGCCCCTGCAAATTTTTCAATCTTTGGATGATCAACAAGAATGGATTGAATTATACAGAAAATAAACCAATTTTGCAAAATTTGAAGTCGATCAAGCTCTCAAAAATTGCTCGACTCTCTAAAGCTGCATCATAAATGGCTTGTCAAAATAAATGGGATATGTTATAAGATCACCTAAACTCTGCAGCTAATAGGGTAATACATAATTAATTGCATATTATATAGTCGTCCAATAGGATACTTTCAAGACGAGGGCTCGACTAAAAAACATAAATAAATTGCTGAAACTAGAAAGTTGGATCTACAAAAATAAATTGCTCAAAGTAGTTGGAAGTAATTCCAATATTGGGAAAGATGATATATATCCATGGTTTTGTATGGATACCGACATGTAATGGAAGTCGAATGACTTTTTGGTGCATGGTTGACATAACTACCAACATTTTGGATATAGGTGACTCCATGTGACAATCGGCCAAAGCAAATAATAATAATAATAATAAGAGTGCACGAATATGATGAAAACAAAAGTTCTTGTGTACCCGGAATAAACAATGAGCCCCACAGTAACAGCACCAAAAGCTATGAAATAAAGCCAATCAACCTGCAGAAAATTGGAGTTTTATATAGCATAACAAAAAAATAAATAAATAAATAAATAAAATGGGAGAATGTTTCAAAAACTCCATATATGCTTCTATCTGTTTACAAGTTTCCAAATAAAGTCAATAAAATCTTCAGTAAAATCATTTTGTCATTAGTGCCCAACACCAGCACGATTTAACAACTACAATTACATTAAAATATATTTAAGGTTAAAAGTGGACTTAAACATATGCATTTTGGTGATTATAACATTAACATTTGCAAATAATTAAACTGCTGCCTTTGATTCCAATAATCATATTTGTAAACAATGGCTAAGATGCAATCATCTTGATTCTTTCATGTTTTGTATTAAAAATTCTTCCAAACCTTTTCATGGTAGGCAAAGATCCGTATCAACACAGCCCACATATCTGAGGTGAGCAACGACAGATTCAGCATTGTTGATCCACTGATCTGCAAGAGAAAAGTTGTTGCAGAAGAATGAAACATCAAAGATAATGGGGGTTTTGAAACTGATCGGTGCACAGATACAATGGGAGAACTATGCAGGTCTCAGGATATTAAGTAAGTTTGACAGCAGAAAAATCAATTATAGATTAAAAGCTTAATGCAAATATTTCATGGATTGCTGCTTCAATTTCTTTAGACATGTTTCTATTCATAACTCCAGCATTAAAAAGACTCTTAGAAGGATATGCTTAGACCATGCACAGAATTGCAAGCAAAATTAATATAAGGCACAGAGAGCGATGTAGAAAGGTAACAAAATTCGACACTTAATATTGCAGTGTCAATGTGCATGCAAGAATCAAAAGAGTAACATCGAATCTAAGACCGGAAATGCTGACAAAGAAATATTCAGCACAAGCCACAAACTAATTCTGCTTCTCTTCATATTGTCTACTAATGCTACAAGGGGTTCCGGAGAATTTTCAATATGATCCCTAATCTCACTGAGGTTTATATTTACTAAATCTATTGTACGTCTAGCGTTGTTCAGTTCAACTATGGGAACATTTATCTCTATCTATTTGAAAATGAAAAGGAGTAAAGAACTTGTCATAAGTGTAATCAACGTCAATTAAATATGTGCTAAAAAGATAAGATTAATATGAACAAAAGATAAGCAAAGATGAAAAGAGATAAAAGATCATAAATTAGCTATTAATAATCTTGAATTGCCGCATATCCATCTGACTATGAGAAGTGTTAGAGAGCGACTAAGTAGAAGAAACTAGTTAGGCTAGAAATGAAAGTGATACCTTTAAGAGGATTGGAACTCCAGAGTAAAACAGAAACATGGCTAAAGAATATCCCACAAAAGGTAGTGTCTGCACCAAAGAAATGAGCACCAAATTTAGTGCCTATGTATGTAGTCATTTCTTCATCAAGCACTTTATGTTCTGTTTAGGAATTCATGCCTAAATAATCTGGGAAAATACTACCAATATCTGCAGTCTGGATTCCCCCCAATATAGATTTGTCAATGGAATGTAATGCTAACAGTATCATAACCAGGAAAAAAAAAAAAAAAATTCGAATGCACTGCTCTAATATACTCTAAAGCATAGATCAAATTCTCATTGTGAAGGCACCAATAATACCAGATGTGAACTATGATGATATATATAATTATATATATATATATAGACAACGTATATTTCAGTTGGCACTATAATCAATTTGATAAGAATATTATGACATAAAAAGTTCACTACACGTTGTCATGATAATTCAGTGATTTTCAAAATCCACAGGCATGTATAAATGCTTCCTCTCACATGCCTCATCACAAACAGCAACTATAATATCAAATCCAGAAACCAAGAAGAGCATTTCTCAATTTTTGAGAGGTCAGGAAAAGATTCAGTTCTTCACAATTTTTTTTTATCAACTAACATGCTTCCGAACTAAAACTTTCAAACTTTAAAGCTCTATATATTGAAAGGAGAGTGTCCATCATCCATGGAATTTCTATGACCATCCATGGTGACCCTTTGGGTTTACTTTCACTTGGAGCTATGTAACTTAACCGACTAGAAAGCAAAACTTATTAAAGAAATTTCCTTACAAACTTATTATTGTGAACAGGGAATTTTCCTTGCACACATATTATTATGAACACTTGTCCTACAAGTATTGCACCCAATTTCATGTGTGCATGTCTGTGTTGGTGGGGGAAGGAGAATTTGAAGAGAAAAAGATGATGTATAGTTACCGCCCCCACAGACCAGTGAATGGACGCGAGTTCATTGCGCTCTAGTACGGCTCTGTATATGCATTGTTAAAGAAGTAAAAACTAATGATAAATGCCACATTAAATTAACTCTGGTGGACACACATATTTGTTCAAGTGATCATCAGAATGAGTAGACCATGCATGAATTTTGTAACAAAGAGGATACATTTGGCATGCACTGATAATGCCACCAAACAAGCCCAAGAATGCCATAAGTTCAACTCTATCAGCACTTTTAACAAAAAACTCCTGCATGGAACAACAATAAAAGAATTAAAATTCCATCCTTAGAACTGTAGCGAATCAACATAAATATACCTTGAGAAATTTAGCCTAATTAGTTTGGATAGAATCCATAAACATAGCTGGTTAACCATCGACAACAAATTATCATATGCACTAGCCTTATGTATGTCCCTATTAACAGGTTAGGTGTAAAAGAGAACTATTTTTGTATGGGAAAAAGTCGAGATGAGAGGGAAAGGAAGATAGTCGAGATCAAAAGAAAACATACCAAGCAATTATAACATTTGAGAAAAAGGAAAAGAAACATGGAGGATCAAGAATATTACAGAAGCCCACACAAGTACTTAATTTGTTTGTATGCTGAAATTTTTAAAAGATTGATAGTTGAATTTGAGCTAAAGAACAATTTATCAACTGAACACAAAAGTGAAAAAAAAAAGGAAATAGTTCATTGGAGGTAGAAAGAAATGCTACAGCTACACATTGATATATAACATTAAATTGAAACAACACAAGCACCATTATCGTCGTACCTCACTGACATTACTGACACCATAAAGGGTGGCTCCAGCAAGAACAAGAATATCACCTTTGATTGGGTTAGCTCCACCTATAGCAGTGAGTAAATGGAAAAACAAGCCACCCTATCATTTTCCACCAATATTTTAGAAACTTATCACCAATAGAAAGGGGATGCTTATGCAGCGATGCCATCACATAAAAATCATGTACTTCTTAAAAAATATTTTATTGGGCAGTTGAGAATAAGTATCTGACTCAATTAGTCGTTGATTTATGTGATGAATCAAACAGATAACTGCAATACTTACTTGATCTATCTGCAGCATGGACGTCTGAAAAAATAACAGTCACAAGACCAGCAATACAAATTACCACGCCAATCAACTTTTTGACCCTATATTTTGTCTTCAAAAAGAACCACGTTAAAAACAGGACACATGGAATTGTCCAACAATCCAGCAGCATGACACTTGTGATTGATGTGTACTGATATGCTTTAACCACTGCCATGTCAAATAAATAAATTTTATACATTAGCATTAGCACTTAGCCAAACGAACCAAACTGCCTGCAATCCATTTTACATATTTTCTATGGATAGATGAAACAAATGCATGCAGAAAAAGAATACCGTAACAAAAGATGAAAAGGAAAATAATTAAATAGAAAAATATGCATAACTTGCTATATGAAAATAAGATGTTCAAAATTTACACAAATGAGGTTACACAAACACAGATATATACATATAGATACAACTAGAGGTCTATTCAACTGAACCCGTAAATTCTAATAATCCATCCTAATATGACAATATCCAAATATATATACTATATAGTCAACATCTCTCTTAAATTGGAATACCTAGGGTCTGTTTGTTTGAATGATTTTGGTGATTTTCCACTATTAATAAAAAAAATTCCCTCAATACATATTAAATCAAACACCTAATTTTCTATTTTTTATATTATGTTAAAAATCAATTTTATATTAAACATATTATATCGATACCTATTTATATCACATCAAACAACTATTCCAATTAAAAAAATTTACTATTCGAATTAACCCAAATTCAAAACCATCAACCAAACACACCCATAATATTTATTATGCCTATCTTGTTAAAAGTATGATTGATAAATATTCCATTTAGTGATTTGGTGAAAACATCTCCTAGTTGATCTTCGAACATGACGTATTCGGTAGAGATGAATACTTCTTAGACTATAACAAACAAAATGACAATGACAATCGACTTCAATATGCTCGGTGCATTCATGAAATACTGAATTATATGCAATATTGTAAATTAAAAGTTTACTCTTTTAATTACATGAGTAAATCCTACATTATATACATCAAATATCTAAAATACCTAAAAAGGGGCCTCCACTATTCTAAATACAAAAATGGACCTATATGATATATCTAACACTCTACCTCAAACCGGAGAATACAAATTGCATGATCCACGTTTGTCACATAGAATTTTAATTCGAGGGCCCTCAGGGATTTAGTAAGACTATCTGCAAGTTGGCCATTTGAAGTAATATGGTGGGCAACAATATTACCAGATAATATCTTTTCTCGAATAAAATGACAATTGATCTTTTTATGTTTAGTCCTCTAATACGCGGTGGACGCAACCAAAAATTTATTCACGACGAGGGAAGAAAGAACAAGTGCGCTTTGGGCTAATTGTGGCAATGGCCCGAAGACTGAGCTTATTATTAATTATCTTAGTTCTTTATTTTATTATTTGATTATTTTGAATAAATTGTTATATTGGTCGAGCCTAGGCCCATAGTCGTTTTGCCCTAGTATTTTAAGTATTATTTTGAGACATTATTAGCACTCTGATTTTTCTTCAGTTTCACGGCTTCGGCTTGGTCATAAAGAGTAGTTCTTCCTTGGTTATCAATAAAGTTTAGTCTTTTGGTTCTCTTAAGTTCTCGTGGTATCATCCTCTCATGAAATATTAAAGTAGACGCAATATGCAAAGCAACCTAATTGCCACGATAGAGTTTTATCTCTGAAACCTTCACTATCTTGAGTTCGTGAAGTAAGATGTTCTATATATATATATATATGTATGTGTGTGTATACAACTAGAGGTCCATCCCACCAAACTTATAAAACTTTAATAATCCTATCTAATATAATTCTATGTAAGCTATAGCCTATATATTCAACACAATAATATCAATTTATCCCAAGGACAATCTACCAAATTAAAAAGTAATTACACATAATTAATTGAATGTGTTGGTTGACTCTTGTAAAATATAAATAAAAAATGATGCGTATCCCTTCAAACTTAAGCTTTTAAGTGAGACGGTCATTTAATATCATTAAACATGGTATCAGAGCCAAATTCATGTATTGGGTATTGATCCTGCTTAGAATTTCGAGATGATATCATCTCGAGATGGGAGTGTTGAATATTTTGTTGTCCCACATAGGGAATTTGTTGGAACTCCCTTTTGAATATAAAGATGAAGGACTACTTAATACCAATTGGTTTTAAGTTAGAATTCTGGAATCCTTCTTAACTATTTATATATATTTCACGGGAGTCAACAAACAAAATGTTCATTACAAATGTAAATATAACATATAATATGATGAAAATAATTTATTTGTATGGTGAAACTTGATTTGGGAATTGCATATGATCATGAAAGATGCTTTGTTCTGTTTCTACATATATTAAGCCCAAACACAATAAGCTCAAACAGCCACTAAGAAGTTATAATATCACCAACCAACAGTGGGGCAAATCACGAGAAATTTAAAATCTCCCTGTTATGAGACACTAGCAATGTGCCGTTTAGAACCTCAGGTTACAAGCTAATGGGAAATTCATTCCACACAATTGCCACAAAAAAACTAGCATTTAATAGGATTCAAAACACTAGAAAGAATGCATCAGAAGTTCATGTTTAAGTTAGTGCATCAAATGATACAATGCCTTGAATTCTTTTACATCTACTTAGACTGACTAAGGACATGTGGTTACTTACCAAGAAAATTGGCCTCCACATCAACTATTCCAAGCAAGATATAATAATACCACTTCGACTGCACAAATAAATTAAGAGAAATGAGTACAGCATAAAAAGTTACAGGTTATTAAATATTCTACTAAAGATGAACCAACACAAAGTGAGCAAAGGAGGGTAAACAGATAATAGGTGAGAATACCCACTCAACTATTGAGTGAAAGACATGATCTTCTAATATTGATCACATAATAAAAACAATAGTTAAATAAAGTCTGCACCATATATGATCACTTTTAATATAAAATGCTTCTCATGTTACAAGTTTTCTGAGGACACATGGATTCGTCTTGAAGTCAGCGTCATCTCGTCAAAATGCTTACCATATTTGTTTGTGTTTTGTTTTATCTAAATTCCAGAATTCCTTTTGCCTTTCTTACGGCTAATTTCAATTTGTATGGGTAAATTAATTTAAATTTATTTGAGATTACTACCACTAATAATTCATATTTTTGTTTATGAGATTTATTCAATAAAATCCATCGATCTTGAATATAAATTTAAAATATATATATATATATAACATTTTCACTATATTAATTCAATGCTTTGGTTATTGCAATTTCTAATTTATTTTTTTGTATTTATGTATGCAATACAGCTTATGTATAAATGCCATAACATTTTTGTCAGCATATCTAAATATAGAGGGATGCAATGGTATTGATGATTCAACTCAGGCATCTAAATTTAATTTCAATGCTTCCTCTGGAGCATATACATATTTTTAGAAATATGATTTTACAAATGATCCAGTACTACTTACTAGTTGTGGTTCACTAATTTTTGTGAGATTTTTAGAAAGTATGTTTCTGTATTCTATTGTGATTTATGTTTGCAGAGAAAGTATTTTCCATTCATAATAACATGCCACATAGCTTATTTGTATGTTTCCGTACATTGAACTTGTCTCTTAAGTATGTAGGATCATGTTGTCTCTAAGTATGTAAGTATCATGTTGTCTATGTCATTGAGTAGGAACATTTGGAATTGGAAAAGCAGTATCCGATCCGGAACTAACTAACCGATTTACTGGTATGCACAAGACAAGTATTAATTTTATAATTTTTCCCCTTTGCATTTGTAGTTTGTTTGATGTCATATTATTGATTTGTGTCATCTTGTCAACAGATGAGCCAGTTCATTTATCTAACTAGTAGTCTAACACAACAAAGTTACATTTGGTGACATGAAAATGGAAATGGTTCGGTATTCCCATATAAGTTTTCTTATGTATCATTAAAACCATTTTGCTTCACGTTTAATATATCTTCAAGATCAATGCAATTAGAAAATGTTACAATAGTCCGATAGAAAACTAGTGACTTTCAACTATTATGATTTAATCATTATTTCCTAAATAAGTAAGTAAAATTCAAAATAGTAATAATAATAGAAATATCCTAGTACAAAAATATGGTCTACAGGGACATGCTAAACTCCCCAAATGGCTAAACTCATACTAGGAATACTATCTAGAAATGGCATTAGCAGTGTATCAGGACAACAGACTAGAAATGCAAAAGAATGTAACTTAGGGTTAATGATCTAATATTGGTATTATAATACGCAAAACTAGTGATCTATAAACACAATTCAGGAAATTCAAGTAACAAAACAAATGAACAATGAAAAGAATGTTTTCCATTAAAAAAAACCTAATAATAGTTAGAATTTTCGGAACAAATTATTGCAATCATGATAACATCAATTGAATTGGGTTTGGGTGGTGGAATCATAGCAAATAAATTATACGAACAACTGCAAGCAATACAAAAAGACCAATGTCGAGCACATTATCACATTAATCTACTAACCTTGAGGGCCTGCCTTCGATACAGCATAATGCTTCCATAAATCAATGCCAATAACACATAATTAACAAAAGACTGAGAAGTTGGTGCGTTAATCCCTACAATTCGAGAGACAAACAAAACAATTAGGCCACACAATTGATGCTAGCTAAGGAACAACCGTTGCTCATTCATATTATTAGGATCTTATTAAAAGCAGCAAACATGACAAACACAAGATTAATTTTACATTTACGTGGTTAATAGCATTAGTGATTAAACAGAATTTGAGACTTCTGAAGATTTCTAATAAAATCTCCTAGAGCTTGATTACTAATAAGCATGACTTCACTATTAGTCTCCTCTTCCATTTACTCTGTTCCAACCAAACATTATCTCCATTGATGTCCAGCACAAAATGTTCCAAACATATACTGCACAATTCAGAAGAAACTAAAAACCTCACAACACCAGCAGAAGATTATCAACGCGAGATCAACCTACAAACGCCAACTCCCTCACAGCAACAAAAATAAATAAATTCAGAATCAAGGTCGGAATAGCAGAGACAAAACAATCAACCTTTCTTCGCGAGTTCAGAGGATGAAAATCCAGTGGAAGTGATGAGTAGCGAAAGTAACTGGCCGAGAGCTAGTCCATACAACGTAGCCTTCGTCCAGAAACCCTTACAATTCTCCATCGCCCAATCCTTCCGCGGTGTTCCTGTGATGCTGTATCAAATCAGTACACTTCCTCCCCTCTCTAACCAATCGTCTTCCGGTCAGCCTCACGCAATGATTTGATTACCTACTGGACTGCAGTCCTCTCTCTCCCCTCTCTCTCCCCTCTCTCTCTCTCTCTCTCACTATATATACAGCACTATGCATACGCAAATATAGATACAGATAGATATATATAGATATAATCGATACGCATACACACACTTGTAGTGGCTACGCCTACAATGATATACTTTGAGAAATTCCTTATATGCCTTTGACTTCGAAGAATTTGACTTTCCGAATACCCAAAAGCTGTCATTTGTTGGGGGCTTTTTTACACTATAATTTTTATTATAAGAAATTATTTCAAAATATTAAAAAAAAAAGTTTGTAATCTTCTTTTTAATTTTTTAAGTAATAAAAATTTAAATAAAAAATTAAATACTTCCTCCCATTAAAGATGTCAAGAGAGCGGGTTCAAGACCGATTTTGTAGGCCCCGAAATTTGCTTTGCTAGAAAATATTATTAAGATCCAAGATCCGCTCTGTTTCAATCCGATCCCAAGACTCAGCCATGAACTCTCCGGGTTCGGGGCTAACCCAACAAATCTGTTATTTTTTAAAAAATAAATAAATAAAATACTATGGGTGTATTTACTTGTAAGATTTTGCTTTTGAATTTTAGTTTTGAATAGTAAAACTTTGATTTGAAATAATTGTTTAATGTGATGTAAATATGTATTTATGTAATACTGTGAATGTAAAAGTTAATATTAGTATAATATAATAAATAAAAAATAGATGTTTGATTTGATATTTTTTTTGGAGAAAAAAAAAAGTTTGAATAGTAAAACCGAAAATCAAATCTCACAACTAAACACACCCTATAATTTTTTAAAATAATTTAATATTTAAAAAAAAGGATGCTTAAAAGTACCAAAATATTATAGTTTTAAAAATAAGAACAATTTGCAGTGATGGCGCAATACTCCCGATTATAAAAAAAGAATTGTACGATAAACAAATGCGAAAGACAAATTGGAATTAGAATTAAGGTTCGGTTTAAAATTTTTTAAATAAATAAATAATATAATTTATACTGTATAAAAATATAAATAAATTATAATAATTATTAAAAATCCGGGTTCATGTCCGGGTCCGGAGAGGGGCAGATTTTTAATAAAACCCATAACCCGCATCGAAACCGGCGGAGTTTAAAACTCAAAATCCAAAACTCGCCCCAAACCAAATTTTTTAGACCCGAACCCGCCCCATTACGACCGGATCCGGGGTGATTCCGAGGCTAACCCGCCCCATTTGACATCCCTACCTCCGATCCTATAACAAATATACTATTTTGATTTTCGTCTGTCACATAACGAACGATATCTTTCGTAAATTTTACTAATATAATACATATTTAAGAAATACTCTTTATTTAACTTAATTAACTTTATAATATATACTCTATTCGTCCCTTCTTTTGTGTGAGCAGTTTGAGAAATATTGGGTTAAGTAGTTATTAGTTTGATTAATAGATTTAATAAAGTGTTATATTAAATATTTTTATTTGATAAAATATTAAATTAAAAGTTAAAATATTTCTTATTTTAATTTTTTAAATATTGAATTTTTTATTTACTGATATTATTTAAATAATAATAATAATGGTATTTATTGTAAATCAATACATGCATTTAGATTAAAAAAAATAATTTTAATAACTTAAATGTAATTTATAAGTAAAAAAAATGTAATAAAAAAAATTATATAAACAATACATAAAATTTTTCGAATTTGGTGGTTGTTAGAGATTGTTTGTTATAACATACCAAATTTAATACCACATCGCATACGTACGGTACAAAATTTTTGGTATGATATTTTACCATACGGTACAAATATTTTGGTATACCAAATTTGCGAATAAAAAATACTGAATTACAGAAATAACATGCATACTCGTAAAAAAAATACTGAAAAAATTTCAAAATTTCTATACAATATTACTTTTTTTGTATGATAACGATATACAATAAGATATTTTCAGTGTGTAATAATTTAAAAAATTGGTATTTTTGTATATCCTGATTATTTGATACAATTTCAATATATTTTTTTAATAAATTAAAAAATTTGGTACGATATAGAATATATTTCGATATTTTCGCTATACTATCTCAAACCATCACTAACTCACGGTATACCGAAATTAAAAATAAGTTTATAATTTTTCATTATAAATAAGTTTTATTTTTTATTTTTTTTAACAAAGAAAAAAAAAATCAATATCAAATCTATTTTTAATTAATTTTTCAGCCATAAATTTTATTATACATCACATTTTTATTATATATTACATTAAAATTTAATTTTAAAATTAAATGAATATTTATTTATATAATATTAAATATTTATTATTTAAAATTTTAGCCCAACTTCTAAATTTACAATTAACAAATAATAAAACTAAAAATGTTAGTAAGTTAATAAAATATAGTTGAGTTTTTTTAATTAGAAGTATTAGTTATTAATTATTACTATAATAGGAAAGTGGACTAATTTCGTGGAACGACTAAAAAAGGAAAAATAGACTAATTTGGTGGGACGGATGGAGTATTATCATATATCATGATACACTCAAAACTTCTTTATTTTTATTTTTCTCTTCGGTAAACAAATATTTTTATATATATTTAAAACTTTTGCTCTTTTATAAAATTAGTTTATATTTACTATTTTTGTTTGATCACGAAAAAATAGTCTGATTTCCATAAATAATCATATGACTGTAAAATTATCTTTACTTTTTTATTATTATTACACAATTGTCACTATTTTTTACTATTTACAAGGGCAAAAAAATGTGTACATATATTTTTTATCCACTATTAATATAATATCAATATTCAATTAAATCTCTACTAAATACCATCCAAATTATGATTTTACAACATAGTATTCATTTTTAAAAATTAAATATTAATTTATTTTGATAAAAAGAACACGACAAGGCCTAAAAAAGCTAACGTAAACTGCACTAATTAAGAACGAGGCGCCGCTAAAATTGCCGCAGGTGGGCCCGCATAAATATATTTTCTTAAATAAGAAAAAGTTAAAAAAATAAAATTCTTGTTGCAAGTCGGCTATTAAAAAGGCAATATTCGATTTTTATCTGACTCCCTCTTTATACTGGAAGTCCATGTCTGACGCAGCGAATATTTTTATATTATTATTATTATTATTATTATTATTATTAGGTAAAGCCTATCGCAAATTAGTTCTATAAGTGAAAAAATTTCGCTGTTTTAGTCATCCGTCGTCAGAGACGCCCGCGTGGTTCGCCGGAGGTGACGTGTCGGCCAGGTGTCCCGCCAGGTCAGCAACACCTGACGAACACGTGGATTTATTTTTATTTTTTTCATTTTTTTTAATTTTTTTAATTTTTTTAATTGGACCAAATTAAAAATAAATAAAAAAAATACAAATAAAATTTAAAATAAATTAAAAATAAGTTTTTAAAAAAATTAAAAAATGAAAAAAAAATAAAAAAATCCACGTGTCCGCCAGATCAGCGACATCTGGCAGACACGTCACCTCCGGCGAGCCACGCGGGCATCTCCGGTGCCGGAGGACTAAAACAGCAAAATTTTTTTACTTATGGGACTAGTTGCGACATGCTCCACTTATGGGACTAAATGATAAAGGGGTCCAGTTACGGGACAAAAAAAACAGTTTACCCTTTGTTGATGTAATTTTTCAACAAAAATAAAGTAAAATTCAAAGATATAGAAAATATCCTTAAACTTGATTAATTAGTGCCTGAGATTAGGAATCTCTAAACACTGTATGGTACAGAAAATAAACTGGAAAATAAAAGACTGAAATTTAAAGTGGTGATCCCCAAATCTGACTTTGCTTTGTTGAAGTTGATTGAAGATGCCTTTTCTGACGGATTTGAATCCTTTAAATAGCCTTTCATAGAAAACGGTTTGAACCGCCGTCTGGTCGGTTACAGCAACCGCTGTCAACCGACCACCAATTTCTCCTCTATTGACACGTATTACAACTTCCTTCAACCGTTCCCACCAGTCACAGAACTCAGACCTGCCTCTTACCCGACCTGCCTGTCCACTGCCAAATTTCTTTTGCCCGACTTCGTCCTTCGCCCGACCTGCTTCTTCGCCCGACCTCACTTGGGCCGACTTCCGCATCAGCCGCCCTCCGTCTTTGACCGAAGACCTCCGCGTCTGTCCGTACCTCTTCCTTGCCCGACCTTCCTCTTGACAGACCTCCGCGTCTGCCCGACTTCGCCTTCCATCCGATCTACGGTTTACCCGACTTGGGTACACCTTTTTTTTAAACTCCGCCCGACCTTTCTTCCTTTTCCCGACCTTTATTCTGCCCGACCTCCAGACCTTTTGGCTTTCATTCAGACCCTACCCAGAATCCTACTGCCACTTACTATTATTATTATTTTTTGTGCTTAACAATAAGCCTCCTCCTCAAGACTCCTAAACATCACTTTCAGTGATGTTTTAGGAGTGTGCAGGTCAGCATCCGAGGCTACGTCAGCCTCAGATCCGACCTCCATCTTCTGAGGCTACGTTGGACCCGACCTCCATTTATCGCGGACTGGTGGTGGTCTGCACATTGATTGATTTTGCACTACCATCTCTTCAGCATCTCCCCCCTGACGGAAGTCATGATTATTTTCTGTAAAAAAGGATTCTAACCTTCTTGCCGTGGATGCTAAACTGGCCAGATCTTGAAAGTCGTGGGCTGTCAGGGCCTCGCGAAGTCTGGTATGCATGTTCCTGACCACCAAATTGGTCATTTCGCTTTCATTGATCATCGTAGGACATCGTCCCTTCATCAATCGCATCCTCTCTATGAATTGGTAGCCGGTCTCTTCCGGCATCTGCGTGATCTCCAGAAGGTCTATCAGTGAGATTGTCGGCAGAGGATTAAAGAACCTTGCATGAAAATCTGCCTCTAAATCTTCCCAAGTTTGCAACTGTCCAGGCGGCAGACTGGCATACCAAGAAAAAGCTGTTCTTGTGAGCGACAACCCAAACAATTGTAACTTGTGAAACGGATTGTTGCCTACTTCTCCCAATTGAGCCGTGAAGCGACCCACATGCTCAATGGTAGAGGCTCCGTCTTCTCCCGAAAAAGAATAGAAGTCTGGTGGCCTATAATTTCTCGGGAGAGGATGATCGTTAATGATCCTTTCTGGAAATGGCCTCTGGTAAACCGGCCTGTTCACCGTTTGCGGATTCATTCCGAAATGCACCCGCAGAACTTGAGCAATATCCTCCGGATCTACTCTGGGTGGAATATGGTCGAACACTGGAATGTGATCGTGAGTCTGACCTCCCAATCTTTCTTCTCTGGAGAAGGCTGGTTCGGCTGGGATGGGATTATGAGTCTGTCCCTCTAATCTCTCATTCGGCTGGGTATTATCAACCCTCGGTCCCAAAGGAACATTATCTGGGAAAGTTAGAGGAATCTTCCCCATATCTGTTCGGTTGAAAGTTGTAACGCTTGGAAACGTACTGTCAACGTATGATGGTTCTGCAAACGTTGATCCTGAGAAAGTCGCCTGAAAACGAGAAGGTGACACGGCTGGAAGCATGTTTGGATACAGGGTGAATCTGGAGAATGCCTGATCCAACATGTTTTGCATTAGATTTTGTTGTTCACGCAACATGTTCTGCATAAACACAGTTTGCTGATTGTTCATTTGTTGAACATAAGACAACCAATCGATAGGTGGTGGGGGAATCTCCCTTGGATTTGGCATGACTGGTGGTGAAATATTCTCTCCCACTGGTGCTGATGATGATTGAGGTTGTGTGCCTGCCATATTGATCTTTCTGATGATTCGGCCAGACCTCAGTTGTATGACATTTTGTATTGATGTAGGATCAGCAATCTTGCCTTTCTCCCACTGTGGTCGCCAATTTGTTGATGTAATTTTTCAACAAAAATAAAGTAAAATTCAAAGATATAGAAAATATCCTTAAACTTGATTAATTAGTGCCTGAGATTAGGAATCTCTAAACACTGTATGGTACAGAAAATAAACTGGAAAATAAAAGACTGAAATTTAAAGTGGTGATCCCCAAATCTGACTTTGCTTTGTTGAAGTTGATTGAAGATGCCTTTTCTGACGGATTTGAATCCTTTAAATAGCCTTTCAGAGAAAACGGTTTGAACCGCCGTCTGGTCGGTTACAGCAACCGCTGTCAACCGACCACCAATTTCTCCTCTATTGACACGTATTACAACTTCCTTCAACCGTTCCCACCAGTCACAGAACTCAGACCTGCCTCTTACCCGACCTGCCTGTCCACTGCCAAATTTCTTTTGCCCGACTTCGTCCTTCGCCCGACCTCACTTGGGCCGACCTCCGCATCAGCCGCCCTCCGTCTTTGACCGAAGACCTCCGCGTCTGTCCGTACCTCTTCCTTGCCCGACCTTCCTCTTGACAGACCTCCGCGTCTGCCCGACTTCGCCTTCCATCCGATCTACGGTTTACCCGACTTGGGTACACCTTTTTTTTAGACTCCGCCCGACCTTTCTTCCTTTTCCCGACCTTTATTCTGCCCGACCTTCAGACCTTTTGGCTTTCATTCAGACCCTACCCAGAATCCTACTGCCACTTACTATTATTATTATTTTTTGTGCTTAACACCCTTGTTATTATCTTTCTATCTATTATTCATCTGTCTCATATAAAGTGCTGAGTACTAGAGTCGGCAATAGGTCGATTTGTGTCGAGTTCATGTCAGGTTAAATACTTTAAACGAGTTAAATTGCTCAATTTTAATTCGACCCGTTTATTATCATATTGGGTTCGTGTTAACCCGTTTATTATCGTGTCGGATTCGAGTTGACTCGTGTTGACCCGTATACATAATTAAGTCGAATTTTTTAATTCAAATTAAATAATTTTTTGTTATGTTGTCGTGTTATGTTAGTTTTTATGGGATTGAGCTTAAATTATGTTGAATTATTTAAAATTGAACTTAGTTTAAATTAATTTATGAGAAAATTATTAAACTATAATTATTTTACATAGATAATAAATATATTAATGAATATTAATATATTATAACCGGGTTGTCGTGTCGGATTCGAATTGAGAGCCTCAACTCTAACCCGACCCGTTTACTATCGTGTCGGGTTCGGGTCAACCCGTATACATAATCGGCTTGAAATCTTTGACCCAAACCCAATTATTTTGTGTCGAGTCGTATCGAATTGTCGTGTCGGATCAGTATTTGCCGGCTCTTTTGAGTACATATACTGTAAATACAAAATTATATGAATATTATAATTAATAAATAATAAAAAATATATTGACATTAATTATTATATAATTGTTGTTGGGAAGTTGATGTAATAAATTTTCGGTGTACTCAAGAAAACATCAAGGTTGGATGTTGTGTGATGATTTAAGATGAATAAAAAGAATATAATAATACCAAGAATTTAGAAAAAAATAAATAAATAAATAAATAAATAATCATATCATAAATTGAAAAAAAAGATATATTGACTTCAAATGAAAAAAATGCTGAAAATAATAAAAATTAAAAAAAAAAAAAAAGAAGAAAAAAGGAAAGACATGACAATAAAGAAAGTATGGAATTTTGTGACAATGAATACGGTAAAGATTGAGCTAGTCGCATTATTCCCTAATTTGGTTCAACTAATTAATTTATCCTAATTATGATTTATCAAAAAATAATCGAGAAAATTGCAAAAAATGTTCATAATGTCTTTTTTATTATTAATTTTGTCTTTTATTTATCTATCTGATAAAAAATATTGTACATGTTTACAAAAGTTGCTATTTTTATCATTTGTCGTCCGTGACGTTCACACGGCTACGCGCGGTCAAATGATAGAAATAACAACTTTTACAAACACGTGAGATATATTTTGTCAGAAAGATAAATAAAAACAAAAGTGATAACGAGTATACATGAGGGATATTTTTTGCAATTTTCTTTGCATTTCTCTCTAAAATTTAATAAACTTGCTTTCTCTTTTGGGCTCGTCATTGAGGCCACAACTAAATTATTAACTAGTCGAGCCGAACAAAATTTTAAATGTTTGTGTTTGTTCGTTAATATTTTCGAACAAGACTTGTGTTCATTCGTTAAACTTTTGATATTGTTCGCAATGTTCGAGCTAGGTTTATTAAGAATTTTAATTGTTTTAGCTCGTATTAAACTCAATTATGCTTGTTCAAATTCATTTGTCTCAATTTTTTTTAATTAAAACAAACAACAATCACAATTCATATATAAAAACAAAGAAAAAATAAAATAATCCAGCATAAACTTAATCCAAAATAATTAAACACAATTCAACAAACACTTAATCCAAACAAATTAATTTCAAAGCTAATTACAAAGGTGAATTATATTAGACAAACAAAATTTAAAATAAATTTTTTGTTTCCATTTATATTTTATTAACACAAAATTTTCAACGCAACCTACTATGTCTAAAATAGAGATTGGACAACCATAATGCTATTTTTCTGAATATAATATTAAAATATTTGTTGGTTCGAACTCATTGTGTTATAAATATAGATTAAAATATTTATTTTTGGGGGGAAAGATAGAAACAAAGAATTTTTAATTTGATCCTACGAGATGTATGATAATATACGTTATGTAATTAATTAAATTGATTTATATTTGTTGAATGAAAAAATCAATGTACAGGGTTTCTCAGAATCGGCTTATAAATTAGACTGATGTATAGTCAATGGGCCTGATAATGGTAGTAGGATTTTAAATGGGTTCGGATCGGGAGAAATTGTAAATTAAGTGAGTGGTGGATATAGAGGTCGGACAAGATGAAGTTACGCGAAGAAGGATGAGACGGCCGACATGGATGTCGGACAAGATGAAGTCAGGCGAAGAAGGATGAGACGCCCGATATGGAGGTTGGACAAGATGAAGCCGGACGAAGAAGGATGAGACGGCCGATATGGAGGTCGGACAAGATGAAGTCGGGCAAAGAAAGACGTAGCGTCAGACGTGCAGGTCGGACGAAAAGCAGTTCTAAAACGGTTGAGAGAAGTTACAACCGGCGAGCGGATATGAAGGCACGGCTTGGTTGTGGCGTTTGACATATGTTTTAAATAGGTCTTTTCACGACTTAAAGGAAATATCTTCAATCGACATCAAAATCAGTGCATTTCTTTTTGGGATCATCCTTCTACTTTCACAGTCTGTAGTATTTATTTTTTCTATTTTACTTAGGTATCATACGGTGCTCAGGGATTCTTAATCTCAGACATTTATTTATCAAATTCGAAGATAATTTCTATTTTCGGGAAGATAATTTCTATCTTCGGGCTTTACTTTTTATTGTTGAAAATCGGCATCAACAATATTTATTAAATATGTTTTGATTTAGTAAATTTTACCAAAATAGAAATATGTCAATTAAAATTGGATAAAAAAAAATAGAAATAGTGTCAGTTAAGATAAGACGGAGAGAGTATTATTTAATTTACAATTGAATTTTTTTTAAAAATAAATATTGTGAAGTATATTGTATATATTATACTCTTAATAATTATCAAAAATATTATTTTTAAAAATACTTATTAATTGTATTAATGATATCTTATTTATCATATTAATTATAACTTTATTAATTATGATATATAAATTATAAATATTTTATACTCCTTCCTAGGGCTGGCAAAAATTAACCCAACCTGATAATCCGATCCGAACCTGACCTGAAATAGTTGGGTTTGGGTTGAGATTTTCGACCCAATTAATAATTGAGTCAAATCCGTTTAACCCATTTAATTAAATGGGTCAGGTTAAGGTCTACATTTTCGACCTGAAAATAACCCGTCTAACATGTTTAATTAATATTATTTTAAATTTAAATATATTTTTTAAATTTTATCAATACAATTCAATATTTATGGCCAATTTTATAAAAGTAAACAATAAAAAAATAAAGGATTGTGTTGTGTACTATTATATAGTGTTTGTTAATTCAATAATTGAATATCGGTTTCATGATATGAATAAATAATTTTTTGCTTTAATATGTTTATATATTATGCATTTAAAAATTTTGTTACTATAAATTTTAATTTTAAATTAAAATTTAAAATTTTTAGATTAATCGGGTTATACGAGTTAGATTCAGGTTGACCCGATTAATAAAAGGTCAGATTAAGGTTGCAAATATCAACCCATTTAATTAAATGGGTCAGGTTCAAGTCAAGGGTTTTGTAACCCGTTTAAGCTGACCCGAACCCGAACCCGACCTGACCTGATCTGTTTGCCAGCCCTACTCCCTCCGTCCCAATAGAGTTGTCTTGTTTTTTCATCTTCGTCCGTCCCAAAACAATTATCTTGTTTTCTTATTTAGTAATGGTGTCCCTACTTTATAACAAAATTATTCCTACTTTTTCAAACTACCCTTGATTATTACTCTAACTTACCTTTTTAAAATCATTCAAAAAGTACGGGTATTTTAATCTTTTACTTTTTACTTTATATAAACTTTTAATTAAATACTATTATTCATTCATTTCCATATTCACTCCCAGTAAGACATATTTTCTTGGACAGAGAGAGTACTACATAAATTTCCTTTTATTTTTTCTTAGTGATTCAATTTACAAATTGATGGGGGTTTGGGGGAGTGGCTTTTGAGAAATTTTATTTTATTTTATTTTTTGTGGGCTATCGATCTTAAAAGTTTTAGTATATTTAATCTAAAGTTTTATTTATAGAGGCTCATTTGAATTAATTAACATTGGTAACATTTGGAAAACATCCAAAAGTTTTGCTCAAATGGAAAATTCTGTTCAAAGTTAGTGTACGCATTAATAAGGTTCGTCCCACTCAAATAAGTAGGCACACCCCTATCAATAAACTCTATATTATAGTACTTTTTTCGTCGAGGTTCAATAAAATCCGTTCATTAGTAATACACTATTTAAGATAATGATATTTAATTAGTTAATAATAATAAGTTAAAATATTATTTTATTATTTTTTATATAATAATTTATTGACAATTTTAAAATAAATTCAATATGCTTCTATATAATTAAAAAAATTAAAATATATATTTAAATATTTTAAAAAAAAATTAAAATATATATTTAAATATTTTTAAAAAATATCACAATAAAAATATTTGCAATATTGATATGTACATAATGAAATTTCCTATAATACATATAAATAAAAAAATACGTATGTTTATTTATAATTAATATAAATTAATTTTATAAAAGAAATAAAGTTTTAAATATAAATATAAATATTAGTTTTTTTTTAATAGAGATAGAAATAAAATATTTTTGAGTACATTCTACATGATGTGTGATGTTATATGTTATATATTTAATTAAGGGGCTGAGATTAGGTGTTGAACTAAAAAGTTAAGCATTATGCTGATTCAATATTAACCATTGTATTACAATTTTTAATCGTAAAGCTTGTATTGATTTAGGAGTTCAATAGTAATTTTCAAATTTTTCTAACTTTTATAACTAACTTAGACCTACATTCTCCTTCGCTTTCCCATGTAGAAAAATGACTAAGACTTTTCCAACAAAATTAATTGATGAAATTGATGGAGACAACCAAAATCAATTATCCATTATTAAAAAACGATTCGCATTAAATACAATACTTCATAGTCAGCATTTCATCTTCCATTATTCAACATTCAATCTTCTATGAATCAGCATCTTGATACAACGTACACAACATCTCGTAAACATCTCGTAAGTTGTTTTCATATATTGGATTGTAACAATACTGCAACATTAGGTGTTTTCGTATGATTTAATAATCACTGCCAAACATCTATATTAGGGGCAACGTTGTTGTATGAAGAAGCACAAGATTCATTCAAGTGGATTTTCAATATCTTTTTGAAGTACATGGGTGGTTGTGCACCAAAAACTATTTTTACGAATCAAGATTTGACTATTGCTTTAGCACTAAAGGAAATAATGCCAACAACATATCAGTCTTTGTGCACATGATTTAATTGCAAAATATTATAAACATCGTATAATAAGCATTTACATATACTAAACTAAGTATTGTACTGAATACCAATAAGTATATTTATTTATTGTATTTAGCATGTTAGTGTATTATCAAATGCTATAAATTTTATCCAGAAAATGCCACAAAAAATAAATTCTAAACTTACTTTCCAAAACGTATTAACACAAATAGAAAAAAGATGAATAAGCATTTAGATATTTTGTACCCAACATTTTATTTAATACGAACAAACATCTCCCTGTATTGTATTTAGCATGTTACTGTACTATAAAACATTACGAGTGTTATCCAGAATTTGCCACAAAAAACAATATATACATATTTTCATATACACTATTGCTTTAAACTAATATCCAAACATAAAATAAGCATCAAAATACCATATTAGAAAATGCCGAAATAAACTTTGGTTAGCGGCGGGTCAATTGAGCAATGGTGGTGGTTCGCGGCGGGTCCTGGGTTGGTGGAAGAACGACGGTTTTCGGCAGCAATCTGGACAACTAGTGATCAGCTGTTCGGATGAAAAAGAAAGAAGGTGGAAGAGATACATTGAGAAGAAGAAGATTGTGGTGGCTGTTAGGGCTGAGGAGGCACTGTCCGCGAGAGAGAAAAGAAAAGAAAAGAGAAAATGATAGAACAGGGAGAAAGAGGAATTTACGTACATACAAACTTACCATTTAATTTTTTAAAACTTAAAAACACAATCCTATTTCTCTTCAATCTAAATCATTCAAATTTATTTATTATGATGGACGAAGATTGATTTATGGAGGGAGATTGAGTGGTGGTTATAAAAAATCAGCACCTGTTGATAGTTAAAAGTTATTTATATTAATCTATTTTATTAAATTATATAAGCAATATAATTATATATAATACCATTTAAACTATCAACATGAGTGCTAATTCAAAAAATAGCATCCAATCTCATCCCTTGATTTATATTTGTTAAGGGTGCCTTCGTTTGTAATATTTTTATTAATTTCTATATTATTCATCAAAAAATTCTTTTTCCAAAAACATAAAATCAATTACCAATTTTATATTTTTTATATTATATTAAAAATTAAATTTATAGTCAAAGCATTGCATCAACATCTATTTATGTCACATCATACGACTATTCAAATTCAAAATTTTTACTATTCAAATTCCAATTTAAAATCCAAACATCCAAACAAACACACCCTAAGTATGTTTTGATTTAGTAAGTTTTACCAAAATAAAAAGGTGTTAATCACTACGCCATCCCTCATAAATTCTTGTGTCTACAGTAAAAGGAACATCATACCTAGAACGGAGGGAGTACTTTTTAAAATTGATTAGAAATAAAATAAATATAAACTACGCCAAAACAAAATAAAAATACCATTCGGACTTATTTGTTATATATAAGAATGAGTTGTAACTTATTGATTAATAAATTCCCAAGAAAAGAAACAAAGAAAATTTATTAAAAAAAAAAAAAAAAAAAAAAAAAAAGGTCGTGTAAATTAGAGCAAGCTAGCACAATGGATATACTAATAAAAAGCCTCTATTCACTTACGCATCAAAGCTCTTTCCCTCGACTCCAATTTTTAATAATAATTATATGTAAAATAGCTCACGGTAGAAGAACTATAGAAAATCCTTAGCATCTCTCCCTCTTCATTGGCGATCTGTAATGTCTCCAAAAGAATAGCCTGAGTAGCTCTTCATTTTCCTTATATTCTTATTTGATGGTAGGCTTATCTTTTTCTCCTGTTTCATTGCTGTCCTCCAGGCAAGTTACCAAAAAAAAGGCTTGGGATTTGTTTTTTTTTTTTTTTTTTTTTTTTATTGGTTTTGAAATAAAATTTGGTTTAAATTTGGTATTAAAATAATATTTGATATGATGTTTGTAAGAAAAATCAATGTATTTTTTTTTTTCTAAAGAAAACAAAATTTAAATAGTAAAAAACTTCTGTAGACACCCTTCCTTGGTTTTTAGTGGGAGGCCATCTAAAACTTAGGGGTGGTGTATTCATTTTTAGGTTTTATTGAATTTTATTAGACTTTAAAAAATTTATGGTTTTAAATAGATTTACTTGGATTTACAAAATCTCCATTAAGAGGTGGGTGAATTTTATTAGTGTGTTAGTTCGAGGGATTGGATTTTAAATCACTGTTCATCCAATTTTTTTTCTCCAAAATATCAAATCAAAGACCTAATTTTTTATTTTTCATATTATACTAAAAATCAATTTTACATTGAAAATCAACACCTATTTATATTACATCGTACAAAAATAATCAAATTCAAAATTTTTAGATTTAAATAGTTTTTTCATATATTAGATTGGATTAATTTATAAATTTATATGGATTTTATAGGACTGTAGAATAATTTTTTTATTAGTTTATATAATTATATAAAGTTATATTAAACACGTAGATAAAAAAAAAAAAAAAAACTATTTAAATTATTCAATAAAAATACCAAAATATATTAGTCTAAAAAAATACATTATTATTCACCGTGATGATTATTTTTATTTTCATTAGTCTAAAAAAATACATTATTATTTATCGTTATAATTATTTTCATTCCATTGCGGTTATACATCTGCCTCAGTTTTTACATAGCATTAGATATATTTATTTGCCATGTTAACTTTTGTTTTTTATTTTTATTTTTATTTTTTCGTACTTTACTTTCAGAAAGAAATTATATGATGCGGAAAATCTTTATTTTCAAACTTTACTATTTTTGAAAAAAAAATTGAAATAAAAAAAGTAAAAAAAAAATTGTAAATAAATATAAATTAATTGTTCAATGAAGAAAATATAAACATCTAATCCATTTACACTAGAATAACAATATAATGTATTAGCTAATTAAAAATGAGAGGATGATAATAATATATATTTATAATGATAAAATTATAGTATTTTTTAAATATTATATTTATAATATAAAAATATACATTTTTAAAAAGAATTTGATTATAATTTACTAATATATTTTATTTTTAAATTATTATTTTTTATTAAAAGATTATAATAAAAATTAATAAATTTCGTATAATATTTCTCATTTATACATCAATAATCATAATAATAATAATAATCCATCAAAATAAATTTTATTCTATACATTTTTTTAATATAATTTTTTATTAAAATTTAGTAAAATTCACAAATTTTTAAAGTGTAGATCGTTGAATGCCTTAAAATTTTAAAAGATTTTGAAAATCTAATTTGAATACTTTTAAATTTTAAAATACTTTTAAAAATTTAAATGCACTGAATTTTGAAAAATTCAACAAAATTCTATTAAGTTTTGATTGAATAGACTCCTAAGTGATTGTGGTTGATCTTAGTAATCATGAACTACAAAGTTTTATTTATTGTTTATTCTTTATTTTATTATATCCATGGATACTTATTCATAAATTTTTATATTGATACAATAAAGTAAATAAAGCTTTTGGAATCAATAAATAATTAAAAGTAAATCTTTTTGCTCCTGTCATGCATGATGCTTTATGCAATAATAATATATATTACTTAATCTAATAAAATAAACAAACTTTAAAATAATAATAATTTGACCAAAATTTTGATGTTTCCATCGGCCACATAACGTGGAGTGATTACCTTTTTAGGGTTGAAAAGAACATTCTCAATTGTGGAAACTGAGCTTTTTTTTTTTACCAACGACAATAAAAAAAAAAAAAACAACTATTTAAAGTGAGGATTTGCGATATATATATATATATATTATTTTTCATTACAAATACTATGGAATACAATACAATAATCTCTTTCTTTTTTAGTAAAAGAAATAATTTTGATGGGGTGTGTTTTCTTGTGTGTGCCTTTTATTTTTATTTTATATTTTAATTTTTTTTATTCTTGTGAAATAATTATTAAATAAGAAGGAGGTGATTGTGACGAATGTTCTCACGGAATGAAATGTTGATATTCACTGTTCAGAATTTTTTTTTTTTCTTCTCTCTTTTTTCAATGTGTTTTTGGGCTAAAATGATTAAGAGATGTTTTAAGTGGTTTAAAAAATAAGTAAACGTGAAAAATAAATTTGAGGATTTCGGGTCGGTTTGGTTTTACTATGCGATGCTCGCTCGGTTCGCTTTTATTCTATGCCGATTTAGGCCAACACTAATATGATATTGTCCGCTTTGGGCTTAACCCGCACAGATTTATTTTTGGATATTCTCCAAAAGGCCTCATACTAGTGAAGTTCACTTGGGACTTATAAGGTGTGTAATTTTCTTCACAACTTCCGATGTGGGACTTGGGTTTGCACCCGAACAATCCTCCCCTCAAACCAAGGACCAACCAATGGCCTTCCTTGCCCACCTTAACTACAACTGTCGGGACCGACCCAACGCCACCAGGAGACTTTCGACACAAGGCACATCCGCAGGCTCTGATACCATTGTTGGGACTAGGCCAACTTAACACTACTATGATATTGTCCGCTTTGAGCTTAGCCCGCACGGATTTATTTTTGGATATTCTCCAAAAGGCCTCATACTAGTGGAGTTGATTTAGCACTTATAAGGTGTGGAATTTTCAATTGTTGGGGTGCAAACTCAAGTCCCAGTTCCAACAAGTGGTATCAGAGCAAGGCTAAAAGCTGAACGCGGGTTGAATTTGCAATCCTATGTGTAAACAAAAATTGGTATAATTGCCTCAATCGGTAACGGATGGCTAACCCTTGAACTTCTATGTGTTAGATAATATTTGGGTATTCGTAATTCTTTATATATGATTAATTGTGTGACACAACTATCACGTAACTGGCTGCTCTAAGAGCGAGTAAGTAGCTGACCACTGATAGTTAGTGAATTCTTGTCTGACATACTTGGTTGTGTGCGTGAGTTGGCTATTATGTACCAAGCTGCTCCTAAAAGGAGTAGGTAGTTGACCTCTAATAGCCACTTTATGTGACCGTGTGAAATATTTGTTTATATGTCGTCTGTGTCTTCCTTCAATATTGTTCCATTCGATGGAAAAATTGATTTTTCAATTTGGCAACAAAAAATGAGAGGACTTCTAGTAACTCAAAAAGTTTCCAAAGCAATTGATGGTGATTATAATGCGTTAATGACTTATGAAAGAAAGACTGAAATAGATGAATGTGCTTATTCTCTGATTATCTTGAATTTATTTGATTCTGTGATTAGAAAAATGGGAAAACTTGATTCTACAAAAGAATTATGGGAAAGATTAGAAGAGCTATACATGGAAAAATCTTTGCTAAACAAACTATTTTTACTTGAAAAGTTTTTCTGATTTAAACTTGATTTGAATCGAAACATTGATGGAAATTTATATGTTTTTACAAAGTTAGTTCAAGATATAAAACAGACATACGATAAGAATAATGATGAACATACTCTTATTGTTCTTTTGCATGCAATTCCTGACTCTTATTCAGATGTTAAGTCTGCTATCAAATATGACAGAGATAGTATAAATCTTGAAACTGTCATGAATGGATTAAAAACAAAGAACTTGACTTGCATGCAAATAAAAGTAATAAATATGCTAGTGATGAAGTGATGTTTGCCAAGGGTATGCCACAAGTTAGGAAAAATACAGAAAACCAAAAGAATAGGGGAAGGAGCAACGAGAGATCTAAGTCTAAGTCTAGGCTAAGAATATAAAGTGTTACAACTGTGGGGAACCCAACTATTATGCTAAGCAATGTACACATCCTAAGAACTTTAGAAAACAACAAAATGAGCATGCTAATATGACTATAGGAAATGAATATGTAGGAGATATTTTCATGGTTAAAGGAAATTGTGTTGTTGTTAATACTATATATGCTAACGAGTGGTTGCTTGATTCTGCATGTACTTTTCACATGTCTCATTTGAAAAACTTTTTTTTCAAACTATAGGTCTATTTCGCATGCTAGTGTTTCAATGGCAAATGAAAAACTTTGTAAAATTGTTGATATATGTGATATTTGTCTAAAGTTCGACTTTGACTATGTGTTAACCTTAAAGAATGTGCATGTTCCTGATTTGTGCAATAACTTGATTTCATATGTTGCACTAAATGAAAGTGGATTAATAGGAAAATGGGGAAATGACATTATGAAAGTCTTAAAGGGTTCATTTGTTGCGTTTAAGGCTGTTAGACAAAACAATTTGTACGTTGCTTATGCTCAACCAAATTGCATGCCAAATGTGAATTCTGTTGTTAATGATAAAACTGAATTGTGACATAGAAGATTAGGTCACCTTAGTGATAAATGTCCCATGCCCCTAAAGTGCCTAAATGTAAAGATGTGCTTGAATATTTGCATGCTGACGTGTGAGATCCAACTCTTGTTCCTACTCAAGGTGGGAGTCGTTACTTTCTATCGGTAATTGATGAATTTTCACGAAAAGTTTGGATTTTTTTATTAGAACAAAAATCAGATATTTTTGAAATCTTTCAAGCATGGAAAAAGTTAATAAAAAACCAAACGGGTAAGCATATTAAATTTTTTAGAACCGATAATGATCTTGAGTTTTGCAATAAGTGACTTGATTAATTATGTGCTAAATCATGTATAACTAAACACAAGATAGTTCCCTATACCCCAGCAAAATGGGGTGGCGGAACGAATAAATTGAACTCTCATCGAAAGGGTGAGGAGCATGTTAACCTCTCAGGCATTTCAAAGTGTTTTTGGGGGGAAGCTGTGATTACGGCTGCATATTTAATTAATAGATCTCCTTCTGTGCCACTTAGGGGTAAGTGTCCTGAATCTTTTTGGTCGGGTAAGAAACTTGATCTTTCAAATTTGAAAGTATTTGGTTGTGCTACATATGCTTTATATAAAGGTGATAAACTTGAACCTAAAGTTGTGAAATCTTTTTTCTTAGGTTATCCTTTAGGAGTAAAAGGATATAGACTATGGTTAAAAGATGAACCAGGTTTCAAAGTACTAATTAGTAGAGACGCCACCATTAATGAAAATGAGATGCCTTATCTGAATGTGCCAAATACTGAAATTAACGTGACTTCTAATGAGATTGAGCCAAATAAATTGGAAAGCTCTGAAAAACTGCATGACAAATCTGATTCTCATATTAGATTGCTTGAAAATGTCTTACCTAATGCTAAAAATTTTGAATCAGAATATGAGAACATAGAAAACTACCAACTGACGCGAGATAGGACTAAAAGAACTACTAAGCAATCGACTAGATTTGATGAATATGACTTGACTTCCTATGTTTTTAGTGTATTCGAGACGTTAGATGGAAATGAACCTAAGTCCTATGAAGAGGCTTGAAAATCTAAACATGCTGAAAAATGGTTAAATACAATGCGTGATGAAATGAATTCCTTGCATGTTAACATTACGTGGATTCTTGTTCCTAAGCTTGCAAATTGTTCTATTGTTGACTGCAAATGGATTTTCAAAGTCAAAAATGAAAATAATAATGTTAGATTTAAAGCTAAGTTGGTAGCAAAAGGGTTCACTCAAAAGGAAGGGATTGATTACACTGAAATTTTCTTAAATGTGGTTAAATATACTACTGTTAGGATTATGTTTACCTTAGTTGCTCACTTTAATTGGGAATTAAAACAAATGGATGTTAAAACTGCTTTCTTACATGGTGATCTAAGTGAGAAAATTTACATGAAACAACCTGATGGTTTTGTAGATAAAAGTAAGCCTGATCATGTGTGTCTACTGAAGAAATCTTTGTATAGTTTGAAACAATCTCCTTGTTGATGTATTTTTTCAACAATAAAAAGTAAAATCCGAAAATAGGAAATTATCTTCAAATTTGATATATTTAGCGTTTGAGATTAGAAATCTCTAAACACTGTACGGTATAGAAAATAAACTGGAAAATAAAACTACAGACTGGAAAATAAAGTGGTGATCCCCAAAAGAAATTCTTTTGAATTTGATTTTGATTGAAAATGATTGAAGATAAAAACTCCGCATCCTTAAAAATTCCTTCAAGAAAACGTTTCAGAACCGTCGCTAACAACCGCCGTCAACCGCCCACAATGAAACGTTTTGAAACGTCGTCTGGGCGGTTACGGCAACCGTCCACAAGGTCTTCCTTTGTCGACACGTGTCTTACACCGTCTCGCCAAACGCTTCTAACAATTCCATAACTCAACTGGCCCGACCGACCATTCCAGAGACTAACTGGTCGCTAGACCAAACGACTTATTGGTCGCCCATCAAGCGACCAAATCTCTCCAGATGATTCAATGGTCGCCCCAACCAAGCGACATGTTGGTCCGACCGCAGACCTTCCGACTTATTGTTCCAACCGCAAACCTTCCGACCTGCAGACCATCCGACCTGCAGACTTTCCGACCTATGGACCATCCGACCCGCTAATCAACCGACCTGCCAAACCGACCGTGGACCTTCCGACCTGCCTATCCGACCGCTAACCAACCGACCTGCCCAACCGACCACGGACCTTCCGACCTGCCGATCCGACTGAGGACCAACCGACCGAGGACCAACCGACCTGAGCGCAAATTTTTCTCATTTTCCATCCAACTTCGTGTCTAACTTCTTTTAAGATCCTGCTATCCGTATTATTATTATTATTATTATTTTTTGTGTGTAACAACTACAATTCAATATAATACTAATATTAAAAAATCTACGTGCAAAAAAAAAAAACTACCCGGACGGAGGGAGTATCAATATTGCTTAAATGCCGTGTCCAACTCAATTAAAACTATATTTATGAGACGGAAGGAATATAAAAAATAAAAAATAGATGTTTAATTTAATATTTTTGGAGAAAAAAATAAAATTAATAGTATTTTTTTGGTGAAAATCTCCCGAACAAACACACACTCAAAAGCTCCATCTAGAAGTACGGCTATGAAATTACATTAATGCCATTGCCTAGCGAATTTATTTATGAAAGGCCCGCCAGAATTGAACGTGACAAAGGTCAACTTTAATACAGTAGTCAAATACCTGAAAAGACAAAAATACCCCCAGTCACGTTAAATGACCAGCGAACGACACCGTCACCATTTCACCGTTCATTTCAATCATTTATGTTTGAACATCAATTTGTCATTATTAATAAAAATGTAAGTATAATTAAAGTTTCCAGCTAAACACAGCTCGACGTTTAGTCCGACGAATTTTCCTTCTTCAAATTTCTTCCCTTCTACGGTCATCAGCGCCATTGATCTCTCTCAGTGGCTGATCTGGTGTACATTGGAGGAGCCGGTGCATAAGTCAGGTATGGATATGACCTTAATTTTGTGCGTGCATTTTCGATTTTGTGCGAGATCTTCAAGTTTGCTATATTGCGCGCAGCATCTGATGTTGCCGAACTATGCTCAGTTCGATCTCTCCCTATCGGTTGTCGGTTTGTCAAATTTGTATTTTTGTTGGCTTGTAATTATAATTATATACTGTGTTGGTGATGGATGGCTGTTGTCTGTTTGGATGTTTCACGGCTTCCATTTCTGTGTTATAATTTGATTGATGATTGAAATGAATTGGAACCCGTTATTGTCTCGGCAGAGGTTCTCACTGTGATTCAACGGAAAGCAATCTGGAAAATTTTGGAAACTGTGACACTATATGTGAGTAGAATTTACCTTTTCTGTGTGCAGGAAAGCACGTAAACAAGGTTTGAAAATCCAGTTTCTTCGTAGTGAAGAGTTAAATGAAGAAAGCAATTGATCAAACTGTCCGTGACCTGTAAGTTTTGTTATTTTTACCTTTAGAGTTGTTTCTGTGGGAGCACATTGGCATTTATGTTTGAGCATCTTTGGTTTGTCAATGCAAATATTCACATGGAAAATATTACATGGGAAGATGTGTTCACAATTATTATTGAACTGTTATTCTTCCTATATTTGCACCAGTAAGCATAATAGGATGTGTTCACTTGTGTTTTCGTCCTTATTTTCCCATTATGCAATCAACCACGAAATACATTTGTCCACCCTATAACATCACACAAAAACTCCATTTTCCGGTTAAAATATTATATCCAACACCTATTTTCGAGTCTAAAATATTAAAATGCTAAGCCAATCCGAAACACAAATAAATACACCCTTAATTTTTTTTATATCATCTATGATGATTTGATCAAGATCTTAATAGTTGTAAAATGGATACAGCTTGACATTTTGATGCCACACATTTAATTGTTTGTATTTCTTGTTGCAGCAAGAGAGGAGTCAACAAAAAGGTTCTTAAAGTACCTATAATTGAGCAGAAGGTAATTATCTTCTTTCTCTTCCTTTATTTTATTGTTCTCTGTTTCTGTTTTCTATATATGGATCTATTTGGAAATCTGTTCAGTTTTGAGAAAGTAGACTTCTGTGCCTTCTATTTGGGTAATGCAGTGAATACTTGTTTCAAATTTTACTTAAAAATTATAGAGAGAGTAAATTGTTGAAAGATGCACATTGCCTTCTGTCAGATGGATTTTGATGTTAATATTAGCATGTGCAGTTAGTAGGATGTGTGAGTATTGTATCTAGATGATACAATGATCCTACATGTGTCTGTAATGTGTATTATGGGTAAATGATTTGAAACATGATTAGATAGAGAATGTAAATGAGAAAAAATGGGCATCATATGTTTTTGTTCATGCTCAATGGTTAATATGAGTTGATTTTCTGTTATAACAAATTAATGAGACAATAGCTGATCCAGTGGTTGCTGCAGTGGCTGCACATAGCTTTGAAAAACTACATAGTGTTAGCCTATATTCAAATCATCTACTTGAGTACCTTATATACAATCTTGCTGCAGTGTTTGGTGTGACCTCAGCACTTTCTGGTTTGTGGTAAATTTGTTTGTGGCTTCAATATTCAGGTTCTTGATGCAACTAGCAATGAATCCTGGGGTCCTCATGGATCAGTTCTTGCTGATATTGCTCAGGCAACAAGAAACTAGTAAGTGTTAATTGATTCTGGTATTTCAAGTGTCTGCATTCAACTAGATGATACTTACTTTTGATTTTTGACAGTCACGAGTATCAGATTATCATGTCGATAATCTGGAGGCGTCTAAATGATACTGGAAAAGATTGGCGGCATGTATACAAGGTTTGTTTCTATTCATCCCTTGCTTCCTTCACATGCTTGCCCAGGCACCCCAAAGCATACTCTGAGAGATTTTTTGTGTTCTATTTTTTAATGTGGTTTGGTACATTCCTTTTCCGGAGATCTTTATTTTTGTTGATGGGATAATTTTCATACTCAAATTCTGGGGCCTATCCTTGTTGTGCTTTGTTTTTCTCGAATGTTTTAACCATGCTGCTCTTTTAGCTGATATATCTTGACAAATTCATTGGTTTTTTTATTTTTTATGCAGGCTTTGATTGTTTTGGAGTATCTGGTAGGCCATGGGTCTGAGCGTGTAATAGATGACATTAGAGAACATGTATATCAGATATCTGTGAGTGTCTTTCGACTAAATTCCTTTTCTTCTGCTGTTTTACTGAGAAGTATGTTTAACTTGTGGTATTTATCATGTTTAACTTGTGATAGACATTGTCGGATTTTCAATATATTGATTCCCATGGGAAAGATCAAGGAAACAATGTTAGAAGGAAATCTCAGAGTCTTGTAGTTCTTGTAAATGACAAAGAAAGAATACAAGAAGTTCGAGAGAAAGCTGCTGCTAATAGGGATAAGTAAGTGAGCTGTGTGAGTTGTTTGATTCCATGCAATATACAACTAGCTCTTTAAGTTGTAATTGTTTAATTGATGCATTTTCCTGGTGACCTTGATATATATATATGATATTATGTGATGAGGTATCAAATTGTGGCATGTGATAATATTTGTATCGAACTTTATCTTTGCTATAAATTTTTTGGAAGGTGTGTTATGTGTACATAATTGGCGAGCCCCTACTCTTTCTTGACATTATTTAGATGCCATTGCTGTTTTCTTTTTTAAGCTGGACAAGGTAAAACAATGCTCCTTTGGGCAGTAATGCTCTGTCTCTTCTAAACTCCATAATGGGAGGAAATGAATATTAGTCCGATGTGCTTTGGATTAACTTCATTTGAATAAAACTACCTTTTCCTTTTGCACATGCAAAATGATGTAGAAAGAAGCTAGGTGAAGGTAGCATGCAAAGAGTCATGTTGACTCTACTCTCTTTTTCTAAATTGTGGCAGAAGATTTTACATGGATTTTATGTTTTCTCAAGGGTGATAATTATGCATTTTGACCTATTTCTATCACCTGCAAGTTCAATCACTGTGGCATCATACGTTTTGATCTATGTAAAATATATTGACCAGGTCTGTCACGTCTCTTGAGCAATAATCTTTCTCCTTGGAGCAACTTTCCTGGAAAACAACTGAAGCATGTGCATATTAGTTTATAGATTTCTCACTAATGCTCAATAATTTGTGACTGGTTTACTCTTGATTGGTGCTATTATTCTTCTTGATGAATGGAGGACAACAAACTCAATACTTGGTTCATTGCATTATAGCCTAGATTGTGTATAACTACAGTAATGAAATTCCTATTGTTATTTTCCCCTGCAATGGCATATGCATTATTTATTCTATTATCCTGCTTGCTCTTTTGATTTGTGCTTTGGAATAATTGATATTATTTGATTTTTATTTTAAGTTGAATTTCTTATGCTTGCCTATTTATCTGAGTTCGTTAATTTGCATAATGTAATTAGCATATGCAAAGGAGTTGTAGTTTCCATTCAATTGTATGCTATTTGTTTCCACAGGTACCGCAGCCCTGCCACAGGGAGTATGTATCGTCCTGGCTCAAGTGATCATGGAGACAAATATCATTATGATCGTTATGAAGGTCGATATGCAGATCGGGGTGATAATGGCAATGGATATGGAAGAGACAGAGATTGGGGTTCCAGAGATGATGATAGATATGGTCGTCATGGAGATTCCTATGGCCGTGAGGGAGAGAGGTATGATAGGCACTACGAAGACCGTTATCGTTCAGATGGTTATAGGGATGATGACTATCGTGGGAGAGGTCAAACCACTGAGGACTACAATTACAATTCTGGACGTAAAAGTGCTGATCAAGAAAGGGATCGTACAACTGAGGGAGATGGTCAACTTTCGTCCAGGTTTGTTGTGGGGCACTATTTACTAAATTATCTGGGCTTAGATAGACAACACTGTTCTTTGTTCTTGTATTTTTTAATTATAAGGATGGAATTATTATGACGCTTAGTATCAACAACAATAACAATGTTTAAAATTTAAGAGTTAGAAATGTTCTATTTCATAATTATTATTTTGTGTGCAATTTGAACTTGAGAATGTAAACCACATAGCTATTGTGAGAGGCATTCTTTATGTTGAATTTGATGATCTTTACTTTTGAATCAAGTAAATAAATTGGGAGAAGAGATGTTAAATAAACCTTTACAGAAATAAGAAATATAACCCAACTGTAATTCAGACATCATGCATTGTCATTTGACCTTAGTCTAATACATAGCAACTGGCTCAAGGAGGTTTTAATTCTTATTTAGGACTTTTCATTTCAGAGTTGGAAGTAACCCGATCTATTTAGAATGAATTGTTTAGTTGTTTCTTGATTTCTTCTTTGTGTTTGTCATTTGCAAGTGATGTGTTGCCTATGCACTGCAAGAGGATTCGAATAATGATGAACAGCTCTTTGGTTGTGATTGCTTTGATTTCTAATTGCCTTTATATTGTTACTTCTGCTTATTTACGCATTTTGCGGACAACTTATTAATCAGCTCATTTTTTTCCTCTTCCAGAGACAGTGGTGCAAAAGCTGATGATCATGCTCAAAATGGAAGGTAATTGTAACGGACCACTTTGGTTAAATGAAATCCTAAATCTGATTGCTTTCTAAATGATTATGGTGTTCCACAGGTTTGATCGCAAGTCCCCTGATCAAAACCCTGGGTTGCCACCTAGTTATGAAGATGCTGTTAGTACTATGCGTGGTCCTACTAGCAGTGATAGGTAAAAAGCATGTACAATCCTCACTCTTTGATATAATCTGAATTCGTTCTAAAATTGATTTCAATATCAGGGATGGAGGCTTTTCACTGCAAAATGCCCCTCAAAAAGTTTCTCCTCCTGTGACCAGCCCAGGCCATGCAGTTGCACCTGCTCCAATTGCGACTGTTTCGCCACTTGCTCCAGCTACAGATCCCACTTCTGCATCTTCACTTGGTTCAGTCCCAAATCCTGCTCTATTTCAGTCTGGAGTTTCACATAATTACAATGAGGTTGTTGAAGTTGATGAATTCGATCCAAGAGCTTCATTATCAGGTATGCCTATATCAATAGTAGATTTGAAGATGGCAATTTAGTTTCTTTGTTCCAAGTGGTTACAGAAAATTTATTTGAGCGGGTTGGGGGATGCCTCATGTGTATAGTTATATCGTAGTACTCTTCATGTACCATAGGTAGAGATGGCATCGGTTGAATACTTTAAACGGGTTAAATTATTCAACCCTAATTCGATTAATTTATTATCGTGTCGGGTTCGTGTTGATTCGTATACATAATTAAGTCGAAATTCTTGATTCAAATTAATTTTTTTTTTTTTTTTTTGTATAGTCATGTTATGTTTAGCTTTTATTGGTTCAAGGGTGTACAATGAATTAGGTTGAATGATTTAAAATTGAACTTAGTTTAAATTAATATATGAGCAAATTATTAAATTATAATTATTTTATATATATAATAAATATATTAATCAATATTAATATATTATAATCGGTTGTCGTGTCGGGTTCAAGTTGATAGCCTCAACCCTAACCGGATTTGTTTATTATCGTGTCGAGTTTGTGTCAACTCGTATACATAATCGAGTTGAAATATTTGACCAAACTCAATTATTTCGTATCGGGTTCGTGTGGGGTTGTGGTTTTGGGTCAGTTTTTGTTAGCTCTAACCATCGGTGCGTATCATTATATTCAGATTTATTATGGCATGTGTTTTTCCAGTGACAATAGTTGTTTGTGGTGTTTAAAAATCTGTGCATACTAGAATGAAGAAGGAAGCTCACCTGAAGTTAAACCTGCAATATTCTCTTCATTTTAATGTAGCATCTAAATTGTGGGGAACACCTAGCACTTTGATTAACACATTTCTCAAGGCATAGGGATTTGACAGTGTCTTAGTAAATTTTATTATCAAATTCAATCTTGTTTGGGCCATTTATGTGCAACATGCAAAAATCTGTAACTTTTAAGAATTAAGAAATTTCAAATTTCTAATGAAGGCTTCTGAATCTCAATATTGTTTTGAACCGAAGGTATTATCTGAGAGTATGTAGATTCATCCATATCATCTATACATGGATTGGTCTTACAGATTGCATCCTTATTAGCTACACATGGACAAACAACCAACCGAATGAAATGTCTTCCTACTTTATTCGCATTCTCTATGAACCACTGATCTTTGACATCATATTTTACTCATTTTGAGCATCTGCATTTAAAACACTTTTTACTTTTTTGTAAAGGCTGTTATGCTATAGAAGAAAGGTCAATGAAGAGGATTGGTTTGGCCTGATTCATATAAGCATAGAACTAGTGATGTTCAAGTTGTCTTTCAGTTTTTGTGTTTGTAGACGATTGTCTGTACAGTTCTCACCTCATGAAAGACACAGAATAATCCCCCCACCCACTCTTTGTTTTACATTTGGCTGCATATAACTGTTTGTGTTTCTCGGAGATGATCAATAATATTTTTATACAGTGATTTGTATAATAGTTGTGACCTAACACTTAATTCTTATTTCTTTCTTTAAAAATATTTTTGTAGCTGCCCCGGCTACATCAAGTGTAAGTGCTCCGGCTGCATCTGGTGTGGAATTAGATTTTTTGGGTTCGTTGACTGAATCTTTTTCTTCGAATTCACTTGCTCTTATCCCTTCTAACTCTCCGGGCGTGAGCCATGAAGCTAATGGTCCAGAAAGCATGAATCCTGGGCCTTCATTTGCTGCTGCATCATCACTATCCACGTTCAATACTCAGGTAACTTAATGCCTTAGATAAGGTGATTTTTTGTTCTTTGTGATGTAGTTCTCCACTGTTTTGTAATTTTTTTGCTTACAAATGCTTTATTTTTACTACTACTATTATTATTATATTTCTGCCCAAATCCTGATTTTTTAAGGACTTAGGTTGTGGACATTTTCTGTTTAGTCAAGGGTGTGTTTGTTTGGGGATTGGATTTAAATACACTATTCATTTTCTATCAAACACCTATTTTTTATTTTTTATATTATACTAAAAATCAATTTTACATTCAAAACATCACATCAACACCTATTTATATCACATCATACAACTATTCAAATTCAAAATTTTTACTAGTCAAATCCCAAATCAAAATCCAAACCCCAAACAAACACACCCTAAATGAGTTTTAAAATGTAAGCTTCGGGAAATTGTAGAATACTTGAGGCTGTGCTTGAATAACACTCCCATTAGTATATGTGTGCTCATATCTGGAATTAACATCTCTTTGGTGGGCCAGAAATAACATTCCTTAAGTTATATATATATATATATATATGTTCCTTTTTTATATGCACAACGTTGTTACACTAATCGGACATGTTATATGAAAGTCAAAAAGAAGGCATGAAGATTGAGTCTTGAATCATTGTATGTGTTAGCCAATGTGGAACTTTAGATAATTCCCTTGCTGGTTAACAATTATATTAAATTTATATTATGGTTTCTTAAGTCTGTGCTTTTCGAATTTTGCTGAAGGAAATGTTGTGTTTTTGCAGTCTTTGGATGATCCTTTCGGGGATGGTCCATTTAAAGCTACTTCTTCAACAGAGAGTGCATCAATTCAAACTCAGATCCCTCTACGCCCAAATCCCATTAACTCTAATTCCACCCATAGCCCGGAAGCTGCAGAACCACCTTCCCAAAGGCCTGCAAATGAATTTGGTGGTAATTACCATAATGCAACCTCAGATCCTTCAGGGTTTCCGAAACAGGAGTTCTCCATCCCCAATCCGGAGGTTGATATACTAGCTGGCATTCTCTCTCCGTCTGCCCATTCATCCTTTGTCAACACACAAGCCCAGAATGTGTCATCTCCTCAAACCAGTCAATCCATGTCAGAGGCTGGAGTATCTTCTCTAACCAACCAGGCGACATTGCCAAACAGCTTCCAAGCACAACCGGGTTATCCTCTTCAACCTGCTTCATCTGCACTACAAGCAGGTCAAACCATGCCATTGTCCTTTCCTATTCAAGCTGGCCGGTCATCACAGATGGGTTTCGGCTCCACGCAGTTATCACATGCACCACCGCATGCTAACTTCTATGGAACTTACAATTCTCTATCAATAGCCCCGGCTTCTGCTTATACAAACTCTGCCCAAATGCAGTCAACCAATCAATCATCAACAGGTCTTGCTGCTGCAGCACCTCAGTCGTCTACAGACAAGTTCGAGACAAAATCCAGTGTTTGGGCGGACACTCTAAGCCGTGGGCTCGTCAATTTGAATATATCCGGACGTAAGCATTCCCATTTCTGTTTCTGTTACAAATGTTTATATTTTTACACTTGCTGATTATTAAATCTAACTATGCAGCTAAAACAAACCCACTGGCTGATATTGGAGTTGATTTTGATGCCATAAACCGGAAAGAGAAAAGAATGGAAAAACCGTCATCTACAGTAACATCTACTGTTACTATGGGGAAAGCCATGGGGTCTGGTTCTGGCCTAGGCCAACCCAGTACTGGGGCTCTAAGGCCCTTACCAAACTCGATGATGAATTCTGCCGGTCCGGGTGCTGGGATTGGCATGGTTGGCTATGGAGTTCGCCAACCTATGGGTATTGGCCTGGGAACAAACATGCAACAGCCGATGGGATTTCCGTCTGGAGCCGCTATCCCGGGAGCTTATAATAGTCATCCTATGATGGGAACTGGCAACTATAGTCAACAGCCGTATGGAGGCTATCGATGACTGGTAATCCCCGGGTGATGTTGCCAGGTACATGAAATAAGCCGTCTTTAAATGCAGTTTTGCAAATTTGCATATATGAAATTTTATTTTATTTTTTGTGTATCTTTATTATAATCTTCATGTTGGGTGTGTAAAGCGTGTGCTTGTTTGTGTTCATTATTTCATCCTATTTTTGGTGTCCTTGCCAATGAGCTTCTGGCTCCTTAGCACTCTAAGCAATTCAAAATTTTGTGTATGTTGCCAAATATGCCTCTTATTTTTGTGCTGTATGTATGTTTGTGTGTATTGGTTTACTCTACATGGTCTTTGGTTCATAGTTTCAAAATTTTCATTATTTTTTTCTTGGGTTCATAATTTCCATTTTCAGATTCCGCCTTACTTGCATATCATAATTAAATAGCCCAGGCTAACCTCTAAATAGGCCAGGTCTATTTTATAAAACTAAAGTCTGAGCGTGGCCTATCGGCCTATTAAAATATATATATTTAAGGCCTAGGACTGACCTACTTTTCAAACTTAATATTTGTAGAAAAATATATACAATTATTTATTATATATAATAAGTCAGTTAAAATAAATTAATTTTTTAGTTTTATTGTCACCAAATATAATTTTTTATAAATCATAAACAATTAAAAACATAATATTTATGTATATTAGATAAAAAAAAATACTATATAAATATATAAACAGGCTGGCCTGATAGGCCAAAATGGCTTTTCGTAAAGCTTAAGTATATTCTATTTATTTAAAAAAGCTTACAAATATATTTGAATTTAGCCTTGTTAGTAAACAGGCAAAACCAGGCCTTAGGCAGTCAAACTTAAGGCCCAGACAGGCCGCTTGACTTATTTTCATCCCTAATAACAAGATGGATTGGACTGAGTTTAGGCCACGTACAATTCAATAAAATGCCAAAAAGAATGCAAGCTCAAGGAATGAATTGGCCCAATTAATTATCTATGAATCTTGGGCTATTGGAATTGAGAAGTGAATGAGTTTAATAGATTTAAGATTGATGGAATTAGTGGAGTAAGTGGTTATATATAAGGGTGTGCGGTGGTTACAGGGAATGAATGAAAGATTAAATTTTTTTGAGGTTACAAACAATTACGAAAGCACAATGAGTACAATCATGAGAGTCTTAATGTAAAAATCAATGAGATGATCGATCCGCCCAACTCATTCTACAAAATTTATTAATTTTCTTTTATCTTTTCTTGCGTCTATTGATTTTATTTTGTAGAATAAAGTTAATTCCATCTTAAATCAATACAATTCAATTTTTATTATCTATATGTTAAATTTATTGCATACTATCAGGAGTTCGCATTGAGTGCCCGGAAACTCACAAATTCTCCCGGCGATAAGTTTTAGGCTGAAAATATTGAATCAAGCCAACATAGTTAGCACATCCAGTGGTTTGAAAAGATTTATGTGGAGAAGCTCCGCTTCGGTGTAGAGGGCAACATTTCATCCCAATAGATGGCGACTACCTTCATTCATGGAAAAATATAATCTGCAGGCAAGTTTTCGAGACATTGGGCATGATATGTCGCGTCAAGTGGCCGGTATTTCCGACATAGCACAAATAATAAAGTGGCCGTCATTTGACAAGAAAGGAGCCAACAATGTCCAACATGTGTCAAATTGAGGTACTTGGATGAGAAATAATTCGAGAATATTTGCAAATAATGCAAATTGAACTTAGAATTTATGATCATATTAGAGTAGCCAAATGAAAGACAATAAGATGATTGAGTTAACTATACGAGTTCAGTATGGTCAAAACTTCAATATTGCTCTAGATGAGAGTCTTCGATTCCATGAATGTTGGTGTATTTTAGAGATTCGAATTGATTTGAAAGAGAAAATTATGAGTGACATACAATACACTTCATTTAGTACATCTTGAAAGGTATTAAAATAAATCAAGATTTACGTCAACAATTTTGTGGAAGAGCATCAAGAATAATGTCGCCAAGTTTGTTGCACATTGATTGAATTGTCATAAGATGAAAGAAGAACATCATAGACCAATGGGGTTGCTACAAACTTCAAAAGTTCCATTATAGAAATAAGACTTTTTTGCAATGGATTAGTGATTGAACTCTCCGGTGAAGTTAGGAACATATGAAATTGAGAGATTATAAATAGATTTACCAAGTTAATAGTGTTCATTCTGGTACATGTGACTTGGAGTATATACATATTGGCCAAATTATATATTCATCATGCAATTAAATGGCACAATATTGTTGAGGTGATCTTATAGGATCGTGATACATATTTCTAATCTCGATTTTGGCAAATACCGCAGGAGGCCATTGGTACTCAATTACATATGAGTATTGTGTTTCATCTCTTTATTGATGGTCAATTAGAAAGAACTATTCGTATTATGAAAGATATGTTAAGAGCCTGTGCGATAGGATTTCAAAAAAATTGAGAGGACCATTTAGACTTGGTGAAATTCTCGTATAATAAAAGTCTCAAGCAAGAATTGGTATGATTCCTTTTGTAACTCTTTATGGCTGAAAATACAGGACTCTATTGAGTTGAGATATAAGATAAAGATAGTCCAAGATATTAAGTCCTGAAATAACCGAGAAATCAAAAATCAAATTTAAGTTATTAGAAATAAGATAAAGGTAGTCCAAGATCACCGAAAAAAAGTTATGCAATTGTAGAAAATGTTGGAAAAAATTTTAAACCGCGAAAGTATCAAATAATTATCGAAAAATAACATTCGATATCCAAATTATTTATCGGAATTAATTCAATAATCAATCGAAATAAATTCGATAATCACGATAATTTTATTGAAATAAATTCGATAATCAATAATAATTTATCGAAATAAATTCGATAATCAAAATATCGAAATAAATTCAATAATCAATTTATCAAAATAATTTTGATAATCACAATAATTTAGTTTTATCGAATTTAATAAATTTATCGAAATAAATTCGATAATCAATTTATCAAAATAAATTTGATAATTACAATAATTTTATCGAAATAAATTCAATAATTTATCAAAATAATTTCGATAATTACAATAACTTTATCGAAATAAATTCGATAATCAATTTATCAAATAAATTTGATAATTCCAATAATTTTATCGAAATAAATTCGATAATTAATTTATCAAATAAATTTGATAATCAAAATAACTTTATCGAAATAAATTTGATAATTATGTCGAGTCGAGGTGGAACCTCTTTCCGTAAAAACGAATACACCCCGGTAGTGCCTCCGGTTCGTGGCGTAATGTTCCCAAAGAATAAACGACGTTCGTCTCCGAATTAGGTGACACCCCAATATTTTGGAGCTCCAACGAATTAAAATAAGGAGACTGAAGCTATGTAGGGAAGCTAGACAATTATAGATTCCGGAGCTGGCCGGAAAACTCGCCAGAAATTGAGTGGGGTGGAGAGAATTAGAGAGGAAGAACTCCTCTTGGTGTTGTCGTTGGTATTGTTTGAAGTGGTGGAGAGAGCCTTTTATAGGCACCTCCATCAAGAGGGGCAATTAACGCCCGAGTCGAAACCGCCGTAACCGACGATAATTAAATTCCGGTAACGTCCAGCCATAAACACCATACTTAATTCCGGTTATAAACATCAATTTAATTCCGGTCATAAACATCAATTTAATTTTAGTCATAAACACCAAATTTAATTCCGGTCATAAATATATTATTTGAATTTCAAATAATTATTTATCATATATGCATGTAATTATCTGGTCCGGACAGGTGGCACGCGCGCCTGTGGCTTACCGGCATTTATATGCTTAACCACACTATCAATAACCACCATACAACCCACATGCATTTTAACTCACCGAATAATCGGTTCCGAAAATTTTGAATTTAATTTAAAATTAAATTCCACCGATTAAATAATTAACCGATTTTTCAACAACCCCCACATGAGTGAAAATGCTCATTAATAGGACAACACACAGCTTAGTCTAGAGATATCAACACGTCGGGATAGGTAGCTTGTGGCTTTGAACCTTCCTTAGTCAATGTTACTGTATGTACCGGTGGTTTAGTTGACACGATGCATTGAACTATTCCACATCTGTGTACATTTTAGTCAATAATATTGACATGCCGTTATTTCAACCTTATTTTGTTCTCACGTTTTGATCCGTTTCGGCCATGGATCACTGTTTGGATTCATAAGTGTTTCATTTGAAGCGGCCCTCACTTCCCACTTATATAGGTAATCCTGTCTTAAAGTATTCAATTATACTTTTAGGGTTATTAAGAGTCAGTGACTCAATCTCACCACTTTGCACATTGTAACACTCGTAGCTATTTAGGGAATGGTAGTCGAGTGTTCGTGCCGAACTATTACAGTTTAGTTTTCCCATTGAACCAAGACTTGGGATCTCCAAGTGATTTGGTTGGGTTACCACTGTAATTGTCTCTTAATTCATGGATTTCAAATCCATTCCCTTTAGCAATACATTTGATCAATATAACCATTTGGTTTAGCGGATCCGCAAGATTTTACACTGACATATAGTCGATATGCATAACCCCACTAGTGATCAATTGTCACACAGTGTTGTGTATGTATCGGATATGTCGGGATTTACCATTGTAAAACTCATTCTTAGCCTTTGCTTTTGCATTTTGGCTATCATAATATATCATTACCGGAGGTATGATTATTTATTTATTTATTATTTTTATTTTTCCAAATGGATCGAGCTTTTACATGTTTATTTCATGGACTTTCACGAAATTGCTTCACCTCCGGTCATAAAGACATATCCGTTTGTAGACAATGAATATTTCGTTTCAGATATTCCGTTAGCATTACAATACCTTTCAAGTATTGGAGGATATCTCGTGTAGTGTATGCCAAAAGTCGAGAGTATACTTTAAATACTTCAAGACTCTTACATCTACCGCTTTCTCCACAATTTTTTGTTTTTGGAGACGGTATTGCACCCCTACACTTCAAATATTTGTATAAAGGTTTTTTGTATTTCCACAATTTATAAGGAACTTTATCATTACTTTTGAGTGGAATTTTATTCAGAATACGTCTTACAGTTAGAACTGCCCCCCACAATTTTTAGGTAATTCTGAATAAATCAACAAGGCATTAATGCATTTCGTAATGTCATTCGATTATGGCGAGTATGATGTCATAGTCCGATGAATTATGCAACATAATTCTTCATACAGAGCTACATATTTATCTCCTCAATCACTTCGACTGCCTTGAAATCACAGCTTAGTTGATTCGCTGCCTTACTATTTTTATTATTATATATACATATTTTTTTAAGGCATTATTGCTTATCTCTTTTCCCTTACCGGATAAGATAACAATATCTTGTGCAATCATTTATTAAGGTGATTAATATATATATATATTTTCACCTCAAATTTGCATGTTTTTTAAATCACATACACTACAAGAAAAAATCATTTTTGTAACAAAACGTTTTTATCTCTAAATCTACTTTTTCCGTTACTAATGACATTAGAGACAGAATTAGGAATGAAATTACGTTAGCTACGTGAACTTTAGGGACGGAATTCCGTTACAAATAGATCATTTTTTTGTAGTGATATATCAGTGTGAATTAAATCTAATGGCTTCACTTTTTTTTCCTTTTTTTTTCCGGATTAGCCATTTTTGTCTACACCCAAACTTCATTTAGTTTAGTGTCAATATTTAGTAAACTAAAATTCACTAATCTTTTTATAGCATTTAGACTAGTATTACCCAATCTACAATGCCATAAATCAGCACACTCGAAACAACATTTTGTTCCGTCCGACCGGCATCCATCGACATAGTAGAAACATCGACACCGGATGTGCCTACACTCAAATTGCCGGCAACATCCATGATATTGGCAATTTACTCGAGTGACGATATTCTCACAATATATCAAATATATTCGTTTTTACGATTGTTGAAAAAAATTTTAAACCGCGAAAATATCAAATAATTATCGAAAAATAACATTCGATATCCAAATTATTTATCAGAATTAATTCAATAATCAATCGAAATAAATTCGATAATCACGATAATTTTATCGAAATAAATTCGATAATCAATTTACCAAAATAATTTTGATAATCACAATAATTTAGTTTTATCGAATTTAATTAATTTATCGAAATAAATTCGATAATTAATTTATCAAATAAATTTGATAATCAAAATAACTTTATCGAAATAAATTCGATAATCACGTCGAGTCGAGGTGGAACCTCTTTCCGTAAAAACGAATACGCCCCGGTAGTGCCTCTAGTTCGTGGCGTAACGTTCCCAAAGATAAAATGACGTTCGTCTCTGAATTAGGTGACACCTCAATATTTCGGAGCTCCAGCGAATTAAAATAAGGGGACTGAAGCTATGTCGGAAAACTAGATAATTATAGATTCCGGAGCTTGCCGAAAAACTCGCCGGAAATTGAGTGGGGTGGAGAGAATTAGAGAGGAAGAACTCCTCTTAGTGTTGTCGTTGGTATTGTTTGAAGTGGTGGAGAAAGCCTTTTATAGGCACCTCCATCAAGCGGGGCAATTAACGCCCGAGTCGAAACCGCCGTAACCGACGATAATTAAATTCCGGTAACGTCCAGCCATAAACACCATACTTAATTCCGGTCATAAACATCAATTTAATTCTGGTCATAAACACCAAATTTAATTCCAGTCATCAACATCAATTTAATTTCGGTCATAAACACCAAATTTAATTCCGGTCATAAATATATTATTTGAATTTCAAATAATTATTTATCATATATGCATGTAATTATCTGGTCCGGACAGGTGGCACGTGTGCCTGTGGCTTACCGGCATTTATATGCCTAACCACACTATTAATAACTACCATACAACCCACATGCATTTTAACTCACCGAATAATCGGTTTCGGAAATTCTGAATTTAATTTAAAATTAAATTCCATCGATTAAATAATTAACCGATTTTCCAACAGAAAAATAGGGAAAAATATTTTCTTTTCCAAAAGGAAATAAAAGAGAAGTATAAATATATATAGGTGTTTAGAAATTCTATCATAACAAGCTAAAACTATCTAAACCATAGATATATACATAGATATAAATCTAACATACCACTTCAAGTTGGAGCATACAAGTCATACGATCCAAAATTGTTGCAGATGAACTCGGATCTAGGACTTCGTAAGGATTTTGTAAATATGTCAGCAAGTTGATCATCTAAGGACATATATTTAGTATCTATAGATCCAAATAACACTTTCTTCTTGATGAAGTTACAATCTATTTCGATATACTTTGTTCGTTCATGAAATACTATGCTTAATGAAATGTGTAGTGTTGTTTGATTATCATGCCATAACATCATCTTCGTCACATCACAAAATTTGTGTTCACATAGTAATTGTTTAATCCAAAGAAACTCAAATGTAGCTAAGGCCATAGCGCGATATTCACCATCAGCAGTAGAACGCACAACCATATTTTTTGTTTCTTTACTTTTCTAAGATATCAGATTACCTCCAATAAACACACAATAATTAGAGATAGAACTCTATCGACTGGAGACCTTGCTCAATCAACATCTAAATATCCAACAATTTCAGAGTGATCATGATTTGTATAAAGTAAACCTTTTCAGGGAAGAACTTTTTATATATCGTAAAATATGCATAAGTTTCTTTTAATCAAAGTCACATGGAGACCGTAGGGTTTGACTCACTACGCTTACCACAAATGATATATTTTGTCGGGTGATAGTGAGATAATTGAGATTTCTAACTAGCCTTTTTATATCGGCTAACATTAGAGTATCAATCAATGGCTTCTCTTATCCAAAAAGTAACTTTGTATTTGGATCCATAGGAGAATTTACAACCTTACATCACTCATGTTTGTTTCTCATAACATATAAAAAATATACTATTTGAGATAGGCAATCTCAATTTCTAAAAAGTATCGTAGTAGTCCCAAGTCTTTGGTTTGAGAATGATTGTGTAGATGCCTCATCAACTTTGCAATACAATTTATATCATCTTTAGTGATGACAATATCACCAACATAAATAATTAACAAAACACATCGTCCCTCAAAATTATGCTTAAAGAATACGATATGATCAGACGAACATTATATCATACCAAATTTATGAATAACAAGACTAAAATGTCCAAACCATGCTCGTAGAGACTGTTTCAAACGATAGAGTGAGCGACAAAAGCGACATACAAAACTAAAATTCTCCTGAGCAACAAAACTAGGTGGTTGATCCATATATATCTCTTCTTGAAGCTCACCATGCAAAGAGACATTTTTAATATCAAGCTAATGAATGAGCCAACCATGCATTGCTTCCATAGAAAGGAAATGACGAACAAAGATATTTTGGCAACATGAGAGAAGGTTTACGTATAGTCCTCTCCATGTACTTGAGTAGCTCTTCGCAAAAAGTTGAACTTTGAGTCATTCAATACGACCATCAGGGCCGACCTTGACTGTATAAACCCATCAGCAAGCTACAAGTGTCTTTTCTGGCGGCAACGGAACTAACTCCCAACTATTGTTCTCATACAAACCAGACATTTTCTCCATCATGGCTTGACGTCATCTTGAATGACCCAAAGCCACACACTAAGAGCGAGGAACAATGACGGAGTGTGACTCCCTAGCCCGCAAGCCACGTAAAGCCGGGCATGTCGGAATCGTAGACTGGCCTCACAGGTCAATACAAGTCCTTCCAGCGCACTTCTATCATCACTCATGCGCACCCTGGGTGACTTCTCAGGGGGTCACCTATCCTCAAATTACTTTACGGTAAGCACGTTTTACTATAAGTTTTGAAATATATATATAATGATGATTATTAAAAATATATATTAATATATTATTATTTTTATACTTTCTTTGTAATTATTTTTTAAAATGTTAATAGTTGATTATTTTTATATTATAAAATAATTGTAAAAAATATTTTTGTTGAATTATAAATATATATATATCAAATAATTTTAACAAAGAACTGAAAATAATAATAAATATGACCTACAATATGACTATATTGAAAACATGTGTTGAGAACAATGTCATGAACATGGCTTAGAACATGGCTGTGTTGAGAACATGGTCATGAATATGGGCATGAACATAACTGTGTTCAGAACACGAGCATGAACATGGGCACGTACACAGCCGTGTTCAGAAGTGCAGGGTAATCAACACGGTCGTGTTGGCTGTCTAGGACGCCCAGTCACCCTTCTAAGTCATCCAATAAGGCCGTGTTCAGTCCCAGTCAACCATCTTGGGACTAAAATTGATAAATTTTCATTTGAAAGAACTCTAGAGTTAAACCGTGCTTGCTCTAGAGTAATTTGAGGATGGGTGACCCATTGGGAAGTCTCTTAGGGTGAGCATGAGTGAGGACAGAAACGCGCTGGAAGGACTCGTGTTGACCTGTGGAGCCAGTCTACGATCCTGACATGCTCAGCTTTGTGTGATTTGCGGGTCGGGGTGTCACAGTTCGTATTAGAGCCGACCTGCGACAGCCCACATTCGTTGACCTAACTATTGAGGGGCCTAGCAGTTGACGATTCTTGGGGTGCAACGTGGACGTTGCATTCTAAAGTGGGGGAGGATGAGATACCCCAGGAGTTGGGCCGTTGCTTGGCAAACTCCCGTGTGTGGATGAGCCGGTATTAGGCCATCTGAAGTTGATTAGAGTTTAAATGTATTGGATAGACTACTCATGTTAATAATGTGCACATTTTTTTCGGAAGTCCTACTGAAAGAATTCTAGAGTTTAGTGTGCTTGCCCTAGAGTAGTTTGAGGATGGGTGACCCCCTGGAAAGTTTTTCAGGGAGCGCGTGAGTGAGGACAAAAGCGTCCTGGAATGACTCGTACATTATCAAATTTCATTACCAAAAATCCTTCAAGTTGTTTCATATACAATTCTTTTTCTAATTCACAATTAAAGAATGCAGTCTTCACATTCATTTGATAAATCTCAAGATTGTTTAAAAATATAATTGAGAGAAGCACTTGGATCGATGTTATCCTGGTCACTAGTAAAATATGTATCAAATAAATCAAACCCTTCAGTTTGTCTGCAGTCTTTCACTATGAAACGAACTTTATATTTATCAATAGACCCATCAGTCTTGAACTTTCTTTTCAAGACCTATTTACCCTAAAAGGTTACAACCTTCAGGTAGATCATATAACACCTAAGTGTTGTTTTGCATAATTGAGTCTATTTCATTGTCTATTGCATTTTTCCAGAAAAGAGCATATGGAATAGAAAATGCTTTCTTTATCGAAGTTGGATCATTATCCAACATGTATGTAACAAAATCCGGACGAAAAGTTTTATCAACTCTTGTCCTTTTGCTACATCTAGGTTCTGAGACCTCTCGATTAGGTCTTTTAGTTTTTTGTCTCTTTCCACATTATAGTTCTTTATCTATGGATTATGGATTGAGCTAGATCATTTCCTTACAAAGGTAGATGCTCTTAAAGACTTCTGCATTCATGTGATTCTACTGTAGTTCCTTCAATTATCTCAGGGATGTCTGATTTGTAAACTATAAAATGATATACATTAATATTTGGAGCATATCCAATAAAAATATAATCTATCATCTTAGGACCAATAGCAACTTGTTTAGGAGGTGAAACTTCCACTTTCTCCAGGCACCCCCACATTTTAAATAATTTATATGCGGGTTTCTTGTCTTTCAATAATTCGAAAAAGTAATATCCTTACCCTTAAGTGAAATTTTATTTAGGATATAATTCACAACTAGTACTTTCTCCCCAATAAGTTTTGGAGTAATCCTGAACTTATCAACAAGGCATTTATCATCTCTTTAAGTGTTTGATTTTTGTGTTTTGTGACGTCGTTTGATTGAGGTGAGTATGGAGCTATTGTCTGATGAATTACGCTACTTTTATTACATTATTTTTCAAACAACACCAAACACTCTCTGTCTCTATCATTTCGAACTATTTTTATTTTTTATAGCCAAATTGATTTTATGCCTCGTTTTTTAAGTTTTTGAAGACCTTGATTGCTTCGATCTTTTCCTTAATAGGTGTAGATAGCAATACCTTGTGTATTCGTCGATGAAAATGATGAAATATTTCTTTACACCTCTATTTTTCACAAATATCGAATCAAACATATCATTGTGAATTAAATATAATGTGTTAGTATTCCTTTCGACAGAAGGGAATGGCAACTTTGCCATTTTAGCCTCCACAAACTTCACATTTACTTTGAGTGTTTATTTCTTTGATATTTAGTTAATTTATATTTACCAATCTTTTTATAGCATTACAGTTCACATGACCCAGTCTACAATATCATAAATCAGAACACTTAATCAAATAAGAAGAATAATAATTGTTATTATTCACAATAGGTGTTCCATGCATAGCAATTACATCTAGCTTGAATAAGTCATTTTTAAGATAACCTCTAGCTAATAATTTCTCAACTTTTTGATAAAATAAACTTATTAGCTAAAAAAGATTAGTTTAAAAGTCATGTATTACAAGTAGAAAATCAGATATAAGATTTTTCCAAATGTCCAGCACATGCAGAACATCTTTCAATGTATGCTCTTTGTCGGAGGTCATCTTTAGCACTAAGTTCCCTACACCTTTGATCTAATTTTCTTTGTTCGGTCTCATTATATATTGATAAACCTGCCTTTTCGGAACATATATGACATGAGGCCTCAATATCAATGAACCATGTATTTATACTCTCAAAATAATTAGTCCATATACGAAAACAACCAAGTCCTCATTTTTTAGGTCACAATCACTTATCTGATACATCTCGACAAAGTGGAGACTTTGATTTATCTTCTTCTTCTTAGACAACAAACAGTTCTTTCTTAAGTGTCCTATTTTTCTATAGTGAAAACAATTACTTATCAATTTAGACTATCCAACACACGTTTTGGAAGGCACTCCAACCATGTAAGCCTTGGCAATTTCTCTGTCTTTGGCCTTGTGCTTTTTTTTTTTTTTTTTGTCCTTCTCGACAAGGATTTGAACAAACAAATCATCAAGTCCTACCTGCTTCAGCTTGGACTTAAACTTACTCCATTTTGAGGAACCTTATCAAACATCACACCAGTGATGAATGATTTGAGTAGCACATTTTGTTCGTCGAAGAAACAGTGGACAAGATGATGAAATTCTTTCATATGTTCAACAACTGAACCACCCTCAACCACAACATTGTCCACAAGCGGGTCAAAAACAAATATTTTAGACCCGACATACTCGGACTTCAATTTATTTCTTAAGGGCACAACGTAGCCTTTTAATTAAATAATACATATTATAAGGTATAGTAAAATTATTACCAAAATTAATGCATCATCACGAGCATGGGTTTGAGTCACTCTATCGGCATTGGTGGAGACCATAGTAAGATTTTTTAGAGCATCAATGGTGTTAATAATTTGATCGTGTGACATCTCGCAATACAATATTAGACAAAGATAAAATAATTGGTTTTGTGATTGTTGAATAATAATAATAGTAATAATAAGAATAATATTTTTATGCGAGATAATAATTAAATATTATTAATTAATAGAATAAACCAGCAACCGTGTAGAATGATGCAAATTGGGAATAACGCCGAGTCGAGGATATCCTCTGCTGCAAGATAAATTACTTCTCACTAATACCTTTGGTGATGATGTTTGTCTCAAAAAATAAAGCAATTTTCGTCTCCGGGTTAGGTGACGCTTCAATAAGTTTGAGCTTCAGCAAACAAAAATGAAGATAAAAATGAGATTTTCCGAAATACTAGGAAAGTTTTCTAGGACATGACCAAAAACTTTTTGGGAGGGATGAGTAGATATTAGAGGAGATGAGAAAATGTGTTGGTTAGTATGTTTCGAAAATGAAGGGGGAGATCCTTTATGTAGGCGTCTTCACTCGATCAAAATGACATGGGATTAGCTACGGCCATAATTACAATTTTAACTACAGACATAAATGGCGTCGTAATTTATATTAATTTCAAATATTTTGTTTGAGACGGTCGTAATTTAGTTTAATTTCAAACCTTCCATTTGATAGGATTGTAATTTACGCTAACTTGAAACTTTTCGTTTGAGGTTATAATAGATATATCAGTGGATAGAATTTTATCTGGACAATCCTGCGAGCTAGGTCATAAAATATCGATATTTATTTAATCCAAAATTTTAAAATATCGTAAAATTCCAAAACACAAAATATACCAAGGCACAAACTATTTTCGTCTTGGACAAATGTACCATTTTGGATTTTTCTAGTAAATTAAAAAATAATTGTATTTAATTATTAATGGAAGTGTTTTTTTGCTTTTATGTATACTTATAATGATTACTTTTTGCAATATCAAAAGTTCAAAATATCACATCATATAACTATTTCAATTCAAAATTTTTACTATTTAAATCACAAATTAAATTCGACCCTCCAAACAAACACACCCTTGGTATACAGTACCGAACCCCCTTCTAACTTAATTGCATATATGATATCAAAATATAATGTTTTACGCCGAAATACTAAATTGAAAAGTAATTTTATAATTTTGTCGCAGTAAATGAATTTCTTTTTATTTTTTTTTTCTATCTTTTTTAACACAAAAATTATATATTTAAATTTCACTATTAACTAATTTTCCAATCATAAAATATCACATCAAATATTAATTTCTTTTATATTACAATAAAAATTAATTGAAAATTTTAAATATTACATAAATATCTATTTATGTTATACTTCATTCGTCTCAACTCAAAGTACCATTTTTACCACTTTCATATGTCCCAGTCGAAAGTGTTCATTTTCTATTTTAGAAAAAATAATCATACACTTAATAACAAAATATCCTTTAACTTTACCTAAATTATAAATATAACATTACACATATAATTACTTTAGATATAAAGTCTAATAGCAAAATGTCAAAACATTTTATACATTTTTACTAACCAAATAAATAATACTATCTCCGTTCACCGCAAATCTATCTATTTACTTTTTGCATATTAATCTTTAAATATTAATTATTATATCAAAACCTAGTATAAATTAAGAAAAAACGACAAAAATATTTCTATTGATATCTTATAATACTAATGTAATAATATTTGTACAAAAAATTATACAAATATAAGGATATTTTTAATGTTCGAAACAATTATGTCAAATGCAAATGGATAGATTGACGGTGGACGGAGATAGTATTACTTTTTAATCTACTACAAAACCTCAAATAACCCATTTCAATTGGGACAAATGAAGTATTAAATATCTATTTTATTTTCTATTATTCAAAATTTTAGTTCAATTTTTAAATTTACAATCAAATAAACAATAAAGTTAGTAATATTGATAATTTAATTAAAAATATTAAAAAATTTTATTTTAATTAGTATTTACTAATTATTTTTATATTAGCATAGCAGAGAAATTTCGTAGTACAACTAAAAAATAATGATGGATCAATTTGGTGGGACATGAAAAATATATATACAATATGTCGAGTAAAACTTTCCAATAAAAAGTTGTTAAATCTTTTTTGACAATAAAATTGCAAATTACGGTATTTTTTCATAAAAAAAATATTATTATTATTATTTTTTGAAAGTCTAAAATTCTTATATTAATATAGGTTTTCATAAATTATACTGTAAAATTAAAATTCGTAAATTAATGTAAATTTACATAAATACTACTTTCGTCCCGTCACAAATGATTCATTTTTCTTTTTTATTCGTCCCATAAAAGATGACTCATTTTTATTTTAGTAAATTTATCCATCTTAAGCACATCTAACAAATACTTCCTCCGTCCATTTTCTAATGTCCTATGTATATTTACACGTATTTTTAGGTCATTAGGGTTTTGTTATAAAATGACCAATTTGCCTTTAATTTTGTGTATAGAAAAGAAAAGAGTAAATAAAATAAGGGCAAAAGAGTAAATTTTATGTATAAAAATATAAATAAGACAATAATTGTTGGACATTCCAAATAAATGACCGTGTATAAATTAATTTAATTAAATTTCTAACATCTTATACGTAGGACTAACTCAAAATTTCATTATTTCTATCTCTCTTTAATAAACAAATATTTTATCTATATTTAAAATTTATCATTTTTATATAAAATTAGTTTTAAGTTAAATATAAATTAATAAATATAATTTTTTTTTATTTGTATTATATAAAATTTTATAATCTATAAAATGATATATATTGTATATATTTTATGGAGATAATGCTAAAAATATTTAAAATACCAACGACATTATTCATACAAAAAATAATAAAATAATATCATAACTTATTATTAATAACTTACTAATTTACACTATCTAAAATACCATGTCCCTAACAAAGAAGATCATTTGACCCGACCCGGAACGAAAAAGTATAACATACCAAAATTATTATTTTTAAATTTTAAAATAATAAAAAAAAAACTCAAAAAAGAAATATTTTTTTTTATTATTTTTTGATAACTTGGGAACTCGCCGCTGCTATCCGAAAGTACCTAATACTCTGCAAATTAGGTCCGAAACGTGTGGCAGGTGGACCTAGATGCATCAAAATTTGAATCAATAATCTCACGATCATAAGTTCACTTCTCACACCACCAGGTGATCCGTTACCAGACAAAAAAAAAAACGTTTGAAATTGAGAAAAATGGATGAGACAATTCTTATATATATATTTATAAGGTACTCCCCAGTCCCACATAATTTGTCCCTATTTTTTATTTTCGTTTGTCCCACATAACTTGTCATTTTTATTTTTGAAAATCTAATTATGCACTTTAATCGCATTTTAAATTTTAAATTTTATAATTTTTTTAATTTTAATTAAACTATTTATTTATTTTAATCTTAATTTATAATTATTTTTACTAATATATTTTTTAATTACTTACTAATTATATTTTACCTAAATTTTTGTGTCAACAGTAATACACCTATATTAGGTGGGACGGAGGAAGTATGTTTTTAAGGGAGAGATAGGCGATATGGTAAGTGGTAAGTGGATGCGTGAGTGGGGAGTGCAGAACATTTATTGGCCATTAGCTCACGGGAATCATTTATTGTAACTATATGCTTATTTATTACAGGGATACATGTTTGGTTGGGCAGCTCCTACTTCTCATTCTCATCAATACATATATATTGTTGAAATAATAAATATTTATCGTATACTCCATCCGTCCCATATTTATATATTTATTTACTTTTTACATGGAGTTTTAAAAATATTAGTATTATATTGGAATAAAATAAAAATAAAGCTAAAAAGACTAAATTACTCTTATTAGTATTGCATGATATAAAAGTAATGATATTTGTGTAATATATTATACATTGAAAATGTATTTATAATGTTAAGTAGATGGTATAATTACTAAAAAAAGAAATTGTTATTTTTTTATAGGATGAACCAAAATAGAAAAATAAATAAATTATTAAGGGACGGAGAGAGTATATTATTATCGTACTGTCAATTATATTTTATATATTGTATGTATTAAATTAACATGCAATACATACTTACATAAATGGTGATACATAAAATTATATGATGTTTCAAACTATTCATTAACTAAGCTACTAAAATTTCAATAATCACTAGGCTTGTTGAAAGCCACAAGATTTTTTTTCTTTTTGAAAAAAATGAATATTCAAAATTTATTACTACCTCCGTCAACAACCAATCTATCCATTTGATTTTTGTATGCTAATATTTGAATATTAATTATTATATCAAAACGTAGTATAAATCAAAGAAAAATGACAAAAATGCTTCTATTGGTGTCTTATAATATTAATGTAACGATATTTATACAAAAAATTCTATAAGGATATTTTTAATGTTAAAAACAATGACGTCAAATGCAAATTGATAGATTGGCGGTGGACGGAAATAGTATTTACATTTTTATATTTAATAATATTTCTTTGGTAACATCAAGCTATGTTACTCTTTCTGTTTCATTCAAATAGGTTATTTGAAATTTTATACTCCCTATGTCTCATACAAAGAGTAACATTTATATTTTGCACGTAAATTTTCGAATATTCAGTATTATATTGGGTTGTAATAAAAAAAAGATGAAAATACCCTTATTAGTATTGCATAATATAAAAGTGGTGGCATTTATGTAATATATTGTAAGTTGGAAGGGTATTTATTATGTTAGGTAGGTAATACAATTACTAAATTAGAAAATGGTATCTTGTTTTGGGACGGACGAAAATTGAAAATGGAACCCTTTTTATGGGACGGGAGATGTATTTGTAATTTAAATAAAAACTAAAAATATTTTGGTATTAATGCATAACTATTTTTATTAAAATAAAAAATAAATATTTTTGAGTGAGACAAACAAAAATAATAAAAATGATATTCTGAGTTGAAACTAAGAAAGTATTATATATACATATATTTAGATGTCTTATTCAAATATGTCATTTTCATTAAAAAAATAATAATAATAATAATAAAATAGAATAGCAATTACATCTTAAATAATTCAAATCAATTGCTTTAGCATTTTACTTTTAATGATTTCCAAATTTTAATTTTAATTACATTCCATTGGAATCGACAAAAATAAGAATGACCTAGATATTCGAAAATTCAACATAGATATGATATGAAAAATCAAACTCAAGTAGGGTCGAGCTGAAATTTTTAAAAATAAAAATATTTTAAATTTAATATTTTAAATAATAGTTTACTCTATTACGGTTGTGTTTGTTTGGAGGATTGGATTTTGAATTGAGATTTGAATAGTAAAAATTTTGAATTTGAATAGTTGTATGATGTGATATAATTATGTGTTGATGTGATATTTTGAATGTAAAATTGATTTTTAGTATAATATATATAAAAAAAATAGGTGTTTAATTTGATGTTTTTGGGAAAAAATTTTTTGGATAAATAGTAGGATTTTGTCAAAATCCTACAAACAAACACAACCTACAACTATTTTATTAACTAAATTCAAATTAAATAATTTTTTAATAAATAGTTTCTTAATAACCATGAAAAATAAAAGTTGGATGGATGTATTTATTATAATATATTTATAATTAATTTCAAGTATTTGATAACTTTGAGATCGTGTGGGGATTGGATTTTAAATCCACTATTTATTTATTTATGTATTTTTTTTAAAAATATCAAATCAAACACCTATTTTTTATTTTTTATTTTTTATATTATACTAAACATTAATTTTACATTAAAAACATCACATCAAACTTGTTTATATCACATCATATAACTATTCAAATTCAAAATTTTTACTATTGAAGATGATATTTTATATTGAGCGGATGTTTTTGGATGAATATTTAGAGATACACAAAAATAAAAAATAAAAATATTTAGAAGAGAACAAATTAATTCCTTTCCTTTTTTTATGTTTGCATTTTTTTGAAATATTTTTAAAACAATTGTTAAATATAATATTGTGTATGAAAATATCTTTACAATTAGTTATAAAAACAATATATGATTTTATTTGATTGTTTGTTGGAAGTTGAGGTTAATGAGATTTATTTAATTAAATTTTAATTAAATAAATATGTAATTAAAATAAATTTAAAATGTGAATATTTAAGTATCTTTAAAATACTATCTATGCATGACAGACATATTATTTTTCCTTTTAAATCCATTTATATTTTTACTAAATTTTTAAATCTATTTAACAAATATAATTTAATTTAATTAAATTTTTAACATTTTATAACCACTAATTTTTTTTTTATTTTTATCTATACAATACACAAATATTTCTATATATAATTATATATTTATACACAATTAACATATCTTAATTTTATAAAATAATTAAATATATAAATATATTTATTTATTAATAAAAACAAAAACAAGAATTGACTTTATCTTAAAATTTATATCTATATATATTTCATATCTTCCTCCGTCCGAATCATATGTATTTATTTATTTTTTGCAAGTGAATTTTAGTATATTAATATTTTATAGATGATATATAATATAAATATAAATAAAAAAATGCCCTTAAAATAATTTATTATTTAATGACATTGTTTGTAATATTGTGTAAAATATAAATATATATATTTTTATTAAAATAAAAAATATTTTTACTAAAAAATAAAATTACAAAAATAAAAAAATAATTACATATAACTCTTTTTTTTTTTTTTTTTTAAAATTAAGAACTTTGTAGGACCGTTAAGTGAAAACAAACAAACCACTAATAATGCAGGTGAGCAAGCATGCGCACGTTGCAATAAATTTAGGATATGTTTGTTTTCGGGAGTAATTACTTATATCACATATACTAATAAGGTTATTTTAGTAATTTCAACTTTATTTCTACTATATGTCAATATAATACTAATATTTTTAAAACTACGTGTTACTTATGAGACAGAGGGAGTAATTATTATTTTTTTATATATAGTAAAAATGGAGTATTATAAAATAAGTAGTGCTAAAAAATGGAACAAAAATATTTTTTATAACAATTCAAAACAGAAAAAAAAAAAAAAAAGGTGAACATATATTTAAATAACGAACATAGTATTTTTTATTGACTTTTTATGAATAGATAAAAATATATACAATATATCGTGTATAATTATATGTATATATTATATATTTTTTTAATTATATTAATGAGCAATCGTGTCACTACAGAATAATTGGATGAACACACCCTCAGTCTAAGTTTGTTGTTTTTTTGGCTATATATATTTTTAAATTTTATTTTTACAATTTTTTATAAAATTACTAGATTAGTTTGTGCTATAGAACATTAAATCAAAAATATTATTCAATTAAAAAGCAAAAAAACAAAAAAACAAAAAAATATGGAAAGAACAAACTAGATGTTTTATTTTATTTTATTTGCATGGTCTCATGAAATTGCGCCAAATCTCTCGTACTTCTAAAACTGTGTCAAATTCTCTCATGGTTTCATAAATTATACGTTTAACTCTTTCATCGGTCCTTATTTAATGGTATTTGATCTAAATGCGCCCAAACTGCGAATAAATTTTAGAATATCAATTTCTAAACCCCTAAAATTATATATATTTATTTATATATATATTTAGCCTAAAAATACTAAAAATAAACTCTTAAAATTTGAGAAAAATAACTATTTTTGAAGCTAAATATAAGAAAAATAAATATATTTATAATTTTAGGGGTTTAGAAATTGAAATTTTAAAATTTATTCGCAGTTTAAGCGCATTTATGTCAAATACAGTTAAATAAGAACCGCCGAAAAGGATTAAACGCAAAGTGTATAAAATTACGAGAAAGTTTGACGCAGTTTTAAAAGTATATGAATTTGACGCAATTGCATGAAATCACGGATAAATTTAATACAATTTAGCGTTATTTTGATTTTATAAATTGAATTGTTGAAGTGTAAGTGGAGTGCAATAAATGGAGTTGGATTTAGAGGCATTAAAGTGATATCTACTTGTCCCTCATAAATGCATGGCCTGCCCTCCTTTTAATGTATTAGTATTTATTGCACAACCTCTTCATCATACATACAATTAATATACATACATACATATATATATATATATAGCTCTCCCTCGCTTGCATTTGCATCACTTGGAATTAATTTCTTTCTTGCATGTTCATGATCTTTGTAGTCTTTAATAATAATAATAATAATAATAATAATAATAATAATAAAAATAATATTTATTGACCATATGGAGTTTACTCAACTTTCTATGTCCGGCAAAGGCAAAGGCAAAGGCGAAGGCGAAAGCATAATGAAAACCGATGGCTTTCTTACGAAGAGGAAATGGAAGTCGGAAGAAGAAGAAGAAGAAGAAAAAGTCGACGTTGATCTTCAACTTCAACACCACCCTTCTCATTGGGAGCAATGCCTCGACCTTCAAGTATACATACGCATTCTTTAATTTAATTTAATTTATTTTTTTTTTTTATAACGTGTCAACCCACATTCTTTAATGTTTTAATTTTATTTTTTAATTTTTTATAACATGCAAATACACATTCTTTAATTTTTTTTATTTTTTTATTTTTATAACGTGCGAACCCATATTCTTTAATTTTTGATAATGTTGGAAGCCGCGGCTGAACTCGCATTCCTTAATTTTTTGTAACGTAGGAACCCGCAACTGAATCCACATTCTTTAATTTTTTATGACATGGGAATGTCCAGTTGAATCCGTATTCTTTAATTTGTTTGCACGGTGGGTAGCTCAAACTATTTTATAATACTCCCTTCCTACCGTAACAAAGTATCAATTTTTCCATTTTAGTCCGTCTCATAACAAAGTATCCATTTCTTTTTTTAGTAACCGTACTATCTACCTAACATTACAAATACCCTTACAACTTACAATATATTACACAAATATCATTATTTTTATATCACACTACTAATGAAATTATTTTAGTCATTTCTACTTTATTCCTACTATATCCCAATATAATACTAATATTTCTAAAACTACGTGCAAAAAATAAATGGATATTTAGTTCCGGGACGGAGGGAGTAGTAATAATTATTTTTTCTTCTTCTTTATTTACTATTTACTATTTCAATTTTTTTTTTTTTTTACAATATAACACCCAATACTGATTTTCATACAAAATATCATATCTAACAAGTAATTCATTGTAGAAACTTCAATACAAGAGTAAAAAAGAAACTTTTACGTTTCTTATTTAAAGTATACTATTCATACTATCCTAAGTTCAATACTTATATATAATACTTTTCCTTACCATGTATGCTCAATGTGACCTAGTTACAGAAGGAGAGATTAAAATAGAAATTACAAAAACAAAATTGATGAATTATTAATACGATCATGAAATGGATAATTAAAAATAAAGATACAAAAGTTAAAACAGTTAATTATGTTATCACTACTACACAATTTATTCTCTTTTTTTTTTTCTTGCGTCTGTTAGTTAAATTTATTTTATTATTATATTTGGAAAAGTTAAAAAGTTACTATTTAATTATTATCATTCATTTAACACTTATTTATAATAAATACCACTAATTTTATTACATTCTCTCTTCATTCTCTTTAATTACTAACTAAATTTTCAAAAAAACCTCAAACTATTTTTTTAATAAAATATTTATTTTTTTTAATTCGCACCAAACCCAAATAAACTATTAAACTATTTCCGACTAATGGAGTATATATTAACTTTGATATATATATATATATATAATATCCTATAGACAATTTTCAATTGCATTATTACATAATAAGTTATTTATTGTACAGTCAAAATATGTGATTAAATATCAATTTAATTACATTGATTTCATCCGTACAGTCAGGAAAAATGTACTACGTGGACAACAAGACTTGGAGAAGTACAAGTAGCAGCAAACACTACTTTGAGGCGGATCATCGTCAAAAGCTTGACTTGGAGCTCAACATCTCCACCACTAATAATAATAACAACAACAACAACGTTAACGACGACATGGTTGCCTTAGCCTGTGCGAATTGCCATCTTCTGGTCATAGTGAGCAGGTCTTCTCCCTCTTGTCCTAACTGCAAGTATGTCCACTCCCTTCAGTCATCTTCATCCTCCAAACCCGCTTATCGTTGGCCCATCTGATGACTCATTGTTGTTTCATTTTCCATCTCATCCCATCACTTATATAATTAATTGCTTATTATATAGGTGAAATTGTTTATAACTCTCACGTGATTTTGAAATTCAGCGTAAAATTTCTCCGTACTTTCAAAATTTCATAGCACGTCCTTATACTTTAAAAAATGTTGCATAAAATCCTCTGCCATGATACTTGTCTTTTGTTACGAGGAAATGATTTCATATTAATGTATTTTGCATGGTGAGGGGTTTCATGCAACGTTTTTAAAAGTATAAAGGGGCGGCGTCACACAAATTTTAAAGTAAAAAAGGGATTTACGCTGAGTTTCGAAACCATAAGAAAATTATGGACAATTTTGCTTATTATATATATGCATGTATGTATGTAAATATATTATCGTGGTACGGTCTAGCTATATGCTTTATGCACCTTTAAATTTCGCTTACATATTATCGATCATGTCTCGTTATAGACTTATATATCATTGAAACCCTAATAAGATTGAGACTCTATTTAAATACCCATTTTTGAAAGTTTTGATGCTATTTATTAATATTATTAGTATTTTTCTCTTAAAAAATATCGCATTATTAAATATGTTAGAAATTGAACTAATAAACAGAACCATTAATTTCAGAAAGATAAATAAGCTAATTAGTGCTGATTATCCAACACTCAAACATATTATATCTAAGTACACAATGTAAGAAGGCAAGGGTAAAATCAATCGCCTAATCGCTCAAACACATGAATACACAATGATCAATTAATGTTGTTTTACAGAAAATGCAAACAATCAACATCATATTGTCTCAATCAGTTTAAGAAATGAATGAAATTAACAAGCATTAATGTAGTGAACTAAAACAATCGAACCAGGCTTACAAGAGGAAAGAAGATGCATAGAATAGACACGAAAAATGTGACATGTATTTAGGAGATTCGGGAAATAGTGGAGTAGAAAATCGATGGAAATTGAATCGAGAATGAGAGAGCATAATGAAGGAGTGATGCCTTGCAAAAACAACGAAATAAAACCCTAAATTGTGTTTATCGTGGATTTTGATTTTGGATTTAGATTTTTGAATAGTTATTTGATTTGATATAACTTGATGTAAATATGCTATTTTTAATGTAAAATTAATTTTCAAAATAATATAAAAAATAAAATATAGTTTTTAATTTAATATTTTTGAAGGAAAAAAAAAATAATAACTTAAGCTTAATCTGAGTAAAGAGTAAAATAATTGCAAAACTTATGTCCATTGGGCCTAAAGAATATCAAAGGACCAAGGCCCAATGATATATTATTGATGAGTGTTCTGGCCGAACTTAGAGATTTTAAGTTACGAAATAATTCAAATTACTACTTACAATGAGTTTTTGCAGTCAATGGCGTGAAATAAATACAAATTTGTAAAACAAAATTTAATTCTTACATTAGTAAAATAATGTAACATGAGGTCTAATGAGTGAATACCGCATGAATTTAAAAAGACAAGTAATTGTGCATCAGATGTATATGAGTAAACTGGTTGGTTATATGGGTGACATGAATTTTACAAAGTGATGTGAGATTTATATATATAATGGGGTAAGAGTTAGATGGAAACAATGAGTATAAGTGAGAGTGAGTTTGTGAGTGAATATATTCATGATGTGAAGATGCGATGTGAGGTACTTGTGTTTCTTATTTGTTGCCATGAGCAATGGCTAGAAATTTCTAGACTTAATGTATGGGTTGACGATATTATGTTACTGGATCTATACTTATAATTTTAAAATGGCTAAAGAATTGAAGGTGATCACATTCATTTAAGTTTAATTCATGACTTGATTGATACTTGACCTTAGGATTTATAATGAAGTTCTAGATTTTAACTAAAAATATTATTTAAAAGAAATGTCACTATCACTAAACATCTCTATGATCCGATAAAAAAACATCCATGTCAAGTTAATTATTATTTGAATTGTTTCACTTGTTAACCTATTTATGTGATGTATTTGATTAATCAAGGTTTAACTATGATTACAACTATTGGAAAATGGTGCTCGACCAAACACTCCTGTGAACACCTAAAATAGGGTCAACTTCCGGAACATAGTTATATCACAGTTACAAAAACTTACTGCCAATGATATAAATGCAGAACATCAAAGCAGTAGATGAGGCAAAGTGTTTGGTAACATAGTTCAGTTATAAACCAACCTATATCCGGGAGATTTCAATCTCTGAAAAGTTATAGTATAATCAACCTTGATTATAGTACTAAGTAATTCCAACTCCTTCAAGTCAATCTCCTACCTTGGCCTACCTTAGAATACCTTAACAAGTTCAAGTTGTCACAAACTCATACTTACAACGACTATAGAGGATAGCTACTCAGAATTTGATCATCTTTTCCGGTTGAAACTCCAATAACTTCGATCTCTGACAAACTCTTTAGCGAGTTGCAATGCTAAAAACTCATTAAGAATATTGAGATTAGAATAGACAAGGGTGAGAGCATCGAACCATACTTTCTCTCTCTAAAGAAATCTCTCAAACCCCACTAACAACCAAAATAAGGCCGGCCACGGTTAACTATGCAGCCAAGTTGATGTCCATGCAAAACAAAGCTATTAATTCTTTTTTTCACGCAAATGGTATGGGATGTTTTTGCATTTTTTCGATAATGAGTTGACTACCCCAATTCGACCAGCTTGTATTGCATAGACATCTGAAAAAGAGACAAAAATGAACACACACAAGTATTGCAATCTGTTTGTCTGCAATGGCTGGGATATCTGAAGAAGAGATAGAAATGAATACAAACATCTAAAGAAGAGACATAAATGACGACGGATCCATTTTTCTAACAAGTCATGTGCAAAAATTTCTCAATACCATTCTACAAGAGTTTAAAACTCTTCACTACTCCATATTGAAATTGATAACAATAGGGTGGATTAACTAGAAAAAAACCAACAAAAGCTGCAAGAGAACATCTAACCGCTACCCAAAGCTCAGAGGTGGAATGATGTTCATCCACTTTTGAGGTCAAGACGCAACATCCAGCCTCTACTCCTATGTAACTTTGACAAACCCGATGCTGAGTAGTTTGAAGGGGGTTAGAATGACCTAGGCATCATAATAATCATAACTGACGGTATGAAGATAAACCTATCAACTCGATCAAATTTCAGGTACCACCATTCCAAGAAAATTTGACCTTGAAGCATTCGTGCAATATGAAAAAACATTAGAACTAATATTTGATATTCAACAATTAATTGATCAACAAAAGCTCTGTCTAGATGTAACGGAGTTTCTAGATTACATGTTTGCTTGGTGGGACCCATTGAGCTTCAAACACCACAAAAATAGGGAGCCCCCAGTGCGGACTTGGACCGAACTCCATGCACTCATGTGAAAGAAGTTTGTCTCCCATCATTAGCACCATGAAGTATCGAGGAGATTGTAAAGCATACAACAAGGTCCTCGATCAGTGAAGGATTACTATAAGGAACTTGAAAAACTTCTTTTACAAGATGATATCTGTGAAGATTAAGAGCAAACAATGTGGTGAACATGTACAAATATGTGGATCTCGAGAATATGGTATACTTGGTTATAAAGATAGAAAAGAAACTAAAGCCGAAACGGATGTTGGTAATCCATTTAAACCTTCTTTAATTGTAGGCACATATACCATAATACATCAAAAAAGACGAGGAGGTAGCATGAGTTGATTTGATGCCCCCTAAACCGGAAACTAACACCCAAAAGTCCACCACTCATAATCGAGATGTATTATATTTCAAATGTCAAAGCCAATGATATTTTACCAATCAATGCCCAAATAAAATCACTATGGTTCTTACAACATTCGATAAGTATGAATCTAAATATGAAACTAAAGAGATCAATGAGATTAATTTCTCTAACCAAGAGACAAAAGAATCTACGTCGGAGTCCAATTTGATTTTAGTCACTCTTCGAGCTTTTAACACTATTTTGAATGAGGTTGATGATACTGAACAACAAGAAAATATATTCCATGGAAGGTGTAAGATAGCAATTAAGATATATACTCTTATCATTAATTGTGGTAGTTGGACTAATGTTATTAGTGATCTTGCTGCGAAAAAGCTTAATTTTAGGGTGGATTTGCACCCGAAGCCTTACAAACTGCAATGACTCAATAATTATGGAGAAATTAATATCACCAAATAAGTATGGGTAGAAATCGATCAATAAGGTTACAAGGATGACGTAAGATATGATGTAGTTCCGATGAAAACATGCAAGTTTAGTGCATTTTTAAAAGGCAAAATTTCTATAACTCCCTTGTATAATTTAGTGTATAATTTGCTATTCACATATTTCATTTAATATTAAAATATTAGTTTTTTAGAGACATCGTAAGTTATCAATAATAAGTTATGGTATTATTTTATACTCCCTCCATCCCACATAAAATGTCCACCTTTTCCCATTTCTATCTTTTACACGTAATTTGTCATTTTCTTTTTTGAAAGTATAATTATACACTTTAATCACATTTTAAATTTCACAATGTATAATTTTCTCAATTTTAATTATATTATTTAGTTATTTTAATCCTAATATATAATTATTTTTATTATATAATAATTATTTTTACTAATACAATTGTTAATTACTTACTAATTATATTTTACCTAAATTTTTATATTTAGAGTAATGTGGATAAAATATATGGTTGATATTTTGAATATTTTTAACATTATATCTAGATAAAATATATACAATAAGGATATCATTATAACTAATAAAATTTTATATAATACAAATAAATAAAAAATATATTTATTTATTTTTAATTAACTTAAAACTACTTTTATAAAAAAATGAGGAGTTTTAAATATAGATAAAAATATTTGTTTATTGTGAAAAGATATAAATAAGGGGTTTTGAGTAACTACTACGTGTAAGATGTTAAAAACTTAATTAAATTAATTTATATTTCCTCCGACCCACGAAATTAGTCCAATTTTTCTGTCGACAACCAAATTAGTCATATTTCTTAGGGTGTGTTTCTGCGGCCCAAGTTTGCGCAGAAACACTGTTTGTACACTGCAGAGTTTTAGGGTGACACGCCTGGCCGTGTCTGTTACTCTTTTTTTTTTTTTTTAATTTTTTTAAAAATTATAATAAAAAAATTATAATAATGATAATTGAATAAAATATATATATATTTTTTTTAGAGAATTAATTTTTTTATAATACAAAAAATAAAAATTTATAAATATATATTAGTAGATATAAAATAAATTTATAATAAAATTATACATATTAATACAGATTTATATTATTATATTAATTACCATCAAATCAATACACGATCAAAACTCTCCAAACTCAAACACAAAAGAAACACGTAAATTCAAACTCACTTCAAAATTCAAATAAAAACAAACTAAAACCCAAATTTTCTCACAACCCCCTAAAGAAACACACCCTTAATAACACAATATTTAACATATAATAATTTAAATTACAAACTTAACTACATTCTATTCCATTAATAAATATTTTTCCTTTCTTTGTTTGGTCATACATTTGAGAATTGAGTAAGAAATTTTAGATAATAAAATATCAAAATTTGATATAATATAAATAGATATTTATGTTACATTTTTAAATGTTCAATTAAATTTTGAATATAATATAACAAAATATATAATATATTTGATTGTATTTTTAATTTTAGATATTTTTTATATTACCTGCGAGAAGCGTGTTGACAACATAAAAAAATAAATTTTTTTGTTAAATTTTTATAAGCTTGTAAAATATATATATTGTTTTTTATAAATAATACTAATAATAGAAGTATAAAAAAAATTGTTAGGGTGTTCGATTAAATATTATGGATGAGAGAATATAAATAATGGGATGTTAATTTTCACTTTATTTCTTAAACAAAACAAAAGTTACGGGTGTTTACTTGTGAAATTTTGGTTTTCAATTTTGGTTTTAAATAATAAATTCTAAATTGAAATAGGTGTTTAACGTGATATAAATATATATTGATGAAATATTTTAAATATAAATTAAAGCACCGTTTGAATCGGCTTCTGTAAAGTGCTTTTGGTTTCCACTTTAAAAAACATTCATTCATGCTTGTATGGGCTTCTTCTCGAAAGCAGCTTTAAAAGTGCTTTTTTTTAGAAGCACCTGAGAGTGCTTTTGGAAAAAGCATAAGCAGTTTACTATCTAAATTACAAAATTAACAATAACAACAACAACAACAACAACAATAATAATAATAATAATAATAATAATAATAATAACAACAAATTAATTAATAAAACAAAATAAAAATAAAAATAAAAATAATTCATTTACATAAAATCTAAATATAATTGTATTTTAATTATTAAGTTATATATTTTATTTTAATTAAATTTAAAATTTATGATTGAAAATATCAAATTTTAAAAATTTAAATTTAAATTATATAGTAGATAATTTAATATTTTTAAATATAATTTATAAAGTTAAAATATTTTGTAGAATAGTATTATTTAAATTTATTTAAATTTTTATTTTTCATTTTTATAAAAAATATAAAAAAACATACAAATATAGTTTATAAATAAAATTTAATAGATATATTTTCAATTAGTTTAGATAATTAAAATTTTTAAATATAATTTATAAAATTCTAAATAAATTAAAAAATTTTAATAAACAATATACTATATACATTACTATGTCCTATTTGATAATCTTAACAGTTTAAAAGCACTTTCAACTTTATTATATCTTTTATAATTATTTATCTAAACATAAAATCAAGCCGCTTATTTTTTAAGCTAATCCAAACGGATCCTAAGTTTTAGTATAATACTCACTCCGTTCAGCAGGGATGACCCCTTTGGGTGGGACACAATATTTTTAGATAATTAGATTAGTAAGTTATTAATAATAAGTTATTATATTATTTTATTAATTTTTATAAAAAATATTGTTGGTATTTAAATATTTTTAGGATTATATTTCAATAAAATATATGCAATATGTATATTATTTTGTAGATAACAAAAAATTATATAATACAAATAAATAAAATATATATTTATTTTATTTATAATTAACTTAAAACTAATTTTATAAAAAAGGAGAAGTTTTAAATATAGATAAAAATATTTGTTTTATTGAGAAGAAAGATAGAAATAAATGAGTTTTGAACGATTAAAAATTTAATTAAACTGAGTTATATTTGTTAAATATATTTAAGATGAATAAATTTACTAAAAATATAAAGTAGTCATCTTTGATGAAATGAACAAAAAAAAAAAAAAATGTCATCTGTGGCGTGTGACGGAGAAGTATAATAAATGAAAAAAAAAGTGTTTCATTTGGTATCTTTAAAAAAAAATTGAAATAGTAAAACTATTTTAAAATCTCACAGGTATTATATTTTTATTGTTAGTAATTAAAAATTATTAAAATATTATTAAAATATTTAATTGTATTATTAACATATTTAAATATATTATAGAGAAAGAATGTATTATTATAAATTTAGCCATACTCCTTTGTATATTTACAACGAAATGAGACCAAATTTGAAGAACAGAAAAAAAGTTATTAATAATTGTGATTATTATTTTGTGAAAGAAAACAAATTCATAAACTTTTCTATTATATTTATCTTTATTATTAGTAATGTGGTATTATGTTTCATTTTTCATGTCTTCTTTTAATTTTTTTTATGTAAAATATTATTTAAATTAATTTTTTTTATAGTGTTTTGTTTAATTATGTTTATATAATTAAAATTAGTTTTATTTTTTTCGTTACCTACTATTTTACAATTGATAAAAATATTTTTTTTTTAAAAATTAATTTCAAAATATATAATATTCAGCCTAAAAAAATAAAAAATAAAAAGTAAAAAAGAAAATATTTATAATTTTGTTTTAATACTTCATTAAATACAAATAATTAAAATAATAATGAATTATAAATATTAAACAAATTAATCAAATTAATTAATCATCTAACACATCATTTTTTAAACTCGGTATCCAAAAGAAATTGGATTAATTTTATAGGATTTTGTTAAGTATGTTTAAAATGAATAAATTTACTAAAAATAGAAAATGACTATTTTCTATAAGATCGACAAAAAAAGAGATTATATATACCAGGACAGAGAAAGTATTATTTTTAGTTCTCATATTCAAATTAAGGGTGAGTAAGTGAACCTATATATATATATATATTTAAAAAAAAATTATAATATCACATTTAATCCGATGCAATTCACACTAAATATACACATTTTTTGTTCCAATTCAAAATATTTTTTTTCTTCACAATTTTCATTTATCACATTCAAAATTATTCATTTCCTATTTTACTAAAAATAATTAAATACTAATAAAAAATACTTTTAACTTGTACTTAAATTATAAATATATTATTACAAGTGTTACAATTTTTGAGGAAAGAAAATGAAATTGTATTATTGATCATCAAAATAAGGAATATACACAATACAAAATAGATTTGATAGACTCAAATATAAGTAATCTACTACATTGATAAACCAAATCTAAATATAAATTTACTAAATCTCTTACACACTTCTACTAACGAATAAAATAATACAATACTACCTTTGTCCCATAAGAAATCAATTTCCAAGCACAGATTTCTTCTTTGCACCTTGCGTGTATAACCTCACATTGTCTATTTTTGTAAATGCTACACTTTTTCTGAGCGATGATATACGACTAAATGATCTACTTCAACTCATCGCTTGAAGAAAATACTATACATATTTCAAACTTTGGTGAATATTCATCAATAGAGTTGAACTTTGAGAAAAAATTTCGTAATTTTTTTTACTGCTATATGCACATAAAAAATTAAAATATTTTATTTCAATTGTTTAAATATTATTTATTCATGAACTTGAATTTGTGTTATATATACTACTCTTGCAGGCTTATGCATGTATTTTAAATGTTATCACCCCAAAGGTGAGAGCCGAGCCACTAGTCCGTATGTTCCCAGAGAGTTCAAAAACTTATCCACTTGGCAGACGAGCTATCGAATTCAATGATATCAAAAGTGTGCAAAATTTCACAGTTGAGCACGAAGAAATTTTATTAGTAACATACAATACTAACAAGGAAAGATTAGTCTTTTTTTTTTTTATTGATTTGTCTATATATAATATAATACTAATATTAAAAAGATTATGTTTGGACTTTTTGTTGAAATTTTAATGGTAAAAGTTTTGAATTGATATAAACAAATATTGAAGTTGATTTAATATTTTGAATTTGAAATTAATTTTTAATATAATATAAAAAATAAAAAATAAATACTTTATCCGTCTCATAATAAATGTTTTATTTCTATTTTTGTTCGTCCCAAACAAATGTATCAATTCATAATTTAGTAATTGTAGTACAAATATATTACAAAAATGTTATTACATTTTATAGTACATACTACTAATACATGTATTTTTGTCTTTTTTTTTACTATAATTAAATATAATACTAATACTCCCTCCGTCCCCGTGCAAGGCTGCCGTTTACTTTTTTGCACGTAGATTTTTGAATATTAGTATTATAATGAGTTGTAGTAAAAAAAATGAAAATACCCCTATTAGTATTGTTTAATATAAAAGTAATGACATTTGTGTAATATAGTGTAAATTGTAAGGGTATTTATTATGTTACATAGATAGTACAATTATTAAATTAGGAAATGGTAAACTTTTTTTGAGACAACAAAAAGGAAAATGGTAATTTTTTTAATGGGACAAGGGAGTATTAAAAATCTATATGAAAAAAATAAATATTACTCTTTATATGAGGCAAAAAGAGTATTTAATTTGATATTTTAAAAAATAATTGAATAAATTACTAAAAATACGAGGGTGTGTTTGTTTGTTGTTTTTAGTTTTTGAGTTTGAATTTTTGAATAGTAAAAAGTTGAATTTGAATAATTGTTTGATGTGATATAAATATAAGTTATGTGATATTTTGAATGTAAAATAAATTTATACTAATATAATAAAAAAATTGTTTGATGTGAAATTTTTTGAGAAAAAAAAAAATCTAAATAGTAAAAATACGTGTAAAATCGAACACAACCTGAGTAAATTTGAGATGTATTGTTTTTATAAAAACAATGCATTAATTCTTTAAAAAAAAATATATATATTCCATAATTTTCTCACCCTTATGAAATAACACACCCTGTATTTCATACGGTTTCGGGGTTGAATCCAGTAACATCCCTTTGTTCTTGTTCATTAACATTCCGATTCAGCGTTTTGTCAATCTAGGGCAGGGCAGTACTAATTTTGATCTGCGTCTGTGAATGGAAGAGCTACAAAAGTTGCAGCAACTGCAGACGACAATGGAATGGCTGCATTCAGCTGGAATTTCCGACGCCAACTCCGATTGCCAACGCTTTCTCGCCGATTTTACTACCCTTTTGGTACTAACCTTCTTACCTCTCCCCCCTCGATTATGTCTGTCATTCAATTGCGTTGGAGTTCAGAGTTTTGATAATAGGCGACAGTTCTTGTTTTGCAATACGACGTTTGGTTACTCACCTTTTTTCCTAGTTGAAATTAAACAGTTAGTTTCAGCAGTTGAGCGTGTGAGTTTCTCTTTAGACATCTGAGAGGAAGCGGACTTTTATGCTGCGTTTTGATTCAATTTTAACTCCGATCATTTCTTTATTGTATTCTATTCAATTATTCTGAAGTTTCGAAAATTTGATGAAGATGCACGACTATGGTACGCTGGATATTGCATCCAAATGCGGGTTGATTTCCAAGAACATGTCAAAGGTTTGATCAATTTCTATTCACAGAACTTCTAATGTTTTATGATTTTGAGGATTTTGGAGTGGGAATTACTATGACTCTTCTTTTCCTTAGATATCAAGTTTAATTATTGGGGGTGCGCTGCAAGGTGGAGGGGAAGGTATGGGCAGTGTAGTTTCTGTACCACAATTAAGCTTATCACTAATTGTTTTTCTTGATTGTTTTTTTTTCGGTCAATGTATAGTTTCTTGCTTATAGCTTGACATGTTTCTGTTAATGGTGGCTATGGAAAATGATGTAAGAAATGATCTAATTAAACTCATTACAGGGTTTCTCACCCCTTGTTTGAGATAATTCTACACAACAGTACTGAAACTTGGGAGAGGAACTTTCTCAATGTGTGTTTTGGTTATATGTTTGATCAAACATCTTCATATTCTGTCATATAGTTTTCATTTTTTTTTTGGCAGCTTACATCTGACTATTAGGGTGTGTTTGTTTGAAGGATTTTGGTGGATTTCCACTATTCATCCAATTTTTTTCCCCCAAAAATATCAAATCAAACACCTATTTTTCATTTTTTATATTATACTAAAAATCAATTTTACATTCAAAACATCACATCAAACCCTATTTATATCACATCATACAACTATTCAAATTCAAAATTTTTACTATTCAAATCCCAACTCAAAATCCAAACCCCCAATCAAACACACCATAATTGTATCATGATGTTGATAAGAGTGCAGTTAGGCATCTGATAATAGGAGTTGCTGTCATGTATAAACTTACATTAATGAGTATGTGGGTTGCTTTCAAGGTGACAACCCACAATTAATTGGAACAAGTCATTATAAGAAATAGTGATGGTATACTAAAACTGCAGGTTTTGAAATACACCATTGTGATGTGTTAGTTGAATACGAAATAGACCATATTGCATTTCAAAAGTTTTGATACACTGGCATTGTCCAAGATATGGGGAAAAAAAATTCTAAAATATTACTGTTCCTTTTTGTAAAACTGAGAATTTGTAGGTGACAGCCAGATTGGAAACTCTGTACACCTCCATTCTGATGAAAAGGTAAATCCCAATCAGATGCAGAGATTCTTTGTTGAAGTGCCTATGGTTGGAATAGATGCGATGATGCGATCAAATTCAACTCTGGAGGATTTTGTAAGTAGTGCTAACACTGATGTTTTTGTTCTTTGTTAATAATGTTTCGAGGAGTTTATTTTGTTTAAACTTGCTTTAACTACTATACATGCTATAGATTATACCATTATATATAAAATTGTAATGAGTTTAATTCTGTTATCTGATATTTGAATCTTGGCAAGTATATGTTAATGGCCTAGGAATAGGATCAGTGTTAGAATTAGTGTTCAACATTAATTCTCTTTTTCCCTTCATTTTCCCCAGACATGGTATCAATGCAGAATGCATCCGGACTTTGCCCTGCATTGCTTATTCCTTCTCTTTTCTTCAATTAATCCATCCCCACCCACCACCTTTATAGCTGATTGATTGTGCTTTCCAAACCAGTGTTGTTTGGTAACCATGTTTCCACCATTTGTGTTTCTGGAATCCTCTTCATGTGTCGGAAATTGTAACATTGCGGTCGGCTCAAACCGGAGTATCACTGCCACACCACACCGGAAAGCTCGTTTATTAACTAACGAACCTCACATTATATAGTGCTAAGACTAAATTGCCCAACACAAGCAGTTCAATAAAAACTTAAAAGATAAAGCGTACCGGCTTATCATATAAATAAATAAGGTTTGAGTAAAAAATATGAGCCGAAATTTAGTTCACAAAGCATGAATTCTTAAAACATTAGTTATAAATTCAAAAGCATCCTAAGTGATAGATAATTCTATTTCCCACTAATGAATCATACGATGTGGATGCATCATTTAAAGTTAGCGGGAGCACATCACCTATAAATATTTGTAGAAAGAAGATCAACACAACGGTTGAGTAAGCACAATGAATCAAAGATAAATTAATATAGTATATGCCAAAACTCACATGTAAATCCCACAAAATCATTTGGAAGAGATAAGTTAAATGAAATTGCACATAACACATATTGACAACTCAGGCACAAGTCTTTGTGTCTCATTTTCACTCTTTTATTCTGAAATGATAGTGATGAACACTTCACGAAGAAAACTCACACAAATACACATAGCAAATAGAGGGTCACAACCCTCAAGGAACTCCACTATTGATGCGTATGGGTTCGAGACCCAAAGTACACGTATGACAACCTATTTATTAGTTTACGATAGACAAAAATGGCCAAACCCTCTAGTCTCATACATCACAATACCACGAGGGGATTGTACACAATCCATCCCTCCATCACAGATGACGGTCTAAAGACCATTTCATAGTGGATGACATGCACCTCGGAATCACCCAAAATGGAACCCATTATCTTGATGCCACGACTTAGCCTATTCGAGATCTAGTTCGAGGTTAGCTAGTTATCCTAAAATAATGGTATACCCTAATGTGTTCACAAGGTACAGATGTGGAAGACTACGCCTTATCATCCTATACGATCGATAAGTTGATTGGACTCGACGAGTAATTTCAATTAACAATTTAACCGAATACCCAACATGCGATTAGACAAATCGTAATAAAATGGTTTTCAACTCGAAACATCCCATTTACAAATATTTAGCTAACTAACCAATATAGCATTGACCAAAGGTTATGCTTTGCAACATAAGCGAAAACTAAAGTTCTCAAGTTTGCTCATAAAACACTTTTCACTTATCAACATTTTCATTTAATAGCTAAACAAGAATGAAAATATTAAATTCCAATGAGTTCATCAAAATCTCATGTTATTTTGCCGAACAACCATTTGGACAATATGTGCATTCCAAAAATCGACATGATTTAACCTAAAAAATCATCCAAAAGTCATAAACTAGGTTAGGTTTAACCCATTTCACAAACCCTTCATTTTTCAACTTGAAACACCGTAATAATTTCCACAAAAACTCTAAAGAACATCCTAAGGGGCTTTGTCTTCGGTTTCATTGTTTGTTGTTTTGTGTGGTTCAATAATACACCTAAGCTTCGTCATGGTCATGGATAGATCACCCAGGTTCGGTTCCATAAGTAGTGTCAAATCGCCTATTGAGTCCGTTCAAAAGAGGTAAAGTCTATCAAATCATAAACAATTAATATTAATTAGCAATTCAAAATTTTTTCTTTCGAAATGCTCGGTTTCCATTTCGGTTGTAAGTGCAGCAATTCCCACTCATCTGATCATTCCCTCGCTGGCCCGCATGTGTGTATGAAATTAATAATAGCTTGCAAGTTTTGTACTAGTATTTAAAATATTAGTTGATATTCAAAAGATGAATTAAGTTATTGGGTAAATTATATAATATCTGCTTGTATTTTAGTAAAAATGTACTAAATACTTCGTGTTCTATTTATTGCATGAAACCCCCTTGTGTTAAATTAAAATTTGCACAAAACACCCTATTCGTCTAGAGTTGATATTTGGTTGTAAATACAAACCTAATTATGTAAGTTATATACAAATAAAAGAGGTAAATATATTAAATAGTCTTGTTTGAATAAAATAAATAAATAATAAAGAATTGCTTATTTCTTTATTTTATAATTTTTTGGAGATAAACCGTTATATGATTTTTACAAAAACTATAAAAATGAAGGATTGATTATTTATTTATTTTATTCAAAAAAACTATTTAAGATATATTACGTTTTTATTTGTATAAAATTTGCGTATTTACATTCAAACATCATCTTTGGACGAATAGGGTATTTTGTACAAACTTTGATTTAACACAATGAGGTTTCATGCAATACATAAAACACGAGTTGTTTTGTGTATTTTTACGAAAACACAAAGGACTCTTATATAATTTACCCTAAGCTAACCAACCCCGATCCTTTTACCCATTAAGGCAATATTTCTATGTTGGCTCAAATCGAGCTCCCCAATCGTACTTCTTTATAGCATTGTTGTCAGCTCTGAAACCGCAGTTCAAAAAGGAATATCAAAAATTTGAGTGACCAAATAGGATCGTCTAATTCCTATAGAACTTATCACTAAAATCCCCTTCTTCCTAATGGACTACGAGGACCCTAGCTCTATTTCTATAGCCGAACGTGCGGGAAAGATTAGTTCGATAGATACTAACAAGATCCTTTTCTTGGGCAATGGAGAACTGAAAACTTAATATTGCTATCACAAGAATTGAAAAACCTTATGAAAACCATAATATTATTGCAGAATTTATAGTTTGGTTACGTTTTATTCATGAAATGACTTGGATTGGTATTAGTATGGATACGGAAATGGCGAAAGCCTGACGGAGTGATGCTGCGTGGAGGTAGAAGGCCCACGGGTCGTGAACTTCTTTTCCCGGAGCAAGTGCAATGTGAATATCTCCACCCCAAGAGATACGCACGCAAGATGCCATGTCAGTCTTTAAAATTAAAAAAAAAGTAAAAAAATCTCATGGGTATCTCTACAAAGATACCCACGAGATGTGTACTTTTTTGCTTTATTTTATTTTTAAATATTTATATTTATATTTTTATATTATACTCACTCCGTCCGCCTCTAAGAATCAAATTTACCTTTTGCGTCATTGTACTTTAACATTAAAAATATCCTTATATTTGTATAAGTTTTTGTACAAATGTTCTTCTATTAGTATTATAAGATACTAATGAAAGTATTTTTGTAATTTTTTCTTAATTTGTACTACATTTTTGTTAGTAATTTTGGGTGAAAATAATGAGATTTTGTTATTGATCATCAAAATAAAGAGCCTATATATAGGCAATACAAAAGGGACTTGATCAAATCTAAGTAATCTAATCTATGGATAAAACCATATCTAAATATAAATCTACTAAATTTAAAATTGAATATCTAAAATATCTTAACATCCTCCCACAAACTCAAGAGGTATAACAGAAACCAACTTGAGTTTGATAAAAAAGTTGAATACGAACGCAAAAGACGCAAATAAAAATCAGTTGCTTGTCTGCCGTTTTCGTCGCTACTCTACTGTGTCAAAGTCAGAAATAATGCTCTAAACTGAATTAGAGTAAAAAATTACATAACTCACAATGGAGTCGAAAACGACATGACTCTCTACTGGAGCCGAAAATAACATGACTCTCTACGGGAGCTGGACTTTCTACTGGAGCCGAAAATGACGGGAGTACTCTCCACAAAGTCGGAAATAATGGGACTCTCATTGCATTCAGAAACATGGCTCTGGAGAAACGTAGCAGACGGAGCGCAGAATCGCAGACAGATGTACATGCATGGCTTCAATCGTAAACTAGATCATGACTCAAAACATAATTAAAATCGGAAACAAAAAGACTAGAAACCGTGGGCAAAATCTCAAAATTGGAAAACTTCCGGGTACATCCCAGGTTAAATGTATTCGAAGAAATGCAGGTGCTAGGCTATATCTGCGGCATGAGAAAAGTAGGCTTTGATACCATGTTAGAAATTTTGGAGGAAAATAATGAGATTTTCTTATTGATCTTCAAAATAAAAGATTTATATAGAGACAATACAAAACAGATTCGATAAACTCAAATGTAAGTAATGTAATTTATGGATAAGACCAAATCTAAATATAAATCTACTAAATCTAAAACTGAAAATAGCTCAACAGTTTTAATATAATAATTAATATTCAAAGATCAACATGCAAAAAGTAAATGAGACCCTTAGGGTCGGACGAAGGTATATAAAATTTTATTCTTTATATAATGATATGTATATTAATATATTTTTTTGAAATTTTAATTTTAGAATAAATAATTTTGATATAAATATAAATATTTATGTATTTTTTGTTGAGTTGGAAGTATGAGTGGTGTGGAAGAAAAAGAGTATTATTGTGTATGTGAGGAGATACTTTTAACAAATATCTTGTTGTAAGTGCTCTAATCAATTTTCTAAAAAAAATAGCAAAATCTAACACTTAACAAGCCTATATATTTAACTAAGATTCATCCTATTTACTTTAGAAAAAGGGACCAAGAAGATAGGAGAAGAAGAGAGAGCTGAGCGGCGGCTAGAGCTGGTGGAACACGCGGGAAGTGATCTCCAAACTCACCGATCTCTATTTCCTTGAATAAAATAGACATGGGCCTATTTTTTTATAATCCTTTTGGGCCCAAAATGATCCAAAACCCAATTTACCTCCCAATTCTAACTCAATTATCCAATTCTTACATCAAAAGCCAAAATAAATTAAATTCCAAAAAAAAATTGTCCGACTCTGGTTCCGATTTTGGCAAGTTTCGACGAACTTCCGACAATTATTTTATGGGGTATTACATGTTCCTCTCTTAGTAGTACATTTTGTTCTCAAAATCAATCTGCACGCCAGGAGCTACTTTAAACAATTCCGGATACTTTTATCGCATTTGTTGTAGGAATCAAGAGTGAGATTAAACAAAAAATGATATTGCAATCAATTGTAGTGTGAGGAAGCGGAAAAAAATACACTCAACATGAAAAATCTTCCCACCCCGTCCAAATCCAGCCATGGTTGACGGTGCATGAAGATGATTCCGGTGATGGTAATGGTTGGTTGCCAAAGTATGTGGGTTTGGGAAGTAAAGTCTATTGGACGATTACTGTGGTAAGGAAAGGTTAATTGAAAAAGAAATCATGTGGACTAAGATATTGGTTTAAGAACAAGATTGTTCTCCGTGTTTTGATACCATGTGAAAATAGAAAAAAAGTAAAAAAAGCAAAAAATTCATTATTGTTTATTCGATTATTTAATATATAATATTCCTTCCGTCATTCAATTGTATGCTCAAATATTTGGGTAAGTATTTTGGTAAAAATGAGTAATAATTGTTACGTTATCTTTTGTAATAAAAAATAAAAAAAGTAATGTATTGTTTTTGCTAAAAAGTAAACAAATACATTTTTTTTATGACAATCCAAAAAAAAAGGTAAGCATAGATTTAGATGACGGAGGGACTACATAAGTTTTTGATTTATAGAAAATCTAAGTAGAGATTAGAAGAACAAACCGGAAAACCTACCAACAAGTAAATCACACAACCTAGTAAATCACCAACCAATAAATGTCTCTAAACAATATCAAACATAAAACTATTATTGAAAACCTTTTGTCATACCAAGTTTTGGACTAAGTACCTTGGATGCTTTAAATACTTTCTTGGTATTGAAGTTGCTTCCTTCAAAATGGGCATTTGTTTATCCAAGAGAAAGTATGATATTGATCTTTTGTTAGTAACCATGCTACTTGGGGAAAAATGATAGATAGTTCTATCGTCTATGGACTCCAAATGTTAAACTTGTAGCAGAAAAGAGGAAAATGATCGAAAGATCTAGAAAGTATTGCAATTTTGTTGACAAATTGAATAATCTTATTGTTACTCGTTAAAATATTGCTTTTGCCATAAGTATTGTCAAGTCAATTTATGGCATCACCTTGAACCTTGGAATATGCAAAGTAGCGCGGAACATGTGAACTAATTTCGCAAAAGAATCTTCTTATTGAAATTAATTTTCAAGATCCATCTTTAACGGAACTCATATGTGACAATCAAGTGACATTTACTATTGCCTCTAATCTTGAAGGAAAAAACTAAATACATTAAAGTGAATTTACATTTTGTTTGTGAAAAATCAAGATCTCATTCTAGTTCCTTACATCCAGTCTTAAGACCAACTTGCTAATCTAATGAAGGCCTTGGGTGGATTACTAGTGCGCTACATTTGTTATAAGCTTGGAGCTTATGATATGAATGACTCAACATGAGAGGGAGTGTTATATTAATTAGCATAAATTAAGTGTTAGATACAGTGTTAAACATTAATTTTTGTTTGTTCATTTTGTCTCCCCCAACCCTCCGATTCCTTTCCATCTCTTGATCGCACCAATAGATATCTATATACACTCATGTATTGCTATTGTCAACAATCAATTTAAGTAAATTTACTTTCTCGTTGTTTTCTCTCAACAAGTTTTGTATTGGAAACTTGATACTCGTAGAACATATTCCAAATTCATTCTCCATTTTGTAGGACCTTCAATGATAACCTGTCTATACATCTCTTTTGTGGTATTTACATTTGTACTCAAAATCATCAATGGCTTTGATGTTTTGTTGTTTCACACTGGCAGTGCAGGTCATATTTTATGTTTCACAAAATGGAAGCAAACTGTGCACAATCAATTTTCAAATATTTACCCATTCTCTCATTCACAGAAAGCTTTATTTATCAGGTGAATTGTCTTATATAATTAGTTCTCTAGCTGATGACAACTAGAGGCTTTTATGATGATACTATGGACTATAATGTATGCAAATCAATATGTTCATTCCTATAAACCCGTGTGAAAACTTAGTTGCCTATATTTCATTATTTAGGACACATTATTACCTTCTGTGTTGCTTCACCAGTCTTTGTTTCTAAACTAGGAGCTTTGCTGCCGTACTATCTGGACTGTTGTTATTTAGTGAGCTACATGATTGTAATTCATTCTTGGATTTTATTTTATTCTATTTGTACAGTTGGACGGTTTAAATGAGAAACTACTGCAGTCGTCGAAGAGTGAAGTTCAATTATTCAGCAAGGACTTCAAGGTGATGTTGATCCTTGATGGACAATATTTTTCAAACTACTATCCGGTGTTTCCAATTATTTACTATTTTTTCTTTAATACCAGGATGATGATTCGTGCCTTGATTCTATTTCTTTATGCAAATTTGGAAAATATCCATTCGGTTCACTCATTAATGTTTTAGAAAGTCACGGGCTTTTGACAGAAAGGTTTGCTATGTTATTTAGCATCTATTACGTATTTATACTTACATTATACATAAAACTACTTCCAATGTCAGCCTTTTTTTTTTTTTTTCAATTATTTTATATTGTTTTCTTTTTATTAAGAATTTCGAAAGAGCTGAACTGCGGAGTAGAATATTGGGCTCTAGAAAGAAAGCTATGCCATGCCCTTGCAAATGACAAGGAGGTACACTTTTGTATCATTTCCTTCCTAGTCAAAATCTCAAATATATTTCTTTGTTTTTAATTTCTCAGATTTGGAACTTCTGTAATCAGCAACAAATCCATTTTCTATAAGAATAATCTAAAAGTCCTGCAAAACCCCAACTCATTTTCTTTAATGTTTAGAAGAATTTAAAAGTGACTATTGATTGATTCAATGTGATGAGACATTCATTACATTAAAATATTTTACTTTTGATATTCATCTTTCCTCTTCTGGTTCCAATTAAACATGCTTTTGGTGTAGATATCCATTCAAGATGTGACAAATGCAATACATTTGAAGTCATTTGATTATCGCGTTCTGAACCTTCTACTATACCAATTGAGAGGAGACAAGGTATCTGCCAACTTTGTTGCATACTTTGTTGGCAAACTATTATTTTAATTTTGCACTTATAGAGATGATATCTTCTATCATTCCGGTATAAGATCTTAGATGCATGTGCAACATACATAATCCTTTGTAACAATCATTTATATAAGCCCTTGTACATGTCAAATATTGTTTTTTATTTGTTAACATAATTAAATGCAATGTAATTATTGTAATTAGATATTCTTCTTTTTTTGTTAACATAATTAGATAATTATATAATTATTGTAAATTGTAATTAGAGTATTTTTAGTAGTTGTATATTTGCTTTGGATAACCTTGATTTCCGGTCAAAGTTAGAGGCCTCCACACTAGTATATATAGGTGTAACATCTTTTTGATAAGAAATAGAATTTTTTTTTAGCATTTTTCTTTTCTTTTTTTTTTTTGTATTATTTTTTTATTTTGTCATAGTACCAGAGTCAAAAACACTGAGATCTCGTTTCATGTTGAGCCTTGAGCCCTGTTTCTTGTCATTCTTCAAGATCTTAGTTCTTGTTCTTGTTTAAAACATGTCTTTGGAACGACTTGAAATTTTTTTTGTCCGATTTAATGGCAAGAACTATTATGCCTGCTCATTCCAATTTTAAATCTTTGTCACGGGAAAAGAGCTGTGGAGTCATATTGATGGGACAAATCCAACACCCAACCGAGAAACAGAGAAAGATAAATATGTAAGATGGGAGGTGAAGGATGCCCAAATCATGTCTTGGATCCTTGGAAGTGTGAAACCCTCCATACTTCTCAATCTCAAGCCCTATAAGACCTCTAGAGAGATGTGAAATTGCATGAAGAAAGTTTACAATCAAAGCACATGAGAGAAGTAAACATTCTTCTTAATCGGTTAAGTGTGCTTTCTTGGGATATGCTGGAACGCAAAAAGGGTTTCTTTGTTATGATCCTCACATTTGTCAAACTCGTGTTTCTAAGAATGTAGTTTTCTTTGAGAATAAACTATTCTTTAGCTCACACCGAATTTCAAAATCTTCTTCTCTGTCAATTCTACCGGATTTTCCTGAGTCACCTACACTTGTACGGAGGTTTAAACTGGTTCATGTTAATCATAGATGTCTTTCTCCTACATCTGATCCTCCTACAGGTCCCTATATCACCTCTCGCGACATCTGACCCCTTCCTCTTCGTAGGAGCTCTAGACCTCGCATACCAGTTGAGAGGTATGATTTTTCAAACCTTTATGGATGAGAACAGTTCTTGCTATAGCATCATCTAGATGTTAGCCTCTACATCAAATGTATGTGAAAAATGCTTTCTTGAATGGGGACCTCAAAGAAGAGATCTACATGAGACTTCCACCTGGTAGATAGTGACAACTTCTCTTGAGGTTTGTAGGCTAAGACGTTCTTTGTATGGACTAAACTAGGTGCCAAGAGCTTGGTTTGAAAAGTTTCGCGACACTCTTCTCCAATTTTCTTTCTCACAGAGTGTATATAATTCATCACTATTATTTCACAAGTTAGCCATGAGTATGGTCTTTCTCTTGACGATATTAGCAATTATCATCACTGGTAGTGATGATAAGCTGATCACTAAGCCTCAAAACATGCTACATGGGAAATTAAATTAAAGGATGTTGGGCATCTTCCATATTTTTTAGGGCTGGAAGTTATCATGATCTGTTTTTGAATCAAGATAAATACATCTAAGACCTCATTACGCTAGATGGATTAAAGGGTGCTACTGCTGTTGATACGCCAATAGAGTTGAATGTGAAATTTTGGAAAGATATGGGAGAGCTTTTTCCTGATCCTTTCTTATATAGACATCTTGTTGGTAGTCTTATCTACTTAACGATTACTAGGTCTGATATCTCATATGCTGTCCACATAGTTAGCAGGTTTATGTAATCTCCTCGCCATCTTCATCTTGCAGCATTTCTTCGCATCATTCGTTATCTAATTGGATCACCGACTCGGGTGTTATTTTTCCCTGAAAATTCGACTCTTCATTTGACTGCACAGTGATGCAGATTGGGCTGGCTGCCCAGACACACAAAAGACTACTACAGGTAGGTGCATTTTTCTTGGAGATGCATTGATTTCTTGGAAGTGTATAAAGCAAGACCGTGTCTCTAAATCTTCTATAGAGGCATGTCAGCCGTTTGATCTGAAATTTGTGGTTAAGAAGACTTCTTTTTTAACTTGGATTTTCTTCAAGTGGTCGTAATCCATTCATGGTGATAATACTAGCACAATTCACATAGCTGGAAATCCAGTCTATCATGAATGCACAAAGCACATAGAGGTGGACAAACATCCAGAAGGCCTTTACTCGGATTGTTATCACTCTTCCCCATCTCACCACTGATCTTCAGATTGCTCATGTCTTCAAGAAGGCTTTGACATGCCAAAGACATGTTTCTATGTGGTAAATTGTTGCTAGTGGATTCCCCAACATCAATTTGAGGGGGTATGACAAGTATTCTTCTTTATTTGTTAACATAATTAGATGATTATGCAATTAGATATTCTTCTTTATTTGTTAGTATAACGAGATGATTATGTAACTATAGTATTTTTAGTAGTTGGATATCTAATTTGGGTAACTTTGATTTTTGGTCAACATTAGAGGCCTCTACACTTGTATATATAGGTGTACCATCTTTTTGATAAGAAATAGAAAAATTTCAAGCATTTTTCTTTCCTTATTTTGTCAGTACAAACTTGTAACCAATTTACTATGGGGCTGATCAACAATGCACGATGCATTAATTCTTTGTTAGACACAACATAAATTGATTATGAAGAAATGACACAATGAGTACGGCGACATTGTCTGAGTGACTGTACAGACTAATTTATGCTTTGGAAATTAGTTTGTTTACTGTTGCATGTTTATTTACTTTGCTGGAGTTATCTTGAAGGTAAATGAACTACATATGGAGTTTTTGTCTGCATCGGAATTGCTTGTGGAAGTATCGGATGACCTGTGAGTATGATTCTTACTACATTTGTTAAATGTTGTAACCATCATATTATCCATTCCTGAGTCCGTAAATTCTCCACTAATGTGTTGATTAGAAACTGAAAATGACTAATGAAAGAAGTGAGAAATTTGCCTGTTTGGATTTGCAATATCATACCCTTAGTTTCATAGTGTGTTCATTTACGATCTCATTTATTACAATGTGTTTCTTTCCATTATGCCCGTGGAACCATGAAATAATTCCTTATTGATGGACTTCTGGATGACGCAAACAGGTTCGATTATGAGGTGCGTCATTCTTCCCTATTTTAGGTTAGTTTCTTCTTCCATAGATGACTAAAACTTATTATTATTTTGGTAGGATGATGTTGTCGATAATAATTTCAACATTCTACGCATGTTTATCAAATATTACGGAGCTATAGATGCACCTATCATGTTGGTAAGTGTTGCATTCTCTTAAAACCTCTTAATGATTTGACAAATGAAAGTACCGACTCCAAGCATTCTTTGTAGGCACAATTTATAACTAACGTAGAGAAAAGATACAATCAGTTATTGATAGAATTAGATTCGGAACTTTCTGCCAAGTACCAGAAGAGATGTGAAGAAGCTACAAGAGAAGGTAAAATGCTACATCCTTATATGCCATATCTTCATTATTGTCGAACTTTACATGTGACAGTTTGGATGCTGTCTTTCTAAAATTTGAACTGAATTTGATGAAGGTGGAAAAATGCACGGCCCTTCCCTTGGAACATGGCATATACCACCAATCATTGCAGATGAAGCTGGATATCGCGCTGCTTTTTCAGGTTCTAGTCGGTAGATTTTGTGCCCGAATTGGATGAAATTGTTACTAAGGTTGTCACATTGCCCTTTTGCCATGGTGACAAAATAACGAACACAAGGTACTGGTATACAAAATTATATATATTTCTCCCTCTGTCCGGCTCTAAGGGTCCTATTTACCTTTTGTGTCATTGTACTTAATCTTAATAATATCATTATATTTGTATAATTTTTTGCATAAATATCATTATAATAGTATTATAAGACACTAATAGAAATATTTTTGCCATTTTCTCTTAATTTGTACTAAGTTTTCATATAATAATTAATATTCAAAGATCAACTCGCAAAAAGTAAATGAGACACTTAGAGCCGGACGGAGGTAGTATATCTTATAAGTATTAAATTATCACATTTTTATTTAACTTCATAGTCTCATGTGTTTCAAAATCACGACATAGAATTTACTATCATAAGAAACGTATAACATCAATCGTGAAACATATCAAAATGCTAAAATAAATATTCTATAAGCAACATCAATCTTAATGAGTAAATGTCTTTAGTTCAATCTTACACTAGGAACATGAGTCAAATTAGCATCAAAGTATACTAATGTTGAGGACGAGGTTCTTTTGGGAGGGCGGGTGATGATTTATTTTGAAAGAATTATTTTACTTTTGATTTGAATACAGTAAACATGAATTAAAGAGTTGCGTTATTGTTAAAAAAAATATATTCATCAAATAGTAAGATTTTTCATATTAATCGGTAAGTGCCGCGTCGAACTCAGAGAATTAATGTGAGGAAAAACTTAAGTTGAATAATAATGCTAGTTTATGAAATCAGATTTGAAATTTAAATGCGTCGACAAAAAGAATTTAGATTGTAAGAATTTAAAGAATGGAACAAATGTGATGATAAGGAATGTGAAAGATGATCACTAATCACGGGGATGGTGATGGATGAAGTGCTTAACGGTGTGTGGAGAGATAGAAGTATACGGTTGTGAGATAAAGAGAATGATGTTGAGTGAGTGAAGTGAAAGAGTAATTGCAATACATGTACATACTTCATATAGTAGAATGCTAAGTGTAAGTGAGCACACAAGACTTTATCCCTAAGCGTGTCGCTTTTATAATAGTTTACTTGACCTAGAGGTGATTGTGGAAAGACAAACTAATCTTAACTATTGGGCTAATGATTTATTTTTGAATTCATTATTAAGGGTTTATATATATATATATCCAATTATCACTTTATTTTTTATTTATTTTGCAGCAAAATATATTTTGTATGTTTCAAAAATCGTATTTTCCAAATGCTAGATATTTATAATTGACGCATGTAGGACAATGTTCTATTTTCAGAGCATCTGCAATGACATTTAGTAAAAAATGTCTCCCTTAGTTGAGTTGGCACCGGCGTGTTTTCTCTTTTTTTTTTTTTTTGACACAAATCATTTAAAAAAATAGACACAATGGTTTATGAAAAATGAATGAGATTTACAGGCTTGGGCTTGGCCTCATCTGCACCAGCATGCTCCCAAGTTGCCGCGATGTTTCATACACAAAAATGAAGCTATTGCGTGGTTTTTTTTTTTTTTTATCAAAAAAGTGAAAAAAGTCTGTATCAGAAGGAGAAGCCTTCTATTAATAGACCATTGTTGTTGCTCTGAGGTTCTAAGTCCACATGGCATGAGGTGAGTGCTACTTTCAAATTTTACAATTTCTATGTACTATCTCTCTCTATATATGTGTATATATTACTTCTAGTTTTTGTACCTTTTGATATATTATTTTCTTTTCTTTTTTTCTTCTTTCCTTTTGGTTTTTTTTTTTTTTTTTTTTTTTTTAATTCTACAATTAATTGTCTAATTCAAGTTTTTTTAGTAATTTCAAAATTTAAAGTTTCAACAAAATATTTATATTTATAATTTTTTTATTTTGTGTTTGCATATACCACTGTATTGCTTTATTTAATATTTTTATATATGTATATACTACCTCCGTTCACAACTAATCTATCCATTTGTATTTGACGTCATTGTTTTTAACATTAAAAATATTCTTATATTTGTATAATTTTTTGTACAAATATCATTATATTAGTATTATAAGACATCAATAGAAATATTTTTGTCGTTTTTCCTTAATTTGTACTATATTTTGATATAATAATTAATATTCAAAGATTAACGTGCAAAAGTAAATGGATAGACGGAGGTAGTATTATTTTCTATAAGTGTTCATAGATCACAGGTTTATTTATATTTTTGAATATTTTTGTATTAATAGTTTAAAAATATCTTATTTACCAATTAAAATTAAATTGCATAATTTTTTAAAATTTTTATTTAAGAATCTAATATATCTATAAAAATTTATAATTTTAATATGTAAATTAGTCTAAAAATTTTACAGTAATTTTAAAAAATTAGTAAAATATTTATAAATTTTGTAATATTTTTATTTATGTTTGAATAGAAGTATTGAAATTGTAAAGATCACTCACATATGAATTAAGGTAAATTTGCCTATAACCCACCCAGGGTTTGGAAACTCCGCGAAATTCTCCTTTGTGCTTTAAAAATTAAGTGACATCCTCTCATGCTTTCTAGAATTAAGCAGAGTTTCCAAACCACAAATGGATTAGACAATTCTGCCTAAATTTATTTATTTATTTTTCTTTAAGATCTATTTATTATTAAATCCCAAACGCGCACATATATATACATATATATATTTTAATTTAATATAATTTTTTTCCAAATTTAGTATCATTATAATTTAATTTAATTTTCATATAATAATTTTAAAATATATATTAATATTTCAAACACATTATATATATATTTATAATTATAGAAGATACTTATAAATAAAAAATAAAAAATAGATTTAATAAATTTATTGCAAAATTACAAAAATTATGTAAATTTTTTTTTTTTCTTTATTTCACTAGCAAAATATATCCTACACATTCCAAAAGTTCGTATTTTTTGTACCTAGAGTCTAACACGTGGCCTTAAGACATTGCAGGGGGAGCAAAGTGAGTGAGATTGTATAGGACCTGAAAATCATGCTTGGTCCGGATACGAAAATTGTGACTTTTATGAATGTGCATGATATATTTTGCCAACAAAATAAATATGAAACATAATTGAGTATATACATATAGGATATCTTTTGTAATTTTCTCATATTTTTTTTTAACTATTTTTGCTCGTAATAATATATATGATGCTGACCTACAAGACTTTATTTTATAACTTAAAAGTTATGGATTGTTATCCAAATACTTCATTTGGTTATTGTATGTATTTTTGTATCACGCCGCATATAAAAAAAATACAATTTTCAGATTAAAATTATTGCACATTTATTCGAGAATTCCGGAAGATTGTGGCCCCTTAGTTTTCATGGGATAAATATATTAAATTTATTTTCAATATATAAATATAAAATTATTAAAAAAAATATTTATGGTTTGTCGCCGAAAAATTAATCAAGATTTTATCTAAAAAAATTTGAATATTACCGAATTTAGGAATAATTAGATTTAAAGATAAAATAACTTCATTAAATTTATTTTTCTGTACCAAAGGATTGCGGTCCTTTGTATTATGAGTTAATTAGAAAAGCGTGTCAATTCAAAAGACATGGATTAGATTTTATAAATAGGCATTTTATTAATTGGAAACTCAAATCCAACATCTCAATCAAAATTTTCATCCGGTTAAATTACTCAATCCTTTAAAAAGAAACCCCTTGGTTATCATCCGGTCAGAAATTTTTAACCCACATAAATATTTTAGCACACTTGGTGGGACCAAATTTGTTGCTCATAGAATATCATCCCGGATTCATTATATTAAGATCAGGAAGACTCGTCTGTCGTTCATGGCTCACTTCAAAGCAGTAATATTGCCAGAGGATACCAATGTTGTCCACACTAAATTTTCTGACTGCCGCCTCGACCAACATCCATTCCAAATGGATTCACAATTACTTGGGTGAAGATACTGGGGCCACATCATGGCCAGGAGGCTCCACACTTGGCCACACATGAAAGTACGATTGTGCTATCCTAAGAAATATGCTAGCAACTCATCCATAGTTTTTTGCCACCACCCAACGGATAAGTGTGAATGTGACTCCGCCCACTACCAAAATTGAAGGTGGTGTCGGGATGTATCAATACCGGCTGATTACCTCGGTCGATTTCATAAATCACGGTTAACAATGGTTGCATGCATTCGTGCTGCTATTTTCAGACGCCAACACCATCTAGACTTACAACGGACCACAAAGTATGGCGCAAACCCAAAGATACTATGCTCCAACTAACACCTATACACAACAAGCTGTATCCACAACCCCCTCCTCAACGACGGATCACACCACCATGTGTGCAATACAAAAACATTCTTGGAGCCGCATGGGGAAGCAACAACGTGCCCCATTTCAAAAGGGGAAGGCGTTGAGAGCAATTGCACCATTGGAGCTTATTCACTCAGATATTTGCGGGCCGATGAAGACAACGTCATTGGGTCATCATAGGTATTTTCTAACCTTCATTGATGATTATTCAAAAATGACATGGGTATATTTCTTGAAGGAGAAATCCGAGACATTTACAATCTTTAAAAGATTCAAAGCATTGGTTGAAAATCAAGGAGGGTGCCGGATCAAAACCATTCGATGTGACCGAGGAGGTGAATATACCTCTCAAGAGTTTGAATCTTATTGCAAAGATGAAGGAATTTGGAAACAACTCACAACCGGTTTATTCACCACAGAAAAATGGAGTAGCTGAAAGGAAAAATAGAATCATTTGCGAAATGGCAAGAACCATGCTGAATGAGAAGGAACTTCCAAATTTTTTTTGGGCTGTAGCAGTTGATACCGCAGTGTATATACTCAACCGATGTCCAACAAACCCTATGAAGTTTGGACAGGAATCGAGCCATCGGTGAGTCATTTTAAGATTTTTGGTTGCATTTGTTATGCTCACATTCCAGCTGAAAAGAGAACCAAATTTGATGAGAAGAGTAAAAAATGCATCTTTATTGGTTACTCGTCCAACACGAAAGGTTATCGTCTCTTGAATGTAAACACTAACAAGCTGATTGTTAGTAGAGACGTTATATTTCATGAAAATGCAGCTTGGGATTGGAAAGAAAAGAAAGTCCAGGGAATCAGCCATGGTCAAATTCCAACAAATAATTTCGAAGTGAAGGAGATCATTCAACACCATCATCTCCTATTGCAACACCGTCAAGTGAAGGGTAAACAATATCCTCATCTGAATCTCCTCCTTTGAAAATGAAAAGGTTGAACGACATCTATGAAAGTTGCAATTTTGTGATGACGGAACCTAAAAGCTTTGAGGAAGCTGTAAAGATTGAAGTCTGGAGAAATGACATGAAAGAAGAAATATATATGATTGAAAAGAACAATACTTGGCAACTGTTGGAGAAGCCGAGAGATAGAGATGTGGTCAGCTTGAAGTGGATCTACAAAATCAAGTTGGATCAAGAAGGGAAAGTGCAAAAATACAAAGCTCGACTCGTGGCGAGATGCTTTACACAACAGCCAGGTATTGATTTCTTTGAAACGTTTTCTCCGGTGGCACGAATGGAGACTATTAGGATTGTAATCAGTCTTGCAGCGCAAAAGAAGTGGACAATTTTTCAACTTGATGTGAAATCGGCTTTCCTAAATGGAAAGCTTGATGAAGATATTTATGTTGAGCAGCCTCAAGGTTTTTTCATTGAATGGAGAGAAAAGAAAGTCTACAAGTTGAAGAAGGTGCTTTATGGACTAAAGCAAACTCCAAGGGCATGGTACAATGGGATCGACTCGTATTTCCTTAAGTGCGGATTCAAGAAGAGCAAAAATGAACTTACTCTATATGTGAAAAAGGAAGGCTCTAACATCCTGACTGTGTGTCTTTATGTCGACGATCTTATATTTACAGGGAATAATTCTTCTTTGTTGGAAAGATTCAAACAAGACATGATGAAGACCTATGAGCAGGAAAGGCCCGGGACGAAATAAAAATCAGGGACCCTTATATATATAATATTTTTTACCTATAATAAAATATAAATAAAAAAATATTTTTTCTAGCATAAATTTAGTTTCGAAACTTAGCATAAATTTTCATATACTTTAAAAATTGCGTAACACTCCCTTATATTTTAACAAACACTATATGAAACCTCCGCCATACAAAAAAATATAGATAAAAAGTCATCTTCTCATTACCAAAAAAATATAAAAATGAGTTTCATGGAACGTTTTTTAAAGTATAAAGGGGTTCATGCCATTTTTAAAGTACATAGAGGATTTACACTGAGTTTCGAAATCATAAAGGAGTTATTGATAATTTTACCTAATAATAATTGAGTTTGAACCCAAAACCCACGTAGATAGAACTTAAACACCAAGCCATGCTATTGTATTAATACATTAATGTCAAATAGTTTGTATATATAAATAATTTATATATAACATAAATAAATAATGGGCCCCAGTTTAGATTGTGCCTTGGGCGGGCGCCCCTTTCACCCGGGTCCAAGGACGGCCCTGCCTATGAGATGAGTGATCTTGGCATGATGAGTTACTTCTTGGGCATAGAAGTAAAGCAAATGAACGATGAAATTTTTTTCTCTCAAAAGAAATACACAAAGGGAATTCTTGAAAATTTTCACATGGAAAATTGCAAAAGTATTGACACTCCAATGACTCAACATGAGAAGTTGAGGAAAGATGATGGCACAAAAAAGGTTTTAAGCTCCACTCATTGGAGTTTAATTGGTATTCTTTACCTAGCTACCACAAAATCCGATATCCTCTTTGCAACAAGTTTGTTGTCCAGGTTTTTGCAAGAACCAAGTCAAATTCATTTTCCCGCTGCGAAAAGAATTTTAAGATACTTGAAAGGCACACTTGATTATGGTCTCATGTACAAGTCCCCCATGCACTCTGACTTGGTTGGTTATTGTGACAGCGATTGGGCCGGGAGCCTTGATGATAGGAAAAGTACATCCGGTTGTGTTTTTCAACTTGGTACCAACACATGCTCGTGGATATCCAAGAAGCAAAAGGTTGTGGCCACATCGACGGCACATGCGGAATACATCGCAACCTATAAAGCTATCACACAAATAATGTGGTTGAGGAGAGTTCTTGAAGATGTTGGATTAAATCAAGAAGAAGAGACCCCTCTCTTTTGTGATAACAAGTCGGCAATCTCAATAGCAAAGTATCTGGTGCAACATGAGCAAACTAAGCACATTGCCATCAAATATCACTTTGTGAGAGATGCCGTGGAAGATAAAGTGATTAAGCTGCAGCATTGTGAGAGTCAAGAGCAACTCGCAGATCTCTTTACGAAAGCCACTGCCTAGAGAAAGATTTTGTCATTTGCGTGATCGCATTGGAGTCATAAAATGTATTAAGGGGGAGTGTTAGAATTAATGCATTTTAAAGAATCATTTAAATTGCTAATTTATGAGTGTGACTTTTCCATTGTCTCAAGTGTCCTAAATCTTTCTACATGACACTATAAATTGTAATACGAAGGGATGAAATAAGATGCAGTAATATCTATATTCAGTTTTGTCTATTAAAATTCATCATTGAAAGTTGTAGTAGCAACTCTACACCTTTCAAAATTGTCTTCACTTTAGAACCACCATAATGAATTCTTTGAAGAATGGATGACTCAAACTTGCTGGTATGAAGATGGATGAAGAACCTTTTCCTAAGATTCAAATTGCCACTATAATGGAATGGCTGGAGTCGCTAGAAGAAACACCCCTCAAGGTTACATACCGCCCCAAAGACAGTCTTCGTCCAGTCGTGACAAGGGCCTGGAAAAAAATTAAGGACACCAATCATTCAGATCTACTACAAGGCTTACAAGATGACCTCTTGATAGGCGTATGAAAAAATTGGTTCATTCCCTAATCACTAGTCCATTGGAATAATTTATGTTGTCAAAAGTATAATGCTTATAACGAAAATTCTGATTTTTGTACAAAACCCACAAGCCTACATTTTGAAAACCCTCCATGGTATGATAATCACACACTGTTTTCCCAAAACATTAAGGGTGGCGTGGATTTTCTCCATACCAATTTCCGAGGTGTATTCCGTTGTGGAGGAAAACTATGACCGACGGGGAGTTACGATGTTGTATTGGACAACATAAAAAGGAAACCAATCACCTTAGCAATCAAACCTTGCCCCTAAAAATATCAAGGTCTCTGACATGAGACTTTGCCCGACATCGGACAACCAATACATTTCCGGAATCAGAGGTTCGTGTGTTTCTCAACAACATCATGGTCAAATGTATAGCTCAGCATGATAACTAGATGACCGATCGGATGCGTTGGACTACATTCCGGAACACAAAGATGCAGATACACAACTTAAGTCAGGAAATTTCTAAAACATCGGCCACCAAGTAAGCACATCTAAAAAATAAGTTTCTCCCAAAATTGGCATCGAGCCAAAGATGTCGATCATGTTCTTTGTCATGAACATGCTCACCACATATTCATTGCTTCTTGGAAGGGATTGGATCTATTTTTCTCCTTACGTCCCATCCAATGTCCATAAAAAATTAATATTTTTGGACGGTGATAAGGTTAAGATTGTGAGAGTAGATCCAACATCTTTCAAACATAACACCGAACCGTATAAATCAACAGTATACTTGAAAAACAGAGAACCTATTACGACCCCAGCATCTATTGAAACCAAGCATTGGAATTTGTGTCGATCCATATTCTAAGGATTCTAGATTATATGTACGCCCCAAGATAAGGCAAGGCCGACTCCAATAATTAAAAACTAATATGTGGGTAGCAATCAAGAACTTGTATCAATGGCGGGAGAACATTTTCAAGTTTATATTCTCAACTGAAACCTAGATTGCTATATACGTACCAAACCGAGGCCACGGTCTAGTAATGGATTGACAATAATCCCATCATCACACCATACCATGCGGTGGAGTCTGAAATAAGTCTTTGTGGATTTGGGGTTTTGAGTTTCTGGAGCTCTTATGTCAAATGACTTAAACGGGTTCAGTCGTTTGACAAAAGGGGAGCCGGTGTTACCACTTAACTTAATTGTCCAGATGAGTTAAATAGTTGAGGTGCCTAGGCATTCAAAGGGTAGCCGACTTTCTGGACGTGCGAATTGATAAAAATAATAGTTCTAAAATATAACCAGAATAAATATCGCCATTCAGATCAGACTATGAATTAAGAATATCCGGGCTTGTCAGGATGTGTTTAATGTGTGCCGGAGGGAATCCGAAGTAGACAACAGCCTCGGATTGGAACTAGATAGAGACTATCGGCGCCCCGGATTTTTTAAAGTCCCAAATTTTTTAAGCTGGATGCAACCGACACCCCAGATTTTTTAAGATAAAGACAACCGGAGTGCTAGATTTTTTCAGAAATAAAGGCACTTTGGTTTCCTAGAAATAAAGGGTGTCCCAGATTTTTAGGAATAAGGGTGCCCTGGATTCTTACAAGTAAGGGTACCCCAACCCCGGATTTTTAGAAATAAAGGCGACTCGGATTTTTAAGGGTTTTGGGTTAGAATGAATTGTACCTTGATCAAGAAGGGACTGTCCGGGTCGATGTGTCTAAGGTGGTTGAAGTTGAAGCCGGCTAGGAATTTTCTGAATTGGAATCAGTCCATGCAAATGCAATAGTCCTGTAATGAAATCCGGAACATACAGTGACTATAATGCCAGAAGACGGAGGTCCTTTATTTTTTTATGGGAAAATTTATAACAAATTTATTGGGAATATATAAATATAAAATTGGTAGAAAATATTATTAATAAAGATTTTATTTAAAGAAAGTTGGATATTATTGAATTTAGGCATAATTAGATTACTAAATAAATTAAGTTCCTGTACCAATGGTTGCTGCTAATTAATTAGAAAGGTGTATAATTCATAAAACACTGATGAAATTTTATAAATTGGCATTGTATTCATTGTAACTTCAGATCAAGCATCTCAATGAAATTTATAATTTTTATTTCTTTTATTCATGTATTATTTTTTGTGCTACTTCTCTTCATTTTATCAAATGTCTAGGTTGTGTTTGATACAATATTACAGATTTAATTACTTAAATTTCCAAAAAAGAAGCCCTTTGGTTGTCATTCGATTGAACAGTAACAATTACTCCCTTCGTTCCGACTGAAAGTATTTTTTTTTTTATAATTTTCGTCTTCATTACTCAAAAGTAACCGCCCTAATACTAAAATATCTTTTAATTTTTAGATAATTTATAGAAATACTATTATACATACAATCAATTTAAGTACAAATGACAAAAATATTAAAAACTATCTTACACACTTCTACCAACCAATAAGATATTGTTATTTTTTAATTTACTAGGAAATACCCCTAGAGAAAAAAGAAAAATTGATTTTGGTTCAAAAATAAAATAAGTTGAGAATAAAATAAAATAAAAAAGAAAATTTGATTTTGTAAATATATTTTTGTAAATCATTTACCCCTATAGTATATATGTCCAAATATATTCTTGTAATAATATATAAGTTGTAAGTAGTTTATTTTTACTGTATTGATTTTGAATAGGTAAAAATAAATAAATAAATAAATAAATACATTGGTTCGGACAAGGAATTATTTAATTATTCTTATTTTTATAGGTAGACATAATCATTATGGTGTGTTTGTTTGGACGTATTATTCTTATTTTTATAGGTAGACATAATCATTATGGTGTGTTTGTTTGGACGTTTGAATTTTGAATTGAAATTTGAATAATAAACTATTTGAATTTAAATAGTGATATGATGTTGATATAAATAAGTATTAATTTGATGTTTTGAATGTAAAATTAATTTTTTGTACTTCAGTCCCACTTAATTTGTCTCATATTTCTATTTCCGTCCTAAGTAATTTGTTCTTTCTTTTTTTTTTTAAAAAAAATATAATTATACACTTTAATCTAATTTTAAAATTCATAGTTTATATATTTTTTTTATTTTAATTAAACTATTTATTCATCTGAATCTGAATCTATATCTATAATTAAGTTTATTAAATCATAATTATTTTTTCTAATACACTTCTTAATTATTTACTAATTACATAATACTTAAAACTCGTGCCTAAGCTAAATAGGATAATTTAGCTGGGACGGAGGAAATATAATATAAAAAATAAGTGTTTGATTTGTAATTTTTAGGAGAAAAAATTTGTATAAATAGTGTAAATTCTTCCAAATTCTTCAAACACCCTCTATATATATATATATATATATTTATAGACTTTCATTTTTGTTTCACTCCCGGTGATAAAAAATAAAGAACGGTTATGTTTCAACTAAAGGCAATAAAAAACTAAACTATATAAAATAATAAAAACACGCCCACCCCTTACTCGAATAACATTAATATATACTCTATTCAACCATAAAACGGCACTCGAGAATTTATTACATTACAATAACATCACTAGATCTCACATTAATTACGATTGTAATCTCTATTTATTGAAAAGGCAGACGGAGGTTTGACGCCGCATTCCTTGTAGCAATCTGAAATGCAGCTGGGCTTGACGATCGGGACACTGCCACATACTCGGATACAATCCTCAAGACAACCTGCCCGAGAGACATCCGGCCATGTAAGAAATATCGCCAATATGAATATTGTAACCACTGGTTTAAAGCTCTTCATTTTTTGTCTAAGTACCAAATATATGATGTATTACTAATGAAGAGACCCTTTTTATAGTGAATTGTTGGATATAAGGAATATTGGAATTATAACAAAATTAGTTAGTAATAAGAGAGAGGTATTATAATTATTGTTATTACTTAAGGAAGTATTATTGTTTTGGAAAGTTTATTACTTAGTTACTTTCAATTAAAAAAATATATTTGAGATAATACTATTTTCGATTGAGAAAATTGCAAAACATATCTCCATAATTACTCAATTATCATTTTAATCCTGTATTTATTTATCTGACAAAATATATACTAAATGTTTTCAAAAGTCGTTATTTTTGTCATATGGCCGCGCGTGACGTTCACACCACGCGCCGTAACGCGCGATCACATGCGGCTACGCACGGGCAAATGATAAAAATAACGAATTTTGCAAATATGTAGAATATATTTTGTGCAGAGAAATAAATACAGGATACAAATGATAATAGGGTAATGATGGGAATATTTTTTTCAATTTTTCCATTTCGATTATCAATGTGTTAATCTGTGTTTTGTTTTTATAGTCATGTAAGGATTATTGGAATTAAAAAAATTTAATTAGTAACAAGGGAGAGATTTTAAAATTATTATTATTATTTAAGGAAGAATTATTATTGGGAAAAGTTAATTAGATAGTTACTTTCAAATCCAAAGATATTTGAGATACTAATTTCCACTATCAATGTGTTTATCCATTTCTTGTTTTTATAGTGAAATATTGGATATAGGGATTATTCGAATTATAAAAAAATTAATTACTAATAAAAGAGCAAGTTTAAAATTATTAGTATTATAATTATTTAAGGAAGAATTATTGTTGGGGAAAGTTAATTAGTTAGTTACTTTCAAATCAAAAGATATTTGAAATACTAACTTCCATTATCAATGTGTTTATCCATTTTTTTTATTTGTTTTTCTCCTAATAGAGTAATAAAATCTTCTACAAATATGGAATCCTTTACCATTTTAGTTCTATGAAATAAATTATGAAAACCGAAAAATGCAGTATTGATCATAATACTCAAATCTAAATAATCTAATATATGATATAAATAAATGTAAATGTAAATCTATTAAATCTAAAACATAATATATTAGAAAAACCAACTTAAGTTTGATAAAAAATTTAAATAAATACGCAAATAAAAATAATAGTTGTTTGTCTGTCCTTGCCGTGGCCGCTCCACCGTGTCAAAGCCAGAAACAATACTCTAAATTGAATTAGAGTCAGAAACAACAAGACTCACAACGGAGTCGGAAACAAAAGGATTCTCACTAGAGCTGGAAACAATGAGAGTACTCTCTATAAAATCCGAAACAACGGGACTCTAAATTAGAGTGTCAGAAATGACGAGACTCTCAATGCAGTCGGATACATAGCTCTAAAGAAACATGACAGATCGATTGCAAACAAATACGCAAACATTACTCTTAAATCCAAATGTAGACGGAAGCCAAGACTCAATTTTTTTTTTTTTTTTGTAGACCTCTAGATACATTCCAGGTTGAATGTACCAGGAGAAACGCAAGAAACGTAGATTGGTATATTGTATCTACTCCAGGAGAAACATAGACTCTAATAGCATATGAAAATAAATTATGAAAACCAGAAAATTGCATTATATTGATCATCAAAATAAGAGGTTTATACATAGACAATATAAAACAGATTTGATAGACTCAAATCTATATAATATAATTTACAAATCTATATAATATAATTTATGAATAAGGCCAAATCTAAATCTAAAACTAAATATTTGTTTAACCTGCGTGTATATAAATCAGAATTTTTTGCCCCATTTTTATAAAGGGAAAAAAAGAAGAAGTTGAAACAGTACATTAATTATCAATTAAAAACTTAAAATATTGGGAAGTGAATTATATCAGTTTAAAATAAATTGAAGTCTTATTTTTAATTTAACTTTTTAATTAAAAAGATTTATAGACTTTATATTAATTAGTAATGCGTATTTGAACACTTAAATAATTTAGATTTTTTTTCCCCCCTAATCTAAAAGATAAAGATTGGTTTCACTGAATAGTTGGATAATATTGTCAGTCATTTTGTAATGTTGTTAATGCATTTGGTCTCGCCCAAAGAAAATAATTTCATGTTTGATCCAAACGATCAAATGTATTTTGTGTTTTTTGTTATTACTATTATTATTATTGTTTTAACCTTGATGATTTGTTTGTGTAATATATAATTCATGCAATTACAATATAGTATATGCTTTGTTTAAATGGATATAGTTCATAAAAATAAACAATGTTATGGTACCTCAAGCTCAATTTTTACAACATACCGGACCGTATTAATTATAAGTAACTTAATTAGTCTGGTTGTAGGAAAAATTGCAAAAAATATGTCACGTATAACCCATTATTATTTTTTATCTTGTATTTATCTCGCTGGTAAAATATAAAATACAAGATAAAAAATAATAATGGGTTATACGTGTGAGATATTTTTTGCAATTTTTCCTATGTATATCTAAATAGAATGGCGGGTATTTTAGTTTATTTTATTTTTCAACTGAATCTGCGTGTGTTTGATTAAATATTACTGAATTTGTAAATATATTGGATGAGTCAGCTTATGCATTAGAAACGAGACAATATATCAAAGGGGCAATGTCCATTTATTATGTTAGTTTGGAACTAAACATGAGATTATCTTTATTTGAATAAGACTATAAGATCAAATGTATTACAAGAATCTACAAATAGATCAAAACTGAAAATGTCATGGAACCACTTACTATATCTAACATTTCCCTTAATTCTATCTTAAATAAGTTCAAACGGGGATAGTGTAATAAAAGTACTCCCAATAAACTAAGCATATGTGAATTTTCAATATTATTCATTTTAGGTAATATATATTTGAAATAATCGTATATTAATGTTATATAAGATATACTTCCTATGTCCCACCTACAATGTCCACATTGCCATTTCTATTCTGTCTCACATCTCATGTCAATATCATTTTTCTCGAAAATGATTACACACTTTAATCTCATTTTCATCTAATTTAAAATATTTTAAATTTTAATTAAACTAATTAGTTATTCATAATCTTAATCTATAATTATTTATATGATATGATAATTTTTTTTCACTAATACATTCTTAATTATATACTAATTAACCTTATCCTAAATTTTCGTGTCTACAATAATTCGGACATTGCAACGTGGGACGGAGGGAGTATATAATATATTGATATGAAAATATATAGATGAAATACATATGCATATGTTATATATATATATATATACTAGTGTTCATGCATGCGCCCTACGCCGCACAACACTGTGTATTAGTAGAAAGATTTGCAGAAAGGAACTTTGTAAATGTCATAGTTGTACATGATTTTTGACCTAATTACACTTTTGCAAAGTTGTAGCGGAGGAATGGGTTTTTAGGAACGATAGGCAAATCTATCGAACAATGTTCAAGTCCGTATAGAGGCAGGTTAGGCCAAGGGCTTGTTCGTGTATTGTGTTGAGGTTTTTAATTAAAAATCCGACGGTGATCTTAAGAATTATTTCGTATAAAAAAAAAATAGATTTCGTTAATATTGTGTAATTTTAAGCTTGGTCATCGGACATTAGTGTTAAATGGTGCTCAGTTTCCCCTCTCTTTTGCTTTTATTTGTCACAACATTGTGATGCTGCTTCACATTTTTTTTTTTCATGTTTTTCTACAGATTATTTTATTTTATTTTATTTTATTTTAATATCATGTGTTGTAAACATTTAATTATACGTTAATACAAGGATAAAGGGAACGGATTATGGTTTTATGGAGGATGATGACTCAACTTAAAACAATGCATTTGGCCAAAAGAACTGATTATGTTATTGACTGAATCGGAGATCGTAGTTGGGAATTTTGCTAAGTATTGATAATTGATGTCATTTGAAATAGACATGTGTATAATTAAAGAAGTTTGTTTGTTTATTTAAATGATATCTTTTTAGATATATTTTACTTGTAAACATTTTTTTGGTAAATAATATATTTAGATTTAAATAGATTTGCCCATTAGAATCTGCAAAAAACTCCATTTGGCCAAAAGAACCGAAAGTGTTATTGACCGAGTCGGGGAACGAGTGGGGCATTTTGGTAGGAGTTAATGTCATTTGAAGTTGAGATGCGTAGAACCATAAGTTTATTTGTCTATGAAATGAAATTTTGATGAAGATATAATTTACTTGTAAAATTTATTTGGAAAATAATTTATTTAGAATTAAATAGATTTTGCCCATCACATTGCACAGACAAGATAAATGTTTGACGTGTAAGAATTAATTTGATTGGATGGGAAGGAGGAGTAGCAATGTGATGTATGCGTGAAGAACCTAGTGAGTTTTTCGAGAATGAATATGTGGAACTTCATAGAGATATTTTAGATAAGATTAGAGAAGAGTAAACTGTGACATACTTAAGAGGAGAATAGTAGAGTAATGATGTGAGTCATTTCTTGATAGATAATGTTTTAGGAAAGGGTAGGCAAGAGTTTATGTTATTAATGTTTTTAAGGAAGTAAATGTAATAAATGTTCTATGTAATGACATTGAGCTTTCTTGTATTATAAAATGAACACACTTAATTGTATGACCTTTTTAGGTTGTCGTGTTTGGAAATCCTAAAATTTATGTTTGTTTGGCTTTAGGATCACAAAGGGTAGGGACCGGAGAATGGCAGGGAAAAATTTGTTTGTTCTAGTGTATGCTCTCTCATGTGTGCTTTTATGATGATGTGTTTCTTGTAATTTTGTTGACCTTACACAAGCTTTTCATGCTTCACGTGCAATTGAGCCCAATTTGCGTGGTTCTGCATTTGACTCGGGCGCCTCTGCTCACATTGTTGTCCAACCATCCTTTCTAGACTCGGTTGTCTCTTATAATGGTAATCATTCTGTTATTGTTTGGAATGGTACAGATTGCATATCTTCGAAACTGAAACTCACTAATGTGTTGGTGATTTTGAAGATAAATGTAAATGATGAAGAAATGTGTTGTTGCACGTTTTATTACTCTGCAAGAAAACTGATCTTAATCTTACTTCTTTATTCAGTTACAATATATAAGAGTTTGCATAATCAATGCTGAATAACTCATAACATGTTCCAATGTAAAATGAATTCATCAATGAATTATTATTGTAGTCTTTTAATCTCTCAAAATGTCTTTTCAAACTTCTTCTCTGGAAATTGCAAATTAATTAACTCTCAACACTCCTTAATTTTCAATTTGCAAGAACTCCATTGCCTTTTTGAACCGCCTTTGTGAGGAAATATGTAGCTTGCTCATTTGTTCCAATAAACTCCAAACTGATTTCTTGCTTGTTCACATATCTATAATAAAATGATGACGCAGCTCAATATGCTTTGTTTGAGAATGGAATACGGGATTCTTTTTTCATAGTTATTGTAGACATGTTATCACAATAAACTATGGTTGGCTCCTCCTAAATTTGTTGGAGATCATTAAGCACTCTCCTTAACCAAACAAATAGCTTTCGTAGCTGCAATGTATTCGGCTTCGGACGTCAATACTGCAACAGATTTCTACTTCTTTGAACTCCAAGAGATGACATTTGAACCAAAACAAAGTAAGTATCCCGACGTGCTCTTTCTATCATCCAATGAACCAACCCAATCGCTATCGGTAAATCCAACCAAATTCGAATCTCCTTCCTTGACATACTTGACACCTTCTTTCTTGTTTCCTTGAAGGTATCGCAGTATCCTCTTCGCAGCTTTGACATGAGCTTTGCTTGGATCACTCATGAATCTAGAGATTAAGCTCACAACGTGCACAATATATGGTTTTGTGTTGGTAAGATAAATCAAAGAACCGACAAGACTTCTAAACAACGAACTATCCACCATCTCTACTCCATTATCCTGCCTCAAATTTTCATTCGCCGCCATTGGAGTAGAAACTGATTTGCAAGCTTCCATATGAAACTTTTTGAGAAGATCTTCAATGTATTTTTCTTGGGAGATAAAGACTTCATATTTTGATTGCTTGACTTTAATTCCCAAGAAGTAACTAATCATACCTAAATCCGTCATTTCAAAATCCTCTATCATTTTCTTCTTGAAAGCTTTAACCATTTTCTCTTGAGTTCCCATGTAGATAAGATAATCTACATAAATGCACACGACCAAGAAATTTGCTCTTTCTTTCTTCACATAGAGAGAGTAATCATTTGTGCTTTGATCAAAATCATTCTTGCAAAAGTAGCCATGAATTTTGTTATTCCAAGCTCGTGGAGCTTGTTTTAATCCATAAAGTCCTTTCCAAAGATGATACATTTTATCATCCTTGCCTTTAACTTCAAAGCCTTGAGGTTGTTGTGCGTAAACTTCTTCTTCGAGTTCTCCATTAAAAAATGTTGATTTTACATCCAATTGGTAGACTTGAAATTCAAGTTGAGCATCAAGAGCAAGAACGGTATGAGTAGTCTCCATTCTAACCACCGGTGCAAAAATCTCGGTGAAATCAATCCTAGGCCGTTGAGAGTAGCCCTTAGGAACAAGTCTTGCCTTGTGCTTTTCAATGCTTCTATCTTCTCAAAACTTGGTCTTATAGACTTTCAATCAGATCAAGTCCTTATGCTTTGGATGATCCACTGGTGTTGATTTCCATCATACCTTTAGCTTAGTTGTCAAGGCTTCCATTGTCTGCATAATTTTCGCCTTATCCGTTCATTAAAAATGGCCTTTGATTCAACTTGATGTTAAAAATGTGTTTCTCAATGGTGTTCTTACTAAACATGTCTACATGGACCAACCACCTGGTTTCTTCGATCCACGATTTCCGAATCATGTATGTCGATTAAAAAAGGTTGTACATGGCTTATGCCAAGCTCCATTGGTTTGGTTTCAGTGATTTGGCTCTTTCATCTTCTCTCTCAGCTTTACTCAGAGTCGTTTGGATCCTTCCTTATTCTTCATGAACCAAGGAGAGAATAATATCTTTCTTCTTTTATATGTTGATGACATAATAATTACTGACAGCCACGCTGAGTCGCTTACTCATTTGATCAACCGTATTGGCACTAAGTTTGCTATTGAAGACCTTGGTCAACTAACTTATTTTTTGGGTCTAGAGGTTCACATTCATCTCGTGGTCTCTTTGTTAAAAAGCAAAACATGTGCATGATATTCTACAACGCGGACAACTTCTTGATTCTAAGCCAGTATCTACTCTGCTAGTGGCTGGTGAGACACTTACCAAGGATGGAAATCCATGTTCCGACACCACTCTTTATCGCTTGCTTGTAGGTGCTCTTCAGTATTTAACCATCACTAGACCGGAATTGTCATATGTTGTAAATCTTGTAAGTCAGCTTTTGCAATTGCCAATAGAGGCTCATTTCTTGGCTGTAAAAAGAATTTTGCGCTATTTTAAGGGGATGTTATCCTCTAGTCTCTCTTTCACTTCACAGCCTGATCTCTCCCTAATTAGTTACTTAGATGCCGATTGGGCAAGGTTCCTTGATACTCGTCGATCTATGTACGGTTACTCAATTTTTCTTGTAGGAAATCTTGTACTTGGAGTGCCAAGAAGCAATCAGTAGTTTCTCACTCTAGTTGTGAATCCGAGTATGGTGCCATGGCCAGTACCGCTTCTGAGTTGATTAAGTGGGTATTGGACTTTGAGGTTGTGAGACTTTAGCAGGTTCATCATCAAGTTGAGATTGCTTAAAGAATTCATTGGATGCTGAATTTTGTGTTGCATTTTCATCCCAATTCCATGCAACCATTTCATCAAAAAATAACATCACTTGCCACAACAAGCTTGCTCGTTATTAGATTATAGAGACGATATCCTTTCGACTCATCACTTTATCCAATAAAAATAAGTTTCTCACCCTTCTTGCAAGCTTATCTTGGTTCTTTCGGTCAACGTGAGAGTATGTGATGCTGCCAAAAATCTTGAAAGGATAAACCATCGGTTTCCTTTCATGCCACTCTTCAAATGAAGTTCAATCTTTGAGGACATTAGTTTAAAATATAGATGGTTGTGTGAACTGCTTCAGCACAGAAGGTTTTTGGCAAGGACTTCCCGATCATCATGCTTCTCTTTCCATAACACCATTTTGTTGAGGGCTCATTCGAATGGTGAGTTGCCTTTGAATTCAATGTTCTTCACAATACTTCATAAAAGGAGTGTAGATAAACTCTCCCCCACGATCAGTCCGAAGAGATTTCATTTTCCAATCACTTTGATTTTCCACCAAAGCCTTGAATTTGTGAAATGCCGAGAAAACTTCCAATTTTTCTCTCAAAAGATAAACCCACATCATTCTGCTATAATCATCAACGAACAAGAGTGTTAGATTTAGATATCCTCTTATTAGATATAGATATCTTTTGATATTATTTTGATATTATCTATCTTAGTTTTGGCGTAAATCCACTAGTATATATACTCTTGTATTTCCTTATTTTGAAATACACTTTCATAATTTTTCCCCAAATTTCAACATGGTATCTGAGCCAAATATTAAAAATACGAAACCCTAGCCGCCGTCACCGTTGTCCGCCGCCATCCGCCGCTCTCCGGTCAACACCGTCGCTACCGTTAGGACCGTCTCATCATTGCCTGCTTACCACACAAATATCGCCGCCAACAGCCGCGCGTGTTTCTCTCACGCGCCGGCGACGTGAATTTTGAGGTAAAGCTTTTCCGCTACCGATCTTTCGGTCGCACGTGTGAGCGTATCCGGCCACCTCCAGTCGTTGTTTTTCGGCCGCCACCTCATGTTTTGATTCCCTACGCCGTGGTGTGGTTGGCTTTATCATCGGAGTTGATTTTTTTTAAAACTATTGTCGGTTGGATCATTCGATTTGATTTATTGATTCGAATCTTGATTTCGTGATTTATACAGGTTTGTGATTAGTTTTGTCATCGGTGTTGATTTTATTTTCGTGCTGTTACTGGCATGGCTTCCTTAGTCCAGAGTCTCGTGACTCTCTTGCATCAAGTTCTTGCTTTCAATTCCCCTTTTGGTATAAACAGTTCGTGGTATTTTGATTCTGGTTGTTGCCATCATATGACACATACACTTGGCCTCTTGACCGATACGCATCTTATGTCTCCTTCATTGCCTATACATACTGCTAATGGGAGTCACATAGATATACTCATTCATGATCTGTATCTCTACCATTTATATCCCTTCCTGATACTTACTGCATTCCTCAATTGACTTTAAATCTCGTATCAGTTGACAACTAATTGAATGTGAATGTTGACAAGTCCTTTGATTCCTCAATAGCCGCCACGACATAGTCGTATTTGGATGGTAGACTACGCAACACCTTTTGCACTACTTTCCTCTCATAGATTGTGTCACCGAGGCTTCTAATTTGGTTTACAATCTCTACAACTCGAGTGAGATAAGCCTGCATACCTTCACTTTCTTTCTTCGTAAGATTATCGAAATCTCTCCAAAGAGATTGCAACTTTATTGAGGTGACTTTGTTGTTCCCTTGGAAACCTTCTTTCAAGATTTCCCATGCTTGCTTCGCCCCTTTTACTCCATGGATTCTTGGGTATATGGTTTTACTCAGACCTTGCTAGACGAATCTGAGTGCACAAGCATCCCTCTTTATGTTCTTCTTATACTCTGCTTGTTGAGGATCAGTCTACCCTTCATTGTTTTCAGGTAGTATCGGATATTCTTCTTCCATAACATCCCATAAGTCTTGGGATAGAAACAACGTCTCCATTTGACTGCTCCAATAATCAAAATGTTTGCCTTCGAATATAGGAACTTGATTGGAAGTGAACGACAACATGGTGGGAGTATGTGTTGAGGAAATCTTATGTACTCTGATACCAAAATTTTTTGGTGATTTTGAAGATAAATGTAAATGGTGAAGAAATGTGTTGTTGCACGTTTTATTACTTTGCAAGAAAACTTATCTTAATCTCACTTCTTTATTCGGTTACAATATATAAGAGTTCACATAATCAATGTTGAATAACACATAACATGTTCCAATGTAAATTAATTCATCAATTAATTATTCTTGTAGTCTTTTAATCTCTCAAAATGGCTTTTCAATCTTCTTCTCTGGAAATTGCAAATTAATTAACTCTCAACATAATGTTCCTGTTGTGCCTCAAATAACAACGAATATTTTATCTATAAGCGAATTGACAACTTATTATCCGGTTGAGGCTGTTTTTACTAATGATTCTTTTTCCATTCAGCACCACCTCACAAAGGCGACTCTTCCGTAGGGAAGTTGTGAACATGGGCTTTATATCTTGAAGATAGGTTCTGCAGCATTTCTTATTTCTATTAAAAATGTAGAATAAGAGCAAGTTATGATTTATGGCATTTACTCCTGGGGCATGTCCAATCTTGTACCATTACATTGCTAAATAAGATTAGACACTTATCTGTTACTTCAATATTTCCGAGCCTAAAACTTTTCTCCTCCTGTCAATTAGCCAAGAGCAAGAGACTTTCTTTCCACTTAAATGAGAAACGGGCTTATGTTGTATTGGATTTTATTTATTATGATTTATGGGGTCTCGCGACTGTTATATCTCGTGATGGTTTTCGTTATTATGTGCCATTTATAAATAATTTACCACGTTTCACTTGGCTCTATCCCTTGAATGCTAAATTTGATTTCTATGATGTGATTGTGAGATTTCATCACTATGTGTGCAATCAGTTCTCCACTATTATTAAAATGTTTCAAAGTGATGGTGGCACTAAATTCGTTAATAGCCGTGTTCGAGAGTTCATGCACGTGCATGGGATACATCATCGTTTGTCTTGTTCACACACACCACCACAAAATTGCCGAGCTGAGAGAAAACATCACCATGTCACCGAGACAGGTTTATCAATGATGTTTCATGCTATATGCCCGCAAATTTTTGGTTCAATGCTTTTGCCACTGCTGCATTTATCGTCAATCGTATTCCCTCATCTGTCTTGGCTGAAAAGTCTCCTTCTAAGTTTATTTTTACATTTTCTATGAATTTTGTGAACTTCAAACTCTTCGGTTGCATAGTCTATCCTTATCTACGGGATTCTTCACCACACAAATTGGCCCCCTGTAGTCGACTATGCATATTTTTGGGCTACACCTCCATATAAGAGTTTCCGGTATTATGATCCTAATTTTGGAAAAATATTTCAGGCTCGACATACACAATTTGATAAAACATTTTTTCTGTTTTCCAATAAGTTTACCTCTACAGCATGGGAATTCTTGGATATTCCGGCCTTGTTTGTTTGAGACTCCTACTACTCCTACTATTGAGTTGCCACAACTTGCTCCACCTATTAATGACCTACCATATATTATAGATACTCATGTAGCATGTCCCCTGCTCTACCAGTTGCATCGCAGTAAAAACATCATATGGTCAGTGGTTTATGCCTCTATACCTAGTAAATTATGCCTCTACAGCCTTGCTATCCACTCTAGATAAAAATTCAGTGGTTTCGAATCTGCGCAAAAATCACCACAATGGTCAGCCGCTATGCAGAAAGAAATGGATGCATTGCACTCTAATTACATATGGGATTTGGTATCTCTACCCGAAAATGCCAATATTGTTGTGTCAAAATGGGTTTATTGCACAAAATACCGCTCTAATGGTTCTATTGAGCGACATAAGGCCCGAACTGTTGCTTAAGGCTTTACACAAATTCCTGGTGTTGATTTCCATCATACTTTTGGCCCAGTTGTCAAGGCTTCTACTGTCTGCATAATTCTCGCCTTATTCGTTCATTACAAATGGCCTTGATTCAACTTGTTAAAAATGTGTTTCTCAATGGTTTTCTTACTAAACATGTCTACATGGCCCAACCACCTGGTTGCATCGATCTATGATTTATGAATCATGTATGTCGATTAAAAAAGGCTTTACATGGCTTATGCCAAGCTCCATTGGTTTGGTTTTAGCGATTTTGCTATTTCCTCTTCTCTCTCGGCTTTGCTCAGAGTCGTTTGGATCCTTCCTTATTCTTTGTGCACCAAGTAGAGAATAATATCTTTCTCCTTTTAGATGTTGATGACATAATAAAAAATGAAAACCACGGTGAGTCGCTTACTCATTTGATCAACCGTATTGGCACTAAGTTTGCTATTAAAGACCTTGGTCAACTAACTTATTTTTTTGGGTCTGGAGGTATCGAATTCATCTCTTGGCCTCTTTGTTAGCCAAGCAAAACATGTGCATGATATTCTACAGCGTGCAAAACTTCTCGATTCTAAGCCAGTATCTACTCCGCTAGTGGTCGGTGAGACACTTACAAAGGATGACAATCCATGTTCCGACCCCACTCTCTATCGCTCGCTTGTAGGTGCTCTTCAGTATTTAACCATCACTAGACCGGACTTGTCATATGTTCTAAATCTTGTAAGTCAGCTTTTGCAATTGCCAACAGAGGCTTATTTCTTGGTTGTAAAAAGAATTTTGCGCTATTTTTAGGGGATGTTATCCTTTGGTCTCTCTTTCACTTCACAGCCTGATCTCTCCCTAATTGGTTGCTTAGATGCCAATTGGGCAAGGTTCACTGACACTCGTCGATCTATGTACAGTTACTCAATTTTCCTTGGAGAAAATCTTGTATCTTGGAGTGCCAATAAGTAACCAGCAGTTTCTCGCTCTAGTTGTGAATCCGAGTATCGTGCCATGGCCAGTTCTGCTTCTAAGTTGATTTGGATCTAGACTCTTCTCTTTGAACTACATGTTGTTCTTTCTGGTTGTCCATTGCTCTTCAATGATAACAATAACGATATTTTTCTCAGTCAGAATCCGGTTGATCATAAACGCGCCAAGAACATCGACATTGACTGCCACTTCGTGTGAGAACTAGTCTCTGTGGGTTGGTTACTACATGTTATGTTCCTTCCTCTCTTCATCTTAGCGATATCTTTACAAAATGTCTTCCGTGCCCTTCTTTTGAAGTTCTGCGCTTGCATGCATCCCATGCAGCGCTTGACGGGGGTAATAAGATCAGATCTTAGATATGTATAGATTTTATATTTTCCTTTTGTTGCATTCTTTTGTTTACTTGTGTAGAAGACATATTTTTGTAATCTTTTTATACATATCAATTCACACCATCACAAGATCATCGGTGATTACTCAAATCACACTTTCATTGTTGTTTCAGAGATTGCCAAGTCATGGAACCAACCAACGGCTTCGGTCATTAACTCAAAAACCTTCCTGAAGGTGTTATCTAGAAGGTCAACCATTCTGTGTTCCGAATGGTAAAGCTTTATTACCTTTATACGTGCCTTTTCCAATACTTGAAGTCGATCTACTATCAATTCTCGGACTGTCAATGGTATTTAGACAGAGTCTGGAATCTAGATTAATTAAGTCGTTTCAGATTGCACAGTGGTGGTCTGAAATGTTGGTCCAAGTCAGTCAGAGGCGTTCCCTCCAAGGAATTATAATGTAATTTATATGAAAGTAGATACCTATTTAAATTTGCAGTTAGTTGACGATCATAGTCTTTAAGTGGAATTTCAACAACCTGTTCTTCATGGATAGATGGTCGTTCGGCTAAACTTCGTTCAGACTGATTCAAGTAAATCATAGTGACGTGAGGGTTTTATATGATTCTAAATGCTTAATAAGTAAACCTAGTTCCAAACAAATATTAGATTCTTATTGCAAGTTAAATGTATAATACAATTTAATACCACTGTTAGAAATTTTTGGGAATTTCTAACAGCCAAAATAACAGTCTTTAAAAACCCCAAATTTGTTGAACTGCGGGAGGAGAAGTTATGGCTGCAACATCTTCCATTGGCTAGAATCAAACACATGGAAAAAGTTTAACATCAACTAATCTGGCAATGCAAAAAGTGTAAGAACTTATAAGTGTTATAACCAAGGATTCGTGAGGCGGAATGTTCCCATATTTTCCTGTAAGTAGAGGTAGCTGGGACCGAAAAATACTTTGCTCATATCTGAGGTAGCTTTCGAAAGTGCTGTAAGCAGGAAGGACTGGTTACTGACAAATACCATACAATATAATTTCAACGTGTAAAAGCATTTAGTTCATAAGAAAGTGGTAGTTTACAAAATGATAGTAATATTAGGCGCCAAAAAGGTTGGTTGGAACCAATAGAAATAGCCAATTATAGATTGCTAACCTAGTCGAAATCTCAGTAGTATCTTGATCTTTTTCTACAAGTACAAGCTCGCGTGTAGTATTCAACTGCTACACTTAAATTTCCATAAATTAATAAAAAGAGAGACTTAAACAATATGAAAAAATGTTTAATATTACTAACTCTTGCATTATCGCTGGCTTTCTCGCACTCATAGTGTTATGCAGAGGGAAAATTGGCAAAATTGTCCAAAATTCCCTTGTGGTTTCGAAAGTCAGCGTCAATCTCCCATTTACTTTAAAAATTGCATAGCACCCCCTTATACTTTAATAAATGTTCCATAAAACCTCTATGTTGTTTCGAAACTCGACGTAAATCCCCACTTTACTTTAAAAAATTGCATGACGCCTCCTTATATTTTCAAAAGTATTGCATGAAACCCCATATTATGCAAAACATATAGATAGAAAATCATCTTCTCATCTACGATAGTGGGGTTTCATGCGACGTTTTTTAAAATTCAGCGTAAAATATCTCTGTACTTTAGAAATTGCATGACACCCCCTTATATCTAAAATTTTACCAGAAAAATTTAATGTATTTTGCATTGATAGCAACAGCTCATTGGTGTTTGGCTGATCCTAAATAGAAACAACCATTTAATCACCTCCACATTTGAGAAATCTAATATCTAAAATTTGCAACACTTATTTATAAGGACGTGGTAGTTGTCAAACTGATTGAGATATTAGTGGGCCAAAAGCTTTGCTGATAAGCAATAGAATGAGCCATTTATCGATTGTATACCTTTTCAAAATCTTGAGAAGCATCTTGTTCATTTTCTACGAGTAGAATCTGGCCTGCATTACGAAACTGCTGCAAAAAAATGTATCCAAATGATTAAAAAGAGAAACTTACAAGAAACATTACCAAAACTTTAAAACTACTAACTCTTGTATTATCATAATTAGGTTCGTCCGAGTCATATGCTAGAAACACTTCAATATTGTACAGAGGGAGACCTCAGGAGAAGGTGGAAAAGCGATGGGCAAACAATCTACATCATCTAAGAACAAACAGTCAAAATGTACATGGAAATAATAAAGATCATGCTTTTACATATATGCTATACACAAGACAACTAAATGTTTTGCCGGTATTGAAATTATGTTGTCATTAATGATTAACTTTAAAATTTATACATTGTATTTAAAATGTAAATATTTGTGATAGTGTCCATTAAAGCTATTATGATTTATAGAATTTATATCATTTGTCATAGCAAAAAAATCTTCGCAAATATTACTTATGAAACATGTGAATGTATATATATATAAATTGGTAATCCTATCATATTTACCATGTGTGAAAAATCTAAGCCATTAACTCATGTAATAACATGCAAATGTAGTATAAAAAGATCTTATGCTCATGATTTCATTTACCAAGAATAATTAGATTACTAAAATGCTTTTGGAGATTTTAATTATTAAAATTATAAATGTTTACCCATCCATTCGAATCAATAGGTGTGATTTTCATAATATACATAATCAACCAAATTTATTGGTAAATTACTATGTCAAATAATTTATTAATAGGATTCCATCAAAATTATTGTAATAGTAAAGTAATTTAACAATAATTTAATATTTACTTCCAATTTTTTAAAGATTTCCAAAACATTAAACCTGTTTTTAAGACATTTCCAAGTCTCAATCTGATTCTTACACGCAACTATAAAAAGAGTGGTGTTCAAATTCAAATAAATGCAAGAATATTGAGAAAAAATAAATAAATCAAGAACTAAAAGAAAAATGAAGAACTCATCCATCGTCATTGTGTTCTGTTTGTCGATTTTGTCAGCCCTCTTCACTCCTTCTTTAGGTAATTTTTTTTTATTTATTTATGCCTATTTCATAAATTTATATTTCCAAATGATAAATATATAATGTATGCGAGCATACGGATGTGTAGGACAACCTGGAAAATATTGTCCAATACCCCCAATTTCTAGACAAGGCGCCTGTGGTTCAACCGGGCAAAATGATTGCTTCTTAACAGTGATTGGACGTTATGCAGCGAGCCAAATGCCAAAAAGCATCAAGTGTGTGGATGTCGGGCCCAACAAGAGCCAATGTACTGCCCAAATTGTTTGTTGAAAACTCGAAATATGTTAGCATAATGATATATTTGTAACAAGGGTCTTCAACAATATTTTAAAATGAATATTATATAATTATATATTTTGTGTAAGATATAATAAAAGTTTCACTATTGTTGGGAAAATAATTTATCATTAATTTTATTATTGAATATACAAAATATACACGACAAGAAAATAATATTTTTGAAATAAAATTTTTTCATCCTTAATCCACTTGTTCCGTTATTAATGACATCAATGATAGAATTATGGACGAAATTCATTAAATTTCACCCATAAATTTCTCGTAGCAAACCTCACCCATCCCTAATTTTTGTTACAAATATGTTAATTTTTTGTAGTGATAGGAGGGCAATAGAATTAACATACTCAAAAGAAATTTTCATTATATCTTGAAAATTTTGAAATAAAAATAATCTCACACATTTAGGGTAAATTGTTTTTTTAGTCTCGTAATTATTATCTTTATCATTTTAGTCTTGTAACTGAAACTTGTATTGAAAGAGTCTCGTAAGTGGATTTTTTGGACACATTTGATCCTCCGGCGCTGGAGATGCCTCTGTAGCACACCGGAGGACACATGTCTGCCAAGTAAGCATCACCTGGCGGACACGTGGACTATTAATTTTCTGGAAAAATTGTTTATTTAGTCCCATAATGGACCCAATTTATCATTTTAGTCTTGTAATATTAGCGTGTATAAAAATGGTCTCGTAAGTGATTTGTTTTTGCACATTCGGTCCTTTGGCGCCGGAGATTACATGGCAGCACACTTGGTTTTATTTTATTTTTGATATTGTCCAAATTTTAAATAAAAAAATTTAAAATTTAAAAAAATCCACATGTCCGCCAAACTTTACGTACCTGGCAGACAGATACACGTGGGTACCATGTGCGCATCTCCGGTGCCAATGGACCAATTATGCAAAAAAAAAGTATTTATGAGACTATTTTAAATATGATCCAATTAAGGGACTAAAATGATAAAAGGATCAATTATTCCATGTGTCCGCCAGATGATGCTTACCAGGGCGGACACGTGTCCTGCGGCGTGCCATACAAGCATCTGTGGCCCCGAAGGACCAAATGTGCTAAAAATAACTACTTATAAGATTATTTTAATCTCTGCTCTAGTTATGAGACTAAAATTATAAGGGATAACAGTTACGAGACTAAAAAAATTAATTTACCCAAACACGTTTAAAACTATTTTATTAGAATTATCTGTTTAATTGTATTTTATACTTTTTAGGCTTTAGGGATATTATTTCTTTTAAAATAAATATTATATCAAAACAATTACAAAAACTATCTCATACATATTGTTGATATGAAATTTTATTTGATGTATCGGATATCCGCAGAATATTCAGAAAACTAACTAGTGCATGTGTGGTTGCTAAATTGTCCACGTTGGCTGCTGATGTGGAGTATTTTTTCACATATTTTCTGAGTTGGAACAAGTCTTTTTAAGAGATAAAAAGACAATTGAAATCTGGTTTGTTTCATTGACAAAAGACATAAGGAAAAATGTGCGAGCATTGATTTGGAAAGTAAAAAAAATAGATGAAGAAAGAGGAAGGGACACTCTACCCCTTTTGGATCCGCAGACAAGTCAGACAACCAAGCTGATGTCTGCATGCCTTCAAATCTGCTCTTGATGCTCGGTTCAAGGTCTGATATATTGGTCTTTGAAAAGCTCCAACATTAGATAAATTGTTTATCTCGATGCTTGACTGTAATAAAGACAAAATACCTTGTCCCTCGTGCTTGCATCAAAATGAAAAGTCAAAAAGAGATGAAGAAAAAGGAAGGGAGACTCAGTCCATTTTGGATCTATAGAAAGATCAGACAACCAATCAACTATTTGCAAGACTACAACCTGCTTGAATTCATGGTTCAAGGTCTGATGTTTTGGTCATTGAAAAAGCTTCAAAGTGAGACAAAATATATATCTCACTGTCCTACTTCATACAAAAACAAAAGGGCTTTGTTCCACGAAATTGCATGCAAAAGGAAAATAAAAAATAAAGGAAGAAGAAGGTTTTCAACACCCATTACCAAAAGAGGTAATATTTGACTATCTCTTTCTTCTAGGCATTTATGTGGAGTTTGACATATCAATTTCGTCTCATATGCATACATATGTGTCATGAGATGTGTCTTGGCATATTTGACCATTTTGAGTCCATTTGTTGTCGAATGTTGATCGGAAGAAGTGGGTTTGTGTATGTATATATATACATTACCCTTGGAATTGTGGAAATGGGGCTTTCATAATTTTCTAAGAGAGAAAATATAATATCTTTCGTGTTCTAAGTAGAGAGTGAGAACTTGAAGAGTTCTATTCATCTTCACCGAAAGGAAAGCCCAAATCCCATAGTGTTATTAGTTGAGTTTCACTTCTAGTTGAGGGGGAGTGTTCTCTTTTATTTTGAGGGATTTTTGTGGGAGGATAGACCATATTTTGAGTAGAAAAATCTGAGAGGATTTTTATCTATTACATTGGGTCTGAACCATGTCAAACTTGATGGAGATTTGAAGCCAAAATCACATCCTGAATAAATCACAACAATGTGTTGTGTCGATAAACTGTCGAGTGTTTGCTTAGTTCAAAGGGGATTCCAAAGAGAGTCGAAGGAGGAGGAAGTGACAAGTTGCCTTCAACAACTTTCCATTTCAAAGCACAACCAATGAAGGTCGAGGCCTTGCATGCTTACCTTTGCGAAGGAAGTTGCACTTGTATGTGGTAGGGAAACTAATACATTTAAGTTGGGTTTGTGGCTGTTGATTTGTGGAGTGTGTGTGAGGAGTTTTTGTATCTTGTTCCTGCCTTACTCATAGTGGAATTGCCCTGGGTTGGTACCACCCAGACGTAGGCCGGTTAAGAGCCGAACTGGGTCAACAAACGCTGGTGTGTTGTTTGTTTCGATTCACTCTAGACTGCATTTTTTGTTGCTTGTTTGTTGTTCTAATTTCAAGCAGACAACATCACTCTACAAAACAAACATTTTGAGTTTGCATTTCATTCCGATGCATCGTTCAAAAGTGATCAGGATTGGAGTTTAAGGTGTAGAAATACATCTTGTAGGACCGCACATATATATTCAATAATCAATATTGCTCCTTAGTAGTATTATTCATCCTATGTATTACCAAAATTCTTCATTTTCATACTCAAATTGTGCATGAGTTGCAATCTCACTTGCTCTTGTCCATCTCACCTATCCTTCATAGTTTCGTGTCCCAACTTAAGTTAATTTTAATATATAATTACATATATATATATATATTTATGCATACTTTAAGGTTTGTTGATTTATATTTTGGTTTTGAGTTTTTAATTCGAGTATTATTTTCAATAATTATTTAATGTGGTATTTAATAAATAAAATAAATTTTTATTGAAAACTGAGTTAATTGATAGTAAAAAAGTTGTTTGAAATCAAAACCGAACAAACCCTTGTAATTCCAAAAATTACAATTAATACTTTGATTAAATTGCAATTTAACCCTAGGGATAATCTTTGAAAACTTTGGGGGTGTTTGACAATGCGTTGTGCAGATGGCGATGCGAAGCACTTTTGTGCAGATGGCAAGTGCTCATTAGTATTAAGTTGACCTTGAAAAAATACAACCATTAATTCAGCGGAAAACTTGGACAAACCCAAGGTTTGGACTAGGGATGGAGAAATTTACCGAACATACCGAAATACCGACTTATCGTACTAGTATATCGATAATTTCGGTACGGTATAGATATCGTACCAAAATTTTCAGTACGGTATCAGTATGAATTTTTGGAAAGTTCGGTATTTCGGTATGATACCGTACCGATATTGTTTTTATTAAATAATTTAATTATTATTTATATTAATAATTAAATTATTTAATAAAAACAATATCATATTTTTTTAATAATTATATTAGTTTTTTAAAATCATAACAAAAATATGTAGACTATTGAAAATTTATTGATTTTTTCATAATATTTTTGTGGTGGAGAATGGTGATATTTATTAATTTTTTTAATTATTTTAAAATTTAAAATTATAATTTTCGGTACAATCGGTATATACCGGTATTGTACCTAAATCAAAATTTTCGGTATAAGCGGTATATATTGGTATCGTACCGAAATTAAAATTTTCGGTATAAACGGTATATACCGGTACCGTACCGAAAGTTTCAATATACTACCGGTATGTATTTTCGCCATACCGAAAAGTTCGGTACGGTATCAGTATCGGTCGGTATTTTCGGTATGGTACGGTATGCCATCCCTAGTTTCGACAGCTTGATGTTCGGGCAAAGTAGGGATGATCGCACTACTCTTTTCCATCCTTTTTGTACTATGTTTCAATAATATTTGAGTTACCGGCGCTACAAAAAATTATCTAATTAGTTACAATATTTTTAACTATGAAATATTTTGTAGTTAAAACGTGACATTTAGCAACAAAAAAAATTTCATCGCTAAAAATAAATTATGTACTACAAAATTAATTTCGTCATTAAAAATAAATTATGTACTACAAAATTAATTTCGTCGCTAAATTTTTTTTGCTAGAAAATTCTATCTTCATAGCAAGAAGGTTTTAGCTACAAAATTATTTTTCATATCTAAAATCATTTGGCTAAAAAAATCATATATATTTTGTTGCTAAAACTCTTTAGTTATAAATTTTAATTATATAGTAAAAACATTTTAGCTACGAAATCATATTTTTTGTAGCTATATCTCTTTTCTTAACTTTCATTGCAAAAATTTATTTTTTGTTACGAAAGTCATATTTATCGCCAAAGACCTTTACTAACGCGGTATAGGCGACGAAACTCATTTCGTCGCAAAAATGTTTATGTTGTGAAGGGTAAATTGTTTTTTTAGTCTCGTATTTGACCCCCTTTATCATTTTAGGACTTTAAGTGGACCATGTCTGAAAATAGTCTCGTAAGTATAAAAATTTCGCTAAAATGGTCCTCCGGTGCCGGACTCGCCATGCTGGCAGCCGTTGCTGACCTGGCTAACATGTCATCGCCACGTAGATGCCACGTCAGAGGACCATTTTAGCGAAAATCTTTTACATGCAGGACTATTTTGAGACAATCCATTTAAATGTCCTAAAATTGATAAATGAGATCATGTACGGGACTAAAAAATAGTTTACCAAGAAATTTTGTAAAATAAAAAAATAAAAAATAAAAATAAATCCATGTGTCGCTGACGTGGCATCTACGTGGCAATGACATGTCAGCTACATCAACGCCACGTCAGCAATGCCAGGCCAACGTCGTAACTCCGGCACCGGAGAACCATTTTAGCGAAAAAATTTTACTTACGGGACTATTTTCAGATAGAGTCCACTTAAAGTCTTAAAATGATAAAGGGGGTCAGATACGGGACTAAAAAAATAGTTTACCCCTGCTATATGAATTATTACCTTTTGCTACGAATTTTTTTTTGTAGCTAAATTTAAGTTTTTTTGTAGTGCAGACAGTAAGGACACGCTATATACTATGGATCAAAAGCAAGCTTGTTGTAACCTTTGTCTTTTGATGAGTTGACAAAGTACAATATCATCATCGTCAGGTCTATCATGGAATTCATTGTAGTCTTAAATTATAATAAGCATTTAAATAAATGTCGTAAATATAAAACTTGATAGAGATGTAACTTTCAACTATTTTTTAGGCATGGCCAACAGACCTATCCAACCGGCCTAGATCACATCCTTCAAATGGTGCTTTGCATGAAAGTTTTGACCGTTTATCTTTCTTATGCACGATCTTCATAATTCTTGTAAGCGGAATTGTCGGGGTAACTTCAGAACGGCTTGGTAGGTGTTCTAGAGAAATAGTATAAGAGGATATAGAACATGGTTGATCGGGCCCTATACCCTGCAGAAATAATATTTGCAAACACACATTAACAGGTTTTCCAACTCTTGCCCATACACTTCTCCATCATTGCAGAAACTCAGGCACCATTTGAGGAGCTTGTTGAAACAAGATTGTGTTCTTTTTTGGTTTTACCACAAATTTTTACTATTTAGATTTTTTTACCTAAAAAAATATCACATCAAACAATTACTTTTCTTTTTTTATATTATACAACAAATTTATTTTACATTCAAAACATCATATCAACCTCTATTTATATCACATCAAACAACTATTCAAATTTAATATTTTACTATTCAAAAGTCCAAACTCAAAAACTAAAACCCACAAACAAACACGTGTTATTTTATCAGGTATGCATCCATCTCTCGATGGCAACAAAATGTTAGAAGTGGGTAAGAGCCTTAGAATCCCCTGACAGCAGGCAACCTTCCGTGACATTAAATGTGGATACTATTGTACACAAGAGTAAAGTATTTTCTTCTTAGTAAACAATTCTCAATACTAAATAAATACTTCGTCCTTCCTACTCGAATGTATCCTTTTGGAGTTCTGTAGTAAATTTAAAAATAATAGTATTGGTAGTAAAAGTGTGTAAGAGGTTTTGACATTTTTTCCCATCGACTTTATGTACAATAGTTGTATGTGTAATGGTATATTTGTAATTGAAATAAAAGTTAAAGGTATTTTGGTATTAGTGTATGGTTCTTCTACTAAATCATAAAGAGATACTTTTAAGTGGAAGCGACAAAAATAATAAAAATAGTACTTTGAGTTGGGATGAAAGGAGTGTCAATTGTCCCCCAAGCCCTAGTGTAGTTTCGTCCTTGCCTGAAAGAAGGCACCGGGTGGACTTGATTAAAAAATGAGCGCTTGGGTCAAGGTGTGTGAGGTTGTTCAAGGTAGCTGAGAATTTTCTAAGTTGGAATGAGTCCATGTAGTAGTCTCAAAATGGAATTCAGAAACTTGTGATTCAAAAAGAATTCTAGAAGAGAAGATGACCGCCCTTTACTTATTATATGTTGAATATATTAGATTTATTGCAAATATAAAACTTTAAAATTGTTAAAAACTATCTAGAGTTTGTTACCAAAATAATAATGAAGATTTTATTTAAAGAAATTTGGATTTAGTTAGATTAGAAAATAAATTAATTTCCTTTAAATTTATTTATTTGTAGCGAAGGGTTGTTTCCCTTTGTATTGTTAGTTTATTAAAAATGTGTGTCAATTGAGAAGACAATAGTTGAATTGTATAAATAGGCATGTTGTAATCATTGTAAAATAAAATTCGATATCTCAATAATATATATATATTTATCTTTTTATTCTTGAATTTTTATTTTTTGTATTTTTTTATCCCATATTTCTTTTACTATTAAAAGTCTGAGTACTATCTTTGGTACGAATAAAAAATTTAATTATTTTAAATCCTCCAACAAGAAGCCCTTTGGTGGACAACAACACACTTTTAAATGTCATGATGTGTTCAACACTACAAGAGATTAGTAAAGCAAAGACCGATTGGTTAAAGATAGATATTATAATGATGAATGTTGTAGGTCAAATACCGAGCCACTTGGCTTGGTGATTGCGGAAATTGACATCGAAACAAAGAAGATGTTGTTCATCTTCTTTGTGTGGACACACCCACTACATATTTGGTGTTGCTTCGAAGGGATTAGATTCACTCAACTCATTATGTCCTATTCACCCCACATTAACAATTAATGTGTTTGGATGAAGATATGGTTAAGATGGTAGAAGCAGATCCAATGCCTTTCGGGCACAACACTGAACCATATGAATCGATGTTGTACTTGAAAAACGTAGAACCGGTGACAACCATGGCCTCAATGGAAACCAAACCTTAAGATATTTGCCAGTTTACATCACATGAATTAGAATGGTATGTACAACCCAGGATAAGGCTGCCCAAAACAATAAAATTTTAATATTGTTGCATCCTGAAATTTGGATGCTCCTAGACCGTTCAGAAATTCTGTCAGTGTGGGTTCCGAAAGTACTCCAAAGAGTCTGTCCGTCGTCGGATTTGGGGGCAGCTCCGACGGCGGAGTCTAAATGACCGATTTCGATGGATAAAAATAAAATCTACTAAAACTCAGATAAATCTAATGAAAAATGGATAAAAATATGATTGAAACATAGATTAGCAAGAAATTAAAAAAATACAACATAAATTAGCAAGAAATTTCGGATAATTTCCTAAAATCTATGGATAAACTAGAAAATAAAATGATAAGAGAGATTAAGGATAAGATGTGAGGTTCTTGTCTTCGTGTGCGTGTTTTGTGTGTTTTACTATATTTATCCTAACATAAACAACCACCCCTAGATTCTAGGGAGAGTGGTGCAGTTATTCTTTCAAACTCCTTCCAACCACCTAACAACTCCCTCCACTCAATTCTCAGCCGTTGGACTCACTCCAACCGCTTGATAACTCCCTCAACTCAATTCTCAACCGCTGGAATCACTCTGAGGAACTGCCTCCATTGGACTTGAATCGGTCCACGGCTCACTCCAAACCGCCTCCATTGCACTTGAACAGGTCCACGACTCACTCCGAACTACCTCTACTATACCTTAACTGGTCAACGGGGTTTTATCCTCAACAATTTTGAGTTGTATGGAGTCTTCAGTTCTTTCTTACGTCGGCCTTTCTCCAGGGAGTTTTCTGAATAAAACATGAAAGCATGTGGATCTTCTATTAACTTTCGGTATGGAGCTGTTAACCTAGAGTCAATGGAGGTTGTTGTTTTTGGCTCTAGGGACGCAACAATCTTTGACTTTATGGAAGCATTGTTCCGGGTTGGAGGCGTCATAGTCCATGGAGTTGCTGCCTCAAGATTAATGGAGGTTTCTACCTCAGGGTCTGTAGAGGCTGTTGCTTTCAGCTCTATGGATGCAGCAATCCTTTGCTTTGTGGAGACATCAAAATCCAATGGAGGTTGTTGCTTTCGGCTCTGTGGAGGCAGCAATCTTTGGCTCCATGGCCTGAAGCTCCATTGTTGTTGGGCAGCTCCGAAGCCTAAGAGCTCTTGCTCCGCTTTTTTTTTCGAGCCTTCTTCATGTTCGGGTGCTTTTGGGCCCATGTCCAACAAATATCCATAGGGGATATCGGATCATAATCATCGCAAAGAGTTAGGTGTGCCTCTATTATTCTGATATGGCCATGAAGTGAGTGTTCACGGAGTAAGGCTTGATCTAGCTCAACTTTAATATGTTCTTTGGTACAATTGTATGTTTCAACTTTGGATTCGTTATTTAAAAAATGCCCCTAAAAAATATAAATATATATAATAATAATAATCAATAATAAATAATAAGGGTAAGAATACAAACCCTCATTTGCGATGGTAAAGCATCGGATCACATGTGTTTGTTTAATTGTCGACCAACGCCCTGGTCATATGTGGCAGCTGGATCCCATATTCGGACTCATTATGGTCCAGAGGGAGGATCCTCAGGGTTCGTACTTTTATTCACTAACAGGGCCAGCTTGAGAAAAAATAGTTAGTTTGGATAATAAAAATAAGTAATGCACAAAAGGGACACTTGTTCTTATAACATGACAAGATACCTGGATTGGTCTCATCATCTGAAGGCATCGGATCACTTTCCTTGGAGTTTCTTTTTTGGACGTACCACTATTCTACGAGGGCGAACTTATAGCTATTTCCTATCTTCTTCTCACAAAACAGGTATTCCTCGAGGTCGTCAGGATCAAGAAATCGTTACCCAATCATGGCATCCCACAATTTGATCAAATTTAAATGGGAAATTCCTCCTTTTTGATAGATCAAGGGGTTGTACGACCTGTTCTTCATGACATCAACACGATAGGCATGAAAATTTTCTAGTTGGTGTTTGGACGAATTGTGATGTATGTTTTACTGTTTGTGGGTGGCACCACATTACTTCTATGAGCCACCCACATAATACCTTGCTTGACTCTGAATTACCAAGTAAAGCAGTTTAGTGAATATGGATCTAGCTAATAGGGAAAGATCAAGAAACCCATACCACTCTACAATTTGTATGGTTGTAACCACAACTCTCATTCTAAGGCGCACATCCAAAAATCTAAACGGTCTAAGGGATCCATCCTCTTCCGGGTAATTTATCTGATTCACCATCTCATAAACTATGAAAAGTGATCACCTGTTGTAGCAATTCCCAAAAGAGTTGATGGGGAGTTAGAGGAAATATGTAGTCAACCGTTATACGTCTCCAAATATGCCTTTATTTTATCCAGTATAAATGACCCTAGTAACTAGTCGAACAAAATATTTTGCACACCACATCTGAAGGAACTATGCCGGGCTATTGAAATTCTTTAGGCAAAAAAGATTAAAAACTTAGTCACTCACAACCATTCTGAAACTCTGAACATCCCAGATAGATTTATTCATAAATTAATAGACATGGAATAAGAACTCCTTAGCTAACGTTAGAGGTTTGTCGGATTTCATGATAGCCCATGCAAGTGGCTCAAAAATCTTTGCGGTATGGTCTAGGCGATGCTTTCCGAAGAATTGTGCCAACTAGGCATTCAGAAAAGCAGTTTATTCTAATCGTATAGACTTCCCAAAAGTGGTCAAATTTGATGTTAAATATGTGGCCCGAGAGCAATTATCAACTTTAATGTTAGATTTGATTTTTGTTCCTTAGACAAAGCATGATCCAATATGATCTCTTTGGTTGAAAGACCTGTAATATCGGTTACATCAATTAAAGTAAAGTTAATAATCCCTACCAAAAAACAAAATGCATTGATCTGAGAATTCTAGAATGCCATGAACGCATATAAGATATGGGTCAAAAAATGTCTATAAATACGTACAAAGAAAAAACAATAATATACAATAGTAAAATAAAATCACATACCTCAAAAGCATGAAAGTTCATTTGGATGGCATAGAAGATATTCTTGGCCTATCACTCTCTTCTAAGCTACGACGTCAGTTGTTCGAACATGGACCTCATCCGATGTGGTCCTAATGAAGTAGTAAATAACTTTGACGGAAAGGATGACCACATATATCTTAGGGTATTCGGGGAAATTTTGTAATACTCCATCCGTAATTGAAACGTCTCATTAGATGTTAATAGATTCAATCATTTTAGCCCTTTTTCAATCATTGGATAGGTCTTTGATTTATTTTTCCATTTAATCTAACATCAAGTAGATTGGATACCGAACAAAAGAGATAAGTCCATTTGAGTAAGAAGTTGTTTGTTAAGAGTTTATGTCACAACTGTTGACTTAAAAAATACATAAGAAATCATGTATAGATCCAATTTACATGAAAATTTATAGATTGATAGTATTTTCAATTAGCTATATGTTTTTGTAAACAAAAGGTCAATTGGAGATCAGACGAGCAAATTATAGCCCGAACAGTGTCTTGGTGTCCAGGCTCTATGCCAATCATATGGTCAAACACTTTTTCAAAAAATGTCTGCAGTTTTTGATGAATTAAACCCCATCCCAAACCCTTAATCCTTCTTCATTTCATCTTCCATAAGTATAGAGGGTTCATGAGAGCTTAGGAAATCACCTCATTCAATTCCAACTCGATTTTTGTGGTAAATCTTTCAACTAGTTCGTGATTTGGGGTCTTTTGTCTATTCTAAAGCATTATCCAAGCTTTTTTGTATTTCCATTGTGTAATTACAATTTGGGGCGCCTATATTACCATCCAAAATCAATCAAACACAAATTTGATGGGCGCGATGAATATGGGCGTTCGAATTGATAAAACAATATTAAATTCCACTACCAGATTAGGATTTAAGGATGTCTAGTCATGTCTTAGATTTTTAATAAAGACACCCCAAGTTTTTAGAATAAAGGCATCCTGGATTTTTAAGTGTTTCGGGTCTAAAATGAATTTTCAATTCCGGATTAAAGTAATCCAAAAAAAAATTTGATTTTTGGAATCATACTTGAAAGGAGGTGCAATGCGGACTTGATTAAGAAGAGAGCACCTTGGTCGACGTGTGTGACATAATTGAAGGTGTCTGGGAATGTTTTGGATTGAAATGAGTCCAGACAGTAGTCCCAAAATAAAATATAGAACATACAATGACTTGTTTGGGACCTAAAAGAATGCCAGAACAAAAGACTGTTACCCCTTATTATTTATGGGATGAATACACTCGATTTATTGCCGATATATAAATCTAAGATTATTAAAAAAAATAAAATTATTTAAGGTCTTGTACCAAATATTAACCAAGATTTTACTTAAATAAATTTGGATATTTTAAAATTTAGATATTGTTAGATTAGGAAATAAAATCATTTCCTTTAAATTTACTTCTTTGAACCAAATGGTTGTATCCCTTTGTATTATTAGTTGATTAAAAAGACGTGTCGATTCAGAAGACATCGACTAGATTTTGTAAATAGGTATGTTGGAATTATTTTAAAATTATATTCAGTTGGAAATATCAACCCACAAGAATAGTTACCCGGTTGGTATGAATTAAGGATTTAATTACTCTACATCCTCAAAAAAAAAAAAAAAATTATTTGGTTATCATCCGGTTTAAATTTTTCAACAAATGGTATCCATAATTAATTTAGAGATCTTAATAAATCACACATAAGTAATCACCTACAATAGCTTACATAGGATTTGTAGAAGAAAGATTTGAACATTTATGATAACATAATAGAATACTCACCACCGAAACTTGATTATAGACCCATTGACTCACACACATATACACATACAAAATTATTGCAGAAATTAGAAAATCAAGAAAAGCAAAAAATCACACAAAAACAAATTTGTTGATTTACTTCTATCAAAATGATCTACATATGGGGATGGTCAAGCCTGATATTTTCACTAGTAATTTCGAAGTGTATAAGAAAAAAAAAATGCATCAAACATATATAGAAGTATATGTCAAAACCTTAGCACATGCCCCAATAAATTGTACAGACGGCCAAATATAAAGAAGTGAAGGTCAAAACCCTAGTTCCACCGGAGCTCGAGGGTCTTGATGTATAGTGTTAAATGGAACAATCCCTTTATTTCCACTTTTGGCATGTGGACAAATGACTTTTTGCACAGCCGCTGTCGTCAGACACCAAAAACAACAAGTTACTTTTTACTGTTGCAGACAAAATCAGACTGCTTACATACGGCAGGCAGACTCTCACCTGCAACAACTTTTTATTTGTTTTGTTTTATCCATTTTATCTCATATGTGCATATATCCATACAAGACAATTTGATAGAATGGAGAGAGTCCAAGGAATGTCAGATTTGTTTTGAGAACCGCCCCATTCCATTTATGTGCTAAGAGAATTAATTGTTGTTTAATTTACAGTCAAATAAAACTGTTGTATACACAGCATGGGACAACCTCAGTTTAGTGAGAGAACACATTTGAAAATTTATCCTTGAGAGAGAAATTATTGTAGAAGCTCTCATTCGAATCCCTCATCATCTCCATGATTTTCACATGTGTTTGATACACAAAACTCACTATAGGAGTTGCCGGAGGAAGGAGTTCTCGGAGACCCAAAGGAGATGACAACCAGCTTGTTGGCTACATTACTTTAGGCTTGTTGTATATATTGGTGTCGGTACACGTTTGTGACTTCCAGTACCTGTGCATTGAATGCAAGGTAAGCTGACCTGTTGCGCGGTCAATCAAATATTTCACCTACTCCGAGATCACAATTTAATGTAATATAGGGGAAGGGATCGTCTCCACAGGGATTGTGTGATTCACTCTTCCGTATTCTAATGCAGTAAATAAATGAGGATTTTTCTTTTATTATCTAATTAAAATAAAATAACAAAGCAATTAAATTAAAGGGGAACTGACTATCAAGGGGATGTCTGGCTCAAGGGATGATGCAGTTATGACACTTGTGTTCTATCATTAATTCAATTAAATTAATTCTTATTAAAGTATCAATAAATTGGTTATAGTTATCAACAAGCTCTGACAACCAATTTTTCCTTACAGTGTAGGTAATTAAGGTACGACCGTTAACTACCCCTAATTAAGCAAATAAACCTAGGTGTGCCCATAAGAATATTGCCTAACCGCATTCCAATCTAGAAAAACCCAATTCAAAACAATTACTAGCTAAGAGAAGCAATTAGATTTGATTGTCTAACCCCTGAGAAGGAACTATTCAACCCGGTTGTCACATATTCAAGTGCGAATATAATTACGGATATCCTACTTGAATTGACTTTAGATTATCAGACTAATTTAAATATCGGTACCAAAATATTCAATCAATCTAACAATCACAAACGCTATTCTCATAATTAGACAAATATTGATAATAAAAAAGAACTTTTATAAAGAAAATCAAAAATCTCCAAAACAAAAGAACCAAAACATTATCACCCCTCAAACCAGAAAAGTATCTACTCCATAATTAAATAACAAAGAACAAAAGAGAAAGATAAAGTCATAGTGGGAGGGGGAAATCTTCTCTGTCGATTTGCTCCTGCGCGATCTATGAATCTGTCAGTCTCCTGCTCCTGTGCGTTTCTGCCCTAGCCGTCCTCTCTTTTTGAAACGTGTGATCCCTCCTTTTATTTAATGTTTGCCCTAATTATTTTGTAGATGGGCTTTTGGGCCTTTAATTAATTTTATTTCATTTTTCTGCCAATTATGCCAAATTTAATATTTGCCCTCTGCACACAGCAAATAAACAATTCGCATATAAATTAGGTAGAATCCAATCAAAATCACCAAATTATCGCATATGATATGAATATAAAACGCATGCGATTTCTAACTATCAATTCTCCCCACACCTAGATCATGCTTGCCCTCAAGCATAAATTCGAAATAAGCCAAAGAAATCGCAGGCAACTCGATATGACAAGAGGATCCAACACAACCAATTCAATCCGACTTTTAACACATCAAGCCAAGTCAACCTCACAAGATTAAGTGTTTTCTCACATGCTCTCTGAAGGAATTAAATGTATAATTGGCTCAACACTCAGGTAGTGCAACAAAAGATTATCCTATAGGCTTGAGTAAAAATCAAATCTCCCTTACTTAAAATATTCGAATCTAGCATAAAGAATCAAAGGGACTTTCAATAAGGGTTGTAACGGGGCTTATGGTCGGGGTAGGAAAAAGGATATATAAGGGCTAAAATATGTCAGAAAAGAACACAATAAGAACACGATGCTAGCACATGAAGAACAAATCGGCATAAACAATCAAATTCTTACTCTATTCACCACCCAAACTTTGATAATGAAAATACTTTATTAAGATAATTATTTAATTATTTATTTTTGTATTATTATTATTATTATTATTTTTTGTTTCTTTTTTTTTTCGTTTTTTTTATTTTTTATTTTTTATTTTTTTCTTTTTTTTTTCTTTTTTTTTTTGGCTTTTGGCTTTATATATATATATATATATGTATACTATACTACCCAAAGTTATTCCTTCAAACTATAACTTATTCGTACCCAAAGTTCGTTTCTAACTAGTGCCGAAGAAATAAAGTGCATCACAACATGGACTTAAAGTAATTCTTTCTAACATAGGGTTCAAATCGGAGAAGGCTTAATCAAAAGAAGGGTATAAGGCTAAAAGACAGGTTATTATAAAAGAAAAAATAGGCTAATAAGGCTTAAATGGGCTAACTAGGGGAATATATTGTGCTGGGTAATAAAGAAAGGCTTAATGGGTTACCTAATGCCCTTATCATTTTCAAAACGCAAGACCCGATAGTTGCAAGTTCAACATGCATAATCACTCAAGTTCTAGGTCATCTAATTGAGCACTACAAATCGCACATGAAAGAAATTTCCAAAAGCTTGAATATATGCAATTTATTTTCTAATGTAACTTTGGAACATAGGCTCAAATTCTCACAGGGTTCAAACGTCGACTTGACTCAACATATCATCAATCAAATCTCATTAGTCATGCCAAACTAACCTATCACACAAATCACCTTTGACTCACTTCAGACTAATCTAAAAAACATGCGAAAAGACAGCAAATCAGGCATAAAAATAGCACAAAAATCTCCCCCCACCTAAAGTATGCATTTTCCTCAATGTAAAGAAAGCAATAAAAGAAGAGAGGAACTTCCCTGGAGTCCATAGGGGGTGTAGTAGTTGGGAGCTTTGTTAACACTTCTTCATTTGATCGTGATTTTTAGGGAGGCTTGAAGTTCTCCTGAGTCCTACGAAAACAACTAACCAACACAAGCCATTTAGAGGAACGGATGTGGTGATCGGTGATGACTGAGTAGGGAAGGAAGAAGTCGACGGCGCCGGATGTTGGAGGTGGCGACTAAACCAAACAAAACTATCAAAAGTGTTATTAGCAATTAAATAATAAAAATAAATAAAATTAAAGAAAGCAATTAAATGATTTTGGGTTGTCTCCCAAAAAGCGCTTTTCATTATAGTCTTTGAGCTAGACTTCGCATCGCATCAATTCTGAACATCGAAATTGGCAACGGGTGCCAACTTTATAGGATCAAGTGAGGGTCCCTCATGGTATAATTTGAAGCGATGTCTATTGGCCACACACTTTTTCTTCGGCTTAGAATTTTGATTCTCCTTATGATATTTTTTTGCTGCCAGCAATGGTGATCCCTTGGGAATCCATCTCCACTTTTCGACAATCTTTTTTCTTTTCTTACTCTCTCCAGTTTGTCTTTTCTCTAACTGTTTTGTCAACAAAGTTCTTCGTTTATTCTTATTACCAACCTCACAAGTTTCTTGTACCACATAATTAATAACATTAATTGCATATAACGATTCAGATTCAACAGGACATTTGATGGGATTAAAAATATTGAAATGAAATTCTTCTCCATCAAACTCCAAGCTGAGTGTGCCCTTTTTAACATCTATCTTTGTTCCTGCAGTGCACATAAAAGGTCTTCCTAACAAAAGAGGCGGTGGATTAGAGCAGTGCGCATCATGCATATCCAAAATATAAAAATCAACAGGAAAAATCAATTCATTCACTTGAACTAATACATCTTCTATCATACCATCGGGATAAGCATGGGTTCGATCAACAAGTTGAATAATAATTCATGTTTCTTTTAAAGGCCCTAGATTTAAAGAGTCGTATATTGATCGAGGCATGACATTAATAGCAGCTCCTAGATCTAGCATAGCCTTAGTTATCTCAGTTTTTCCAATCTTACAAGGGATAGAAAACATACCTGGATCACCTGTTTTAGGTGGTACCTTTCTTTTGATAACAGCAGAAACGTTCTCACCCGCTATAATATGCTCGTCCCCTCGCAATTTTCTTTTGTTGGTGCATAGTTCTTTCAAAAACTTTGCGTACTTGGGGATTTGGTTGATAGCTTCCAAGAGCGGGATATTAAGTTCCACCTTCTTGAATATTTCCATCATCTCTTTTCGTTTGTTTGCCTTTTGTGGTTTCTTCAACCTGTCAGGAAAAGGAGCTGATTTAGTTTCAGTAGGAGGAACAGAGTCAGGAAGTACTTTTTCGTGAAGTTCAGCTTCTTTTTCGATCTCCATCTCAATCTGATCCTCATTCTGTTCCTTTGAGATAAGAGGTGGACCTTCCAATTCCTTTCCGCTACGAAGAGTTATAGCACTCGTATTCTTTGGATTAGGCCGGGAAGAACATTCAATCTTCGTATCACTGCAGATAGTGATGGCGCTGACATTTGCTGGATTTGGCTCAGGCTGAGCAGGCCACTTTCCTCTTTCACGTAGCTGTCTCACCTCCTCTGACACTTCATTGATCTGACCTTGTAATTTGGCGACAGTTGACTTCATCTCTTGCTGGAATTGCAGGGTACTGGTAGCCATAGACTTCACCAAGTCTTCCAAAGATGGACTGGAGTTGCTTATGGGTCCTTGGGGCGGCTGTTTCTCATAGAAACGAGGTTGTTGCATCTGCTGCATAGCTCCAAATGGTTGATGAGCATTACCCTGCTGTGCGTTTCCATAACGCAAGTTCGGATGATCTCTCCAGCCTGGATTGTAGGTGTTGGAGTATGGATTGTACGCTGGAGGTCTATTCATACCGTAGTTTGCAGTGTTCACATCCACTGCACATTCTTCTTGGAGGGTCGGACATGCATCTGTAGGGTGTCCTGCACTCGTGCATATTCCACACACCTTGACCTAGACACTCGGGTTGGATTTTTCCACGACCATCTTGCGAACGAAGCTCGTCAACTCAGAAAGTTGTTGCTGTATCGATTGGATGGTATGGTCGTTATTGTTTCCGCTCATCTGTCCAACATCCCTTGAACCAAATTGCTGCGTGTTTTCAGCCATCCTCGCAATAAGATCCCAAGCTTGTGCCGGCGTCTTATTTACTAGAGCTCCACCACTTGCAGCGTCGATGAATGACGAAATACACGATTTTTTAAAATTAATTATTTTCAATTGAACTAATTATGACAACTATTTTATTTTATTTTTTTTATGACAACTATTTTATTGAATAATAGAATCATGCACTTAAAAATGTTTTATGGTATTTTAATTTTTTTATTTGATTAACATTTTTTTTTCGTATTGGGGTTTCGAGTATTAATTAAAATAATAGTTTGATATATTATTTTATAGGACTATAAAATATTTTTATTGAAAAATATGAAGCGAAAACTAGACAAAATCACAAAAAAACACATATTTAATATATAAAGAGTTAAAAAGAATATTATAATTAAATAGTTTTCTTGTAATAATCAATATGATGCTAACTTAGATAAAACTATTCCATAATTAAAATTTCTGCTAATTATTCTATTGAAGTTGTCATTTGCATTTTTTAGTTTATTAAAGTTACGGATTATAATTAAATGTTTCAATTGATTATTGTATATTACCTCTCGTCATTTATTTTTTTTTATTCAAATTTATTCTTATTTCCCTTTTTAGTAAAAAAAAATTACTATTTTTTCTATTTTTTTACCATAATTTTTTTTTTACCATAAATGTTTTTTTCGCTTTTTATTTATTTTTTTTTAAATTCGTACCCGGTCAAATGAACATAAATTTACATGACGGACGATGGCATATTCATTGTGCCTGCATATGTTGAAATATGTTTTTTGAAATTAAAATATATAAATAGAACAAAAACCAAAAAACACCCCCAACTCTAACTCGAATAACATTTCAACCATAAAGCAACGCTCGTGAATTTATTTTATTACACTAAACATCGATCACTCGTATTCATGTTTAAATATTTGTACTTGACCCTTTGATCTCGCATCAGTTGTGATTTGTGATCTGTATTTGCTGAGAACGCGGCGGTTTGATACCGCACTTCTTGTAACAGTCGGTAATGCAGCCGGGGTTGACGATCGGACCGGGATAAATGCTACATCCTTGGATACATTCATCAAAACAATATGCTCGGGAGCAATCCGGTGACATAATTAAAATAGCCAATATGAATATTATAACCATCGGTTTAGCACTCTTCATTTTTTGTCCAAGTATGAAATATATGATGTAATAATATGTATGTTTGAACGAAGAGTACCTTTTTATAGTGAAATATTGGATATGTAGGGATTATTCGAATCATGACAAAATTAATGAAGATAGAAGAGAGTTTAAATTTATTATTATTATTATAACTTAAGGAAGAATTCTTGTTGGAGAAAGTTAATTAGTTAGTTACTTTCAAATCAAAAGAAAATTATTACTAATTTCCATTATCAATGTGTTTATCCATTTGTTTTATTTTCTACTTTTTTTTTTTTTGTTCTTATCCTAATTGGAGTAATAAATGCTTTTCCAAATATAAAACTATTTTATAATTTTAAGAGGGAAAAAAATTATTTTTTGTCTCAATATAACAAAAATTCATCAATTTTCGTTTCAATATAAAAAATTTATTAATTTTGGTCTCAATATAACCAAAACTTATCCTTTTTTGTCCCAATATATCCAAATTTCATCATTCTTGGTCATAATATAAAATTTTTATCAATTTTAGTCCTAATATAACCAAAACTCATCATTTTTTGTCTCAATATAATTAAACCTTATCTTTTTTTTTTATCCTACCGTCAACAAACCGACGGAAAATGCTGACGTAGACTTGCAAGATTGTGCAATTTCTTCAAATATAAATATAATGTTTGATTTCTTTTCACGTCAGCATTTTCCGTCGGTTTGTTGATGGTGGGACAAAAAAAGATACGGTTTGATTATATTGGAACAAAAAATGATGAGTTTTTGTTATATTGAGACTAAAATTGATAAAAATTTTATATTGTGAGCAAAAATGATGAGTTTTGGTCATATTGGGACAAAAAATGATGAGTTTTGGTTATATTTGGACCAAAATTGATAAGATTTTTATATTTGGACCAAAATTGATGAATTTTGGTTATATTGGGATTACAAATAATTTTTTCCCTTTTAAGAGAAATGAATTTCTTATTTTAAATTTATTGTTTCCAATTAAAAAAAAAAGTATATTTTTTTGTATTTTTTTCATTATTAATGTGTATTTAAACCCTTAACTAGTTTTTTTTTTTTTTTTCTAGTAAAAGAAAAAAAATAAAAGATTTTACAGAATTACTTCTGTAATAGTTTCAGGAAATTTGTAATTTTGTTAATGTATTCGGTGTCATTCAAACAAAATAATTTCATATTTGATCGAAGCATTCTGTACGGATGGACATCTAATTTCATATTCGGTGTTTGACTCATTCTGTCATGTTCGATCAAGACATGCCCATATTCAATTTAGCTATAGAAATACTAATATATATGGAGTCGTACGGATGGACATCTAATTTATCTGTTATGTCCATGTGCAGTGACGAAGCTAGAACCATTCCGTCGGATGGGCTGAAGTCTAAAATTTAAAAAAAAAATTATAGTATAAAAATTTTAATCTAAAATTAGAATTAGAATAGTTAAAATTAATTTTTTAAAAAACTGAATATATATTAGAAAAGATAGAAATTTACCAAACAAAAAAGAAGAGAACTTTAATATACTTATAAAAACATACTACTTCAATCACTACCAAACAAAGTATTATTCTTACAAAATGAATTACCTTTAACTAAATATGCATAACAATATTGTCATTACAAAGACAAACAAAAAAAAACCCAATCCAACCAATGATATTCCAGCTTCAGCCAAAATAAAATCCAAAACCAACTAGCAAAAAAATATATTATTTAGTCAGTTAACAAAAAATAAACTATAAAATATGTTTTAATATTATTATTTACCTTAGTGATGTCGCGATGTATTCAAAGAGTAGCCATATTTTGAAATCGCTACAAAATTCAAATACAGCAATTGCTTTTAAACAAAACAAAATATTATTTAGTTAACTAAAAAAAATAAACTATAAAATATGTTTTAATATTATTATTTACCTCAGATGTCGCGATAGTTGTATTCTTCGAGTAGCCATATTTTGAAACCGTTACAGAATTGCTTCAGTTTCAATAGTGACAGAAATGTCTTTCTCAATGTAACACACTAGGCAGTCTATAAGATATTCATCTCTCATTGTATTTCGCAAATCATTTTTGACTATTTTCATTGCTGAGAAAGATCTTTCAACTGTGGTTATCGTGACAGGTAAAACCAATGCTAACTCGATTAATCGATAAATCAAATAAAAAGTACTCTTACAATTCATTTGAATCATCTTCTTTGCAAGATCTCCAATATCACAAAAGCCAATAAAAGTTGGTTCTGATCTGTAACACCCCCAGTTGGCTCATACTGGAAATGCTATCGCCACACTGCATCATGAGGTCATCACCTCCTACTTCGGGCCCCACAATACAGTGTTAAGGCTAAATTAAACATAAAAGCGCATTATTATATATACCAAAATCTGATTTATAAATATTTACAAAACACACCCTTTAACAAGAGGTTTTTTCCGATTAAAAATTTACATATAATACAATATACGTAAGTTCACTCACTCAGCCCATCTTTCTATGTCTCGAGACGTCCCCTGTCTCGGATGTGCCATGCATACCTGAAACAAATATTTTCTTAATAGCAGTCCAGAATTAAATCCATTTTAAGAACTAACGTGAAATATGTCATTTCACACCTTTTTAAAATAAAGTCTAATTCCCGTTAATCATAAAATATGTGTCATGTCAGCCAATAGTGAAATGATGCAATACAGATATCAAACTCGACAACAATGCACACTCACATATATATATATCCGCCAAAGTGAGCAGCCGGAATAACCTCGGCTCCATAATCATGGCTCACTACATCTGTCTAAGTGAGCAGCCGGAATACCCTCGGCCCCGTAATAACAAGCTCACTAGACCATCATCAATAAATAGCCGGAAAATCCTCGGCTCAAGGAAGGACCTGATAAACCCATAATAATATAACAGTCATCCGGTCACTTCCATATACCCACCATACCACCCCCACAATCAATACATGGATAGCCGAACGTTGTCGCCATTAACCACAAGACGCCCCATAGTCTGTGATACCAAAGATAGGACCCCCACTGACTAGCCCTATCCCGTGTAATGTAGTAGAATCCGTGCAACCTGGAATCACCCAAGGGAAACCCGGAAACTCTACTCCTCCTCGCGCGCCCTAACGGGATCACGTTTGGAGTTTGACATATGATCCTAAACTACCGGTAGACCTCACTAGTGATCAGTCCAATGAGTGGAACAACACCGAACACGAATGATTAGACCAAATACGTCTCAACTACAATGGGTCTAATCCCTGAATGACTGTGCGACTAAGTCACCCAGTTGTCCGACTACTATCGTCCACTATCGCCAAAGTGTTACGGTACATCGGGATCGAATATCCTAACCCCAGATGATGCCCTCGCCTAGCACTACCTCACACGGTGACTAAACGATAGATCCATAAAACACATCCGATAAACCGTGCAATATGTGTGCAACATGCCAAATAAGTGAATTTACTGAAAATGGCTGGTGAGACAGCTCACCTATCCTCCTTTTCATAAATTCACCAACGCGATCAAATATGTATATCAAATATCATAACCGTGAAGTCTCCCACATGCATACGCACACACATATATATAAATATATAGATGCAACAAAATGATTCACATAATATCACATTAACATATTAATCAAAATCGCATGCAACATGCATACCTAATTTCTTAAAATTAGATTTAATTCCCTACTGCTTACCTCTTATCGACACTCCCTAGCTCCCGCAATTTCACCCAAATATCTTCCAACGTACACCTGCCCCATTATTTACTAAAATCAGCTGAGCTATATACTTATACATAGGAGCTACCTGCTTATTCAAAAGCTAATTTCTATAGTTAGCTCGTTGGATTTCAAACTTTTATATTTAGTAGACTACGATATTCTAGCTATAAAACTCTTATACCTCATAATATTTATATCACCCGATTATTAAATAAAAATACTTAAAGATATGAATAAACAGACAGGTGCAATACACTGCCGTTTTTAATTCGGCTCGGATCGATACGAAATTCTCAGAATATAATACTAAGACTACGGCTATTAGCTAAAGAAATTCGTCGATTAAATAGCCAAATAGCCGGTTATGAATTTTTGAAGAATTTCTAATTTAATATTCCCAATATCAAAATTCATATTAAAATTCATAATTAAATTCTACATATAACAAGGAATACAATACCAAAGTCGGAATCGAAATCAAACGGCTAAATTTTTTTCTTTCTTCTTTTCTTCCTTCTCCTTTCTTTTCTTTCTCTCTGGCGTTACTTGCTTCTACGTTGCTTTGGTTGCAATGTAAGGGTTTATATATATAATTATATTATTATTATTATTATATTATATTATTATTATTATATTATTACTATTAACGTTATTATTATTATTATTATTATAAATATTATCCTTATCATCATCACCACTAATATTATTATTATATATATTATATTTTATGATTATCTTTATCGATATTTATCCGTTTAACAGTCTTTTCAATCATAATCAATATATAAAATATGAATAAAATTTATTCCAGAATATTAATTTTTTGATCCCAAAATATTATAAAAAGATTTATTTGCTATAATAATATTATTTTATACACTTTAAAATCGGGGTATTACATGATCTCACATAACAAAAGAATGTTTGAAGTTGTGGTTTTAAATCTGATAGATCATGCATAGAAAAATCCTTTGTATATAATTCAGCAAGATGAATAATCTGTTCTTGATCAAACGTGGCAAACAAATTGCTAGGATTAAGACATGATATTCTCATCAAAAGCTCTGGATTTGATTAAGTAAACCGATGATTTATTTCTTGAGAAATAATATTGATTGTCTAACATTGTAAAAAGAAAATTTAATATCTCATAATGTAAACTAATACTCTAATAATTTTCACAAAGAATTAAGAAGAATAAAATACCTGTATGAAAATATCCACTTGAAAATAATGAAAATGTGTTTTTCTTTAGGCATCAACAAGTATTCTCAATCGTTCGGGGATGATATCATTCATATTGGGGATACTAATTCCATGATCCAAACAAAACTTAGTTACTTCAAAAAAAATAAAAATAAAAAATCATTCCAACCATTTGTTCTAAAGTCTTGCAATTCATCTTTCAAAATTGCAATCAATTGCACTGCAAGACCTATATTATGACTCTTTTGTTGAAAAGCTTGTGACAATGCATTTGTTTTACCTAATAAATGTTTCATCAATTAACCTACAAATACAAATTCAAAACTTTCCATCTTGTCAAACAAACAATCCTACAGCAAGTCCTCGACTTTTCACATCACTTCCACTTGTAGCTATAATTTCAATAATTCCTTTAACTGAATACCACAAATTAAAAAGTCGAGTGATTGTCTTGAAATGAGAACCCCAACGAATATCACCGACTCGAGCCAAATTCATTTCTTGATTCATTCCCTTTCCTATAGCAATATCACTCAATTCTACATATCTTGCAAGATCATCAAATTGGCGATGCCTCAATTCATCTCTCCTTTTACACAAAATTCCAACAATATTTACAATCATAGAGAGATATTCAAAGAAATTGCTTACGAGTCCATTTTGACTGACACTAGAAACAATAACTAATTGAAGTTGATGCGCCAAACAATGAACATAATATGCATGTTCATTTTCTTTCAAAATGAAAGCTTTAAGCCCGTTAAACTCTCCACGCATATTAGAAGCCACATCATAACCTTGACCTCTAACCATTGATAGTGATAATTCATTTCTTGCAAGAAATTCATCAATGGCGTTCTTCAAAGATTGTGCAGAAGTGTCAGTAACATGCACAACACCAAAAAATAGCTCTTTAACCTCTCCAAGATTATTTACAAATCTTACATTTAAAGATATTTGTTCCTTGGTAAAACTATCTCGAGCCTAAAAAAACCATCTATCTTCAATCTCTGCCAAAATAAAATTTCTTACTTCTGAACCACAAGCATTAATAATTTGTTTTTGAATATGGAGACGTTAACTATCTATTTCCCAGAGCATTTAAACTAATTACATTTCTAACATTATCATTGTTATCACCATACCACTTATAAAGCTTAAGAAAATTCTCGCGGCATATGGATTGTGATGACTCATCATAGCCACGGAAAGCTAAGCCTTGTCCTAAAATATATCGAATCACTTTTACAACTGCGGTCAATCGAGTCTAATAAGTCTCCTCTATTTCAGAACTTTTTTGCATCATAACATAATCCACATTGCATCTCTGATCTATATCCAATTCCGATACTCCACTGCGATGCAAATTCTCAACTTTCTTTATACATGCAAGAAATTTTCTGACCTCTTTCTATAATTTGCCCATTCAAGTCTGCACTGATCGAAAATTACGCTCAGTAAATGCAGTATCCCCATGGTTATGCCCATTAGAAAACAAATAGCACCATAAACAATATGCGGCATCTTTAGATATACTGTAATTTAACCAATCATATGTCTTGAACCAATGATCTTGAAATGATCTTCGAATCTCGCCAAATTTTGTAACGGGAAAATTATGAACGCGAGGTTGACAAGGGCCCTTAACCAAATATCTTCTTCATCTTTAACTCCAACGGGTTAACTCTCAATCGATCTACGCAATCCAGGATCCGTAATAATATCATCATCTGAAATCTCAACTTCTCGTGCCTTTTTGTTTTTTACATTATAATTTTTACTCATATCTTTTGGACAAAATGTTTCAATATTTGAATTGAAACCTTTAGAAGCTTAACAAAAAAAAAAAATATATCTTCATTGTACTTTTTTGCCTAAATAATAATAAAAACAAATTGATTAAAACAATTTTATTAACTTTACAAACTAACTTCAATTGAATTAAAAGAATATACTATCACAACCAAATTAAATTAAGGTATATCTAAATAAAATATTATCACAATATTTTCAAAAAAAAAAAAAAAAAGAAAAAAACAGAGGCAGGCAAGCATAGAAAAAATAAATACGTAATTAAATTACTATAAAATACATTTCTAAATTCTAAAATAAAAACAAAAATCATGAATAACAGAACAAGATAAATATAATAGCAATTACAAATTTACAATTAAAAAAAACTTTGAATATAATACATACCCAATCGCGGTCGATTCGACACCAAATCCATTCTATTTTAAAAAATTACATGACGTTCCCTTATACTTTAAAAAAAAATTGCATGAGGGTTTCATGCAACGTTTTTTAAAGCATAAGGGGTGTCATTCAATTTTTTAAGTATATAGAGATTTCACGCTAAATTTCAAAACCACATGGAAATTATGAGCAATTATTTAATATCAAGTCAAGGGGCTTGAAAGCTTACCTTAAACTTAGAGAAAGGTCGGGATCTACTCCACGAGGAGCGGTACGGACATAGATGATATCATCACGACCTCTCTTTTTGTACCGCTAGGAATGCTTGCCGCCACTTCGCCAACTGGACTTACCTGCGCCTTCGTGTCTCTCAGTGTGGTCAGCACTGGGTGTTTCCGAGCAACGAAGCTTACACCAGACGAGAGGAATTTTATCTAAAAAAATTATAAATTGTGAATTTTAAAATGTGACTAAAGTGTATAATTATATATATATTTTTTTAAAAAAATATAATTTATATAAGACGAACGAATATGAAAAAAGTAGACAAATTACGTGCAACGAAATGAATATAAAATAAACAAAAGTATATATTTTGAAAAAAATAAGTATAACTAAAAAGTATTTTGACAGGAAGTATTTTGAGATCATCTACTATACAATACTATTTTTGCTATTTTTGCTGACCAATCAAACATGCTTTAACCATACCCAGTTGAAAATAGTTCATCCTCCGAGGTGATTTATTATATATATTTATAAAAATTATAAGATTATTTACTTTTTTATAAATTATAATTCTATTTTATTTATTTATTTTTCTAAAATTTATTTACATTTTATAAAATGATTTTTATATTTATATTTAAATTTATTATAAATTATATATTTATTGATATATTTTATTGATTTTTATAGTTAATATAAAATATTACTGTAAATTAAAATTAATATTTATAAAATATCTTTTTTTTAAAGAAAAAATAGAAGATACGGTTGAAAATAAATTTTTTAACAAATTCTGCAAAATAAAATAGAAAGAAATATATTGAAGATGGTAAAAATATATATAAATTAAAAATTTTATTATGCATTAATTTTTTTTATATTTTATTAAAAATTAATATTATATTAAAGATATCATATAAATTATTTTTAAATTAATATTACATCATCAATTAAAAATTACACCATTCTTACTTTTTTTTCCTATAAATTTATTCAGATCACTATATTTTTACGTCATAAAAATAATTAAAAATAAAAAAAAAAGCAAAAAAAAAAAAAAATTACATCATTATTTTTAACATCATATTCGAAGTTATTATGAGTAAAAGAGATTTAAAGTGGAATCCCTTTCTTTTCCGCGTAGAATGTACTTTTGACAGTGATTTTCTCCTCGTTTCTGCGCACATGGCGGCCGCCATTTTCGCCCCCCGCTCGTGCACTTCCCAGTCTCACTCCCGCAAATTCTATGTCCGTTGCTTCAGTCTCCCTAAATTCTCTCGTTTACACCTCGATCGCACAGCTCGGCCGAGTCTATTGATAACAAGATTGCGAATTAATCCCCAGAAAACAGAGAAACTCCGATTGCGGGTCGTGAAAGCCGAAGCCGAAGGGGAAAAGGCTTCGCGTGTCGAGGAGAACGAGTTCGCAAAGAATGAAATTACCAGTCTGGTGGGTGAAGATTCTGCAAAGTTTGACCCGTCCCAGCAGAAGGTTTCTTCGTGGTTGTATTTTTCGGGGGTTCTGGGGCTCGTTCTTTATGTTCTTAATGTGACTTGGATAGATAACTCCACTGGGTTTGGCAAATCTTACATCGATGCCGTTTCCAGAATATCCGATAGTCCAGAGGTTTGAATATGAGCAACCACTCAGATGGTATCTTTATTTTTCATTAGAATCCACTGTTTTTTTTTTTTTTTTTTTTTTTTTTAATTTCTATTGAGTTTTTTCTTCATTGGAAAAGCTTGTACCATATTCGTTTCTTGGAATGTGCACTAGAGTTAAAAGATAAGTGTGATTCTTGGTGAAGGAGAGCAAATGCTGAGTCCTTTTTAACTTTTACTTTTACTTGGAAGGTTGATCACAATGAGAGGTTCATAGGATAATTAAATCAGTCACACCACAAATAACGAATAGTGATGGTTGAATTACCATGTTCTTGATACATATTTAGTCATTTTAGGAAATATCACAACCATCACACTTTCTAAAACTTGTAGAAGATGTTTCACTTGTTATTTATTATTTTTATCAACTCCATCTTCTCTTTCTTATATATTTCACTTAATTTTAGAACTGGGCTTAGTCTTGAGCTTGGAATGGGACCTATTTGAAGTTTCATCTTAGTGATTTGATATTTGTAAATGTATATATATGTACATGTTGGCATTTGTTGATTATTTATTACGTACTTAAGGCTGCAGATGGTTGTTGAATTCAATCAACTCGGTTAAACAAATATGGAGTGAAAACCAAAGATATGTGGTATTGGCAATCAATGTCAGTGTCTGTTCCTACTTTTGTGTGTGCAATAGCTCACTGCTGTTCTTGACATGATTTCTTTGCAGGTTGTAATGTTAGTTCTTACTCTCATTTTTGCTGTAGTCCATAGTGGTTTGGCTAGCCTCAGGGACACAGGTGAGAAACTCATTGGAGAAAGAGCATACCGTGTGTTATTTGCCGGCCTGTCTCTACCATTAGCTCTTAGTACTATCGTGAGTTCCTTACATTGCATTTTAGATGTGCATTCCTTTCTTTTTTCTTTTTCGTTCAATTTATCTCAGCCTTATGTTTGGAAATGTTCAACTGTTGATTAGTTTGGAAATTTCAAAATTTCAATCACGGGTTATGTTCTCATGGCAGGTTTATTTCATCAACCACAGATATGATGGTTTGCAGCTATGGCAGCTTCAGGATTTTCCCGGATTGCATGATCTTATTTGGTTCTCTAACTTTGTTTCCTTCCTTTTGCTTTATCCTTCAACCTTCAATTTGTTAGAGGTTGCGGCCGTTGACAAACCCAAAATGCATCTCTGGGAAACTGGAGTAATGAGAATCACTCGGCATCCACAGGTGCAAAGACCCTTCAGAACTATCCATTTGTTTTGGTTTTAGTTCTTGCTTTGCCTGTTGAGGATGGGCTGAATTCATTGCTGCCTATTATACATTTGCAACTTTTCTCTAACTCGTATTGCATTTAATGATTTGAGAGGGTCCAGGCATACTTCCTACAGGTTTTAAGTACTTTTTGTTAGTATCTGGTGACCTAATATTGTATGGAACAAAAGAAAAAATATAGTTATACTGGAGGGCTGTTTGTGCGGGTTTAGAAATATTAGAAGGTAGCCAAACTGGTGAGAGATTAAATTAATGAAGAATGAAAATCATTTATCCTTTATCTCATTGTTGTAAATACTGTTAGTAAGCAAGCTGATTATCCTAAACTCGCTCAGACATATATTATCCTAAGCTCACATAGGGGCACTTAGTTACTTTAGATTTGGAAGGAATCTGACTGGGATGCACTTGTTGTATGATACAATATGCTAAAGGTTCCTCCAGGTTAAGGATCACTATATATGAATCGGGGTCACAATGCTGATTGGGTCCACCATCTGAAAAATGATCTAGTTCGGGATATTGCATTTATATGGGTGGAAATCCCATACCATCATGGAGAAGTAAGAAACAGACTGTTGTACCTCAATCATATGTTGTAGTAGAATATTGAGCTATGGCTATAGCTACCTGGGACTTATGTGTACAAATCAACTGCTCGGCAATTTAGGTTTCCCAAGCGACTTTATTTTGTTAGTCAAGCCACTCTGACTCTACATATTTCTTATAATTCAGTGTTTCGTTAAAGAACAAGGCATGTCACAATTGAATTTCATTTTATCCAGGAGAAACTGTTGCCTGGTTGCGTTACATATGAAGCATCTCTAGTGGTACTCGTAGTAAATATCTCTAGCTTGAATCAAATGAATTTTATACACCAACTCGAAGGAGAGTGTAGAAAGGATAATGTAGGTTCATTGGTAAAATGTAGTTAGAAATTTAGAATACATGATACAAGCGCATTGTTTGGTTCCTTTCTGTTTTTATGCATACTGTTGGTTTGATTTAGAAGAATATAAGTATATTTTTAAAAAATAAAATAAAATAATATCCTTCAATTTTTACTGTCAATAATACTTGTATAATTGTTCCCGTGATATTTTTCTTCATGAGCATCATATTTGTTAACTGCCACCTCTTTTATTACATTAATTCAGTTTTGTTTTCTCAGATGGTTGGACAAGTTGTATGGTGCCTTTCACACACTCTTTGGATTGGAAACTCGGTTGTGGTAGCAGCATCCATAGGATTGATTGGACACCATCTGTTTGGTGCTTGGAATGGAGATAGAAGGCTGGCCATGCGGTATGGTGAAGCTTTTGAAGCTGTAAAGAGCAGAACCAGCATTATCCCCTTCGCTGCAATTCTTGATGGTCGTCAAAAGTTACCTGAGAAATACTGGAAGGAATTTATCCGATTGCCATATATGTCAATTACTGTGCTGACCTTAGGTATTTACTTCGCACATCCATTAATCCGGGCTGCAAGCTCGCAACTTCATTGGTAGTTTAATGCTTGTTATCACTTAACAGGTATTCGAAAATAAACTAATTGAGCTCTTTATGGCCCTTTTGGCTTGAATTGTTATTAGTAAATCGATTTGGCTTACATATGGTTTAGAAGATCGTGTTTATGCTTTGTCTTGGCCTTGCCTTCAAGAGTCCATTATTGCTGTCTGGCTTAGTTCCTTTTTGTTAGATATATTATGTATAGGGGTATTTTTGTATTTATAATAGTATAAGGGCAGTTTAGATATTTTGTATAGTTTTAATATATTAGGGTTTTGTATATTGTAAAATTATTCTTTTCTTTTGACATAAATAATAAAAAAACAACGATATTCTTCATGGTATCAGAGCCATTGTGATCCCCTCATCCACCCTACTCCGCCGCGCCGCCCGTAGCGCTGTCCTCTCTTCTTTCCTTCGGTCTGGCTGTCTGTTAAGGCATTTTTCCTCGTAGGTTGGATTGTTATTAAGTTGTGGCTTAGATTTCTCTTCGATTGAAATATTGCCCAACCATGTCTGCTTCTACTTCTTTTACGGGTGTTATTTCTCCAACCTTGGCTGTTGCTACAAAATGATTGGTTAGGGGTTTTAACTATGGCTCTTGGTCTAAAGCTGTCTAAATGTGGTATATAGGTCAAGATTTGGCAAATTACCTTGTTATTTCGTCCGTTCAGATTACTGACACTAAGAAAGCTGCATGGCTTAAGGCTGATGCTTTATTATGCAGTTTTCTTTGACAATCTATTGATCCAAGCCTTATCCAATTTTACAAACTGTTATGATCTCTGGAGACATGCGAAGACTTTATATACCAATAATATTCAATGCATCTACAGTGTGATATCTAATTTGGTCAATCTTCGTCAATCCGGATTGACAATTCCAGAGTATCTCGGTAAACTTTCATCCATCAAAGCTGAACTCAATTCAGTTTAACTCTAGGGAAAACGGCTGCGGAGGAGCTTGCTCAATGTGATACATTTTATATGGTGTGTGCACTAGTTAGTTTTGGTCCAGATTTAAGTCCAGTTTGTGATCAACTTCTTTCCAGCTCAACAGTTCCAACTCTTGATAATGTTTATTCTCACATATTACGTGTCTCTTCTGTGGCACATCCGATTATTGATTCTGGAGACAAGTCTGCTCTAGTAGCTTCACCTTCTTCACATATGCGAGGTGATCCTAATCCTCATGGGAGCTCTCGTGGGACCTCTCATCCACGCTGCACTTTTTGCAACAGGTGGGGCCATACTCGTGATAAATGTTTTAAATTGCATGGCCGGCCACCTTGGGCTGTTGTTGCGCAGGTTGAAACTCCTTAGTTATCGGGTATTCTATCACTTTGACTGGTTCAGACTATGAGTATCTTACATACCAAGCTTCAAAGCAGTCATCTCATTCACCCGTTGCCTATGTCGCTCACACCGGTACCTCTCTTGGACCATGGGTCCTTGATTCTGGTGCTTCTCATCACCTATCTGGTAATCCAAAATTGTTTTCCGAATTTCATAAGTCTACCTCATTACCTAATGTTACTTTAGCTGATGGGTCACGAGTTTCTGTTAAGGCTGTCGGTGATGCTCAACCATTGCCATGTGTTTCCTTATCCTCCGTTCTTTTTGTTCCTCATTGTCCATTTAATCTTGTTTTTGTTAGTCAATTAACCAAAACTTTGAATTGCTTAATAACATTTAACTCTGATTCATTATCTATTTAAGACCGCAGAACGGGGAGGACGATTGGCAAAGGACTTGAGCTCCATGGACTGTACCACCTTGACCACCTTCCACCACTTTCACCCACAATTGCATGTTCCACTGCCAGTTCTCCTCAACTTTTACACCAACGGCTGGGTCATCCGAGTCTCTCTAAGTTGCGTCGGCTTGTTCCAAGTTTTTCTAGTTTATCTTCATTGTCCTATGAGTCGTGTCAGCTAGGAAAACAAACTCACGTTTCGTTTCCTCGGCAGGTTAATAATAGGGTTGATATGCCTTTTGCTTTAGTCCACTATGATGTATGGGGTCCGTGTCAAACTACTTATGTATTTGGGTTTCAGTACTTTGTTAGCTTTGTTGATGATTTCTCCAGATGTACTTGGCTTTATTTGATGAAAGCTCGTTCCGAACTATTTTCTGTCTTTGAAACATTTTATGATGAAATTCAAAATCAGTTTGGTGTCTCCCTTAAAATACTTCGGACGGATAATGCTACTGAATACTTATCTACTTCTATGACTCATTTTATGTCATCTCATGGTATTTTACATCAGTCCTTTTGTGCCTATACTTCTCAGCAAAATGGGTTTGCTAAACGCAAAAATCGCCACCTGATTGAGACTGCTCGTACTTTGCTTGTGCATCATCATGTTCCTTTCTGGTTTTGGGCTGATGTTGTTCTTATTGTCTGCTATCTTATCAACCGCATGCCGTCCTCGGTTTCCAAAATAAAATTCCCCACCAGATATTGTGCCATCACGATCCTTTATATCATTTACCCCTTCGTGTCTTTGGGTGTACTGCATTTGTGCATGATCACTCCTTGGGTCGGGATAAGTTAGCTTCACGTGCGTTGAAGTGTGTTTTCCTTGGCTATTTTAGGGTTCAAAAGGGTTGTAAGTATTTCTCTCCTGATACTCGTAGGTATTACATTTCAGCTGATGTTACCTTTCTTGAGTCCACACCTTATTTCTCTCCGTCATCTTTGATCCCGTATGTCAGCCACGTGTTACCTATTCCTTTCTCTTCTCCTCTTCTTTCGCGTCCACCTCTTCAGGTTTATAATCGTCGTCCTCGCCCGCAAGTGCCCCCTTCCGATGGTTCTACCACTCATGTTCCTCCAGCGTCTATCGAGTGTCCTGGCTCTCAAGACTTGCCACTGTCTTATTCTCCTGCGGTTCCTATCCTGCCGGATCCTGCACCGTTACGATGAGGTACTCGTTCTTCTCGTAATACTCATCCCATTTACAATTTTCTTAGTTTTCATCATTTGTCTCCCACATACTATACTTTTGTGTCAAACTTATCTTCCATCTCCCTTCCTAAATCCCTTTCGTGAAGCTCTTTCTCGCCCAGGTTGGCGACAAACAATGGTAGATGAAATGGTTGCTTTGCATGCTAATGGTACTTGGGACTTGGTACCTTTGCCTTTAGGTAAGTCTCCCGTGGCTTGTCGTTCGGTTTATGCAGTTAAGGTTGATTCAGATGGTCAAGTTGCTTGTCTCAAGGCCCGTTTGGTGGCTAAGGGCTTCACACAGGTCTTTGGTGAGGATTATACTGAAACCTTCTCACCGTATCACCGGAAATGATCAAGAAGAGGCCATTCAGTTAAAGCAACATCTATTTAAGCATTTTCAAACTAAGGATATGGGACCATTGAAGTACTTTCTTGGTATTGAGATTGCGCAATCACGTGATGGTATTGTTCTTTTACAACGGAAGTACGCATTGGATATTCTTGAAGAAACTGGTTTGTCTGACTGCAAGCTAGTAGACTCTCCCATGGATTCAAATTTGAAGCTTCTTCCGGGACAGGGGGAGCCATTAGCTGACACAAAAAGATATCTTAGAATGGTTGGTAAGCTTAACTATCGCACACTTACTCGACCTGATGTCTCTTTTTTGTTGTAAGTGTTATGAGTCAATTTCTCCAGTCTCCATGCGATAGTCACTTAGATGCTGCCATTCGAATCTTGAAGTACATCAAAGGGTCTCTTGGTAGAGGATTATTGTACACCAATCAAGGTCACACTGAAGTAATTGGCTACTCAGATGCTGATTGGGCAGGATCCCCAGTTGATAGACGGTCTACTTCGGGATATTGCACATTTGTGGGAGGTAACCTTATCTCATGGAAAAGTAAGAAACAAAATGTTTGCTCGCTCAAGTGCAGAGACAGAATATTGAGCCACGACATTAGCGACATGTGAACTTATTTGGGTAAAACAACTTATTCATGAGCTCAAGATAGTGGAGGTTTCAAAAATGAAACTATTTTGTGACAATCAAGCTGCCTTGCATATTGCGTCTAATCCGGTGTTTCATGAGATGACTAAACATATAGAGATTGATTGTCATTTTATTTGGGAGAAGGTATTATCTGGATGCATCGCCACTCACCATGTTGCTTCGAATGAGCAACTTGCAGACATTCTTACCAAATCTCTTAGAGGCCTTCGAATTAAATTTTTATGTGACAAACTTGGATCATACGATTTGTATTGTCCAGTTTGAGGGGGAGTGTTGGATATATTATGTATAGGGGTATTTTTGTATTTATAATAGTGTGAGGACAATTTAGGTATTTTGTATAATTTTAATATATTAGGGTTTTGTATATTGTAAAATCATTCTTTTCTTTTGACGTAAATAATAAAAAAAAACAACGATATTCTTCACTTTTAATCAATCGTTTTTAGCTATGAGTACCTAGTTGTACAAATATGAAAACATTTGTGCTAAACAACGGCGTTAGCATGTAGGAACACTACAAAAAAATATACATTAGCGAAGAATTTTTGTAAGGAATTTTATATTCCTCGCAAATACCGATGAATTTTTTTTTACGAAGATATTAATTCGTAATAAACAAACATAATTTGCAAGGAATATAAAAATCCTTGCTATTAGCGAAGAATTTTGCGAAAGATTTATATTCCCTCACAAAATTACAAATTAGTATTTTTATTAACAACTAATATTTTTTAAATTATTTTTAAAAAGGATCGAAAGTAAAAAAAAAATTAATTTTCTTAATAAATTTTAGATTTTATTAAATCAATAACAAAATAATTATTATGAAAATTTATAAAATATAATATAATTTTTTATTAAAAAATACAAATATTTTTTAAATAAATAATAAACATATTTTTATATAACAAATGAAATACTTATTTTATTATAGTAGTATTATTATTATTTTAATATAAAAAAGAAATAATAATATAAAATAATTTTTATTACAAAAATATTATAAAAATTATTGATACCAAAAACAGCTTCTAACTTAGCCGCCGTCCCACATCATTTTCGTCTTTCTTCTTCTTCTTCGTCTTCGTCTTCTTTTTCTTCTCCTCTTTGTTTTTGTCATTGTTTTCATTTTCTCCAATCCATCTGTTTGTTTTGCTTCGGCTGATGTGACGAAGATAGGAGTTCTGATTTGCAATTATTGGTTTTATTATGTGTTCCTAAGATGTCCAGAGCTTCGAATTAACCCTATATATGATATGATGGAGAGAGTACCCGAAGATAAGCTCTAAATCCTATGGTAATTTATATATGATCTTTTTTTGGAGTTCTTATTCTGATATATATATGTGTGTTTTATGTCTGTTTGTGTGTTTGTATGCAGAAGTGAAAATTAAGTTGTGTTGTTCTTCTTCTTCGTTGTGTTTATTGATCTGGTATGTATTGTGAGAATTAACTTAAGATAATGACACAAGTCAGCAGCCATCCATTGGCTCTATAAACTATATCTATCTATAGAGCACAGACAAGGTCGTAGTCAGTCAGTCAGTCAGTGGTATTGCGAATGGCGATGGGATGAAATGAGATACTACTTGTTGATATTTATCTCGGATCCATCACTCGATTGTCTAGCAGAATCTCTCTTCCCTTCCTGTCCTGTCCTGTTGCAGAAGAGAAGAAGAAGAAGATAATGTTAAGTTTCTGGTGGCGTTGGTGTTGGTGTTGGTGTTGGTGTGCTGATGATAATGTCCTACGACCACATCAAAAAGCATCACAGGGGCTGGGAGGGAGATCAATATTGGAGCAATAGTCCTGTAACTACTACTTCTACCCCTCCTCGGCTAATAATTAGAAGAAGAAAGCTGTTGTTGGTCTCGACTGCAGGATGGGTGGTGAAGCTGAAGCAGCAGATGAGTAGTCCGGGGAAGGCGGAGATGCTTATTGGCGGAGAGCAGCCTCAGCCTCAGCCTCAGCCTCAGCCTCGGGGCAAGACAGTTGTGGAGCAATGCTTGAGGAAAAGGCCGTTTAGGCATTCCCAACCCTACCCACAACTGATCCATCCATCCATCGCCTAATTCATTCTCTTTCTACTGCTTTTGCTTCTGCTCTGGTTCTGGAATCTGGACGTGTGGAGATACAAACAAACACACACAGACGCGCACATATAAAAACTTCTTCCAAACTAAATGATCAATGTAGTTAGCCTTAATTGAATATTAGTACTTGCACTAGCTAGCTGCTTGAGAGATTTTCTTTCATTCGCAAATGTGTTGTCTGAATGTCTATTTATTGGAATTTAGAACAACTCCTTTTTGTTGTTGTGATAGTTAAGTTAGGAAGATTCTATCTATAAAATTTGATATAAAACTCTCATGATAGCATTAAAATTCTGGTATAGTATACTCACCTTTGTATTGCTCAAAATGATTTCTTTTCCAAGCTTCTATTTATGTGCACGTTAAACCTTAGATATGCGAGGAGTTTGTTGTTTGAAGTCTTCCATTATGTTCTTATCATTCATAATATTGTGCACTATTACAGTTCGTCCCCTTTTATTTAATTTTTCTGTCTTCTTTTGAAAGCTTACTATTTATATGTATTATCAGATTCTTGAAGGACTTCTTAAATTGCCTAAAAACAAGAATGTGATGATTGCAAATCAAGTATTGATTTTCTAATTTCACTTTGTCAGCATTTGATATGAAACAGTGTTGCTCATAATGTTGTGTTCTTCAACTATTCAACCCATTAACCCTCATTAAAAAATATCTCATCAAGCTTCAATTTTCATATAAAACATCATGTCCACTAGTTTTACTTGAAAAATATCAAAACAGAATTACAAACCCTATATTTTCTATGATATTGCATCTTGTAGTGAGAGATATTGATTTCTTATGTAAAATATTGCATTTTGTTTTTATTTCTAACCTTTTTATGTCTATTTTCTTATTAATCACAAAGGCCTTCGGTGGGCTAATGTGAATTTTGGTATATTTCTATGCATATAGTGCTCTGAGATTCACATAAATTTTGGAGTGTACATATCAAAGGTAAATCTTATTTTTCAGTTTTTTTTTTGTGTTTATTTATTTATTTTTTCGTTTCTTCAATTGGTTTTCTGATTATACTGGAGGTAGATTACTTTGAAACGATATGCTTGTAGTATAATGTTAAAATCATTTATTGTTTGAGTACAATTTTGAACTTGGTGGTTTAAGGTTATCATGTTTGTGCATGAAAACACGAATATTGAACTTTTGGTTAGCCATCAAATACAAAAGATCAAATACCAATAAGGATACAACTAGATTTCTTGTGATGTTTCTTGAAAGCATAGAGCATGTTGTCAACATAAGGATCAAATTTAAGTTGCTTCTTATATTATTTTCTCAAAATTATGCATCAGCAACGATTTTATTTAAGACTTCCATTAATACATGCTAGCAAGAAATCTCACATCAAATCAGGTTCCAAGTGCCAAAACATAAACCTCACAAATGTTTCCATTTTTTTTTATTCTCATCTCAGTGTCTACAGATTAATATTGCTCTCTTAGATAGTAGATCACACCTTTTAATTCAAATCTAAATGTGTAAAACATATATTGAGGGAGATAATGAGTTAAAGGTGTCAAGAAAGCGAAAATAGAAAACATACAAGGTGTGTGTGATGTGTTGTGCGTACCTGATAGATAGACAGATAATTTGCTACATTAGTGGCTCTCTTGCTAATGTTCTTTCATCTCCAACAAGGCTGCTGCTACTGCTGCTATCCAATTTGAATTCTTTCTTGAGAGCCAAAGGAGACCGAAGCTCTTCACAAGAGACTTCATTATTCTTTAGGTTTAAAGGGCTACAAACGTTTTTAGATTATGTTATACCAGCCCCCCCTTGATACTCGTCGTGTGAGTTTTCCTTTTCGGTAGCAGCAGTATGGCAAGATTGATTCAAACTTTCATCCTTTGGAATAGTAACTGATTCAAAATTATTATTTATTTATTTATGTATTTATTTGGGCTTGTTAATTAACTAGTATATTGCATAAAACATAGCAACCATGGATGACTCATGAGTTTGAGCTGATATATATTTTTTATTTTGCTTATTAAGCCCCTTATTATCGGTCGAAATCATATAATATAGGTGGAGCCAAAGACAAGATTGAAACTAGTTCATTGAGTTTATTGTAAGCAAACAAAGAAAATCTCGCAACTGTAGTCCCAAGAGGTATTTTTCTTGAATCTGTATTATATTCTCTAGTAGTTTGTTTTTTATTCTCTGATAACAATGAATAAATTATGATGGATCTATCAAAGAGAAGATTGTGTATGTTTTTACTATAAGTAATTATTCTTTATTATGAGCTTAATGTTTTCTTTATATATTTTTGTTTATCAATGTTTTGAAAATCATTTTTAGAAATTTGTATTTTCTGCAGAATATAAATGCGATGTAAGTATTACGTGGTCTTGGATGTACAATAGAATGCAAAATGGTACTCTGAATAGGGATTTTATTGTTGGGGTAGACAATTTTCTTAAGTACTGTATGACCAGTCTAGTGGTGTATAGGATCGATGGTAACATAAGATGTCCATGTAAGCGTTGCAAGAATATAAGATTTCTTCCTTTCGATGATGTGAAATACCACTTGTACTCAAGAGGATTCGTTCATTTTTACGAAAGATGGACATGTCATGGTGAGGAGCATGACGGGAGTGGTAGCTTTAATCAATCAAACAGACAAGTACCAGAAAATTCTGTTGAACCTGCAATGGGTGATTACACCCAAATGGTAATAGACGCTGAGGTCCCGATTTTGAGGCACGTGTTGTGGAAGCTGAAGACCCGAACCCAGAAGATAAGAAATTATATGACCTTCTCAGTGCGGCTGAAAAGGAGTTATAGGAGGGTTGCACAAAGGCAACTTTATTATTCGTTGTGGCGAAGATGCTAACTATCAAAAAAGATTTTAATTTGTCTGTGCGATGGTATGATGCACAGTGCCAGCTAATACACGATATCATGCCAGAGGACAATTGTTTCGTGAAGAATTTTTATGAAACAAAAAAATTGATTGGGGGTTTGGGATTGCCAGCACAAAAGATTGATTATTGTCAGTTGGGATGTATGTTATTCTAGAAAGAAGATTAGTGCTTAGAGTATTGTAAGTTTTGTGAAAAACCGCGTTATAAAGTAAAAAATGGGAGACGGCAGCCGATACGGTACATGTTTTACTTGCCCATCACACCAAGGTTGAAATGTCTATTTGTATCTCAAGGACAGCTTCATATATGCGGTGGCATGCGGGTCATCGTCATGAAAGTGGAGATGTGTTGTGCCACCTGAGTGATACGAATTCTTGGAAGCATCTCGATGCACTATATCCCTCTTTCAGAATGGAGGCAAGGAATGTACATTTGGGTCTTTGCACCTATGGATTCCAACCATTTGGACAATCAAGAAGACAATATTCTTGTTGGCCCATAGTTGTGACACTGTACAACCTTCCTCCAAATATGTGCCTGAAAAATGAATATTTGTTTCTTTCTGTCATAGTACCGGGTGGTGTAAATCCAAAACAAAAAATTGATGTATATTTGCAGCCACTTATTGAGGAGCTGAACATGCTATGGTGCACTGGAGTTGAAACATTTGATGCATCTCGTGGGAAAAATTCTATCATGAAAGCTGCACTATTATGGACTATAGGTAAAAATATGCACATTTCTCTATAAGTAATTGTCCTCAAATTTTATATTAATAATAACACTAATTTTTCTAGGTGATCTACCTATCTATTCGATGATATCTGGGTGGGGGACCTCTGGAAAGACTGCTTGCCCGATATGTCAGGAACAAACAGTGGCTTTCACTTTCTTGAATGGTTGCAAACAGTCGTGGTTTGATGCTCATCGCAAGTTTCTTCCCCAAAATCACTTGTACCGTTTTGATCGAAAGAAATTTAAAAAAGGAATTACCGACTTCAATCCCCCGCCGCGTATCAAAACGGGAGCGGAACAACTCCAAGAGATAGATAAAAAGGGTTTCTGAAAGTAACGGAGTAAGATGCTACTAATGTGAATCAAAGGCTTGCTCGTGTGTGTGGATGGCGGAAAAGAAGTATTTTCGGGGACTTACCTTATTGGAAGGATTTATTGGTACGACATAATCTGAATGTTATGCACATTGAGAAAAATGTATTCGAGAATATATTCAACACGGTAATGGATGTGAAGGGTAAGAGAAACGATAATGTAAAGGCACGGGCGGACATGATAGAACTTTGTGATAGGAAAGAACTCGAATATGACATTATACGACAATACTACCCTCCAGCTGCGTATACATTGGATAAACCTCGTAGGAAAGAATTCTTTACGTGGGTTGAAAAGTTGAAGATGTCTGATGGATACATGTCCAACCTCGGCCGATGTGTGGACATGACGAAATATCGGTTGTTTAGGATGAAGAGTCACGATTGTCGTGTCTTCATGCAAAGGCTCATTCCAATTGGGTTTCGAGAGCTCTTGCCTAAGAAGATTTGGGAATCACTAACCGAGTTAAGTAACTTCTTTCGTCGGCTTACGTCAAAAGTTGTTATTGTTAGTGATATGGAGATGTTAGAGTCTAAAATACCCGTGATCCTTTGCAAATTGGAGACAATATTTGTTCCAGGCTTCTTTAATAGTATGGAACATCTTCCCATCCATCTACCACACGAGGTGAAAATTGTCGGGCCTGTTCAATTTTGTTGGATGTATCCTTTCGAGAGGTATATAGAATCAATTTGAAATGTTCTTTCATGTCACCTTTAGTGTATACTTAAAACCTGTTTGCATAACCTACACGACAATGTTGTTTTCTTTTCATAGGTTTTTGAATCGTCTTAAAAGGATGGTTAAAAATAAGGCCCATGTTGAAGGGTCAATTGTAAATGCATTTCTCATAAGGGAGGCTAGTTTCTTTTGCTCGTACTATTTTGAAAAACATGTCTATACGCGTGCGATGAATGTTCCCAGACAACATGACGGTGGTGCACCTATTTATGGAAATAGTGATACATTGTCTGTGTTCAACCATCCAACCCAATTGCAAGGCAAACCCAAGAAATGGTTTCTAACTCCTAGAGAATGAAATGCAATTCAGACATACTTTCTCCTTAATGTCCTCGAAATAAATCCGTTCATATCGTAAGCTTTTTGGGTTTCCTGATTACAATTTTTGTCTATATCTTATTATGTATTAGTGAAACTTGATGTTTTTACTGTAGGATCTTTGACAATGAATTGAGGCAATTGAATCCACGTATTTCAGAGGTCGAGGTTGCTTCGCAGCTTCAAAAGAACTTTATAACATGGTTCTACGAATATGTATGTATTTGGTGTTGACATACAACTACTTTTCTGCTCTTGTAATATGGTATAATCATCTACTTCTCTATCTTAGGCGGAGAACCAACATCCTTTGGATATAATTTTTCGAGATATTGCGCACGGCCCGTTGGTGGAGGTTACCACATATCCAATTTGTTTTATCAACGGTTACCGTTTCCACACGTAGACACATGGATGAAGCAGGTCAACTTATAACTGCAGGGTTTGTGTAGATGATGGATGGTTAGAGTATTATGGAAATATTCAAGAAATTATGGAGGTTGAGTTTCATGCGCTACCCATAAAACAATGCATCTTCTTTCGTTGTGATTGGTTCGATCCAACTAGTGGTGTCGGAACAAAGAAACATGAAAATTACAACTTGGTTGAGATAAACAAACTGAAAAAATCATGCACTTATGAACCTTTTATACTTGGGCTGCAAGCTAAGCAAGTCAACTATATTTCATTCCCAAGTTTGAGAAAGGACAAAGATGATTGGTTGGATGTTTGTCAGGTGAAACCTCAAGGTTGGATTGAATTGGTAGAAGGAGAAGTGTTCACTCAACCAGAAACTAAGACGTACCAGGATCCAGTTGTTGAAGCATGCATGATTGAATCTGTTAGAACCAGGGAATCTATAAATTTGGTATCAACAGGTGGCGGAGTTGGTATACCCTTGCAAATGTCTGATGACTCTGATACAGAGGAAGAAGTCTTTCTTGAGACATCTAGTTCTGATGACAATCAATTTTACTCCTTGAGTTCGGATGATGATGTGCCTTATGACTAGGTTATAACTTTATAAGATTTAATCTTATTTATATTTTCTCATAATTCCGAACTATATTTAAGATTTCTGATAATGTACTTTCAATTCTAGATGTTGCAAGGATCCAATGAAGAACAACGAAGCCAGAACATCCGCCGTCTGGAAAGGTCACAAATGTTGTTGTGGCAGGCGGAAACGCAAGAGGAGCAACATGAGCCGAGTTTTTCTGAGACCCAAGTAGGAGAAAGGTCAGGTAAATTTTTTTTAGATTACATGAAGTTCTTATTCGAACAGATGTTGGAGATTCTCAAGCGGATATTGCTGTTGGAGACGACCCACATGTCGAAGTGAGAGTCGAGTCGGGTGGGAGGTATGTTTTTGTCTGAGATCCTTTTTCTAGCATTCAACTTGGTATTGTAGTATTAGTTTAAAATGTATAAAACTTACAGCATCTTCTGGCCACGTGATGCTTTGATTAAGTTCCGAGATGTTTTCAAGTCAAAATTAGTGACGGAAGGAGAAACAAGTGACTCTCCGTACCGGAAGATACACGCCGGTGGTATACGACTGAGATGAAGGTATGTCAACTAATTATGTGATTTCTTAACATACTAATTGAGATTCACTTCCATTTCTTCTAACATTTTTGTATTGTGTATTCTAATCAATGCAGAAGTACATCAGGTGGGATCCGGCTCATGAGGAAAATGTCTTAAAGAAACTTAATACTAGGGCACAAGAGGCCTATAATAAGTAGATGAGTGATATTTGAGGTGGGCAGGATAAAACCGCACACAAGATCATTCCCACTGCGGTGCTCGGTGCATGGAAAAGGGCTTGGAGCTCCAATGATGCACAAAAAAGGTCAACAACTGCCAAGACTAATAGACATCGGGGCAATTTAGCAAATAATCTAGAGTCGACGCATACCGGGTGATCACGCTCATTCATGCAGACGGCAAAAAACTTTGTTAGATAATTGTGTATTCTTTTGGTTTGATATTCGATATGCAATGCAAAATCTTGAGAAATGGGGAACGTATGAGTGAGCTCACACGAGGAAGCACGATAAAAAATCATGGTGCAACACGAAGGCTAACCGAGTAGCGGTATGAAAATCATATGTTTTAAAGCACTATTTAAAGTATTGCATACAATTCATGAATATATTTGTATTTTTAGGATGGAATGAAACATATTGAAGAGGGGATGTCCCAACTTAGGGACAATGACTATAGCAAGGACGAGGCGTTTCTAAGCTTAGTTCGCCGTAATAAGAAAAAACGTATATTTGGGTTGGGATCGTCGGCATCAACGGTTCCTACTGAACAATCATCGTTTAACAATGACGGCCGCACCCCTACAGCTAAACCTACAGATATGGAACGCATAATGAGAATAGAACACGAGCAGCAAATTATGAAGGAACAAAATATGACTATCATGGAACAGTTACGAAATATTCAGGCTCACTTAGACCGTCGTGACCCGGACGGCGATACCGGTGCTCCCCCAATCGCGTGATGTATGTTTGCTTCAAATTTCGTTTACTTTTGGTATTTTATGAATTGATGGAATGTTTGCTTTTTATTTTATGTTATCATATGGCATTGGAGATGAAGTTTATTTTGTATTACATGGTGCTTACTATTTGGATGGTTAACAAGATTTCTTATAATGTTAGTTTGTACTTGTTTGAGACAGGTGTACAAATTTAACATGAATATATTGTTAGTTTGTAATTATTTTGGAAGTTAGGAATTTGAAATGAACTAGTGATGATAATTTGTAAAATGATTTGCGATGGATATTTGGGAAGGAATGAATTCCCTTGCAAATTTCGAATCAATATGCGATGGATATTTGCGAAGGAATGAATTCCCTTGCAAATTTCGAATCAATATGCGATGGATATTTGCGAAGGAATGAACTCCATTGCAAATTTTAAATCAATTTGCGATGGATATTTGCGAAGGAATGAACTCCATCGCAAATTTTGAATCAATTTGTGAAGGAAAACTATATCTTCGCAAAATTCATTCGCAAACATTTGCGAAGAAATCGATGCTTCGCTAAATTTTCTCACAAACATTTGCGAGGGAATTTTTTTCTCGGATCCAAATTAGCGAGCAGGTGTATAGCAATGACATGTATTACTTCGCAACTTCCCTCGCTAACATGTTTTACGAAGGAAATAATTTGATTTGCGAGGGAATTTGTAATTTCTTCTGACTTGATTGCTTGTTTATGCACTCTTTATGCCTTATGTGTTCCTAGTGGTAGCATTGTAATGTTAGTATTGTTTTCCTTGAAGGAAGGCAGGGATTTGGTATGAAAGTTAAGAGCTAAGTTTAGAATTATCTTGACCATTAATAAGAGTGTGATTCCAACTAAGACAAGTGATAGTAAAATAATTCACTCTCACAGTGACCAACATGTTTTAGAGGTTTTATGTGCTTTGAAGAAGTTAAGCGTTAACATTCATACGTTATAGTATACTTCAATTTACCAATTATTCACTTGATAGTGACCAGCCACCCCACCCCACCCCACCCCACACCACCCCAACTATTGGAACTACTTTTGTTACTAATTCTCCAACTTATGCAACTTGTAAGCTTCTATATAAAGAAGTGCTTGTAACATTTTAAAACTACGAAGAGGTGAAGATGAGTTATTGCATACTAAAATTTCAAACAAAGTTCACCCTCGCTTTTCTTATGATGCGATTTCGGTTAGTGTTGATATGGTTTTGTATTGGTGCATGGCTTCTCAAAATGTGCGTTCCTCTTTTCTTTTCTTTTTTTTTTTTTTATAATGTGAATCCGTAGCTGCTACTCGAAGGTGGGCTCTGGGTAAACCTCTAGTCGAACTTAATATCTTGCAAACTACGCCCGATAAGGCAAGTACACTAGGGCGAACCATGTGGGGCAGGTGGATCTGGAGGCGTCAGGGTTTGAATCCACTACCACACGATCACAAGTTCATTCCCCACGCCATTCTTGGGTCTCGGAAGGGTTGGTTTCCCCTAGGTTTTACCCAAATCGATTGAACTTGTGTCAATTGCTTGTTTTAGGCCTGCTTTTTTCTCTCGGGTACTTTATCATGTTGGATTTGGGATCAAATATGTATATCGAATATGTTGTTAAAGTCATTATTTTATTCAGTCTTATTATTTAAGTGGTCTAATTAATATAATTAATTATTGACTGATAGGTTTGATTGTTATGGAATGAAAGTGCAGCTACCCGTATAATATTATTATTTTGGTGACATGAAAAATTAATAATATTAATTAAGGGCATAATAGTAATTGCAATTATGTTTGCCCTATTATAAATAGGCTAGGGTTAGGTCGCCATGATCAGCACGCCGTAAAAGAGATCTGATTCTCCCTGCAGTTTTTGCTCCTCACCCGTCAAGGACAGAAAAGAAGCCGGCTCTCTGATCTTGGAAGACCAAACCTTTAATCACCCAAGATTTGTATATGGCTTCATCAGGTACGCTTCCGCTTTAAGGATCGGGCATTTAAATTCAACAATTGGTATCAGAGCATGTTGAATTATTTGGATATTCTGTCGGATCAATCGAATTTATTGGTATCGATTTTTTGGATTTCTTCCTTAGATGAAGTGATTTTTTAATTAAATTTATTAATTGAAAATTTTGATTGAATCCGGTGAATTATTATGGTTCGGCTTTTGCGCATCTGCTGTTTCTTTAATAATATAGATACATTAATGGCATGTTTGTATGTATATATATATGCAATTAATTAATTATGCATTCGTTGAAATCAATTCATTCATGAATATGTGTTGGATTATACAATTGCATATCTTGATCTCCGTGCCAATCCTTGTATTTTACTTTTATTTATGTATTTTACATTGGAATTCGTGTGCATGTTTAATGCAATAAATTGATTGGAGTTTTATTTTATAATACACAAACTGTACGAATGATGTATTAATGAATGTGTGCGCGCGTATTTATGTATGCATGCAATGGTTGCTCTCATGTTGTCTCGTGCCCTCCGCCACTTATTAATTAATATGTGTCTATGCATATATATATTAATTAATATATGATTGTAATTTCAATCATGTTTGTCTCATTGTATATTTTATGGAAACAGCATGTATATATATATATTTTTTTATCATGACTGTTATTAAACAATTTATGAAATTGATACATGTATCTTCAGAAATTAATTTTGCTTATATTGCAAATATTTCAACCTTCAGAATTGGAAACTCATTAATAATATTTGCTGCGTTTTGACGGTGAAAATCTAGTATTTGAAGTTGCCAAAGTAACCTCTCTTATATGAAATTTTTACTTGATAGCGTAAGTGTTTACATGTGTATTTTAATTCATGTGATTATTCTTCGGCCCAAAGGCAGTCGATAATTGACAGAATGAAATATACATCTGCGATAATATGTATGGGACAATTATATAGATTTAACTTATGTGAATAGTAAATCAGTCCAAAGATTGGTTGCTGTTTGACATTACCTTATTGTCCGTATATGATTATTGCAACAAGATGACTGCTTGCAGTTAATGGCATTGATCCAAAGATTAAACATTAATGTTGTGTTTAGTGTCTTGAGATGGGATTACATTATTTTATTTTGAGTTTCATTATGCTACTTGAGTACTTATGTGTATATTAATTTCTTGTTATCTTCAGGATCGAATCTTATGGTATCTTCTAACTATTCAGTCCCAATACTGTCTGGGGACAACTATCAGTACTGGAAAGAATCAATATTGATTCATTTGGGCTGTATGGATCTAGACCTGGCATTAAGGATAGACCAACCCCCTTCTCCTACGGAAGAAAGCACTGCAGATGAAAAACAGTTGTTTGAGAAGTGGGATAGGTCTAATCGCCTTAGTCTAATGATCATAAAGAAAAGCATTCCAGAAATCTTTAGGGGCACGATATCTGATGATATCATTACTGCTAATGATTTCCTTGTCGAAATTGAGAAACGCTTTACCAAAAGCGATAAGGCGGAAATGAGTACTTTTCTGAAGAGTCTCATTACTATGAGGTATAGCGGCAAAGGAAATATAAGGGAATACATCCTGAACATGTCTAATACTGCTTCTAAGTTGAAAGCACTTAAGTTAGACCTTTCAGAGGACATGTTAGTCCTATTGGTTTTGCTCTCACTTCCTACTCAATACGATCAGTTTAAAGTCAGTTACAACTGTCAAAAGGAGAAGTGGACTCTTAATGAGCTCATCTCTCACTTTGTTGAGGAAGAAGAAAGGATGAAGCGTAATAAGACTGAAGAGGTACATCTGGTGGATACCTCAAAGGATGCAGGCGGCAAGAAGAGAAAATATAAGGCCGTTAAGGTTGAGACTGCTAAGGCTCATGTTCCAGCTCCAGCTCCTCGGGCTCGTCCTGAAAAGATTTGCTTCTTTTGCAAGAAACCTGGACATGAGAAGAAGAATTGTACTAAGTTTCACGATTGGCGCGTGAAGAAGGGTACGTTTCTTACTTTGGTTTGTTCTGAGGTTAATTTAGCTTCAGTACCTCGAAATACTTGGTGGTTAGACTCTGGATCAACTACTAACATCAGTGTTTCAATGCAGGGTTGCCTGAGCTACCGAAACCCAACTGATGCTGAAAGACGCATTTACTTTGGAAATGGGGATTCAGTAGAGGTGGAAGCCGTGGGCATTTTCAAGCTGTTGTTGAGTACTGGACATTTTCTTGAATTGCAAGACACTTTTATTATACCGTCATTTAGACGGAATTTGGTTTTTGTTTCTTATTTGGAAAAATTCAGTTATCATTGTTCTTTTGGAAACAATAAAGTTGAGTTGTCTTTTAATTCATGTTTGGTTGGTTTTGGTACTTTTATGGTGAATGACGGTTTATATATACTTGATATTTTGGTTTCCTATAATGAGGCACTTAATATGGAATCAAAAGGTACTAAGCGAAAATTGCATGACTCTAGTTTATTGTGGCACAAACGTTTAGGTCATATTTCAAGAAACAGAGTTGAAAGACTCATTAAGGATGAAATCCTTGATTCCATAAATTTTTCAGACTTTGACGTTTGTGTCGATTGCATTAAGGGTAAACAAACCAAGGTTAAAAGGATAGGTGCTTATCGAGCTACGGATGTCTTAGAATTGATACATACAGACATTTGTGGGCCTTTTTCCACTCCTTCGTGGAACGGTCAACAATATTTTGTGTCATTCATAAACGATAATTCTCGATATGGTCATCTATACCTTATTAAGGAAAAATCTGAGGCACTGGACATGTTCAAAGCATTTAAGGCTGAAGTTGAAAATCAACTAAGCAAACGCATTAAGACTGTCAGATCTGACCGTGGAGGAGAATATTATGGCAGAAATGATGGCTCGGTGAACAACGTCCAGGTCCTTTTGCTGACTTCCTTAAGGAGTGTGGAATCGTCCCTAAATACACCATGCCCGGTTCACCTAGCATGAACGGTGTTGCTGAGAGATGAAACCGCACATTGAAGGATATGGTTCGAAGTATGATTAGTCAATCTACTTTGCCACCATCATTATGGGGAGAAGCATTAAAGACAGAAGTCTACATCCTTAATCGAGTGCCAACTAAGGCGACTGCCAAAACACCCTATGAACTCTGGATTGGGCACAAGCCTAGCTTAAATCATCTTAGGGTGTGGGGTTGTCGAGCTGAGGCGAAGGCCTATAGGCCAAATGAACCAAAGCTAGCACCTCGTACAGTAAACAATTATTTTATTGGCTACTCGGAACGGTCAAGGGGGTATAAATTTTATGATCCCACATCAAGAACTATTTTTGAGACGGCTACTGCCAAGTTCTTTGAGGATGTTGAGTTTAGGGGGAGAAATACAATTTTAGACTTTACTTTTAAGGATCAAGAAATCACTGATGTGATTGATCAAACACCTCATGAGTTAGCAGTCATTCCAGCTCCCATAGAGTTTCAAAGTGCGACTGAGGAACCCGTTCGTATAGAACAGGAACCTATGCCTATGGAACAAACTCAAGAAACTCAAGAATATACAGTTCAAGAGCCAACGTAATTGCGTAGATCCACTAGAGAATGAAGAAATGCCATTCCGGATGATTATGTGACATTTCTTCAAGAAAGTGAGGATAATGATGGCATGACTGAGGATGATCCAATTAATATTTATCATGCCATGAAGGGTCCTTATTCAGATAAATGGATTGATGCGATGCGTGATGAGTACAAGTCAATGCAAGACAATAAAGTTTGGGAACTTGTCCCATTGCCAGAAGGTGCAAAACCCGTAGGTTGCAAATGGATTTTTAAAACCAAACGGGATGCAAATGGTAATGTGGAGAGGTATAAGGCACGTCTTGTAGCTAAAGGCTATACTCAGAAAAGGGGGATTGATTATAAAGAGACTTTCTCTCCGGTTTCTTCGAAGGACTCTTTTAGGACAATCATGGCTCTTGTGGCATACTTTGATTTAGAGCTCCATCAAATGGATGTTAAGACGGCGTTTCTGAATGGTGACATTAATGAAACGATCTATATGGTACAACCAGAAACTTTTGAGGTCGGTGACCCAAAGCAAATGGTTTGTAAATTAAGAAAATCCATCTATGGGCTCAAACAAGCGTCTCGACAGTGGTATCACAAGTTTCATCAAGTAATTCTCTCATATGGTTTTGGGATGAATGTGGTTGATGATTGTGTTTATCATAAGTTCAGTGGGAGCAAGTTTATTTTCTTGGTTTTGTATGTGGATGACATTTTGCTTGCCACAAATAATGTGAGCATGTTGCACGAAACTAAGAAATTTCTCTCGAGTAACTTTGAAATGAAAGATCTTGGTGAAGCATCTTTTGTATTAGGGATCCAAATATATCGTGATAGATCTCGGTGTATTCTCGGATTATCTCAAAAGAGCTATATTGATAAAATACTCGAGCGATTCAGCATGCAGAAATGCAAGCCGGGAGATACCCCTATAGCTAAAGGAGAGAAATTAAGTCTCAGCCAATGCCCTAAAGTAAATCTGGAAATTGAGGAGATGGAAAAAATCCCCTATGCCTCGGCAGTTGGGAGCCTCATGTATGCACAAGTATGTACACGTCCAGATATTGCGTACATAGTCGGTGTGTTAGGCAGATACCTTAGTAATCCTGGATTGGATCACTGGAAGGCAGCCAAGAGGATGATGAGATATCTGAAGAGAACCAGTAATCACATGCTCACATATAGGAGGTCAGACCAATTGGAGATCGTTGGATACTCTGACTCCGACTTTGCAGGATGCCAAGATAGTAGGAAATCTACATCTGGCTATATTTATATGTTGGCTGGTGGGGCCATCGCTTGGCGCAGTGCCAAACAGACACTCGTTACCAGTTCCACGATGGAAGCTGAGTTCGTGGCGTGTTTTGAGGCATCACAGCAAGCGATTTGGCTAAAGAACTTTGTCGCTGGGCTGCGAATCATTCCGATGGTTGAAAAACCCATCAAGATTTTCTGTGACAACAATTTAGCCGTTGAATACTCCAACAACAATAGGAGTTCATCCAGGTCAAAACATATTGACATTAAGTTCCTAGTTGTGAAGGAGAGAGTGAAAGATCATCATATCTCGATCGAGCACTTAGGGATGAAATCTATGTTAGTAGACCCCCTAACTAAAGGTGTAACGCCTAAGGTCTTCCATGAGCATACTGCTCATATGGGTGTGTTACAATTTGAGGAAGCTTCACTGTAGTGGGAGTATGCATTTACATTCTTTTGTCGTTCACTTGATATTTGTTTTATACTCTTTTGATCATTATTTCGGTTATGATGTTTTGGACATTATGATTAAGTAATTTACGATCTCATTCAGTTTGCACCAGTAGAAAATTGACATATTTAGATCACACTTATGTAATTTTCTCTCTGCACATTCCATGATTGATCTATGTCATTTGATTACACTGATATTTATGATTACTGTGAGTTTAGCTGTTGATACGGCGAATGCTTCTTTAGTCCTATATTGCTGTGATTGATGGACCAGATTGTTGCAAGTCTTGTTTTATAATGACTGAAAATTGAGCTCATAAGGAACAATATGTTCATTCAGACACATACTAGATCCAGTGGGAGATTGTTGGATTTGGGATCAAATATGTATATCGAATATGTTGTTAAAGTCATTATTTTATTCAGTCTTATTATTTAAGTGGTCTAATTAATATAATTAATTATTGACTGATAGGTTTGATTGTTATGGAATGAAAGTGCAGCTACCCGTATAATATTATTATTTTGGTGACGTGACAAATTAATAATATTAATTAAGGGCATAATTGTAATTGCAATTATGTTTGCCCTATTATAAATAGGCTAGGGTTAGGTCCCCATGATCAGCACGCCGTAAAAGAGATCTGATTCTCCCTGCAGTTTTTGCTCCTCACCCGTCAAGGACAGAAAAGAAGCCGGCTCTCTGATCTTGGAAGACCAAACCTTTAATCACCCAAGATTTGTATATGGCTTCATCAAGTACGCTTCCGCTTTAAGGATCGGACATTTAAATTCAACATATCACTCTTGTTTCTCTCTTATTATTTTCGGACAATTGAGAATAAATTCTCAATTTTTTCACAAATTTATTTATAGTCAGTCCCTACTATTAATTCATGACATTGCCACTCCCCCATTTTCTATTTCAATTTATTCTCACTCGCCCATCTCGATTTCCTTTCCATCTCCCTAAATCGCTGTTATCTTTCGCGCGAAATTGGTATGGAAAATCCAATCCGGAGGGGCAGTTAACGTCGATTGCAACATCGACACAGCTGTCCGGCGTTTTGGAAGACCTATTTCTCTCCTTTCTCCATGTATCTTCCACCATTGCGCCGGTGGTCGACCAAGGGTTTAGAGGATCGGTGATTTCTCTCTCCCCTAAGCCCCTGCAATTCATGGCGGCTCGACCAAGGGTTTAGAGGATTCAATTCATCCTGCCTCGGTTTCTCTCTTTCTTCTTCATGACTTCTTCAGCGGTGCCTCTTCGGAAAGCTACAGGTGGATCAATATTGTAAGTTCAACCTCTTTATAATCATTAATCAGAAGTATGAGAACTTTTCTGGAATTTTTGATATCATGCTGTTTATGTATTCTTATATAATTTTTTGTTTGTTTGGATTTTGTGTTTATTGTCTACCCAGGGAAAATCACAACAAGCAAACACTGACTTTACTTCAAATGGATAGGTTTTGAGTTAGAAAGGAAATAGTTATTTTGTGAAAACTGTTGCTGGAAGCCCTTCGGTTGTGTTATACAAGTAGGTTTTACTTTACACACAAAGTAGTATTTTTGTGATTTAAGAAAATTTTGGTTGAATGTTATACCATGGAAAAAATTTTGCTATCCAACCTTGTGCAGGGTTCATATTTAATTAATAACTATTTGGATCTCTATCATAAGTTAAAGAATTAAAGAATTGTTCATCGCCATCACCATGCACATTGAAAACCTACGAGTATGTAAAGTAGCATGGAAGTCTTGCACTTTGTACTTGACATGTTTTTCACATCATTGCTAATTTACATATGTCTACTTTTTTCTTTCTTTTTAAATTATGATTATTAGCACACCAGAGATAATGCTTCTTTTCCAATGAAGATACAAGAGCTGCATCTATCGAGATTGAATTTTAAGTATTTACTCATTTTCATTTTTGCTACTGTATAAGTTCTAGGATTTTGTGTTGAAATTATAGTTTAAAGATTAATAAATTGATTCTGCTGTGATTGGACTATTATATCTCTATATTTTTGTTTATACAAATTTTAATTTTGACTGTATTTAAAAAAAAAAAAAAGGGGGTATAAAAATTTGGTGGTACTCTGGTTGTAGAAATTTGAGTTTTTTTTTTTTTTTTTTGCTGTGTTTTGGAAAAAACAGAATTTTGAATGAAATGATTGTTGGATATAATACAAATAAGTATTTGGTGTGATATTTTGAATGTATATAATTTTTTTAATATAATATGATAGATAAAAAGTAATTGTATAAATAAAGATTAAACAATAGTTTACTGTAGATGATTAGTTAAGACGTGTAATTTGTTTCTCAATTCTATAAGTTAGTTGACCAATGGAAAATTTGGTGTATGACTTTTGATATTAAATTTAAATCAAATTTTTTTTTTTTTTTTCCTTTAGAGGTCATGCCTGAATTTTATTGTTTTTGTGTATGATTGGTCCGTTTTGATGGAGAGAGAGAAAAGCATTTTGAAATTGTTAATCATATGTTCACCTTAAAACACGCTTCATGTAATTGTTTTAGAAGAGCATACTATGTTCGAGGATCTTTACAAAAATCTATTGGAAAGATGGAATAATGTAGCTCTTAGTATTTTACTATTCAGAATTGAAATACTAAATACCTAAAAGGATATTTATTTACTAATTTTTTTCTTTGTTATTTCTGGGGCGAGATAGTAAGTTTCTCGATTAATCAATGAAACAACTGAAATTATAGTTTCAAATGAAAGTACTAGCCTTATCTTAATGCAGAGATGCATTGTTAATGATTGTCAGACATTTAAGGTCTCTAAGATTTTAGAAGGTTGCAATAATTCTACTATTACAAACCAGAAAGTTTTCACATGCCAAAAGAATGTGTACTAAAATTATTGTGGTGTTCAATGAGTGGGTATTGTAGAACTTTTAAAATAGTACTTCCTCCATCATGCAAATGTGTGCTCATTTGACGGGGCACGAATTTTAATAAAAGTGAGTAATAATTGTTATTTTTTCTTTTATAGTAAAAAAAAGTACAAAAGTATAATGATTTTTTACTTACAAAGGAAACGAAAATATTTTTTGATGACAACTAGAAAAGAAAGTGAGTATAGATTTAAATGACGGAGGAAGTATATATATATTTTTTTAATTTTGATAGGATGTACATAAATCCTTTGTTGTCAATATGGTTTCCCTGTAATTATTTTTGGCATATTGGATATTATGTAATATTATAATCAAATATACAACAGTAAGACCAAATGTGTATTTACACGTGTTTGTATAATGTGTAGATTTTACCTTTGCATGCTCTCCGAGAATTGGTGAGAATATTATCCTATGAAATCCACCTCGTTAAAAGTATTACGAGTAATTATATAGTTCTCAAAATGATTGATTTTCATAAATAAGGTTACACATACATAAGTATGCATATCTGGGATATTTAAAATGCATATATGAGTATGTAAAAATGAAACAGATAATAAGGATAATGTATGTAGTTACGTGAATAAAGTAATCAAGTATTAACACTTGGTTTATAAGTACATATATATACAATTCAAATGTATTATCTCTAAAGTAGCAGGTTTTATTAAATTTAGTTGAGTTCTTACAGCGATGGAGAATTCTCTAAATGAGCTCTTACAATTTGGATTATTATGTTACAGGTCAAAATATTTTAAAAGAGAAGTGTTTTTCCTATTACATGAAAACCACAATAGAAGTTCTAGTAGTAGATTACAACTCTTATTTTCAAGTAAATACTACATTTGTCTTGTGTTACTTCGTGAGAGCGAATTTAGGTTGCATCAACTGTTTAAAATTTCATAGTAGCGCAATGTAGCCTATTAATGAAAAATATTTTAACAAACTTTTTTATGACTTTGTTTACCATCCACAGTAGATATTGGATATTTATTGTATATATGTAATGGTGTTTTGCCGTTGAATTCTTGTAAACGTGAACTATTTGCATTTTAATACTCTCTAAAATAAGTGAGAATACTATCATGTTGAATTCATTCTTGATTACCATTAACAAATGGGTATATTGTACCCAAAATGATCAATTTCTTAAGTAGGGGTTTCCCGGGTATAAATATATGTATACAGAGCTTTTGATATTATATTATAGGTACATAACTACCGATTCACAACATAACTATCATGTATGTAGGTACGTAAATATGTGTACTGGGTATAAACACTGACAATAGAGAGAAATATATATTTATAACTAAGATATTAGTTGTAAAGTACTAAGTATCCGTGAATGTAGTTGATTTCTTACAACAACGGTCAATCCTCTAAAAAAATGGGGCATAAAGAACTCGGTGAGAGCATTTCCTATATTATTTTAGACTCATATGGAGAGAATTATAAATTTTCATTCTCCTAGAAAACTATCAAGGTGACATTAGTTTTAGGAGTATATATATACATTCAAAAAGACATTATCCGTAAAGAAGCAAATATCTTATAATTTAGTGAAGTTCTTATATGAAAGACTGCAATAGGTACATAGTTAATAGGATTTTGTACACCAAGCCAAACGGGGGGTACTTCGGACTACGCTTGTACATATATCATACAATTTAACTTAAAGTCATTTCTGACTTGTTTAGCCATCTATAGTAAATATGTGTTGTTTATCTTTTCATACAATTCAAGGTGTCGCGAGAATACTATCATGATAAATTCATCATTGGTTACTGATATCAAGTATATTTTGAACAAAAAATGATCGATTTTCCAAGCACATGTTACCAGGGCGTAAATACTTGTTACTGAAGCATACACTACAAAAAACATAGTATATTTGTAACGGAATTCCGTAACTAAAGATCACGTAGCTAACGTAATTCCATCATTAATTCCGTCTCTAATATCATTAGTAACGGAAAAAGTAAATTTAGAGACGAAAAAATCTTGTTACAAAAATGATATTTTCTTGTAGTGATATGACACCAATATTATAGATACATAAGAAATGCTCTACGGTATGTAGGTATTTGATGTAGGTATGTAAGTATGTGCTTTAGGTACAAACAACGACATTTAATGTATGAATGATGGTTGATTAGGTATTATCTGTGTAGTAATAAGTATTCTTGAATATGGTTGGTTTCAGATAATCTTCTGACGGAGGGGCCAATTCATGAACTCGATTAGAGTACTTCCTCTCCCCGCCTCCGATGAAAAAGTTTGGGCATGGCATGTTTACATTTGACGGTTTTTATTTATATTTGTTTATGTTTTACTACTTAATTTCATTTTAAAAAGTAACATATATGATTTTTAATTTATTTAAAATATTATACTTAATTACTATTTTATCTTTAAATTAATAAATAAAATTACAAAATAAATATATATATAAGTAAATATTGGATGTTTATTGTATATTTATGGTGGTATTTTTCGATTGCATTTTTGTAAACATATAGGTATTTGAAATGATAATGTATGTAGGTATCTAAATGTATGTACCGTCTATAAACACTGGCAATAGAAGTATATATATTTATATCTAAGTATGTCATTAGTAAGCTTCATGTCATAAGTATATTGACAGCACGCATTAGCGTATATATTCTAATTTTGGGTATTTTATTAGTACTATGTATGTATATAAACTGTTACTAAAAGTATATCGTGGGCATTCGATCATACTAACTCAAATTTATAAAATTTTCACACATAATTCTAATTATTTATAGAATCATTTAAAATTCAGTCCGAACAACCGAGACAATTCCGAATAAAATAATATCTTTCATCAATTCCACATATGAAGGTTTCACACAAACAAAGATTACATAGATGGAGGACCTTTTAAAAATCGAGCAATAATTTTACCGATATAGATTTTCACGCCATTATATTCGCTACCAAAGCCCCCGTAAGAATGGACCATCGGGTTTGGATGTAACACTCGACAAACATAAAGACCGAAGGACCGCAGAATGGTCGTCATCCCCCTTCACCTCCTTGTTATTGCCCTCTTTGACACTGCCATACTCGTTTTGTCTGGGTTGCTCGATGTAGATGGAGTTGCAGCCAACAACAACATAACCATTAGAGATATATGCATATATATATATATGAAATGGCTTTGATGGGGACTTTTCCTGTAAACTTTTGGCCATTCTCTTCTGCTGATTTGAATGTAAAGATGATAGCTTCTGCTATGTTGTATAAGAAAAAAAAAAAAAAAAAATCTTAGCTTTGACACAAACAGAGACATATAATATAGGAACCATAGGTTACACTGCTTTCAAACGAACAAAATAAGATATAAAACACGAATTTTTAAAAAATAAAAATAAAAAATTGAGAAAAAAACAATACACTTAGGTTTTTACGCTTCGCCTGGGTGACGGGATGGATTAAAGATTCTTTTTAGCTTTGTTTCATTCACTTCATCGGTATTTGCGAGAAATTGCAGCAATTGAGAGCACGAAAAAGGAGTATAAGTTTTTCTCCGCGGGTCTGAGAAGTGTGTGACAGTTTCTTGTCTCACCCCCACAATAAAATGTGACTGTAATTATTATTTTTATTTTTTATTTTTTTTATTTTAAAATATCCAAACAAATGTACATATAAAATAAATAGAGGTATATTAGTAGAACAACTTAGGTAGAGAGGTAGAGCAGAATGTGCTATAAATACATAAAATAATATTGAATATATTTTAGGGGTACATCAAATTTCCACTGTGCAAATTGATAGGAAATATAAAATGGTAACCAATACTAAACTAATAGGTAAAAGAGGAAATGCATATCAATTTTCTTATAATAGTGACTAAATGAAACTAAATATGGATGATAAGGAATTTTATCCAACTCCCTATTATTTTCTCTCATTTAGTCCATTTATTTTCTCTCATTTTCATTGTTGTTATAGGTGATATCAGAGCTAATCTCATCACTTTCTAGTGTATTGATGATAATTTGAATATTTAGCATATTTGTTCAATGCAAAGTATTAAGTATGTTGTCTTATGTGCAATTTCTAAGAAAAAATCTCCTTAATCACTTACTTTTACTCTTATGCATTCATATATTTTACATATAATAAGTATGTTTCTAAGAGTTTAAAGAGAATTTAGGTTAAGTTGGTCGATTTTAGGTGAAAATCTTCGACATTGAGATAATTGTTACTGGGTGTCCAATATATTTTCTATGAGTTAAGAAGTTTATCAATAAAGATATAACTTTCTTCTCCGACCGTCATCCCAAACTTATTAAGGCTATTTCTGACATTTTTTCTTATAGTCACCATGCTTTTTGTATAAGATATTTGGTGGATAACTTCAAAACAATAGGTACGTTCATTCTCTAACAATTTTATGTTCAATATTTGGTTTGTTAATTTGATTTTTGTTTGCACCAAATCATTCATAAATATCCACAATATAACAAGAAGGCATTAGAAAAGACTTTAAAAAAATGATGTATGCTTCTACATGGTTAAAGTATGAGTATAATATTAAAAAAAATAGTCAAGGCAATGCAAGAAAATTCGTTGTCCAATCACAACCACAATGTTAGGCTAATGTGTAGTTCCAATGAAATCGTAGTAAAATTAACAACATCATTAAGTCTTGGAATAATTGGATCAAGTTATTACGCTCAATACCTCTGGTTGGAATGGTTGACCACATTTGTCAACAAACAATGAAGATGATGCATGAGAGAAGGGAGAAGTCATTACATATGTTGAGGTCGAGGTTGTGCCCAAAGCCAGAGAAACTATCTAAGCACTAATTGGCCTCTCAAACCTTACGTGTGTCGAGATCTTCTAACTCGCATTTAAGGTCATAACTGATTAGGATAATTGTACCGTACACCTCCTACGTAGAATGTATTCATGCAATGAATCATAGTTGTATCGTATACCATGAAAACATGCTTATGCTTGTATTGAAAAAAACAAAGCATTGGTGTATAACTATTGTGATGAAGCTTATTGTGTGGAATTGTATAAATATGCGTATAAAGTTGCAATAATATTCATTCTAATCATTGATTTGAGTAGTTATGAGGTTGAAGACAATGATCTAATAAATGCTCCAACAATGCGGTTGCAACCTAGAAGAAGAAAAATGAAAAGGATTCTATCACAAGTGGAGGTTCAAGTCAGGAAACACAAAAGTATGGTAGAACCGGACACAACCGTTGAACTTGCAAAAAAGCTCCTTTGTAGTTTCCTATTGAAAAGTTTCTTTTTGTTCACAAACAGATGTATCTTGTTATTATATATAATATAGTATGAGTTTTAACATACAATAAGTTGAATCTTTGTTGATAATTTGTCATAAAGTTGCATACATCACTACGATAGTTTACAAAGAATGAATAAAAAAAACGAAAACTAATAATTTCAGCGAAAACCAGGGACCCACGAGCTCAAAAAAATATGTTATGTTTTCCCCAAAATAGGTATTTTCTTGGCTAAAATCTATTGTTTTCAACGGAAAGACAACTTATTTACATGAGCTAGCAGAAACAGACTGTGTTTCCGCTGAAAATAGTTAGTTTTAAGATTACATATTTGTAACTTTTTTAGTTGATAATATCACACTTTTTAAAAGGTAACATCATAAGTTTAGTGAATTCAGTGACAAATTTCTCGGTTATTTTGGATAATCTTTCAATGCACTGTTGAACCAAATTGAAAAATTAGAAGAAAAAAATAACAAAAAAAAACAAAAAACAAAATATTTAGGTTTAACATTTAATCAATGAGAATAAAGTATTTACAAGATATACAATAATGAACACTACACCATCAATGCACACAACTTGACCTACTAACAAGAATTGGCCGCACTCATAATACATTTCGCAATGATTGTCCGATAATCATCAACAACTATTTCTTTTACTTTTCTCCTTGTATATTTGATATCTTGTATATAACACTTAGTTCATAAGCACAAGACATATCCGCATTCCATTGATCCCATTGTTTGTTGGCACGAAAACACAAGAACCCGGTAGTCCAATGTACGCAACAAGTATTTGTACAAAAATTTGACCTACATAAACAAATATAATACTTTATAAATTGATATATTTTTACTCAAAAACATAATATGCAATATATAAAGTCACTTACAAGTGTATTTCCAGTCACTTTGACCATCACACTGCATAATTAATTCTGATGCTTCAAGGTCATTTCAATGATGTCCAAGACCATCAAATGCAAATGAAATAACTTTTGTAATAGAATTAAAATATATCTATATCCATTTTTAACCTTTCCGTCTATTGAGGAAAGAGTTATACGGACCAAACGTTGCAAATCAAAATACAGTTGGTCCAATGTCATTTGGCTCGGCCTTATTTTTTATTCATTTTTTTAAAAATGTCCATCATCGTGCTCTATATCATCAAAATGCACTCTACTAATACAATAGTTTACTACTTTATATTCAATAATAATGGATGTATAGAATTAATTTTTAAAGGTAGTGCAAATTATGTGGGTACATATCCGACTAAGTATATAATTTCATGTTTCAACTGGTACTCTTTGTTGCATAGGAACTCTATATAGAATTCAATCACATCGCTTCTAATAGGCTATCCAACTAATAGTCCGAGAAAAAAGCCCCCTAAGACGTGCAGTTTCTTGCTATGTTATACGATTAACCTTCAAAGTAGGTAGAGATTAGCAATGTCTTAAAAACAAAAAGGATAACTTGTCACTTACCCAAAATCTATATTATTCGTGAAAGAATCTATTATTTCATAGTTACTTTCTCCTAAACACTCTCACCCGCACTAATCCAATCGATTGCGATATGCCTCGAGCTTTGATTGCTCAACTATCTTGTTCACGTCAACTTTATCCTCCATTGAACCGTCAATATAAGATGGTATACATAAAAAAAAATTATTTATTTATCATTTTACAAAAGAAATTTGGATATATGCACAAAGAAACCTACTTTTATACAAGTTGGCATTTCCTTTAAAGTCTTTCACTTTTAAGGCACAATAGTGCTATTCAAATGAACGAATTTATCATTCAGCTTCATTTTTGTATCCACTAGAGATCGGACATTGAGGATAATTGATAACGATTCTGATCATTTTCTTGTATTTTTCTTTGCATTAACTGTAAGAGCATAGAGCATGATGCTTCAAGGAGTAATAAGTGGCTCTCTCTCGGCAAAGATTAACAATTCTTTCTCACCTACTTTAGACGAGGATAGATTGATCACTTTACCCGTTACTCTTTCCTCATTTCAAACTCCTTAAGATATTGAGTCGGTCTTTGGACCTCAGGCTGCAACCTCTCGACGGCAAGAGATTTCTAAATAGTACAATTGTAATTTCATTGTTGAAGCAGTAGTGACATGCGAAAAAATGATAATAATAATCTACTTATATTCTCTACTACTCAAGCTACCCTTAGGGTGCGTTCTAGGTAAACCCCTGGCCGAACCTAATAACTTGCAAACTAGGTCCGACAAGACAAGTCATACTAGGCGAACTATAAGTGGCAGACAATACCTGCAATCATGAGAATTTAAACTCATGATCTCACGGTCACGAGTTCATTCCCACACTATCAAGTCATCACTTATGGGACTAATATATTTTTTTAATAATACTTATAGAGAATTATGTCATTAAAAGATACAAAATGAACAAATCCAATATATATATAGTGCATCGTTAATATATAATAAACAATTACATTAGTAATATCATACCAACAATTATAAATACTTCATATATACGAAATTAATAATTTAGCTTTGTTAAATTTTGACTCTCCAAGTGTACACACGTCTTATTTAATTAGTAAGATGCTCATACCTTTAAACATCACCACAAAAACACAATTATCTTTAAAATTTCAATAATTTCAATTTTGTTTCCTTATAAAATCTAATTAAAAGTTTACAACATTCAAATTTGAATTGATAATTTTCATATATATATATATTGATATACCTTAAATTTAGTTTATCACTTCGTTGAGCTTTTACAGGGGTCTCGCTGACCGGTCGGGGGGTCAAGGGCGGCGAAATCCCCCTTGGCTGGGGTCCGGGGGCGCGGAGTTGTCTCGGCCCCATGGTATGCAATATTGGGCTTTGAAGTTGGATGAACTCATATGATGTATTGTCTTAGTTTATTTGAATAGAATTTGAGATATGAAATCTGTAATCTGTAACGCAATTGTTTCATTGGTGAACTATGTAAATTTGTGTCTTCTTTACATTTATGTTTGTTATTCGATCATTAATCCTAATTCGTCAGAACAATATATATATTATCAAAATTAAGATGCCAAAACATATAAACGTTATATTTCAAAATCTATTTTCTAAAATAGAAATAATATAATCAAAATTGAAATGCCAAAACATATAAACGTTATATTTCAAAATCTATTTTCTAAAATAGAAATAATAATAAGTTTACAAATAATAGAGGTAAGTGCAAAATGTGTTGAGAATGATTCAAAGAGTCAAGTAGGTAACCACTAAAATAGGAAATGGTTGAGGAGTCAATAACAAAGTCAGAACCTGTTAGCTTTATCCCTATTTCTCTGCATCAATTTGTTTAATTATGTTAATCTACCTGTTGAAATGCCTATATAAGGCTGTTCTGAATTATCAATAAAACATATAAGTTTGTTTAATATATTTTGAGTGTGTTCTTGTGATCAGTTACCACCAACATTTCTGGTATCAGAGCAAAGTTTTGCAAACTTAGGCTCCTCAATTAGCCTACTGAAAATGACGTCAAGCAGTATGAAATGCTTCCCAGCCACAAATCCCCATCTTCAAAGGTGATGCATATGAGTTTTGGAGTATCAAAATGAAGACCTTGTTCAGGTCACAAGATTTGTGGGAATTTGTTGAAAATGGAATCTCTGCAACAAATAAAGATGATAAGGAAGCAGTCAAGAGAGATGCAAAAGCCTTATTTCTTATTCAGCAAGCCGTCAATGAAACAATTTTCTCACGGATTGTAACTGCAACTTCAGAAAAGAACGCATGAGATATCCTCAAAACTGAATATCCAGAATCTGCAAAGGTAATTACAGTAAAATTGCAATACCTCAGAAGATATTTTGAAATAGCAATTATGAAACCTAATGATGCGATACAAGACTATTTTGCTAGGATTTCGGCTATTGTCAGTCAAATGAGAGCATATGGTGAGAATGTGGAAAATTTTACTGTTGTGTCCAAGATCTTAAGGAGCTTACCCCCTAAGTTTGATCATGTAGTTACAACAATAGAGGAGTCTAAAGATCTATCCACTTACACAGTGGATAAACTCATGGGCTCTTTACAAACACATGAAGTCGGAATTAACAGAACTGCACAAAAAGAAGAAGAACAGGCCTTCCAAATGCAGGGGGAGCAAGCATGTGTTGCATCAAACCGGGGCAGAGGTAGTGCTACGGCTTGAGGAAGGGGACATGGACGGATGAGTATAATTCAATGCACTCATTGCAAACGTTATGGGCATAAAGCGAATGACTGTTGGAGTAAAGAACCATGCACCTACTACAACAAGTACGGACACAAAGAAAAAGATTTTTGGAGTAAAGATACGCAAGTGCAATACACATGAGAATAAGACTACTTATTTATGGCGAAGATAGGCCCTCAAACCTTCTATAATGAAGTCTAGTTTCTTGACAGCGCATGCTCAAACCACTTGACAGGTGATAAAGGAAAATTCAAAGAACTCGACGAGATACACATATCACATGTCAAACTTGGGGATGATAAACAAGTTCAAATTGAAGGAAAATGAACTGTTGCTATTAACATTGGTGGGCAAACAAAGCTAATTAAGAATGTTGACTACGCTCCAAGTTTAGCTCATAATTTGATAAGCGTAGGACAGTTGGTTGACTCTAGATATTCTGTGACATTTGAACAAAATGCCTGCATGGTCAAGAAAAAAACTGGTGAAGTGCTGTTGGAAGCCAAAATGAGTGGAAATAAGATGTTTCCTATAAACTTTCTATATACATGAGCGTATGGAATGATGAGCAACAATTTCAGTGAATCTGAACTATGGCACCAAAGGTATGGTCATCTCAATCTCAAGGGACTACAGTTACTTGCAAACAAGGGAATGGTAAAAGGCTTACCAACTGTCAAGGAACTAACACATGTATGTCATGGTTGTGCCTTAGGGAAGCAAGCAAGGAGATCTTTCCCTGTAGGACAATAAAAAAGAGCTGGAGAAAAACTAGCATTAGTCCATGTTGATATTTGTGGTCCAATGAAGACAAAATCACATGCTGGTAGCAAGTATTTTCTATTTCTTATTGATGACATATCAAGAATGTGTTGGGTATACTTTCTCACTTGCAAGTCTAAAGCCTTTGAATGCTTTAAGAAGTTCAAAGTATTAACATAGAACCAAAGCAGTCAAAAGATTAAGGTTTTGAGGACTGACAGAGGAGGAGAATTATGTTCAACGAAATTCAACAAATTCTGTGAAGCATATGGAATTAAAAGGGACCTTACAGCTTCTTATACTCCAGAGCAAAGCAGAGCGCAAAAATAAAACCATAGTGAAAATGGCTCATTCTATGATTATTGCGAAAAACCTGGTAAATGACTTCTGGGCTGAAGCTGTCGCTACTGCTGTTTACTTCATCAACATATCTCCAACGCAAGAAGTATGGAACAAGAAACATTTCAAAGCCTGGTATGAGTTTAAACCATCAGTTAATCATCTTCGCATATTTGGCTTTTTATGTTATGCTATAGTGACCACTATTCGTCACAAACTTGAGCCGAAAACAAAAAAATATATCTTTGTTGGTTACAGCTCAAATTCAAAGGCATACAGATTGTTTGAACCAGAAAAAAAAAAAAAAAAAAAAAAAAACAGATAGTAATTAGTCGAGATGTTCAATTTGATGAGAACTTGTCATTTGAAGAAGATGGTGCAACACAAACTTCCATGCAGAAAATGATTCCCTCTGAAGAGCAGGAAGAAGATCATGACCTAAGCAACAACCATCCAGCAGAAGGTAGCAGCAGCACCTTACCAACATCCCGAAAAGAAGGTCAAATGGTTGAAAAGGCTCCTCAACAGCAGCTGCGTAGAAGTGCTCGTGGTTTAATTCCTAAACGCAGGTTTCAGATTGAAGGTGGTGATGATGATGAAAGCGGTGATGAGGCATCCGATCAATGTGATAAGATTGATAATGTTGAGACCTGTACATTCGCATTGATTACCGAAGAACCAAAATGCATTGAATCTGCAATGCCAAGTGATGTATGGAAGTAAGCAATGAATGAAGAATTGCTAGCCATAAAGAAAAATGGTACATGGGAATTATCGGATCTACCAGAAGGAAAGAAAGCCATCAGTCTAAAATGGATATTCAAGATTAAATACCATTCAGATGGAAGTATCCAGCGGCATAAAGCAAGGTTAGTGGCGCGTGGTTATGTTTAGGAATACAGAGTCGACTATTGTGAGACATTTTCTCCAGTGGCCCGCATTGAAACTGTAAGACTAATTCTTGTTGTTGCGGCTATATGTATGTGGACAATTTTTCAATTTGATGTCAAATCCGCATTCCTGAATGGGGACTTGCAAGAGGAAGTTTACGTGCAACAACCAGAAGGGTTCGTGATACTTGAACATGAAGACAAAGTGTACAAGTTGAGAAAAGCTTTATACGGGTTGAAACAAGCTCCACGAGCTTGGTATAGTAAAATTGACGGATTCTTTCAGAAGAATGGATTTCAAAGAAGCCCAAATGAACCAACCCTATATATCAAGCATGAAGGTATGTCTGATGTGGTACTGGTTAGCCTATATGTTGATGACATTATCTATACTAGTTCATTTATGCAGCTTATTAATGACTTCAAGAATGATATGATGCATATGTTTGAGATGACAGACTTGGGGAGGCTCATTTTTTTTCTTGGTTTAGAAATTACTCAAACCAATATTTCTTTCGCAACAAAAATATGCCAATGATCTTCTGCAGAAATTTGGTATGAAGATGTGTAATGCTGTAGAGACTCCAATGAATATAAATGAGAAACTGACACCCAACGATGGAACTGGATTGGCGGAAGCAAGAACATTCAGGAGCTTAGTGGGAAAACTCATCTATTTAACTCACAGCCGACTAGATCTTGCTTTTCTTGTGGGTTTAATATCAAGATTCATGCATAAACCCACAAAACAACATCTTGGTGCGGCGAAAAGAGTTCTCCAATATGTCGTTGGAACAAGAAATCTAGGAGTATGGTGTGTGGCGAAGGAAGAAAAATTGGAGCTAACAGGTTACATAGATAGTGATTGAGCGGGAGCTCAGGATGATAGAAAAAGTACGACAGGCAATTGTTTCACTCTTGGTTCAGGTCCAATTTCATGGACGTCAAAGAAACAACCCACGGTGACACTATCATCTACCGAAGCAGAGTACGTAGCGATCACAGCAGCGGGGTGTCAAGCAGTGTGGCTGAGAAAATTACTCAGCGATTTATATCATGAACAAAAAAAAAAACTACAATCATGTTTTGTGAAAGTGTATCTTCCCTACCCATAGCTAAGAATCCGGTCATGCATCGAAGGACAAAACACATAGAGATTAAGCATCACTACATTCGAGAGCTAATTGCAAATGAAAAAATAGTGGTAGCTTCCTGCAAATATGATGATCAGTTAGCTGATCTATTCACAAAAGCACTTCCAAAAGCAAAGCTTTAAGATCTTAAAGCGCTTTTGTACATTACCTCATTTGAATTGTTGAGAATGATTCAAAGAGTCAACTAGGTAACCACTAAAATAGGAAATAGTTGAGAAATCAATAACAAAGACAGAAGCTGTTAACATTATCCCTATTTCTCTACATCAATTTGTTTAATTATTTTAATCAAATGCCTATATAAAGGCTCTTCTAAATTATCAGTAAAATATAGACGTTTATTTAATATATTCTAATGTTTTTTTTTTCCAAAAAGATTTTAATATAATCTTTATAAAAGAGATGTAAAAGTGTGGGGTAAGTAGCCAAGTGCATGTGGACGCAATTCCATAACTAATACAAAGAATTGATATATATATATATATATATAATGAATCAGAACAAGAAATTAAGATGAATAACAACAGAAGTGGTTATACACGTTTATTTTATTATTCCTTTCTCGTCTAAATTTTTTTTTTTTATTGTCATCTAAATTTATTTGTACTTTTCTTTTTTTATTGTCATCTAAATTTATTTTCATTTCATTTTTTTTAGTAAAAATATCATTTTTTTTACTTTTCTTTATCCTTAAAAAAATATATCTATTTTTACGAACTTTTTTAAAATGCGTCAAATAAAAATATATTTTTATGACGGAGGGAATATATGATTTGGTTCGTACAATTCAAATAATTACTTCAATAAATTAACTACATCTATATAAAATGTCAAATATGAGATGACAAAAAAATCTTACCATATATATTTATATATATATATATATGTGGATTATTTTATGTCCTTTTGATATAGCTTTTATTTATTTATTATGTTTTTTTTTTTAGGTTGAATTGATGATTAAGATGAAAGTTTATGCTATAAAAGGTGGTCAATTTAATACTCATTCTTGATTAACACAATTTTTTTCTTTTCTTTTGATGAGGTAGGAACCCGACACATATTTATGGATAAGGGTTGTTGATGATGAGCTTTTTATTTTTTTTTTCCTGCTTTAATCTTTTCTTTAAATAGTATTGTCGATATATTATGAAATAAAATAATACACTGTCTCATTTAATATGATATTTTTTATTTGGGCACGAGAATTTAAGTATGATAGATTAGTTATTTAATTATTGTGTGTAATACAAATATATTATATATTGATTAAAAGAAGTTTAAAGTATATTTAAATATTTTTAACATTATATCTCAATAAAAATATATATAATATGATTATCATTTTGTAGAAAATAAAATAATATATAATAGAAATAAATAAAAAAATATATATATTATTTATTTATATTTACCATAAATTAGTTTTATAATAAAAAAAAGTTGAGAGTTACAAAGGTAGATAAAAATATCTTCTTTGTCCCCATTCAAAGTATCATCTTTACAATTTTCGTATGTTCCCTTTTAAAATATCTCTTTCCTATTTTAGAAAAAATAAGCATACACTTATATCAAAATATTCTTAACTTTTACTTATATTTTAGATATATCATTACACATACAATTATTTTATATATAAAGTTAAATGACAAAAATGTCAAAAACCACACACTTTCACTAACTAATAAAATATTATTATTTCTTAATACACTGCAAAATTCCAAAATATCCGAATGAATTGGGAGAGAGGGAGTATTTTTTAATTGAGGAAATATAAAAATAAAACAGTTTTAAACATACAAGAGGTTATATATTTAATTAAATTGATTCATATTTGTTAATTATATTTTTTTAAAAAAAATGAATTATATGTGGGGAACGGAAAAAATATGTTTCTTTTTTTTTTTTTCATAAAAGATCATATGATAATTTGTATTAAAAAACATAAATTGAAAAAAAATATCAAAAGACCGTAACCTCAAGTCTCCTTTCTTGGTGATTCATTTTTTTTTTAAATAAGTATGTACTTTTAATTTCTTTTCTATAAAATTCTTTCTTAAAGTTAAAATACATTATTTAAAAAAAAAAAAATACTAGGTCCAACTCAATATTTAAACAAATAATAATAATAATAATAAAACACGCAAACATCTTTACTGGTATATTTTCATAATTTTCAATATTTTACAACATAAATTTTATCTAAAACTATGAACACTAAATAAAGACACTTATAATTTTTTTCTCTTCCTCCGTCTTCTCCATCGGTGCTGGCGGCGGCAGAAGAGGCGGCTTCTTCTTTTTCGTCTTCCTCTTCTTTGGCCGCGGCAGCAGCAATCGTGGCAGTGGCGGCAATTGCTGGAAAAGATTTTAAATTTATTTTATTTTTTATAAAAAATTAATAATCTTTTCGGAAATTTTGAATCCAAAAAAATTGGTATCAAAAATTCCAAGACAACCATCAATATTCACAGGAGCTTTCAGCTTCCGATTTAGTTTTCGATTTTTAAATAGTCTCGAAATTTTCAAAACTATTTGAAATATCTTCGAAATATTTTTGACTCTTCAAAAGGGTGACGAGTTTTACATATCAGCACCAACCCAAGAAAAAATCCGAGGCTTTAGAAAAATAGTCTCAGCCGAAGTTATTTTCTTTTTTTGATAGTGTTATAAATTATTCATCTACATAATAATAGTAAAGATAACTAATATATATTTCTTTCATCTCACATATATTGTTTCAAATGATTTTTTAAATAAAACAAGAAAAATAATACTTCTTTCATCGTAAAAATAAATAAATAAAAATTGAGAAAATAATAAATAGACTCATTTATATTTGGCACAAATTTTAATATAATTTATACTTTTGTCCTTTATAATAAAAAATTTAAAAAATAAAAATAAAATAAAAAAGGGTGTGATTTTTTGCTAAAATGTTTATTATTTATGACAGATAAAATAGGTTTAAAGTGTATAGCGTGAGTTAATTATTTTGATAACTAGAGATAAAAATAAGAATAAATTGATAATTGAGGAATATCAAATAAACTATAAATGAAAAGATACTGTCTAAATTAGATAATCGTAAATGGTAAGTAAGATAATACAGGTGAGATCGAAGGATATTGTGGACAAAAAATTGTATTATTTTTAATAAACATAAAATTTGTACAAATTATATTTAATTTAGATTTAAAGCGGGTCCTATTCTCTAAATGGATCCTTTGATTTTCCTTCCGGGTCGATTTGTTTTCCAACTTGGTTTTCGATGGCTTCTCTAATTCGAAGAGATTTGGTCTTCGGTTTAACTTTGCCGGACTTTGGTCTCCGTGCGGGCAATTTGATCGTCGGCTTTGGATTTGATGTCCTCTTTGGACGATTCGAGGCTTTGATCTTTGATTTGGCTTTGCCGCCTTTTGAAAAGCTTTGGTCTCCGTATTGGCGATTTGATCATCAGCTTTGGATTTTATGTTTTCTTTGGATGATCCGCAGCTTTAATTTTTGGTTTGCCTTTTCCGCCTTTTGGAAAGCTTCGGTCTCCGTGTGGACGATTTGATCGTTGGCTTTGGATTCGATGTCTTCTTTGGACGATCTTCAGCTTTGATCTTTGGTTTGCCTTTTCCGCCTTTTGGAGAGCTTCGGTCTCCGTGTGAGCGATTTGATCATTGGCTTTAGATTTGATGTCTTCTTTGGACGATCTGCTGTTTTGATTTTTGGTTTGTCTTTTCCGCCTTTTGGAGAGCTTCAGTCTCCGTGTGGGCGATTTGATCGTCGGCTTTGAATTTGATGTCTTCTTTGGACGATCCGCAACTTTGATCTTTGGTTTGCTTTTTTCGTCTTTTGAAAAGCTTCGGTCTCCGTGTGGGCGATTCGATCATCGGCTTTGGATTTGATGTCTTCTTTGGACGATCCGCGGCTTTGATCTTTGGTTTGTCTTTTCCGCCTTTTGGAGAGCTTCGGTCCCCGTGTGGGCGATTCGATCGTCGGCTTTGGATGCGATGTCTTCTTTGGACGATCCGCAACTTTGACCTTTGAGCAGGTGGATTTGGTGCTCCATAACACTTTTAGCGGCGTGTCCCTTTGACTTTTGGATCGAAGAGGACCTGGTTGATGCTTTGGTGAAGAACGCGATGAACACCTTGAAGCTTTTGGATAAACTTTGGATGCTCTTCTTTGGCTTTGATGGATTCTTCAACGGCTTTTGAAACTTTGATTCTTGAAGAGGTGGATTTGGTGCTCTATAACACTTTTGGCGGCGTGTCCCTTTGACTTTTTTATCGAAGAGGGCCTGGTTGATGCTTTATTGAAGAACGCGATGAACACCTTGAAGTTTTGGGATAAACTTTGGATGTTCTTCCTTGGCTTTGATGGATTCTTCAACGGCTTTTGGAGCTTTGGTCCTTGAAGAGGTGGATTTGGTACTCCATAACACATTTGGCGGCGTTTCCCTTTGACTTTTGGATCGAAGAAGGCCTGGTTGATGTTTTGTTAAAAAATGCGATGAACATCTTGAAGCTTTGAGATGAACTTTAGAGATCTTCCTTTGGCTTTGACGAATTCCTCGACGGCTTTGGGAGCTTTGATCCTTCCTCTGGCTTTGGCATACGACGAAGAACGTTAACTTCATCGATTTGTCAACCAATATTTGATCATTTGTCCAAATCAGTGACTTTTGACGAAGAACGCTTCGAAGGACACGAAAAACATGAAGAACAATACAGAGAGAGTCTAGAAACTGCTTGAATCTTCGATGTAACTTCGGTGTCTCAAATGAACTGGTCATGGCTCCTATTTATAGGGGAGTTGTGACATCGGCTTCCTTTATGAATGATGCCACATGGCGCGTTCTGATTGGCCAACAGAAAAATTTTATAATCTTTCCTTTTCCATTAGATGTCATTTTTCATTCTTGACGGATTTGATTGTGCATCTTCCTTTCTCGCTAAGATCTTTATATCATTGTCTTTTTTTGAAAGATATTAATTTATATACTTACTTTATTGACAAGATTAATTTATTTTGTTGCCAAATTTATTATAGCTCTATTTATGCACGTAACATTTATACGATATCTTCCATTTTAAGTAAATTTTTGCATTAATAGTTGATATTTAATGTACAAAAATTAACATAAGTGCATAATTAAATAACATATATTTATTTTATTGAAATTTTATTTTCTTCCAAAATACATGATATTTAATTTAATTTAGACATATTTTTAGTGTCTACATATATAAATATATATATGTGTGATATTATATACAAATTTAATAATGTAAATAGTAAAAAATGTGTAAAATGCTTTATATATTTAAATTAAACGTAAATATTATGATAGGGGAAGAAAAATTGTAGGGAAGGGTTACTTGTAGAATGGAGAAGAAGCTTTAATGAATCCATCTGGTTCACTAATTTGTTAGAAGTCATTTTCTTTTAGCCACCATTTGACCTTTCCTTTTCATGCTTCTAGAAACTTTACTGGTAGGTTACTTGTCCTTAAAAAAAATTTAAATTAAAAATAATATTGATATTTTCAAAAATTATTATTATTATTATTATTATCATTATTATTATTATTGTTCCCTTTTGTTAGTTTATGAAAGAATTCGCATTGTGTATTCTATGTTTGATTTAGGTTTTGCAGTTTTGATTGATATTGATGTGTTATGTAATAAATAAATGTATTGATTTCATAGTTTCTAAAATGATTTATATCTAATGAAATTAATAATTGAGAATTATATTGAAGTAGGAATTATTTTTATTTCAGGAAAAATATTGTAAGAAATATTGACAGGTTTCTTCAACATGTTCATTACCATAAATTAAAAACACCGTTTGGCCAAACTTAATACCCTGCAAATTAAGCTCGTATCTCTTACGAGATTGACATTTTTTCTATTTTACCGGTGTAACATTGTGTCAGATTCCCGCGAAATAAATGTTGTATACCATAAAATTGTCTACATAATAGTGCATCCGTCCAGCTCTAAGGTCTTATTTACCTTTAGCGTGTTGATTTTTTAATATTGATTATTATATCAAAATGTAGTACAAATTAAGAAAAAATCGAAAAAATAATTTCATTAGTGTTTTATAATACAAATATAATAATTTTTTACTTTTAAACACAATGACATAAAAAAGTAAATGTGACCCTTAAAAACGGACGGATCGAATAGTATGATAATAACTTTTACATTAAGCAAAATTGGGAAACAAAAACCCAAAAACATGACCACCATGCATTAATTATATTGGAAAAAAAAAGAAATAAGTTGGTGTGGTTAAAGAATTCAAGATGATATGATCATTCATAAAAATTGACACCTTTCAAAAATATAAACGAACTTAAGTAGGATCCACTCAAAATCCTCTCTTTTTTTTTCTTTTTTTTAAAGAAACAAATATTTCTATTTACTTTTAAAACTCATATCTTTTATAAAATCAATTTATGTTAATTATAAATAAATAAACGTAGTTTTTATTTAATTGTATTATCTACAAAATGATATACATATTAAATATATTTTTTATTGCGATATAATTTTTAAAATATTTAAATATATATTCAAATTTTTTTAATCATATATAAATTAAATTTATTTTAAAACTACCAATATTATTAATTATATAAGAAATAATAAAATAATATCATAATTCACTATTATTAATTAATTAAACATCATCGTCTTAAATACAGTATTACTAATAAAATGTGTCAATTGAGGCGAGATGGAGAGAATATGTATTAAAATATTTTAGCTTATTATTATTATTATTTTATTATTATTACTATTTATCATTATTATTATTATTATTATTATTATTATTATTGGGTTGAGATTGATTTCTTGTTGTCTCTCTCTCAATATATATGTATATGATCAGTTCATTGATCCTTCCTCAATTCCTTCAACTAATTAGCCAAGGGAATTATCTCAAAGGTATGTATGTATGGATCCTTGCAGCTATAAGTATATATATATATATATATATATGTATGTATGCTTAATTTCTTAACTTCACCTTCTTCTATGTCTATGTCTATGTCTATGTCTATGTCTATGTCTCCTTCGATGTTCTTCTTCTTCGTCCTGTTGTTGTTAAAATAATTCATCATTCCTTTCATGGCTGCTGCAGGCTTGCCTGCTTTTTAATCTGAAGAATTTTCGATCTGTTTCTATATATATATATATATATACATATACATACACCATTAAGCTAAGTAAGAAAAGCTTCATCGATGTCAATCATGGCGGGTGATGATGAAGATGAAGAAGGCCTATATGATTTCATGGATGGAGAAGATTTCCATGGCAGCACCGATGATTCAAACCTCGACGACTATGATTTGGTGAGTAACAATTTCCAGTTCCAAGTCATCTATATTTAATCGAACAAACTAGTCGTAGTTATTAGAACAATCTTAAATATTATAATCTCATCCCACAAAGCAAACGAAATTAAGTTCATAGTATTGAGTGTACTTGTAATTAAACTTTCAACGCGTTGCAAATGTGTTGGTGATTGTCATTTGATTTTGTTAGCTTATGAAAGTGACGGATACATCGGCTTCGCAAGCAAGGGAAGGGAAAGACATACAAGGCATTCCTTGGGATAAATTAAATATCACGAGAGAAGCCTATCGACGCATGAGGCTTCAACAGTATAAAAATTACGAGGATCTTATGCCTTTGTCCGGCGAAGTCCAACCCGTCGATAATGAGGTAAGTAAGAAATTTAAATCCATTCTCTCCCTCCATATGAATATCCTCTGCAAGAAAATATCATTTTTTGTAATAGTTTTTTTTTTTCCATAATCACTTTTTCTGTTACTAATGACATTAGAGACGGAATTAGAGATAGAATTACGTTAGTTACGTGAACTTTAGGGACAAAATTCTGTTACAAATATATTATTTTTTTGTAGTGATATCAATAAATAAAATAGTGATCAGCAATAGAATCGTACAACCGCGTATATATGTATTTGTACATTCGATTGATCGGTGTAGGGATCCACTCTAGCAAACAACGATGAAGAGTACTTTGATTTCTTCCGAAACTCAAGATCGGTGAAGCCGACAATCCTTCACTTTAAGGTGAGTCCAGTTGTCGAATCATTGAATATTCCTCTATTTACAAACAAACTAAGATTGTGTTCCTTTGTGAATTTTACCAGATGAATTTTACTATTCAGATTCTTCTTTTCCTAAAAAAAAAAGTACCACATCAAACAATTATTTTTTTTTTATATTATACTACAAATTTTTTTTACTATTCAGATTTTCTTTCCATCCAAAAATATCACATCAAACAATTACTTTTTCTTTTTTATATTACACTACAAAAAATATCACATTAACCCGATTTATATTATATCAACCAACTGTTTAAATTCAACTTTTACTATTTAAAAATCCAACACAAAAGCGAAAACCCACAAACAAACACACCCTCATAGTTTCGGCGATGCAGCTAAGAAACCTAGTGTGGGCTACATCGAAGCACGACGTGTATCTTATTTCAAACAACTCGGTTATGCACTGGTCGTCGTCGTTCCAGAGCTTGACCCGAGTCATTAACTTTTCCGAGCACGTTGATGTTGATGTCGCGCCATCGGAGGTAGGTTATATCTACCTACCGTGCATTCTATCGTATGCTCGCCTTAATGTGAAATCCATAATAATGTCGTAAACGTAGAGTCATCCAGGAGTGAGCACAATAGCTGTAAAAGATCGATTCTTGCTGGCCGGAGGCTTCCATGGACAACTTATCTGCAAGGTAACAGTCAGTACATTATTCTTGGTCTTGTCGTAATTACCGGCAAGTAGAGCTATTAAACGAGCCGAACGACCTCGAATACTGATTGTTCGAGCTCAACTCGAACTTGGTAACGGTACAAACTCAACTCGGCTCGTTAAATTTGAACTAAAATAGTGGCTCGAGCTCAACTTGTTAGGCTCAAACAAGCTCGAGCTTGGCTCATAAGGCTCAAACTCGAGCTCGACTTGAATTTTATACATATTCTATATATTTTTTAATATATAAATTAAATATATTTAATTTTATTTATAATTTTTAATAATAAAATATTCAAATTTAAATAATAAATGTAAATTTTGATATAAAAAAATTATATATATTATCTTAATATATAAATAATATAAATATATTATCACTAACTAACTCAATTGAGCTACTCGCGACTCGTTTATAAAAAAAATAACTTTCAAGCTCGGCTCTTTTATCTCTATAAACAAGCCGAGTCGAGCTTGGCTCGCGAACTACTCGGTTCGTTTAACAGCTCTACCGGCAGGGCGAGCCCGATTGATGTGAGTTTTACCTTGAATTGCATTGCTGCAGCGTCTCGACGAAGCGGGGATAAGCTTTTGCACGAGGGCCACACAGCGAGATGAGAATGCCATTACGAATGCCATTGAAATATTCGACAACAGCTCCTCTTCCAGGTTGGTACGTCACTTGGTTAATCTGAATCCTTGCCTCATTGTTCCATTCCTTATGGTTTATTCGGTGACGAATCTGACTGCAGCGGGCTGTGTTTCGTGACCTGCAATAACGACTGCAGTGTAAGAGAGTACGACCTGGAGAGGTTTCAGCTCCTTAACCACTTCGACTTCCCTTGGCCCGTCAATGTTTGTTCTTTCTTTCTCGACTTATATATATATATATGGATAAAATTGCTTATAATTCCTATGTGGTTTCGAAATTTTGCATAAAATTTATCTTTATTTTAAAAATTGCATGGCACTCTCCTATACTTTAAAAAACGTTGCATGAAACTCCACCTTCATGAAACCTCCGTTGTATGATGGGATGATGATTTCCTATCCATATTTTTTGCATGGCAAGGGATTTCGTGCAATATTTTTTAAAGTATAAGGGGACATCATGCATTTTTTTTTAGGTGAAGTGGAGATTTACACTGATGTTTCGAAACCACAGAGAGGTTTTATGCAACGTTTTTAAAATTATAAAGGGGCTCAATGCAATTTTTAAAGTAAATGGAAAATTTATGCTGAATTTTGAAACTACAAAGGAGTTATGAGCAATTTTGTCTATATATATATATGTTATATCTATCTTCTTCACCTAGCCATACAAGACTATACTATGTCAAAATTTCAACAACTGGGCCTAGTCAGGTTGGTCCTAATAGAGTGAACTGTAGCGTTCACATAAACTCGACACAGAATAACTCTTCTGTCTAAAAATATGACTAAGAATCGCACACCTATTATGTGCACTTTGAAGATTAATATATGCGATTGATTTTTAAATACAATATTAGAGAAGCAAAAGAAGCCATCAATATCAACTATTTAATTTTTTTTTTAATTAATAAATTGTTTACATGAAAAAAATTTCATTACTTCTATTCAATACAAAATCGTCTAAATAATAGGCGTGCGATCCTTAGAAAATCATACTAGAAATTCACATAATTTCTTCAACAAGATTGGATAGAATATTGTTAAAGAAATTTTACAAATTTTATTTCTATTCAGTAATAAGAACTCCACGCAATAGGCTCATGATTCTTAATTGTTACTTTTGCTAATAGACGACGATTTCATGCGATACATAAAATAGATGTTTCACACATTTTGAACAAAACACAATATTTTGAACTCCTCGTATATATATATATAGTACATTAAACACATGACGATTTTACACAATAAATAAAATGTAAGTAATTCAGGCAGAATATTTCGCTATCGGCTCACTAGCACAGCATCTTAGCAGATAAAAGTCAGTGTGCAATGAACATAAACATATAGCATGCTCCCTATATTGTGAATCGATTACTTTTTCTATTTGCTTATTGTTTTACTCTCAATGCAGCATGCAATGATGAGCCCTAACCGCAAACTTTTGACTGTTGTGGGAGATGATCCTAATGGGTTGCTCATTGATGCTCGGAATGGGAAGGTACGCTCAAATCTTCCTTGCTATTTATGCGTAATTGAACAAAAATATTTCTAATCACATGTCACATTAATTAGGCATAAGATAAAACTATCAAGTGGTCATGACTTATAAATGGCCTAAGAAATGTAAACATAATCGCACAAAATAAGCATACCTTTGTTGGAGCAGCTACAGTTGTTACGTAAAGCTTGCACGAATTACTTTTGGAAGTCATGTTGAAATATTATTGATTTGCCTCTCGCAACGCTTCCTTCTAAGGTGAATTACACATCTCTCAAACTTTATTCCATGAGATACATATGTGTGAAGACAGTAGCCATATAACATATTTGGTCTCTTCTTACAATGCCATCCATACATGTACCTCATTGAATTAAGCTATTCTGATTTATCCGTGTCTTCAGACAATCGCTTCAGTTTCCGGTCATCTCGACTACTCGTTCACATCTGCGTGGCACCCAGAGGGCATGATGTTTGCCACCGGAAATCAGGACAAAACCTGCAGAGTTTGGGACTTGAGAAACCTGTCAGCATCAATAACAATCTTGAAGGGACACATAGGTGCAATCAGAAAGATATGTTTCTCAGCAGATGGGGAGTTCCTGGTGGCGGCTGAACCTGCGGACTTTGTGCACATATACACTGTTAAAGGAAACTACAAGCAAAAGCAAGAGATAGATTTCTTTGGGGAGATCACCGGGGTATCCCTGAGTCCCAATGACGAGTCCATGTATGTTGGAATATGGGACCGGACGTACGCCAGCTTGCTGCAGTACAACAGAAAGCATGCATACAAATATCTTGATTCTGTAATGTGATACCATACCATGTTACCTAATTTGGTTAGTCGACAAGAAGTGAAAAGAATCCTCTTGTCTGCTCGATATCTTCTTAGACACAAGATAAATTCCATAGGTAGAAAGAAAGCCTTGAATGGTGGGAAATATGTTTCTGTTTTGACCCCCACAAAAAATCAAATAAAAGCTATGGGTGCTTGTGCATGTATGTGTTCAACGATATCAAATCTTTCGATATATTGTGCATGTCATTGTTTTGCATCTGCATGGGGGAAGAAAAGCGAATCAAGATAATAATGAATAAATAAATAAACAAAAAGAAATACCTCAAAGTTTGAAGAGCAGCATGACATATTTTCTTTTCTTAAGTGAATTTTCTACCTTCCAAATCTCTAGACATACCTATGACTGCAGAATAATGGACAAGTATTCAGAGATAATGCATATTTGGGAATCGAAGACATCTAACCAACAAGAATCAAAACTGAATGTCTTAAATTACTAATGGATAACAATGAAATTGACTTTTGGATCCCAAAACACATTGAAACACCCAAGAGAGATCTTGAAGAGTAGCAACTTTCAGGGAGCACGATGAACCACCAAACGAGAAACTGGAATACCATATAACAATGTTCAGTTTCTACCTATTTTTTCAACAAACAGAAAGTTAAGAGAGCAGAGCCTTCAGTGCAACAATTGGAAACAGCAGAAAAAGCCTGCGGAAGAGCCTAATAGTAAAGGTAGCTCAACCTTGTACCAGAATATGGTTTCTCCTTCAAAAACAGCGAACCTAAATAGTGCACATAATCAATAAAGGCTGGTGCACATTTTTGTAAACAAGTATCCAAAACTCAAGTGAAAACATTTTGTTTAAACAAGTATCCAACCATGTACGAAATCACAAACATCACACCCAGACCACAATTATTAGGAATACGAGCCGTATTAAAGAACTAACAAGCCTTTCAATACGACCAAGATGTGGAAATCAAAGCAAAGTACAAAATATGCGGCCCGTATCTGTCCACACAGTCTGCCTTGTTCTATGTAGTCATCAGAAGCCAGTTTAAATTTAGGAGCATAAACTATGGGATCATACAAATCTAGAATGAACCATCCATAATGCTCCAGACTATAAAGGCTTCTATGCACACAATAAATAAGAAGATTTCATGGACATCACGCAACATCTTACTCTTCCTTTTTGTTTTTTCACTTCTTTTTCGATAACACACATGCCGTAACAGGAATTGAAGCTGTGACCTCCAATGAGATAGGTTATGAAAATTTAAACCACTAGAATACACAGAGGAGAACAATTGTGTGTTTGTTTGGAGGATTCTCCAAGATTTTTACCTATCTTTCATTTTTTATATTATACTAAAATTCAATTTTAAATTCAAAACATCACATCAACACCTATTTATATCACGATCATTCCAATTCAAAAATTTTACTATTCAAATCCCAACTCATAATCCAAACCCCCAAACAAACACACTAATCTTATATTTGTTGCAATCTTCAGGCTAGTAACTAATACAAGGTACATTTTGCAGTAAAAAGTAGTCAAATTAGAAAGAAGCAATCCTGATTTATTATTGAAATTAATAGATTACCCCTTATTCAATTTCAAAGTCAGTTATACACACAACATACTATAACCTATGCCCTAAAATTAACGAATTGCATATCAACTCAATCACCAATCATTAGTAACAATTGATTTCGACAATCATCCAAAAATATAAACGGAAATTTATGATTTACCATTCGTTTTTGATCGGTTTCTGAGTATATTCTTCCACAATAGCCCAACCATTGAAGTCGTCAGAGGCAACTTAATTTATACCAAGAAATCGAAGATAACTCACGAATTGAAGCGGATACCGAAGTTAGGGTTCCTTCCTGATTCTAATGGGCAACCGAACCCAAGAACTGGATATGAAACCCCACGGTGCAGTGAGAAAAGAAGGGGGTTTTCGAGAGTGAAAAGATGTTGAAGAAGAGCACATGTTCTCGGGCTTTTTCTTCCTATATAATATAAATTTCCCTTCTTCATCTCTAACACAACTTGTAGAGAATCGCCGGGTCGAAATTGGGAAATTGCATTGACGTTGGGGGAAGAAAATGGAGAATCAAAATCTGAGCAGAGCAGACCTTCGTTTCGTGGGGAGATTGACAGCGACCCTAAACCCTAGCGTTGCGTTTTTTTCTTTTTTCTTTTATATCGTATTAAATAATTATATATTTTTATATTATGCTGCAAAATTATTTTATATTTAAATCACAATTTCAACATATAACATTAAAAATTATTCAAATAAAATGAAACGATTTATGTCAACAACAGAAATTCAAGCTTATGGAACTATTGATTTTGTAGCAGTTTAAAATAACCTAAAAAAAAATTATGAAAATTTAGAATTTGATATTTTATCTTCGAGTTTATTATTTTATTAATATTATTTTATATACAAATAATTTAGAATCACCATGTTAGGATTAATCTAAACCAATCATATCAATAAACATTCTCTCGACAACTTCATTCTACTCGGTAAGTATTCTTTTTCTTTTTTATATATATTTTTTATCTTCTTGAATATGCTATATTTATTCATGTAAATTTTATGTTATTAAAATAAAATTTTGATTGGAAATATTTTGTTAGTTTTGTAAAATGTTAGAAAATGTTCTATGTATATCAATATTATATGTGATATATTTATATTTGTATTTTATTATTTTATGTTTATTTATTTTGATATTGATAATTTTAATATAAAATTTATAATTTTTTTATTTTTAAATAATTTTATGTGTTTGTTCATGAACGTAGCATTAATATTTTATTATTATTATTTTGAATAGATGTCAAGTGTCAATAGCAATATTGATATTTTATTATTTGGGATAAGAATCGCAATTCTGGTATAATAGAATATGATTGTGATCTCAAATATATGATTTTTAATTGATGTAATAGTACACTTGAAGATTTAGAAAGTATTATATTTATGTGACTGGAAAAGATCGACATCAGTATTATATTACTTTGAAAATGCGATATAGTTAGACGCATGGTCAAGGTATTCAGAAATTGACGTTAATTACCATCAATGCGGTTAATCTCGTGCATTTCTTGAATTCAACCAATGATTACAAGTGTTTGTAATTATTTTTTGAATTCCAAGGAAATTTTGTAAATGCAATTGTTGATGCTCCTAATGTGGATTACAACATAATATATGATCCAACAGGTGTTGATTTACTAATATTAGATGTTGATTGTGAGGGAATCGACCAAGATGAATGTAGTGAGCCAGAATCACTGTCAGAATAAGATGATAAAATAGTAGGGGAAAAATGATAATAGAGAACATGGTGGTATTGCAGAATGGCCAAATTTAAGGTCATCGAGATGTCACGAAATACGTACGATACCACTTTCAGAGGGTGAGATTGAATATCTCTCAACTGAATTTTTTTTGAATTTGCCTCGTGAAGAGTTTCTATACGATACATACGATACTCCTAGTTGCATATGGAATGTGTACGCAAAAAATAATGTTATTCTAATTTTTGGGATGACATTCAGTGATAAAAAGTAAATGCAAATGGCTATAAAAGGATTACTCGGTGTGAGTGGCTGGGAGAGGATATACAGTGACAAAGAGCACCCGTACAGTTTTTAGGGTAAAGTGAAAGCATTATGAAAAAAATTGTTGTGGGTGGTATGACCAAAAATTTGTATTTCATAATTATGTTACAAATCTACAGGGAATTTATATTCGAAAATCAGTAAGTGGAAGTTTATAAAGCGATCAGGTATAGTAATTTTTGTGGTTGTAGACCCTGAGTAGTTATCACAATTATTTATACTCTTGTCACAGGTGAAGATCTTGAAAAAGCGACAAAAGATGCAGGAAGAGATCCGCTTGCAGCGGATCCAAAACTTCTAATCTATTGAAAACGGTAATAAAGCGGTAAAAGTGAATGAGCGGAAGCGAGCGAAGCGAGGGCATTGAGTGAAGTGCCAACGGTAACCAGATGATCAGGATATGAGCAGAAGTAGGGACCAGATGAACGGGCCATGGGTGAATAGCGGTTACCGAGTGAACGGGACATGAGCGAGTGGCACATTATATGTATATATATATAAATGAGCGACAGAGAGTGAAGGAGAAGTGTTGTATCTGACTTGTGCGTTACTAAATTGATAGATTTCCCTGGATGTAATGAGCGAGCGATGTAAGTGTGTTATCAAAAATATATGTATATTATGGAGACGGATAGAAGGGGATAATGTAATTATATAAAGTGAAATATAAAGAACTCATAACACTGAAATTTTGACCTTAAGGGATTTACAACAAGACTTCAATGACACCCAGAATCAGAATATTATAAGAAAGAAACTCTACTGTCATTAGGAATCTCTGTGACCTAATCGACCACCGTCTATGCCCTATTAATTATCCCAACTTCTGCCTCATTAGTGGCTTTACCCTTCTGTTACCTTTTTTTTAATCAAAATTGAATTAAGAACAGTAGTTAAGCAGGTCGACAAGGCTCCCGCGTACTTAACTACATTGAACTACATTGAAACCGCTTCTGGCGCATAACAAGCCTCAGATAATCAATTCTTCTAATGCTTTAAACCATTGAAATGAAGTTCTCTAATTTCAAACTTTATATAAGTACGTAAAAAGTCTGGAAGATATGAGGATGAAGAACTAAATGACATTTCATTATTTACTACGAAAGTAGGGAAAGACTAGAACTACAAAGCTGTAAAGGAAAGCAGTAATCTAATCTACGAAAACGGTAAAGACTTGGCCAAGGGAGAAGGGAAATTCCTACTCCTTTGGCCATTCATGTGGAGAACTCCCTTACAGGGTTGGAGCTCTCGAAGACAAGAAGACGACTGGAATGCAGTAATTGCTAGAAGTACTCTAAAATCAAAGTATCGATCTCTCTTTTTTTTAACATAAAGATATTTGGCCCTATTTATAGCAGGTGAAACGGGACGGTTGCAATCAGTTGTTGGGCGGTTCCAACCGCTGGGCAGTTAGGCGGTTACTGGTAGTTATTCTGTTGAAGCAGTTGCTGGCCATAACTCCCAAGGCACTCGCTTTGATTGCATTGAATTTCAAGGGTCTAGATCTTCCTCGCTTGCCGGAGAGCTGGAGGGCATCAGCGCAGCTAGGCTCTCTTGTGCTGGCTGGAGATGAAATGGCTGTACCGCTGCAATTGGAACACTTAGTTGAAATCTGGGGATGATCTGCAGCTGTGGGTGTCTGGGCTGTCGCTTGCAAGCGGGAGAGACTATCGCTTGCGAGCGGTGGAAGCTACCGCTCGCCTCTCATGCCTTAGTCCTTTCCATGAGATAACTTGGGCGCTTGCGAGCGGAGGTGGTTGTCGCTTGTGGCGCCTGCCTTAGCTTTTCTGGCACCAGACTACCGCTTAAAAAGGGTAAAAATTGTTAATAATCTCAACAACGAACTCTGGATCATGCCAAGTAATATAGATCAATAATGTATGCCATTAATGGGTTATTATGATGGTTTTTATACAGAAATTCGAGTAATACACAGTTTTGTCAAGCTAAGAATATGCTCATATTTGGAGTCATCGGATATGACTGCATCATATAAGCCACACTTGAAACGTTGACAACTTATTACGGTGATGCATGATCACACATATATTCCGAATGATGCGTCGTTTGGAGCATAGCAACTTGGATATTAACATGATAGCGGATTCGTTGAAGGGATTTGTTAGTAGAAATCCGGCATACAAGCTAGCGAATGTGAAAAGAGCAGTGAAAATAGAATATGGTTTTGATATATCTTATTCAAAAGCATGGCATGGTTTAAAACGTGCAATTGAGCATGTTCACGGGACATGGGAGAGTTTGGTACAGAAACTTCCAGCTTATATAAAGACACTTCAAAAAAAGTACATACCGAATACAATTATTGAGTGGGCTCATGTAGACACAGCACATCAAGAGAAATACACATTAGGATATGTGTTTTGGGTATTCGAATCTTGTATTGAGACATACTGTCATTGTCGAAATGTTATTAGGGTGGATGAGACTAATTTATATGCAAAATACAAGTATTTTATGTTGATTGTTGCTACTATAGATGCCAACCATCATGTGTTGCCATTAGCCTTTGTCATTGTTGATGCAGAGAGTACTGAATCTTGGATGTGGTTTCTCCAGCTAGTAAGCAGGTAATTTAATTTATTAACTTGTAAATTATATATTTTGAAATTTCTAGTAATGATATTCATTTTATTATTGTGTATGCAAGTATTTGTGCAGGATAGATATCATACATGTCTAATTTCAGATAGACATGTTGAAATCACGAATGCAGTTGATCGTATTCCTGCATTTCACCCACCTCGTGGTCGGCATCGATTTTGCCTATATGTTCTAACTTCAACCAAAAAATTAAAGATGTAAGAATGAAAGATATTTGTTGGAGGGCAGAAGCATCCAATGATTCGTTAGAGTTTAACGAAGCATTAGCAACCCTGCTTTTGAAGCCGACAGCTTATGATTGGCTTATGAAAATTGAGAAGAGTAAATGGACACTTTTCTGTGATGAAGGGTGGCGACATGGTATATTAACAACCAATTTGTCTGAATGCATCAATAGCGTATTGAAAGAGGCTAGGCAACTACCTATTACTGTTTTTTTACAATTGACGTACGATCGAGTTGTTGTTTTTTTCGTTAAACGACTTCAATATGCTCGAGATAAGCAAGACTCTGGTTATGAATGGTTCCCATGGGCACGCACAAAGTATCTTGTCTTAGAACAAAAAAGCTGAAAAAATTGGCAGTGATGGTAAATGAAGATGAATATGAGGCAAAGGTATTGACACTTGATAGTGTTGGCCAAATATCAAAAGAGTATGTTGTTTCGATTAAAAAAGAGTTTTGCCCTTGTGGTCGATGGGCATTAGATGCGGTACCATATTCACATGTGTAAAAGGTGTTTCATATGTTCCATTTGAATTAAAAACGATACATGCGTGACTATTACTCAATTGATTCATGGATAAACACATATATTGTTCAATTTCATGCATATCCTGATGAGTCATTTTGAGAATCAGCTTCATTTCAATTGGTACAAAATCCTACATAATGTAGGATTAAAAGAAGAGGTCGTATCGCACTACACACATTCGAAATGAAATGGATAATGGCCATACGTGCGAGGCAACTAACAAAATCAGAAACGACCGAGGAAGCATCATCGAGTCGTAACTATTGAGTTACATGCAATGGAATTAAGTTTTTTGGTTGCATATATTTATTATTGGGATATATTAAAAATATAATATTGGCTTGTAATTATAATTTTTGAAATTTATATATGTATAGGTTGAAGATGAAGAAAAATACAATGAAGTGAATAACCAACTTTATAAAGAGAGATCGGTATGGCTTGCGGAAAATATTAAGGTAAAATTTCGGATTTTTTTTTGTTTGTTTGAATAGTAATTTCGATATAATATTTTACAAAAAAAATATTTATAGATAATCGCCAAAAATAAATAGTAGAAGAAATTGTTCGAATTATAAAATGATATCACACTACAAAAAAAAATAGTATATTTGTAACGAAATTCTGTCGCTAAAATTCATGTAGCTAATGTAATTTCATCCTTAATTCTGTCTCTAATTTTATTAGTAACGAAAAAAATGGATTTAGGGAGGAAAAAACTTCGTTACAAAAATGATATTTTATTGTAGTGTCATTTTATTATGCAGGTTTGATGAACATGTGCAAGATATGTTGCTACTGTTGATTGAACTTTGAACAGATATCCAAAAAAAAATAAATTATAATTTGATGTCATTTCATTTTCGTATGCTTACGTTTGTAAGATAACTTCTTCTTTTTTTATCAAAAAACTAACATGATATATTAAACTATCTTAATATGCAAGAAGGTGCAAGAGCTAATAACTAGCATGATATATTGATCTATTTTATTACACAGGTGCAAAGCTACTAACTTGTGTTGCAATTTAAATATTATTATTATTATTATTATTATTATTATTATTACTCTATAGATTTATTCTGGATGATTAAGTAAATGCTTTTACAATACTGATTTTTTATTTAGTAACAGATGAGCAATGAGTGATTTAGTCATCTATTTAAAAGGTCATTCATACAAGATCTCACTTCTCTCGTTTCAAATACATATATAATTTTAAATATATAATCCAACAACATTATTCATAATAAAATCAGTACAAAAGTACTTATACAAACAATGATTTCTGATAATAACAATACAATATGTACAAATATAATATTTAACTACATTAAACAACATTCCAACTAGAAATATAATATCCAACTACATTAAACAAATATCCAAGCCTATCTACATTCACCTACAAATTAAGACACATAGACAGACAGAAACATTTACATTCATGTCAATGTCCTTTGTGGCTTCCGGTACCACAATTTGGCAAGTGACTTTCACAAGTGCTTCTATGAAGTATTCGTTGAATTTGAGGACATGAATTTTCAACAATAGTACATTCAATAGGTGAGTTATCAAGTACAAGTCCTTGAGATTGCACACGGTGACATTCCAAAGTTGGTGATGGTTGTGAACGATCAAAATTAGCCATATTACCTTTATGAGGTGTACTACTGTTTTCGTGCACGCCACTACCTTCACCAGTCTCATATGCGTGAATAGCATCGCTATGAATATAAGGATCCGGACTTAGGTAGACTTGATCATTATTTTTTAAAATAGTTTCATATGACTCGAATGTCCAATTTGTTCGATCTTGTGAACCCTCAATAATGTTTTGGACTAGACTGATATTTCCAATCTCTGTGCAATGCCTCAACTGATTAAATTACACACACAAAAAAAAATTATAATTTCTTCAAAATGCAATAATTATATTGCATTAAACAAAGAACAAATTAACCGCAAAATGATTGTAAGATGGTAGTCCAGGTGGATAGCCAATTCGTAAACGCAATTCAGGATTATAAACAAATCTTCTGGAATGAGTTATATACCACTAAAGATATTCTCGAGTATACGGCGTATCATGCAAGTTTGATTCACCGATCACCAATTTAGGCTCATACCACTGTTGAATACATATATTTGATAAATTCGCAACCAATTTCTAGCATATGAGCCTTGTGAAGAACTATGTGTGTTCCTATTCTTCACTGTTGATGGATTATCCGGAATATGCTGAAGTAAACCTAACTGCCGAAGTACCCTATCTAAGTGAAGATGCTCAATGCAGCACTCGCAAAATAAAAGTCCTTTGTACCAAAACAAAGTTGAAGAACAAGAATGTGGTAAGGAATTATACAAGTTAGGTTCATAAGTCCGTCAATTAAACTGTATGGAAAATAAATACAACATTACATAAATAAATTGTTTAAAATGATTATACCACAAAAAAATTTTGCACTATTAATAAAAGTACTTGTCCATCTCCTTCATGATCAAGAATATCCCGAATAGAAGATACACAATTATGCACGTTTGGTGTAAAATCATGTTTACCACGACTCCATCTAAAAAAAAAATGGATATTATACATTATATTAAGAACTATAAATAATAAAATTTCAATATAACAATTATACTAATAAAATATAAATAATTTACATACTTAGCTCCATAAGGAGCAGCCGGTAGTACTAGACCATTAGGAAGTATTTGAGGGTCAAGGTCAATAGATTTAACAGACTTAATTCGAGGAGCTAACATTTATTGTCTAGACCATGCCCAAACCTGAAATAAAAAAAGTATATTGTGAATAAAATACTTAACATGTTATAATAATATATTTAAACATATAGTCATAACATATTTTTTTGTAACATATTATACCTGCAATAATGTGAGTGGACCACTAAGCTTTCTTTTATCTTGTCCAATAATAGCCGAACAAAGATTATGATATAAGCATGCAATACAAGCGTTGTCCCAACTATACTTCTCAGAGATGTCAACTTTTCGTATATATGATAAGTACGTTAGTTTAACCTTACTACCATCTGAAGAGAAAAGTATGCTACCTATAATCATAAGTAGCATAAACCCACGAGTCCAACACTCTACTACCTTTTCAGGACTATCATTATTAGTTTGAAGAATATTCAAATGATTTTTTAAAATAGAATGTTAAATTCAAGATCCATGTTTAAAGTATTCCGGTGTAAGAGGCAACTGTAACAACTCTATACATAGGGCAGAAGCTTCTTCTCTAGTTTTCCGAGACATTGCAACACTAACAATGCATTTGCCATCAATGGGTAACAAATATATCACAACAACATCCTCTGATGTAATTGTAGTCTCACCGAATTCAAAATGAAAAGTGTGTGTTTCAGGACGCCAACGCTCGACTAATGTTGTAAGAAGACCAGGATCGTGCTTAACATATCCAACCCCATAAAATCCAATTCGATTCAATATTTCAAGAGCCCTATGATGACATAATGAGGATATACTAGTCCAATATCTTTCGGGACAAACAAGACTATCAACTCACTATTTCAAATACGTTCAGAACGATGTGTAGATCGAAGATTAAGCAACCGGCCGTTAGTAGGGTCGGACAATCCATCTCGATATGAAAACATAATATAAAAAAAACATAATTAAAATAAAAATAAAAATAATAACAATACACAAATTTATTATCCTTATAAAAACATAATATTTATGCAGCAAATCAAGAGCCTTTGATGTAGAAAGATTTAACTGTAGATTTCCGAACAAGTTCAACTACATATAATATATGGTAGTTCTCAATACCAACTACATATTTTAGCATGATGATATTAAACAAAAAAATTCAGATATTAAAAAAAAAAAAAGAATTATCTGCTGGCATTATCTTCCGGCCACCAATTTACAGAGGGGTGAGTGCATACATGACAGGAAAAATATTACCAACAATCTAAGAACATGAGACAACCTAGAGAATAATGAAAAATAATAAAATGAAGAATATTGAAAGCATCTTGAAGAACCTATCCCACAAATTAATAAGCTAAGGACTCGGAGATTTGAAATTCACTAATTCGTGGGTTATATGAGTTCAAAAGAAGCTCATTTTCACATTATTAAAGTTGGACAATAAGAGGGTGTTTTGGAATGAGCTTTTTTAAAAGCTTTTAATTATTTGACCAGTCAAAAAGCTAATTTACGTGTTTAATAAATTAGTTTTTTGAAAGAGTTTTTTGACCCAAAAAGCTAATATACCCAGCATTTTGAAAACGTTTTTTCACTTTAATTTTTTTTTCTTATTTACCCTTAAAAATTTATTATTTATCTCATAAATATAAATATATTTTTATTACAGTATTTATTAATTATCTATTAATATATTTAATTTATTAAATTATAATTTTATTTTTGTAAATTTAAAATAATAATAATTATTAACTATTACATATAAATTATTTTATTTGTAAAATATATAAATCTATTAAAATTAAATTAAATAGGAAAGACAAATATTCTTAATTTATTTATATATTTTTTATTATATGAATTTTACATTAAAAATTAATAAATAATAATTAACATAATAAATATATATATATACGAAAGATTTATTATTTAATATTTTACATATTTTTAATAAAAATATTTATTTCAAATTTAAAATAAAAAAATAATTATTTTATAATATTTTTATAATTTTTAATAATTAATAACAAAAATTCTCATAAATATTAAATTAAAATGAACAAAATTAAATTTTTTAAAATATAACATATCAATGTCATTAATTGTCATTTTACGTATAAACAGCTAATGTTCAAACAGTTGTTTGACCAAACATTTTAATACAAACAACTAATTGAATCAGCTAGTCAAATAAGCTAACTTAGGGCGTGTTTGGCAATTAGCTGATAGTTGTTAGCTGTTAGCTGTTAGCTGATTCAATTAGCTGATAGATGTTAGCTGATTTAATTAGCTGGTTTGACTAGCTGATTTGATTAATTGTTTGTATTAAAATGTTTGGTAATACAACTGTTTGATATTTGTTGTTTATACGTAAAATGACAATTGAGGACATTTATATTTTATTTTTGTTTCTAATATATTCAATTATGTTTTTTTTGAGTTTAGAATGTTTAAAATTTTTTGTAATTAGTTATTGAAAATTGTAAAAGTGTTATAAAAGTATTTATTTTTATTACAGTTAGATTTAAAACAATAATATATTTTTATTAAAATATATAAATAGTTTTTTCTATTGAAAATGATGTAAAATATAAATAATAAATTTTTTGTGTATATATTTATTATGTTAGTTATCGATTAGTTCATTATATTTATAATTTTTAATAAATTTAATTTATTTAATTTATTTTTAGTATAAAATTTATATAATGTAATTTTAATATAAAAGTAAATTATTAATATTTCTATTTTCTATTTTATGTTCATTTCAATAAATTTATATATTTTACAATTAAAATAATTTTTATATAAAAATTAATTATTTTAAATTTATAAAAGTAAAACTATATTATAATAAAATATTCTAATATAATTAATAAATAATCAAAATATATTTATTTATGCAAAATGTATAATAAATTTTTAAGGGCATATAAGGAATAATTTATTTATTATTATTATTTTTTTTTACAGAAAAGCTATTTCAAAACGCTGGATAAGTTAGTTTTTTCAGAAATTAGCTTTTTGGGTCCAAAAAGCTAATTTACCAAACATCTAAATTATTTTTTTTGACTGGTCAAACAACTAAAAGCTATTCAATAAGCTAAAAGCCTTTCAAAAAGCTATTTGACAAACACTCCTTAATCAGGTAACAATTAACAACTAATTGAATAAGTTAGCAAATAAAAACTATCAACTAATTGTCAAACACACCCTAAATATTTTTGTCACAGCTATCTTTGAAGCTGCAAAATTACTAAAAGCAATTATTGAATATTACCAGCAAGTCGGCACTCCAATAATATTATAAAACTAATCCTACAATGCAGAATTTTAAATCTTCTGTAAAAATTGAAATAATATAGCAGAATCTATAATTGACTAATCAATAAAAATGCATATAAAATATAAACAAAGATTTGTATCATTTTAACCCTGCATTCACCACCCACCACCGTATTAAAAAATCAAATGACACCAACAACGCAGAAACTAGAACCATAACACAAAATTAATCAAAATCAAATAAATTACCTCAAATACTTCAAGAATGGAAGGAAGAAGAAAGGGGAAGAAGAAAGGGATCGGCACACCAGGTATATGGCGGTAGAGTTGCAGAAATTTTAGGAGCAGCGGCGGAGGTGTTTGGGCTAGGCTTGGACGCGCGGCTGTCGATGGCTGACCACGGCGATGGTGAGGCAACGATAGAGTAAAAAAGAAAGAAGTGTGAGATCGCTTTGTCAGTAAAATGAAATAAAGAAATAAGGAATTATTGTAAGATTTTTTATTTAAATTTTTATTAAAATAAATAAGGAGTTCTCATGACACTTTAATTTTACAATAAAAGGAGAACTTCTTTACGGGTGTGTTTGTTTGGGGGTTTGGATTTTGAGTTGGGATTTGAATAGTAAAAATTTTGAATTTAAATAGTTGTATGATGTGATATAAATAGGGTTTGATGTGATGTTTTGAATGTAAAATTGATTTTTAGTATAATATAAAAAATAAAAAATAGGTGTTTGATTTGATGTTTTTTTGGGGGGAAAAAATTAGATGAATAGTGGAAATCCACCAAAATCCTTCGAACAAACACACCCTACGAAAATTAAGTAGTTTTTAAAACTATTTTGAAGTCTATTTTTTGAAAAATATTTTGACTTAGGACAATTATTTAAAAAAGCCAAACCCTAGGGTAGGAGTATGTGATGCTATCTTATGGATTTATTATTTGACATATCATTATCTAAGGATATTATAAATGTTTATCTTAGCATTCTCAAATTTGAAAACTTTAAGTATATGTATTTATAAATACTTATATAAATATAACATAATTTATATAATGAGTTTTTAATTTGGATGCATTTCAAAGTCAGTATTCTATATCTAAATTTCTCTCTTGAAGTTATTTTTTGTTTTGAGTTTTTTTGCCCATTTTTTTTATTGTGCATTTCATACAAAATTTAATCCTAAAAAATTTTATTTAACTACCTGTCTATCTAAATAAATATCACTACATTTGTATTTTTCATTCATACCCAATGGCTTTTTTTAGCCAGTTTGACTAGGGATGGAGAAATTTACCAAACATATCGAAATACCGACCTATCGTACCGTATCGTGTCGAAAATACCGAAAATTTCGATACGGTAAGAATCTAACCCCTAAAACCTAAATAATCAAAAACTCACGACCAAACAAAGTATATTATGAAGAAAAAAAAAATTACAACCATAATATAAAAATAATGAATATATATAATATTATCCGTATTATTTTTTTTTTGGATAATTTATTTGGCAAAGTGAACACACCCATATTGATTACATCTTTTTATTTAAATTATATGAATTCATTTTGTTGAAGTTTGGCTATGTTTAATTTTTATCATTTTTAATGCACTTAATTCATTTTAATTTTTATCTTTTTTTTTAATATATGCAATTTTCAAAAAAAATAATTCATTTTCAATATAAAAATTACTATATGTTTACAAAACATGTAAAACACGATAAAATAGCATAACGTTGTAATATTATTATAGGATTAACCAATAGAAATATCAATTATCAATACTGCTAATCAATATAATATATATCATATAACTATAATATATATATATATGTATGTATGAATGCGTATGCGTGTGTGTACAGTGATGATGGTTAATATATTATATATATTCTTATATAAATAATACATATACTAGATAAATAAGACAGTAGAGAGATTGATTAATGCATGAGGATTTTTTTTTTTTTCTTTTATTTCATTTGCCTTACATGTATTTATAGGATCAAGGAAATACATATTGTGGCTTATAAGATGCCACGTCGTATCGACCCATACTATAGTAACACTCACTCTTTGATTTTTTTTTTTTTTTAAAAATATATTTCGTTAAAATTTTATTATGAAAAAACTGTGTGGAAAAAAAAAATTAGTAAAAAAAAAATAGTACACCATTCTTGTTCTGCTTTACTCTCCTGATTTGGACTTTATTTGAAATCTTTAAGTTAGTGCATTCCAATTTCTTTTATCAATTAGTTGAATGTTGTTGTCGGTAATTCTTTTATTAATATATCCTCCAAATTATTATATGATCGAATTTTTTGCACATCGATTTCACTATTCTATTGAAGATCATGAGTAAAAAAGAATTTTGGTGAAATATGTTTTGTTCTATCTCCTTTAATATAACCCTTTTTCAATTGAGCTATACAAATTGTATTATTTTCATACAATGTAGTCGGGGGAATTTTATCATCAGATATTAACCCACAATTTTTAGAATATGTTGAGTCATGGATCTTAACCAAACATATTCTCGACTCGCTTCATGTATTGTCAATATTTTGACATGATTTGAAGATGTGGCAGTTATAGTTTGTTTCATTGATCTTCAAGAGATCACAGTTTCGCCACAAGTAAATATGTAGCTAGTTTGTGACTTGGCTTTATGAGGATCACATAAATATCCTACATCAGCAAAACCAATCAATTTATGTCAAGAATCTTTCGAGTAAAATAACCCGAGATCAATTGTTCCTTAGAAATAGCAAAAAATGTACTTGATACCATTCAAATATCGTCAAGGTACATCAATATATGGCACTTTAGGACCAAGTGTTTCTTCATTTTCCTCTTTTGGTCTAGATGGATCTTTTATTGGATTGAGTGCTCTGCGAACATTGGGGTACTTAGCGGATGTGATTTATCCATCAGAAATTATTTCAGTACTCTCTTGGTATAATTTGATTGGTGGATAAAGATTCCACCTTCCAAGTGGTCAATTTTCGAACCAAAGAAAAATTTGGTTTTTCAAAAATATTTGATCCCAAACACTTTTTTCAGATATTAAATAGCTTTATGGATTTTATTAGAAGTTCCAATTAAATTGAGATCATCGACATATACAACAATGATTAAGAATCCAGACCCAATTTTCTTTATGAAAACACATGGACAGATAGGGTCATTTATGTAACTTTCTTTTGCTAGGCTTTCGCTGAGGCAATTGTACTATATTCGGCCTGATTGCTTGAGCCCATACAAAGAATTTTGCAAGTTGATGGAATATGATTTTTTTTTTTTTTTTTTTTTTTTTGATTTGAATGATTCAAGTATATTAAACACTTATGGGATTTTCATGTAAACATCATTGTCTAAGGAGTCATAAAGGCAGGCAGTAACCACATTCATTAATCGCATATCAAAATTTTCGCGTACTGTCTAGCTCACCAGATACCTTAATGTTATTCCATCCATGATCGGCGAATATGTTTCTTCAAAATCAATGCCCGATCTCTGGGAAAAACCTTGGGCTACAAGTCTTACTTTGTATCTTATGATATCATTATTTTTATTTCTTTTTTTTCACAAACACCCACTTATAGCCAACAGTTTTTACATTTATAGGTGTTTGGACTATGAGACCGAATACTTTTCGTTTATTCAATGACTCTAATTCAAACTTAATTGCATCTTTCCATTTTGCCCAATAATCTCTTTTCCGATATTCATCAACTTATTTTGATTCACAATTCCTTGTCATCTTTCATTATAGTGAGTGCTACAGAATATGCACATGCATTATCAACATTTGTTATTTCTATTCCAATATATTTCACTGGTGGTATAGTTAACAGAAATTTCAATAACTTCATCCTTACTTTCATCATATTTTTTAGTATCAACCTCGTCAGGGGTTGTACTAACCTTTTCAGATATCTGATCATTTTTTAACTCTTCACCAGTATTTACAATTTTCTTTTTCCGTGGATTCTTATCCTTAGAACCCAACGGTCTGCCACGTTTTACCCGAGCAGTATACCCATTAGCACTCAACACCTTCTCTCATGGATACTTATTTTAGTTAGTGCATTTGCTGTTGCAATATATGATTTCGTGCTCTGGCAGCATCATTAAAAGTATCAGACAATTGATTTGCAATTTTCTGCAAATGCACAATTCTTTGAACTTCAAATTCACTATATTTTGTAGGGGGATCAAATTCAAGTGCTATTTTCCACGAAATTTTTTTTTAGGTTGATTATTGTCTCCCCGTAATGTCGGGAAATGAGATTCATCAAAATGACAGTCTGCAAACCTTGCAGTAAATAAATCATCCATTGTTGGTTCAAGATATTTCGCAATTGAGGGTGATTCATACCCGACATATATACCCAACCTTCTTTTAGGTCTCATTTTTGTGTGTTTGGGTGGCGCAATTGGCACATAAACAGCACACCCAAAAATTTGCAGGTGAGATATATTTTGTATTTTTCTAGATACCAATTGAATAGGGGAATAACAGTGATAACGTGTCGGCCTTATTTTCACGAGGGCTACTGCATGCAATATAGCATGTCCCCAAACTGATACGGGAAGTTTAGACCACATTAACAATAGTCTAGCAATTAGTTGCAATATTTTGATAAGGGATTCAGCCAGACCATTTTGTGTATGTATATGAGGAACATGATGTTCCACAGTAATCCCAATTGACATGCAGTAATCATCAAATGTGTGTGATGAATACTCTCCATCATTATCTAAACGTATTATCTTTATCATGTGATCTGGAAATTGTGCTCGCAATTTAATTATTTGTGCAAGTAGTCTAGCGAAAGCTAGATTGCAAGTAGATAACAAACATACGTGTGACAATCGCATCGACGCATCAATTAATACCATAAAATACTTAAAGGGTCTACACGGTGGATCCATAGGTCTACAAATATCACCTTGAATTCTTTTCAGAAAAGTTGGGGATTCAATTCCAACCTTTGTTGGAAATGGTCTGATTATTAACTTCCCTTGGGAACAGGCAACACAACCAAATTCATTCGAACTCAAAATATTTTTCTTTTTCAATGAATGACCATTTGAATTTTCAACAACTTGCCTCAGCATTACATTGCCATGATGCCCAAGTCAATCGTGCCAAGTTTTAAATTCGCTAGTAGCTATTTGGTATACTAGGTAATATGTTTTAACGGCATTGAGCTTTGAATAATACAAGCCGGAAGAAAATAATGATAATTTTTCTTTCACAATTGTTTAGCTATTCACAATCTGAGTTATCAAGAGATATTCATTTTCTGCCTCACTCAACGTTTCAATGTGAAATCAATTTTTTCGAATATCACTGAAGCTCAGTAAATTCTTTCGAGCTTTGCTCGAGAACAGGACATTTTCGATTGTCATTTTTGTCCCTTTAGGGAGAAATACAGTAGCTTTCTCTGAGCCTTCAATAATTTTCGATGCACCACTGATAGTAAGAATAGTGGTCTTTTCCATATTCATATTCAGATGGGAGAAATAACTTTTTTTTTTCAGAATGATGTGAGTCGTAGCACTATCGATAAGGCAGATATTGTCATCGAGTCCAAAATATGTCGCATCCATATCTTTGCAAGAAAGTAAAAATAATAAAAGACATTTATTAGTAACATAATTAAAATAGACTTATATTATAGGGGGTAATACAAAAATAAAGGGGGACATAAAACATCAAAATAACAAAAAGAGATACAAGAACATTTCATCATTTAACATCATCAGCTATGTCAAGTAGATCATCGACATCCAAGTGGATGATATTTTCATTCAGCACCTCATCAAATGTGTCATCGTGGGCAGTGTGAACTTTTTCAGCGGAAACTCTTCCCTGCTTTTCTTTTGAGGCCCGATACAATTCAGCCAAGTGACTGGCTATGCGACAAACATGGGCCTAATGACCTTTGATTCCACACCGGGTGCATTCCTCGTCATTGTTTATGTTTCTCATGGTGTTGAATCTCTGTTAAAGTCTGTACGGTCTTTTGTCATTATAACATCGATTTGGCACATATCGAGGCCTATTCTGATAATTATTGTGACTGTATCCAGTCCCGTCCATGATTTTGATTTCGATCGCGATCAATTCGTTGATTTCTGACATGCCATGACCACACACCGGATTTTTCGGTTGTATTGCAATTTCCTCTGAAAATTGATTTGCACATGTCGGCCGAGATTCGTAATTTTTCAACAGTAATATATTATTTTTTTTCACCAGTAAAACACAAGTGATCAAAAGCCTTTTTCGTGATACTGTTGTTGGAAAACCATGTTAGAGGCATGAAAAATGGAAAACTTTTTCTCTATCATATCAAATTCAGATATACTTTTGTTACAGTGGCGTAACTGTGATGTTATTTTAAACATGACAAAATTATATTCTTGAACTTTTTAAAGTCTTGAAGCGGTAGGCTTTGTCATTCGCTATGTACCCTTGGCAACATAGTCAGACTCATATGATCGTATCTTTATTTCAATCTCTCCCACAATTCAAGTGGCGATTCCAATGTCACATATTCTATTTTCAGTGTCTCATCGATGTGAGGGCACAAAAGATCATGGCCTTTGCACGATCTTGGCTCGCAGAATTTTTATCCCGGGCAATAGTAATTTTCAAATCTATTGATGCTAGATGCATTTTAACATCGCGAACCCAAACCATATAGTTTTGGCTAGAAACGAGGAGAGAGAGAAATTTATGCTTGTCAATGTTAGTTCTAATAAACAGATAATGTATAAAATATTACCTTGTGAAAATTAAAATACACAATTATGTTGATAACATATTGTAATATTATTGTAAAATTAACTAATAAAAATATTAATTATTTCTATCGCTAACCGCTATTTTATATATTATATAAACATAATATATATATAAATGTATGTATGAACGTGTATGCATGTGTGTATGATGATGATGGCTAATATATTATATATATATATATATAATGTTATATAAATAATACATACGAGATAAATAAGATAGTAGAGAGTAGAGAGATTGATTAATGCAGTAGGGTTTGTATTTATAGGATTAAGAAAATACATATTGTGACGTATAAGGTTCCACGTGCATCCACCCATACAATATATAGTGTCTACAAAGACACTACGGGTGTGTTTGTTTAGGAGACTTTTCCAAACTTTCACTATTCATTAATTTTTTTTTTTTAAAAATATCAAATTAAATCATTATTTTTTTATTTTTTATATTATATTGAAATCAATTTTATATTCAAAACATCACATGAACACCTATTTATATCACATCATACAACTATTCAAATTCAAAATTTTCATTATTCAAATCCCAACTCAAAATCCAAACCCCAAAACAAACACACCCTACGTGTATTGTAACACAAAATAATTTTTTGCTACTATTTTCATGATCTATGCTTGTTAATAAATATTACAAATAAAATAAAATAAAAAAAGATTGAATTTCTTACTTCCGATTGTCATAACACACTAACCAGCTAAAACATGTTCATAATCTAACAACCTACGGAAATTACAAAATTTTTTTTACAATTTCTAAATTCAAGAACACTATTGACCTAGTATATATTATTTATTCTCATCAAAATATTAAATCAAAATACTATTTAAATAAAGGTAGCGGCTACCATGATAAAATTCAGCACTGTGTTGAACAACACATCATGTGCTATTAGACAACACATTATATTACTAGATAACAACACATTGTATATATTAATATAATACAAATACAGCACATGAACAAAAAATACATGTTATAGTCTCAACAACACAAAATATTACTACAGACAGCACACAATCAGACAACACATTGTATATGTAATATAATACAAATACAACATATTAACTAACACATATGCTATAGTTTCATACAATACACACAACAGTGATTTTAGCACATGACATAATTGTATTCAACAAACTTCTTATTATTAAAAAGCAGCACATCCCTTTATTATATACAACATATATTGTGTGCAATACTAATTTGTGTTGTTTGTATATATAACGCGTGCTGATGTGAAAAATCAGCATAGTATTGACCGTAACCATCCCCTTAAGTAAAAATTCAAATCAATATTTTATTTCAAATCAATTTCAAATCAATATTTCATTTCAAATCAATTTCAAACTATAACAAAACAAACCCGTAATAACTAAGTACACATAATATAACCTAAAAACATGTCATTGTTATTTTTATCTTTTGAAATAACCCTACAAAATAATATGTATAATCAATTTATATTGTACATAAATTTGTTTAGGCATAACACGGTTCTCAACAATATCATTTTAATTATAGTAATCTTTCCGTTCCTTCACACTTGACACATTTGGGTTGGGCATGGTATTTAAGGTAGTTGTATTTAAAAATTTAATGATATTGAATTATAATATTAATTTTTTATTTTTTTATTTAAGTGGTGTTGATAGTAATTTTATAATTAAAAAAATAAAATTATTTTTATTTAAATATATTAAATTAAAATGGTTAAAATTAATATTTTAATTGTAAATTGAAGAAAAAATTATTTATTTTATTTAAAATTTTAAAAATTATGTCTATTGAAAATTAGTGATCAATTTACAAAATGCATCAAATGAACCATTATAAACCTTTTAGAAACAATTCTATCAATACAAGAAAATCAAAACACAAACTGAACAAAAATAAATAAATAAATAATTTATTTTTTCGAATTTATATGAATAATAACGAAAAGCCATAAAGCAATATGAAATTTAGAGAAATTAAACACAAACAAACAACTCCCTAAAGTATGCAAATGAAATTGAAAGGAAAAAACATTCTTGTGAATTTGGGAAGAATTAATTTCAAATTCAATGGCTAACAGTGATAAATAGCAGCTCCGGTAGCGGTTCGGCGGAAACACAAGTTATTTTCTCCGAGACAAAAACCAAAAATTAAGGTTCTAAATACATTAATAATACTTCTAATATTCGCCACCAACAAAAAATAATATTGTTAATATCCAAACAACATTAATTAATACTTTTAACATAAAAACAAAAATCAACAATTTCAAAAAAGAACAAAACAATTTCCCTCTTAATATTTCCTCCAAAAAGACAATCATTATTTCTAATATCAAAACAACAATTACAATTGCCAAAAATTCATTTTCCTCCTAATATTTCCTCGAGAAAGCAATCATTACCTTCCAATATAAACACAACTAACAACAACAATATCCAACATCATTAAAAGTATATTTAGTACCTAAACAAATGCCAAAAAAATTCATTTTCCTCGTAATATTTCCCCCCAAATGGTTGAGGTGCTATAAATACACTTGAGAAGAGCACAAGCCATCTTCATTCACTGTATTTTAGGATAAAAGAATCAGTCAACATTATGGTATTATAATGGAATCAAAACAACAAGAAACATAAAGCTGCTCTGAAAAAAGTATACTAATTCTTCAACGTTAATGAATTTTTAATTCATTGAAGTATGTAAAGTAGTGAATAGTACTATGTTTTTATCTTCTTTTCAATTATACCTTCTCCGACATCAAATAACACAATTCTTTCTTTTACCTAAAGCCTACAATGACAAGGAGTATAATTTAGTGACAAAGAAATGAATGCTATAGTGCAATTTTTACTTATGAATCTCAAAAATTGCAAACTTGCTTTTGGTAAAACGTTGGAAGCACAAAAAATGTTTTGATATTCTAAAAGTACAGTTAGTCGGTATTGGAAAGAAGCCAAAAAATAATTAGAAAATGGTAGAGTTGTGCAATTAAGCAGTTAAAAAAAAAAAAAAAAGATTGTTTTGAAGCGTAAGAAAGTGCTTCCAAACTATGAAATTATTGCACATGTTCCTTTGAAAAAATAGGATCTATTCGGGGTCTTGCTGCATCAATTAAATGCTCAAAAACCATTGTTTAGAGGTCGTATTCTACGGGAGTCTTAAGAGCCTACACAAGTGCTCTTAGACCGGATTTGACAGGTGCAAACAAGCTACTCAGGCTGGAGTTTGCACTTGATCAACCTGATGTTGCATTAATACAACAAGTTATTGAATTCAAATGCATGGATGATGTACACATTAATGAAAAATGATTTTATATCACTCGAGGATCACATAGATTTTATATGACCCAGAAGAGGAACATCCACATAGAATATGCCAAAACAAAACATTTTTTACTAAAATCATATTCTTGTGTGCAGTTTTTACTATACAAGTTTGACGGTTCACTGATTTTTTATGGAAAAATAGGATTTTTTCCATTCACATACTAAGAAACTGCTAAAAGAAGTAATAAAAATCGTACAAGAGGCACACCAATCACTAAGCCCATTGAAGCAATCACAAAGGATGTGATTAAGTTTTGCTTAACCAACAATGTAAGTATATGAAAGTTTATTTCATCGAAATATTAGAATAAATTAAGTTTGTTTGAACTAATATTTATTCAAACTAGTGCAATCAAAAGTTATTTTATTTCAATGTTTGTATTCACTATGTTTAGAAGATTAGATGCTAATGTACATACTTTCTAATTTTTGATAGATAATGCGAGACCATACATTAAAAATGATGATGCAGATTTTAGATGGGCTGCCACAAGTGATAGTTTTGACATTATATTGGTTCAACAACCCCCCAATTCTCCCTGACTTGAATGTTAATGATCTAGGACGGTTTCGTGCCATACAAAGCATTCAAATTGAAAATGATTGCAACAATGTGAATGAATTAGTGAATGCATTAATCTTATCGTTTAAATAATTGATTGTTGAAAAACTAAACAATGTTTTCTTGAACTTACAAGATTGCATGATGGAGATAATAAAGACTAGAGAACACAATAGGTACAAAATTCCACACATGACGAAAGGTGCACTAATTGCACAAGGTGCTGTACCTAGACAATGAATGTGACTAAAAATATTGAGGTACAAGATGCAATCATATCTTTTTTTTCAAAGATAACACTTGAATGAGCAAAAAAAAGACCTTCGTGAAAAGTACAAATATGCACAATTACAATTACGCTAGTAGTAATGCAAGCTTTAAAAATGCACAAATATTAGCCATGTATATGTATTTTTTTGTAATGTTTATATTGTACTCCATGGTGAATGAATATACAGTTTTTGTAATGCAAAATCCAATACTACAAAGATTTAGTTTTATAAAAGCTCATCATTGTTGTATTAAAACAGTCGGTGACATTTCATTATCACCGAAAGATTATTTTCATCATATACAACACAAATGCAACAAAAAAAGACAATACAAAACTCACAGTTTGAAGATGAAAGGAAGAGCAATTGAACGGAAGTTTGAATTGCAATGGTGAATTTGGACAAAATGAAGAAACATATCCATCAAGGCTACAGGTTGTTTTTCAATGGGTGTTTCAGCTACATAGGAGAATGGATTGTCACCAAGGGCCACCGCCGCCGATTCGTCAGGGGAAAAAATATCGAGAACAACCTCAACCAAATCAATTGAAGAAAAATATGTACCCGTGAATGAGAAATCGAGGTCTGTGTCTACCTCGTTTGAAACCCACGACGGCAGCGCGGGGACAGATCTCTCTTCATCGGAAATCAGCTCGCACATAGGAGGAAAAAAAGAGTTCGGCCAGGGCTAAATTTGCGTTTACTCTATTTCTATTTAGTTTTAGTGCTTTTAAAATATTTATTTTATATGTTTTCATTATTTTTAGTGTTTTAAAATATTAATTTTATATATTTGTAAAATATAGTTAATTATATTGATTTGTAATTATTAATTATATTTTTGATAGATAAAATTTAATAAAAATAGAAAAGTGTCAAATATTACAAAATAAACTAAAATGAAAAAAAGTGTCAAGTGTGACTGGACGAAGAAGTATATAATTTAAATATATATGCACGACATAATTATAAACAAACCTATCAATAAAGTATAGTTCATTTCAGTACTACCTAATAATATTTAGTCAATCTCTTATAAACAAACTACATATATTATACTAGTCCTACATATATAAACATATATCTAAATACACCTAAATATACTGCCTCATCATGTGTATTGACATTGCACATATTAATAATCACAATTTTCATTTCTTATATATTATTCTATCCAAGTGTACTCTGAAGAACAATAACAATAATAGCAATTTTTATCAATAAAATCTTGACTTGAATAGAATAGAAAGAAACTCAACAGTCAATAGAAACATATATATATATATTCATAGAAGAACTCTCTCACAAACAAGAAACTAAAAAATAGGAATGTGACAACAAAACCAACACAACTTACACATAATATGGGGATGAGAAACCTGAAGAAAAGCACCAAAAGCCAATGGCAAGTCAAATAGAAGTGAAGCAATGGGAGAGTATATACACATTTCTACACATAATGTAATAGAAGGGGTAAAGAAATTATCCATTAACATTGGCATCATCCTTAGACAGAATCCTGCCTATTATATGAAGGTCTATTGTGAAAAACAAATTATATATATCTATATATTTCCAATATAGGTTGGTTAATAAATAATATGAGAATCCTTATTGATGCTATCAATCAGGAAGTAATGGACAAATGATGGAAGGAAGCATAGCAGAGAATGTTATAGAAATTATCTGTATCTGCTGCTCACCTATCGAACAAATATGTGTCTTTCCTTAAAAAAATGAAATCTTTAAAGTCCATGATGCTGTGCCACTCGGAAACGAAGCTTTTCTGCATAAAATATATAAAGACCGGTCTGGCCAGATCAGTACAATACAAATATAAAGATGACAATATTGTAAATCAAAGAGTGTGTTCATCCATTTGATCAACAGAAAAAAAACAAAATGTGTGTTCATCCAATTATATTTTATAAGCACTTCCCGTTTAATACTACAAAAAACACAATATATATATACATACTCATACAATATATATACACATACTCATACAATATATAATATATATATATATATACTCTATCCACTCACAAAAATCAACAATTCAACACAATATTATTTTTTTATATTAGCAACACGCACAGACCCAAAATAAAAAATTAACCAAAGAGGACATTAGAACCTAAGAGAGCCTTCTCGATGTGTTCAAACACAAGGAAATATATTTAAGGTTAGAATAGAATCGCTAACATATGTAACTCTTTCGATAAAACATATGATGTTTCAAGCGGCAGTCAATGGGAACGGTTTTTTTACTACATGCATTGTCAAGCAACAAGAAACACTGTCAGCACTTAAAAGTGATCTAACCAAACTCAAGATCAGCCTTAGCTTGTGGCGCTAGGTTTAGTAGTATCATCTCAATGATAGTTGAATTCATAAGCTTCAATAACAATTTGCTCGTTGTACTGAGTATGACTACAAACTACATTAGACTTGAAACTGTAGAAGATTTAACAATAACAGGTTATGGTAGAACTTTCACAAAAAAGCCTAATCAGGCAGAATTATTGTCACACCACCATAACACCCGTACAAAGACAGATACAATCAATCATGTAATAAAAGTGATTCACAAGTCATTTGAGGAAAATACTCCCAACAAGCAGCAAAGAAAAAAAAAAATGTTTGTTAAATGTCATTCAAAAAATGCTCTAGCAAGGATCTCTACCCCGTCTGGGAAATTGAATTCCGAGTTCAACAAGCTTCGGCACTTCCTTGAAAGATCACCCACATTACTTTCCAGTGTATTCCTAGAAGCACAAATGCAGTGGCAGAACACTTCCCTAAACATGGCGCTAGAGGAAACATTGCTTTATCAATTTACAGCTTCTTCCCTTCCTTTATTTCCTATTCTATGGTGTTGTTTCTATGCTTTCTTAATTATCAATAAAATATCTGTACTCCTTAAAAAAAAAAAAAAAGAAAAAAAAAACAAGCAATAAGGCTCAGATGGGACACTCAGTTTGAGCACATACAGAAAGGCAGCACATAGCATAGGAGGGATAGCAGTGGATGAAGTACTTTGTCACAGGTTACATGCACAGGTACTCAGCTTGGGCAAACAAATGTGATACAGATTAGTGGCACACAGTACACAGCTCAACAATTGAGGGAGGGCCTCAAAATGGGTAGAAACCTACATTGAAAAGGAAAAAGAAAGATAGGGCTTAAAAACTGTGAGGACAAATATCCAAATTGCCTAAGGCATAAACATTTTAATGTTTTTACATGTCCGTAATAACCACTGGTGAAGTCACTCTTCTTCGTTATGCAATTTAGACTGCGCTATTTCCTCATGTCAAAAAACCTATGCCTTTGAACATCCTAAAGGTGCAACATGGTATATATAAATTACACAAGTATAGAGTCCACAAACTTCATGAAGGTAGTGTAGGCAGTGGAATAAAAATGATGCTCAAGGCGTATGGTTTTCAAAAAAGAAATAGATAATTTAAGGGTGTGTTTGTTTGGGCGATTGGATTTTAAATACACTATTCATCCCATTTTTTCCCCCAAAAAATATCTAATCAAAAACCTATTTTTCATTTTTTATATTATACTAAAAATCAATTTTACATTCAAAACATCACATCAACACCTATTTATATCACATCATACAACTATTCAAATTCAAAATTTTTACTATTCAAAAACTCAAAATCCAAACCCCCAACAAACATACCCTAAATGAAGAACACAACTGAACAGGCCAGTTGGAATTGAGTGGCAGTGTGTATATCAGTACGACAGGTAAAAGAGAAGTGGATAAAGTTCAGAAGTAGAAAAATAGAAGTTTGTTTGGGTTTGGGTGTGGGTTTAGGTTTGAGTTTTGCATTTGAATTTTAGTTTAAATAGTATTTTGATGTAATATTTTGTAAGAGAAAATAGTATATTTTTATTGAGAACCATACGAGCTGAATGGTAGAAAAGTTTGTTTGAAGTACAAATCAAACATACCCTAAGGGGGCGTTTGGTACAGATAATGGAATTGCATAGAAATGAGAGTAGAGAATAGAATTGGAGAGAAAGGGAATTGAGAAGAGAATGAGAATTAATTCTCTTCTTTGGTAGAATAGAGAATTCAGTTGAGAAATATAAAAAAAAAATGAATAGATCGGACAAGAATAAATGATTAATCTAACAAAAGAGAGTTTTAGCAAGTGAGAATCATGAAAAAATATTTATGATGACTTTTTTTAAATCAAAAAATTATAAATTATATACGAAGTTTTGTAAGATCATATTTTAGTATAAATTTTTGTAAAAAATTAAATACTTGAATGATAAATTAAAAATAATTTTTGTAAAACTGAAATAATATAATATAAATAATTATAAAAATTAAATAGTACAAAAAAGAATAAAAAAATAAAAATATATATACCGGAACATCATTTCTCTCAATTTATCTGAATATAGGGGAGAAATGAAAATAGATAAATGAAAATAGAGAAATGGAAATGATTTATTTCTCAACTTCCATTTCTCTTACTCAAACTCTGCGGCCAATTTTTATTAATTTCTCTGTACCAAACACACCCTAAAGGTTTGAAAAGACTGAGGAATTAATAAAAATTGCCTTAGCATAAGGAATTTAAATGTTCCATAATTAATTTTCTCACATGGACCAGTCCATGCTTCCAGTGCTTTCACTTCTCAAAACTCCTCGTTAATTAATAGATCAAAGTATCAAACGCTTTTATGTGTTAACCATCAACCATAAAGACATTCCTAACAGGGGAATATATTATATTCAAAAGATTATTAACACCTTTATTGCTCTACCACACCTTCCCACTATAGAAATCTATCTCAGACGTTATGTTCCCTCACTTGCAGTTCTAAATCATTTCATGTCCTTCATTCTAGATCTTGATCTTCTCCAGGTCTTTTCAACTTTCCATATCTCACATGTAATCTTATCCTCCAATAAACACCATTATAGTTTCAGTCTATTTTTAAACAGAATTTACACATAATAGTCAATGTATCTACGCTAAAAGCTATAGAAGAAAAAACTTTGGAAGTGATGAATTCAACATAAAACATAGATCCAAGTTAATAGAACATGGTACATGCACAAGAAAAGGAAAAAAAAAAATGCTTATTAGAAAGCAAAATTCATGATTTTGAATTAAGGGGTCATTATATGCATAATATATGGGTTTTTATGGTAAATGACCTAGAGAATCAGTGGTTAATATTTAGTCTCTATAATTTAAGTTGGTGTTAACAGTATTATAATTACAAAAGACTATAGAGAACCATCACTGGTTTACCTCCTTTATTCCCCCTGCCAGTCTTTCAATTCGCTGCGGGGTACAAATAGCTTTGCTACCCGTTCTTCAGTTTCAATATCATTCACCACACCTCGACATCTAGAAGATCCACAATAACAGAGAAGCTGTTCATCCTTTGAAAAGAACCTGCAATGCCCAAGTAAAGTCAGTGTTCTGGTGGAGAGAAATTAAGTGGAATTGTATAATGAGGGGTAAACCTGTAATCATATGTCAGTTCTTCCCACTGTTTAATATCTCGTTTAGCAAAGATGATGATGTGCTCATCGCCATTGACACTGATCACCCTTGAATAGCAATTTGGCTGAAATGGGAAACTAGTTAAACTTCTGACTGTAAAATTTTGACCTCAAAATCCGAAGTAGAGAATTTTGTGACAAATATAATAAAGATTAAGAAGCAAAATGCGATCACTTGGTGCAACAACAAATGACATTATACAAGTCCAATAAATAGAACAAGAATCACATAAACGAGGTTACAGCTCAAGCAACACGCAGGTATATCTTATATTGAAAATTGAAACCTAGAAGCTAAATCATAAGACATCTGAAGTATCAACAGAAACCCAGATAAAATAGCAAGAATTCACATTAACCATCATTAACGAAGGATTCTTGTCAGGAGCATCACCACAAAATTGTTGAATTAGTTTTCATATTGAATGAGAGAAAGGCAATGAGGAAATAGAATCAAAACTTTGTGAAACTGTAATGTTTGACACATACTTCACATGAGTGATTAATCAAATGAGCAATGCTTCCGGCTCTGGTGGCATCGATAACACGTTCATCATCAATTCGAAACATATAAGTTCCAGCACCCTGAACCAAAAAAGTGCAAGTCATATGACATTTGAAAACTCATAGTATCAGCATTCTCATCTAATAGCTAAGGATTAGAGTGGACCGCATCAATAATTTCAATGAATTTTAGTGGACTAAAGCAAGAAAGATTAAGGAATCTCTCCCAAAGCAACATGGTTATTTATGCTTCAGGGGCTACCATCCTGCCACTGATGCCTACCAGTGATCATAGGGTAATGAAATAGGTGATATCTAATTTATAATTTGGTAAAGTCGTTTTCATAAACTTGGACATTCATCTGTGTTTCTCAAACCATCCTATGCTAAATAACGCGTTCATCCAAACAAACACCAGCACTTACCACTAACGAATTGTATATCAAATGTTCCCTTCTGTCAGCAACTGGCGGTCGAATGAGTTCACCAGTATATTCAATGACCTATAAAGAAACAAAATTTGCATTGAACATCTAACATCTGATGACTCAACTTAATTTTGAAGTTATAATTCTCAAAGTATTTACCATGTCTCCAGCTCTATGTGGAAGTTTAGTGAAGACACCAAAACCATGTATACCAGACTTCCCTGTAAACCACATTAGCCTCAAATATCAGTGATGAAATAGCTACTTTCTGCAGCATTTGAGAAACAAAGAAGACTATATATATATATATATATATTTCCCATTAACTATGACAAATCAGAATCAAGTACACACTATTTGGTCATGTATAGAATCCTTCCTTACTAGACCTCAGGGTCGCTGTATTTCTCAGCTATCACTACTGGGTTATTAATGAATGAAATCGAAACAATTTGTGCATTATGCAGTAAAGTGAAGATAATAGTTCAAAGGAGCACACAACAAAATTAATTCAATGCATCAAAGGGGGCATCAATAGGTCAAGCTACAAACAAGTTGCGCAACGGAAGACACACACCAACAAAGATCAGAAAATATAGATGCACAATATTATTATTTTAACAAAATTAAGCTCTTATGCTTTTAGACTAATATTATGTGTGATGGTGAGAAATAATTGCCACGCTGAATACTATAAATGACATGTAGGGAAATCTCTTGAAGGCAGTATTGTTAAATTCCTAAGGCCATTCCTAATGGCAAGTTTTCCAGATTCTGGGGAGAACAAATATAAACCCTTAATATCTCTGTCCTAACAATTATTCCGTTGCAAACTATCTGAAATATATAAACTAGAGATTTGCAAGGCTTGATATGATAAACAAGTTAAGAACAGAGAATACTGTAAGTATTAGTTGCCTGCAGAAACTAATCGAACCAAGCTACTCAATCAAATGATAAGCAGCAATAATCATTTTGATGCATTAACTTAGGATCCAATTGATATTAAAACACGATGAACATAAATGGTAAGGATAAAAAAAAAAGATTAAATATACTGAGGACGAAACCAACTGCTATCACTCCTCTACCAGAGGATGGAATACCAACCTCATCAACGGAATAATCTAACCAGCCAAAAGACAATAATCAATCAAATACAGACAAGTTGCCAGAACTTTGGTAATGCACCACAACAAAGAGCACTTGCATTGCCCAAGGTTTTTCAATTCATGCAACACAGGGCTCATAGAAATGCAGTAATTGGTCATTTTAAAAGAACAAGATCTTACAAATCAGACAAGCTGATAAGCTCATGAAGTTGTTGTTGACATAGTGGGACATCGCCAAGTAAAGCGTATTTTAGAACTGGAAAAGAAATTTTCAAAATGATATTTGCATGGATACAAGAAGAAGTGTTGATATCCATGAAGCTTATTCATAACCCAATATAATGCAGCTAGTTACATAGATAAATGGAGCTCCAGTCAACACAATGCCTCTTCAGCAGTCAAGTAGTTTTATCTTGTTTTATAATTATAGCATCAGATCATCTGGAGTTTAAGAACGGAATGATGATATAGTAAGAAATAATGATGATTATGATGATAATAGTAATAGTCCAGAAAGTTTACCAAATGCTAGTCTTTTTCTGAAGGTATCCCTCATATAATTATACTTATCAGCCACCGAAAGAATCTGGTCAGATGGATTAAGTTGTGCGATTTGCAGCTTTTGAAGTTCAACAAAATATTTAGAACCAGTGAGTTCATGGGAAGATATCTTGTTCCACAAGGGCATATGACGACTGCACCCACCCAGCAAATATGGCTGGTTATCCACATACAATCGCTTTGATGAAGCAGCAGGGACTTCAGGTTCATTTCTCCCACGCCTCGTTAGAAAATTGTAAGGCTCTAATGACAAACAAAAAACAAAAATAATCAAATTATCAATGAGCAAATATTACGTCCTTCAAAAGATGGTTCCAGTAAAGAACATAAAAGCAATTGCTTTGATTACCCAACTACAATCAAACTAGAACAGAATCAGAAAGAGGGGGTAATAAGCAGAATAGTTCACAAAAAGGAAAAGATAAAAAAAAAAGCCATCCATTTAGTCAAAACAGGACATTGTTCAGTTCATTCTCTTAATGGTAAAGCATGAGAAATTACCAATTTCAATGTAACATTGAATAAGAAAAGAAGGTGCTATTATCAGATGCAGATGGGAAAACTGATGTAAACAACTATCTACAGATTCATAGAGCAAATGAACTAATTTAGAACATGCGAAAAACTAAGATTTGATAACGAATAGAACCTTCCATTCGTCACGTCAGAGCATACCTTAGCATTTCAAAGTCAATATCTATGAGCGTACTATATTAAGATAGTTTTTAGTTCTTAAGAAAGAGAATATTAATTATTAGAAATTAAATTACCCCTGTGTACCATTAAATTCTAACTAATTTACATACACAGTAGCCAACACTTCGGACTTCCTCAAAAACTAATAATCATTTATTCTACACTTTTACCAAACTAATAGAAAGTTGGAATATTTAAACACATACACAGAGAAACAATCAAATCAAATATGCACAATAAAAATGCAATATTCATTACTATTTAATGAAAATACACATAACTTCACACATTCAAAAACAACTAAAAGAAATGTACTTGTCTTGCCAGTATCTGGGCAAGGACAGGAGTGTAAGGGCAGTCAAAAGGAAAATTTGTGTGAAGAGAAAATGAGAAAAGATGTTCTTCGAACATTATTGATTATTCAAAACTACTACTTGTATACACAGCCATGAGAAATTGTTAAGGAATGCTCAAAAGGCCGGATAATACTTACCAGTCCGAGCACAACCAGAAGGATTTGTAGGTGGGACATAATCTCCATTATAACAGCTTTTCTGCTCTATTCTTTCATCAAAATTCAACCGCTGATTAGATGAAGGCCTATGTCTCCTGCAGAATGATAGTAGTTGGATGCACTGATCCTCCTCGTCCTCATCAAGAGGAACCAAATGTTGTCTCTCCATGTCATCAGGCTACAATAATGTGAATGTACATCAATGATGATGATAATAATAATAATAATAATAATAATAATAATAATAATAATAATAATCACAACAAAAATAATATCAATAATAATAAAATAAAATAAAGTTGGTGCAACCAAAGCGTATGCTCAATACATATGCATAAAACAAGTGTTAAAAAGGATGAAAAGTGCATTCAAGGAAGCACATAACATTTCAGAGAAATTGCATACCTCAAGACAAAATCCAGCAGCTCGTGCACAGAGAGGATGATATGCCACACGACAGTTATGGTTTGAGCACTGCAAAAGTATTATTTATTATCTTATTAAAACTGTCCCCCAATATAATCATATATATAGAGAAGCAATAAGATGTCAATATGGACCCATGCTCTAAGTCAATGATAAAATAAGCCTATTGATCTGAGAAAAATAAAATTATCATGAGTGAAAAAAAAAAAAAAAAAAAAAAAAAAAAAAAAAAAAAATTAGTCCTACCAAGGTATAAAAGAAGTGAAGTCAGTGAATTGGCTAGTGCAAAGAAACTGCAATTTCAAGTTAAGTTCCCAAATCATGCCATAAGGAGTGGAATAGACATATCACAAGGCAAGTGACATGAATGCATCAAATTAGGCATGAACCAATCATTACACATTACTAAGCATATGTTTTAAATAGAGAAAATTTCCAATGCACCAAATTTTATATGTGCTTCCGAAGAAAAAAAAAATACTAAGTCAATCTTCTAAGACAAAGTTCTTTCTCATCCACAACCAGGGAAACACATGGAACACATAGCTCACCGATGTTATACATGAACTTATTACAATTAAACAGGTTCCCAAAGAGAGCTAGAATAGAAGGATCAATACAACAGCCCTTTGGTTCTATTCCTTTGCATGTGCGAAATCGAGTTCTATTCAAGACTGGCTCTTGCAACAATGGCATATGGAATTAGCAATATCAAGCTTCGCCAAGCCCTTTTTGATTGGGAATGCAATTTATGGGAGGATTACTTGAATGTGCTCAATTCCATCACTATCTTGGACAATAGTCAAGACAAATTGATATGGAAGCCTAATCCCAATGTATCATTCAGCTTCCAGTCCTATCAGTGGCTCTGAGATTCTCATCACCCCTCAAACATGGTCTCCCAATCCAATTATTTGGATTAAAATTGCCCCATGTTGTGTTATACATTCTTTTTGAAGATATTAAGAAGAGACCGTCCCGTTAAGGATGTTCTATCATCCAGAGGCTGCTTTCCATCCAATGTCCATTGTGCCTTTTGTAGCTATCATAGCAGTCACTTATTCCTTCACTGCCATTCAGTGTCCACTATTTGGACCTTAGACTGTGGAACATCTCTTGCATATTGGCCCTCTTTTTGCCTCAATCTTATCATTCAATGGCATTACTCAGCTAACAAGGTCAGTAATGCTGAAATATGTGAATAGAGTTCTTAAGGCCACTACTGAAAGATCCGTGAAGCTTTTAATGCAGTTATCTTCAACAACAGGGAGTTACCCCCGAGTTGTATCCTATTCAAAATTCAATTATCTATCGGCGACTTGTACTGAGTGCTCCTTCTCAGACTTTGTTACCCCTCTCAAGTCCTTGATGGAACGTTCTCCAAAACATCTCATTAGTGAAAGAAAAGAAGCCTTATCATGTGCCAACAATCTTTTGAAAGGGTCTCTTTGTGGATGATGGAAAATCAACGCAGTTGGTTTGGTGTTTGGCTAATAGGAGCCATCCAATATTGGCACAGTCATTCACAATTATTATTGACGCATCATACTCATCCTTTCAATTATAGTGACTCAACGAACTAAAATGTTGCAAAAGTCCTGGCCATCTCACTGTCCTTGAGAAGGTTGCCTTACAATAATTAGGCCCATTGCCCCCGGATTACTATCGAGAGCATATCAAAAAATGCACTCAGATTGGATTAACAGAACAGCGCCTCTTGGAAATTAAAGTCAAAACATCAACAAGCTGCATGTCCACATTTATCTTAGTTAGGCTGTAACTTTTGCCATATCTGGATCCTCAGACTTCACAGCTCTTATACCTATTCTCAGCTCCTATGGTTCAGCCAGTCCTATGTGTTTAGGGTGCTTATATTTTAGTGTCTATCAATCTATCAGGAACTCCTGCATTCCCAAATTGTAATTTATTCTATCTTATATGATATAGAAAAATGCTACTTTCCCAAAAAAGAAATATATATACAACAGATTATTAAAAAGTTCAGTAGGCCTATGATAGCCCAGGAACCATACTTATGGAACCTTTGACAAGTTGGATCACTTTATGAACCTCAAGAAGAAAACATTGCACAACAACACGAGCAAAGGATAAATCTACCTGGATACATGCTCCATGAGAAACACCACAGATGCTGCATAAGAGCTTCCACCGATCCTGGATATTATCAAAGAAGCAATGTAGTACTTAAGACTTAGCACCATACTAACATAAAGAAATAATGTCAGCAGATAATCCAAAAATTATTATACACATACAAATAGAGTTTCTCAAGCAGATCACAGGGCAGGCAAATGCCCTTTAGAGGTAAACAACATAAGTTCAAGATAAGGTATCAAAGTTTGTAGAAAACATAGAAGATACCTTATTGATTCTACTTAGCCCATCAATGGGTTCCATTTTTTTTATATCAGATAAGCAGGTTTCTGCAGTAAATGGAATATTCCAATAGTTAATCCAAGAGGCAAATGAGTGTATGTTTTATGTATTAGACTATTAGTGAATTGCGCAGATGGAACCTGGTATCCATATGGCACAAGCCAGATGAGCCCACCGCCCATCTGTAGTAGGCTTCATAGCACCTCCTAAAACAGATCCAGTCGCATCATAGCAATAAGGTTATATTAAGTTACAATCCTATACTAGACCCGATTCAACAGTAATTGATGGTAAAAAATAATGAGATATACTCCCTCCATCCCGAGTAAGATGACCCGTTTGGCTAGAGACACGGCATTTTTAAGTAGTGTAGATTAGTAAATTATTAATAATAAATTATGATATTATCTTGTTATTTTTATATGAGTGAAATTGTTGGTATTTTAAAAATATAAATTTATATATATATGATTAAAAGAAATTAGAATGTGTTTAAATATTGTTAGTATTATATCTCAATAAAATATATACAATATGAATATCATTTTGTAGATAATAAAATTTTATATAATACAAATAAAAATATATTTATTTATAATTAAACTTAAAATAGTTTTATAAAAAAACTGAAAAGTTTTAAATGTAGATAAAAATATTTGTTTATTGAAGAGAAAAATAGAAATAAAGAGATTTTGAGTTGATCATTTGTACAAGAGATTAGAAATTTAACTAAAATAATTTATATTGGACGGACAAAAGAGAAAAATGTGTCATCTGTGGCAGAACGGAGGGTGTATTAAAAACTACCTTGCACAGGACACAGGCAGCATCTTGGAGATTCTGGAGCTCCTGGACGACACAAGTTACAAAGCCAAAGAACACCACCAGTAGGCTCTAGTTCTCCATAGCATCTAGCATGCACCTGAACAAATATTGTAGAATGTAAAACATGCCATCAGAGAGAGGAGAAGAAAACATATGTATAAATATCAATAATTATTAAAAAATAGAAAAAGACACGGTAATGAATTAAAATATTTATTTTGATTGAGAAATTAAAACAGAAATTTGTACAAAAGCATTACATAGATATGAAACATCAAGGGGAGTGATGATGCTAAAAAAACCAAGAATATTATGTAGCCGCAAAATCATCATTTCATAATAAGGGGAATACTCAACAAGGAATAGGCATTTAGAATACCAACTCTGGAACACTTAGAGATATAAAATTCAAAGCACCTAAGTTATTTGATAAGATGCAGTCCATTGACAGTTCAAGCTTCTATATTGCAGTGTAGGTAGGAAAAAAAAAGGTAGAAGAATGAAAATTGCAAATAAAAAAATTAGATTAATAGAAACACAAAATAACTTGACTACGCAAATAAATGCTTAGTGATGCAAATTATCAATGGAAATAGAGCTATGCTCGATAATCATACGAACATTGTGAAAATCTATCATATGCATGACCACCTGACAAAATCAACTCAGATTTTAATAGGCACAAAGTCTGCCCACAGGATGAAGACTGCATGTTTAGGTATGAACTGAAGTGAAGGATAACTGAAATATTGTAGTTATGTCATATAAATCAGATGACGAAATTTTTACATGCACGACGTCAGCAATCACAACAGTAAAACAGATATAGCCAGGTGTGCCATTTATTGCACTGATTTCTTGTAAAAATATAGAGAACAAATATTGATGCAAGCACTGACAAAAACAAACAAGTCATTCACCAAAAAAATGAATCAAAAAAATGGATTAGGGTTGGACCTACCATCATCCTGCATTTGTCGCACTGAAGAAATAAATTGTTCTCGTATTCCTGCAGTAAGAAGTTTTAGATAATTAGATTTGGTATATTCATAATATTTATTATCTATATAATCAAGAAGATTGTGAAATAAATTACTAATGGTATAAATATTTTGGAGTAAAGACATAAGAAAACTACACTTTCCAGGGGATATTGCTATCATGTTTGATTAAGTTGACCATGAAAATAAAATAGCGTAGAATATGTATGTTGGTTAACAATATAATAAATAATGATATATATCCCTTCAAGCTTAAGCTTTTAGATGAAATGATCGTTTAACAGCAACTAATTGTTTACATTTAAAGAACAATGGTAATTTTACAAAGAGAAAAAAATAAAAAACACCTCATCCATATGGCAAACATTGCACTTATCAAGGTCCCTCCATTCAACAGTGACAGGCCTGTATCCAACAGGAAGGCCTTTGATTTTCCTAGATGCTAGATGGGAGGATCTCAAAGACTTTTGAGAACTAGACATTTCCTGCAAGTACAGAGAGATTAGTTGAATGCAAAGGAAGGTGTAAACAAGTAGAATTCTCATAGCCACTTTGACAAGGAACTGTGTGAAATGAACCATATACAGAACTAATGAAAGCATAAGGAAAATCATAAATCACCTCAAAGCAACAACAGATAATAAATAAATGGGTAAACTAAAAATTCCCCAAAAATATACAATACTTCAGATGAAACTTTTCTTTCCTCTGATATACAGAGATAAAGAGAGATCAAAATCCAACGTTACTAGTAAAATCCAATGACTAGATCTATAGATGTGGTTTATGTAATTTCATATCTGCAATGAAATCTTGGGTTCTGGTATATTTATAGTGTTCCTGTGTCTTCTAAAACTGTATAATGCAGCTTGAACTTTTTATGTTAGGAGTTTCATCGTCTTTCTAATTGACCAGACAACATTTCTGTTGATTTTCATTTTCAACCCACTTTTAATGTGCCATTGTTGGCCCTTCAGATTTCCTTCTATAAATACTTTCAGCTAGACCTATTCTTGTAAATCTTTCTGTTTAACAAAATATCATGGAGTTCTCTTGATGTACAAACTGTATATACTACGCGTCAGCCCTATTCATGTCATCTGCCACTTGTGTTCTCGTCTTTCCAGTCTATTCCCTCTCTGTTTCTAAACTAAATAATTTAACTTTTTCTCCCAACCTTTCAAATGCTTCAACACTCTTTCTCCCTTCTTCCATTTTTGCGCCTTCAATTCCGTCTACCACTCACACCTCCACAAATTTTAATGTCTTATATACGATGAGTTTGCTTGTTTTGTCAATTTATATGCATTCAAGTGAATAGTGTTGTAGTGCTATTAGCAAATTCTGTAAGCAAACAATATGAATGATTATAAAAGACAAACTGATGCTTGAAAGTAACAGAAAAATATATAGTAGGAAACCCAACAAAGACTCTCACTAATAGAAAACCTTAAACAAGAATAGCAGGAGTTATACTTCTCCACTTCCTTTCTCTTAAAGTAGCAGTCATATCAGATTTTATTATTATTAACAAGTGTACCAGAAATTAAGATGCTTTCTCTTTATACATGTCTTTACATATATAAAACATTACATCAATTTAACTAATTTGTACAGGCGTGTGTAGTCCCCAAAAGATTTGGATATAACAGTGCTGATTAAAATCCCAAGTATATACCATAATATACCAAAAATAGAACACATTCCCCAACCTCTATATCCAAAACACTCTGACACAAAAAGTGGCAAAACACGTATCATTAAGAGGTGTTAAATCAGTTGCATGGATTTTTTGAGCATATACAATGGATATATAAAAAAATTATTGGGGACAAGGACAAACAATGGATTTTCATTAGAAAGCTAACACATTCTGTGTCAACCAAAAAAGGCTAAACCAAAAATTTATATGCAATCTGTGCACTGTAAAGTAGTGACATTATTGAACCATGGATATTTGGACTGAATTCACATGCCCTCCATTGCACGCATGGCATGGAAATAGAAAAATACATATATATAAAATAAATGATCATAACCAATTACATAAATTAAATTAATGGTATTGATATAACAGAGGACATGTCAATTTAATGGCGAGTTGAATGCATACCTTTAAGAGTTTGGAAACTTTCGGGTGGGCAAAACCAAACATGTAAGAACCAGAAGCAAAACTCTGATCCCCTTTAGAATTCTGATTTTTCATTTGTACCATCCTAACCCTTTTATATATTTTATTCCAGCAAGCAGATGGAGTTGGCCCATTAAACTGTAAACAAAAGCATTGAACCGAAAGAAATAATTTAATTAAGAAAGTTCTATGAGCCAGCCACCAAATAAATAAAACAGGTACTTTGCACAAATTGGTGATAATAAAATGATACAGGAACCAGGGTTCAAGTGTATGAAAAAAAACATGTAAACAATATCAAGTATCAAACCAAACTGCCAAGCTAGAAATGGATATATGCAAAATCTAATTTAGAAGTGTAAGTTATCTTTGAACTTAATAAAGCCTTTGTTGCCAAATCAAACCGAACTACCAAGCCAGAAATGGATATATGCACAATCTATTTTAGAAGTGTAAATTATCTTTTAACTTAATAAAGCCTTTGTTGCCAACATAAAAATTTCCCTCAGTAGATAATGTGGTTCCAGCAGCCCTAAAATGAGTGCTTTCAAAGCCTGCTGACAAGCAAGATGATGCCAGCTTGAACAAGAAGTAGAGTTTAAACAAAGAGGACCTTGTGGCTGTACTAATGATTCAAAAGTTCCTTCATAGTACAAACCACATGGCTGTCAAAACTGAAACAAAGGCAATTTTTCTAGACATTCATATCTCAACAAACCGGAATACCTATATTCTCGAATAAGTTGCTGATTCTATAAATTATTTAGGGTCCTACAAATGTAGGAAATATGAACGTCTGTGTAGTTTCTTGATTGAATAATAAAGATCTAATGTTGTTAAGAGTACAAATTGAAATGTTTTAACTTTCCATAACACTTAAACCATTTCATTCACTAACAAGTAGGAGACCTTATATCCATGAGCTGATAGCGTTGGATTAACTCAGAATATTAAGACTTCGCCCTTATTGGCTCTCAGCCAGATCTATCATAAATGAAACTTCATTCCACTTCAAACTCTTACATTGTAGCCATACATTTCTTCCAATGAATAGAAACACTTTTTATGAATAGCTTCCTGCATCCATAAATTACAAGCTTGAATATTCTTGCTTAAAAGATTCAAATAACCTCAAAACTATTTGTTTCTGGGTGACTAAGAGAAATTCTTGAGCTCCATCTCCTTGCGCACAATGCCTCCCATAGAGAGGTGATGAAAATCGGTTAACACTATAAATTTAAGACTAATGTCCTATTTTGAATCCCTCAAATTCAGTTATGAAAGCTGCTGTCAGATTCATTAGTTAAATTAAAGCATTTTACAGAACTTTTTATGTACATATAGGTACTACATTGATTTCCACAAGGTTTCAACATGAGAAACTACATGATTTCTAGAACCCTAACTCTAGTATTTCTATCTACAAGGATGACCTATAAATCAAGGTGTTACCATAGCCAGCAAATTTACCCCAAATCAGAGGCCAGTTTCTATGAGGAATATATAAATAAAACAGTAAACATAAGCCTCTCAATTTATGTAATGGAAATGTCAACAGAGCAATCATTTAGGCTTCCTGATGATGAACTTATATTTTCTAATTTCGGGGAAGCTGCAATGCTGAGCCAATTTTACATAGATCCAGACAATTTTTCAGTTTTCTCAGCTATATAAGCTCATATAAAGCATCATACACCTATGTATGAGCAAGGTCCAGGGAAAGTCATGTATCAAGAGAACATGATCACACCAAAACTTACAAAGAAAAGAAAGAAAGAAAGAAAGAAAAAAAAAAAAAAAAAAAAAAAAAAAGAGAGAACTGAAAAGACCTAAATGTCATGTATCTGAAAGATATACAATCGAAATTTCTTATGAATGCAGAAATTATGGATTTTCAAGTACCTCTTCTCCAGTGTCTGCTGTTACTCTGAATAGAGGCCTGATCCTTGAGTCCAGATACAGTACTTCCATCTTATATAAGGTCTGTACATTTGGATCTTGAAGCAAAAGGGAAAAACCAAAAGGCATCAATGATGAAGGATCAGTAATAAATCCGCCACTACTTAAACGAACAAATTCACAGGAAACACCTCTAGAGCAACAATCACCTGTTATGGAAAGAAACATCCTCCTAGCAGTATAACCCTTGGGCCAAATAAACCTCTCATTTTGAAACTTTAAGGAGCCTTTGACTATCTTTCCTGCAACACAGTTTACATGCACAGAATATAATTAAGTTGATTCAAGCAATCATTTGACAGAAGTCCATCTTTATCAAAATCCTACAGAAGGAAAAATAATGGTAGTGATTCATCAACATCAGCAGTTACAGGTGAATTATTGATTGAAGCTCATAAGTGCTATATCCAGAATCTGACTACAACACAATACCCTAAGTATGGAAATATCATGAAGTAGCACAACAAAAAGACTTGAAACAAGTAATTAATCCTGACATGACAGGAACAACCCATGTAGCAAAGAAATTGGGAAATCTCTTGTCAACGTAGAAACATTATCATATCAACACTTACCAAGGTTTACTATTTGCAACTCTCCAGATTCTAATGGGGAGTTTTTGAGATCTTCAATTTTCTTTTGTATATCATCATGGCTTGTGCATTCTTCGTCACCAGAATCAATACCATCTTCGTGTCCTCCACTACCACTTCCACAATTATTAATATCAGCATCAGCATCAGCATCAGCATCATCACGCTGCTGCAGCATTACTTTTGGGAGAGTATGTTCACTAAGATACCTGAATCAAGGCAAATTGAGTGAGTTTTCTAGGAAACCTCCAAATTTGCCAATGAAAGAGAAAGAAGCTACAAAGGGTATTCTGTTTTCAACTTTCCGTAGGAATAGAAAGCAACCAATCCATGAACTGAACAGATAATTTGCTTTTAAAAATGAAATCTCCCTACAAATGGATTATCAAGTCAATCTATAGATAATATGGCCATCTTATATGTCCCCGTGCATGTTGTTCTAGTTTAGGCCCATTGCCCCAAATTACCATTGACTGCAACTCAAAAAGTGCACCGGGTCAGATTGATCGTGTGCACTCCCTTGAAAGTTGAACTCAAACATCAATACGCTCTGATCCTTCATTTCTAGATGCCCAGCATCACTTTCCAGTACATCTCATTTGGCTAATGAAATGGCTAACTTCTTTGCAAAATGTGTAGATAGAGGATTCACAATTTCACACTTTACCAGATTTCTCAATTGGGTTACAACTATCAGTGAATCTTGTTTTTCAAATCTATCATCTGCTAGTCCCTATATTTAGCTCCAATTCCATCTCCTCTACATGACTCTATCTGTAGGAACTCCTATGCTCCCTGGGTTGTAAACCTATTCCAAGTTTTATTATATACAGCTGGTTCTTTCCAAAGGACAAAAACAGCCAATCTGAAAAACAAAAAAAAAATGGTGAAACATGCACATATGCCCTCTTCCCAGGCATGTAAACTTTCATATTTAAGAATCCAAATTATACAATAGTGACAGGAAGCTGAAAATGCAAATGTACTGTTGAAGATTCAACTCTTTTTTGTATTTTGTTCATTTCCAAAAAAGGTTTTGAGTAAAATTTGAAAAGAGAAACTGCCAGCATACAGAAGCAGAGGTCAGATAACCAAAGAACATCAGCGACAAGAAGAAAAAAAAAGAAAAGAAACTCACATTTTTGCTTCCTCCAATCCAGTAACAAAGGTTGGTTTATTGCACTTTGAATGACAGGATGAAAGAAGGCCCTTAAGGAAAGGGCTAACCTGATTCCTTCTTACCCTGAATCCCATGAAAAAACAGGCTATCAACATTACCAAACTTCCAACTGGAGGATAGTACTTTAAAACTGCCAAATTACTCTATAATATTACCTAGCAAAATCATGGGTACCAAAGAATTGTACTAGGATTGATTTTCCTCCAGAAATGTTGAGACCTTTCCGTTGACTTACATGTGATTCATCCAAAACAATTGCAGGCCATATAGAATGTCCTATAGAAATCAAGAAATAATTGTCAATCAAACTAACCATAAAAGCTAGAAGGCTGTAATTGCATAACAGAAACAATTAAAATCTCAAACCTAAAGTGGGCTATGACAACAACCATCTTTAGACACAATAAATAAAAACGTAATTAAAATAAAATCAGGAAAAATTATGGAAGTATCAACGGCTCTTTAACTTACAACTATAGTGTTTTGAGTAGAAAAAAGAGAAGAACCATAGAAGTAAGACATTAAAACCATTGCTAAAACCCCAAAATATTGGGGTAAAAAGAATAGGCATCTTGCATATTACTTAAATGTCAAATGCTTACAGATAAATAACTTCACCATATTGGTGAAACAAATCAATATTGAATCTAAATATCTAGTGACGCACCAGTAAGCTTTGCCCAAATAACATCTCCAGGCTCAATCTCCTGGCAATCATCCAAACTAGCAGCCAAAACCATCAACTCACTCACATCAATCCCTTCAGCTTCTGAGCTCTTCTCACTGACCTTGAGTTTCAAATTTTGTATTTCCTCAGAAGACACATGAAACTTGACTCGTTCGTTTGATATAATCAGGTTTTCCTCTTCACCGTCTTCATACTTCACCTGCATGGCACTTCACACATTAACAAAGTGACACAATGATGTAGCTTCTTGTGTGGCAGAAATTTATCATCATTCATAATGTAAAAGAACATTACATGGTGCCGATTGGTCTCAGAATTGTAAGCTACTATATGACCAGAATACCAACTTGCATCAAGCGGCCAGTAAACCTGTTCACATTAACTATGAGATTCCGTCGCGCAAGTAGCAAGTAACACAAACAATTTAATAGCACATGAAACTTCACACAAGATTATATCTACAAATGGTATGATGAATATGTGGGGAAACTGTTTTAACAGTAATATTTTAACACAATTCACATTGATAAATGCAAATGGATACTTTCTCACGATGGCCTCAACTACAATTCTCGTGGGCATCCCAATTGCATAGGTATTGAAGAGTTCGTACCTTGCATTGTAGTCCAGTGAATTTATTTGGGTCAGTACCTTTGATACTCAGCCTACATAATCATACAAATACAATAAAGTGAGACACTAACCGCCCATCAATAATGTCAGCACTTGAAAATACTCTCATTTAGGAGACCAAAAACCAACACATACCAGACCCATTTCTTTGGCTTTGCAGCTCCCGATGTTTTAGAACTATTTGCTAAACAATCCTTCTTCCGCGTCCTGCTCTCACAACCCTTAACTATACCATCGAACTTCGGAGTCTTGTTTACATCATCGGTATCAATCTTTTTCACACAATCATTCAATTCAGGCCGATCATTCAATTCACAGGATGCCTTACAATCAGCGATGGCTTTCATCACCCTCGCGCCAGTGCCCATTCTCCTTCGTTTAATTCCGGTCTCCGTTCCTCCATCATCAATCTCCACTTTCTCTGACTTCACATCTATTCCTTGAGAAAGCAACGACTCGAGAAGCGAAGAGGGTTTCTCCTCTCTCCGCTTGCGGCGCCTGGAGTAGACGTGAGTTATCTCAGACTTCACTCCGATCAAGTGGTGCTTCAATTGATCATTGCCGCTGGCCCTTGGGAGCCTCCGCGCAGCAGCCTTGACCTTCTTCGATCCGGTGGCGGTGACGCAAGGAGATGTGGCGGAGTAGACGTCGCAGAGCGGGATGTACTTGAGCCGAGGGCTCTCCCTCCGGAACTCGTCGTCGTCCCGCTCCTCTAGTGCGGGGTTGAGCCGCGCAACCTTGGTTTCTTCCGATGAGATGGGCAAATCGCCGGTGGCGGGGAATGCATCCATGGCGGACGATTTGGGAGCGAAAGAGAAAAAAGGAGAAGAATTGCACTTCTCACTCCACCCTCCCTCTCTCTCTCTCTACAATTGGGAATAAATTTTTTATTTAGGGTTTTTCAATGGCGGATGGAAATCGATTTCCCGCCGTTGCTCACCTGAAATATACGAAAAAAAATAAAAATGAAAATACTCTCTTCACTTTCTCATCACATTCGCCCACACGCACGGCACGTGCCACAGAAGGATTCTACATCTTTGCTAACTCTCACGACGCCCGTCCGCAACTATCCGTCTGATTTATCTTTGAAATTTTAATAATTATAAAAACAATACTTCACATATATATTGTAAATTTTATATATATATATAAAAGTAGATACGTGTGTATACATATATAGATATAATATTTTTATATTTTAGAGAGAAGTGATACTAATAAAAGATGGAAGTGGAAGATTTGTTATGTTTTATTTCGATACATGCCAAGCCTATTTATAGGCTTTAATGATGATGATTAGTCATCAAAATACACTTGTTCTCATTATATGAAATTTACACATCAAAGATGTCATCGTGCATGAAAATTCATCTGACATCTATTCATTCGTACGATGAGTCATAACACTCCCCTTAGGTATAATTAACTACAATGAATATGGTTTATTAAAACTTTGTTAGGAAAAAATCTAATGAGATATCACTTAGAATCTTGCATCCCAATATTTTTCATCAATTTTTCGAACATTGCAGTAGATAAACACTTGGTTAATAAATATGTTACGTTTCTATTGGATCGAATCTGCTGCACATCTGTTTCACCATTTTTCTGAAGATTATGTATAAAGAAAAATTTTGGTGAGATGTGTTTGGTTCTATCTCCTCTGATATATCTTCTTTTTAGTTGAGTTATACAAGCTGCATTATCTTCGTATAAAATAATAAGAGGATTATCATTTTCAGATATCAAATCACAATTTTGTAAAATGCGATAAATCATCGATCTCAACCAAACACACTCTCGATTAGTTTCATCAATCGCTATTATTTCCGCATGATTTGAAGATGTGGAGGTTAAAGTTCGTTTAGTGGATCTCCTTGATACCACTGTTCCTCCACAAGTAAATATATAACCATTCTAAGACTTGTTTTTATGCGGGTCAGAAAGATATACAACATCTGCATATTCAATCATATCATGTCGAAAATTCTTTGAATATAAGAGGCCAAGATCAATAGTTACTTAGAAATAATGAAAAATATGTTTGATTCATTTTCAATGTCATTGTGTTGGCATTGCACTAAATATGGCTAATAAATTTATAGCAAATGTTATATATGGTCTTGAACTATTGGTCAGATACATTAATGTGCCGATAGCATTTAAATGAGGTACTTCGGGACCATTTAAGTACTTAATGAATGTGTTTTATTCATTCTAAATTATTTTAATATCTTCTGGGTATATGTAGATTGATGAATTAAAATTTCATTTCCCAATGGTTCAATCTGTAGACCAAGGTAGAATTTTGTTTTCCCAAAATCCTTAGTTTTAAATTTCTTTTTCAAGTATTCAATGGCTTCTTTGAGCTCATCGAGAGTTTCAATTAAGTTCATATCGTCCATATAAACAGTTATGATTATAAATATTGTATCATTCTTCTTTATAAAAATACATGGGCAAACATAATTATTAGTATATCCTTTTTTTCATCAATGATTCACTGAGATAGTTGTATCATATGCGATCAGATTGCTTGAGGCCGTATAAAGAATTTTGTAATTTAATAAAATAGCATTCCTTTAGCTTTGACTTGTATGCATCAGACACACTAAATCCTTCATGGATTTTCATGTAAATATTACTATCCAATTAGCCATATAAATAGACATTTACGACGTCCATTAGACACATATCCAAATTTTCATGAACTGTCAAACTAACAAAATATTGAAATGTTATTCCATTCATTACTGGAGAATACGTTTCATTAAAATCAATTCCAGGTCTTTGTGAAAAACCTTAGGCAACAAGTCTTGTTTTATATCTGACAATTTCGTTGTTCTCATTTCGTTTTCGAAAAATACCCATTTATAGCCAACAGACTTATCACTTTCAGGTGTTTGAACAATTAGTCCAAAAACCTTTTGTTTTGCCAGTGAATTTAATTCAAAAACTGGATTGCATCTATCTAATTTGGTCAATTTATTCTTTTCCGAAATTCATCAACTGATCTAGGTTCTGAATTCTCGTCATTTTCCATTAGATCAAGTCTTATATTCTATGTGAAAGTATTATTCACAATTGTATCATTTCGGTTCCAATGTTTTCCAGTAGTGACATAATTTATTAAATTTTCAATAATTTCATCATCTTCAGAAGAAATTCTATCAGGATTAACTTCCTCATGAAGTTTATTATGATCAATTTCTTTAGGAATTTGATTCATGTTACCATATGTTTCTTGAATATTTTGATTAATATTTCTATCCTTAGTCCTTTCATTTGTTTTTATTTTCTTTCGAGGATTTGTATCTTTAGAACTTAAAGGTCTGTCACGCTTCAAGCATGCATCTGATTCATTAGCATTTGCATTTTTTCTTCAGGGATAATAATTTTAGCAGGTGTATTTTCTGCAGTTATATATGTTCTAGTGACTCTGCTGGCGTCACAAAAAGCATCAGATAGTTGGTTTGCAATTTGCTGCAAATGAACAATTTTCTGAACTTCTAATTCTCTTTGATTTATGTGAGGATAAAAAAAACTAAATGGTATATTCCAAGTAACTTCTTTTATCAATTGATCAGGTTCTCCCCTTAATATCGGGAAATGTGACTCGTCAAAATGACAATCAACAAATCGAGCCGTAAATAAATCATCAGTTAATGGTTCAAGATATTTAATAATAGATGGTGATTCATACCTGACATATATCTCTAATCTTTGTTGAGGGCCCATTTTTGTGCGTTGGGGCGGTGCTACTAGCACATAAATTGTGCACTTGACTATTCACAAATGTGATATATTGGGTTTTTCATTGTACACCAATTGTAATGGGGAGTAATTATGATAGCTTGTCGGTCTTAACTTTATGATGTTGTTGCATGCATAACTGCATATCCCCAAGCAGATATAGGAAGTTTAGATTCCATTAACATAGGTCTTGCAATGAACTGCAATCTTTTTATAAGTGATTTAGCTAGACCATTTTTAGTATGTACAAGTGGTACATGATGCTCAATATCAATACCAATAGATATGCAATAACCATCAAATATTTTAGATGAAAATTCACCAGTATTATCAAGACGAATTTTTTTTATTTGGTGATCGAAAAATTGTATCTGTAATTTTATTATTTCAGCAATTAACCTCGCAAATGGGGAATTACGGATATATAATAAACATACATGCAATCATCGAATAGATGCATCAATAAGTACAATAAAATATCAAAATGGTCCATATTATACAAGCCCACATATATTACCCTGAATTCACTCTAAAAATGCATGGGATTCAAGTCGTGATGGTCTAGTTATTAACTTCTCTTTTGAGCAAGCAACATAGTTTAACTCATTTGTATTTAATATAATCTGAATTTTCAAATTATGGCCATGGGGTATTGAAAATTTTCAATAATTCGTCTCATCATAGTACTACCGGGATGCTGAAATCGGTCATGTCAAATCATAAAATTTGTAGACTTCTGGTCTACCAGATATATTTCAACTGCATTAATCTTTGTGTAATATAATCCGGAAGACAATGAAGACGATTTTTCTAATATATATTTGTGTCCATCAATGAATTTTGTAATCAACAAAAATTCATTATTTGTTTCATTTGATGTCTCAATATGATATCCATTTATACAAATGTCATTAAAACTTAGTAAATTTCTTTGGAACTTTCTAGAATATAGTGCATTTTCAACATCAAGTTTTACTCATTCGAGGAGAAATATTGTTGCTCTTCCGGAGCCCTCAATTAATTTTGTACAACCACCTATCTATCTCAATTTTTTTCAACTTCAAGTTGGTGAAATATTTCTTACATTTTAAAAATATATCAGTAAATTTGAAGGATATACATAATTTCATATTCTTACAAAATATGGAGGCAAAAAGTACAGAGGTTACAAAATATATATACCTATCTATACGCACTATTACATTGCACTTTCCAGATTTTCACAGTATCCACCTTCAGGATATACCAGAAAGTCAAATACATCTAACAGTGTATTATCAGTATATTTATCTCTACACTACCATTGGCAATTCCGAAAAATTCATTTATAGGGCATTGGCAATATCCGGAGCTTTAGCATTTTCAGGTGCTTTATTTTTCTATTTCAGGGAGTTTTGGTACAACTCTACATAGTAAGAGTTTGTGCGACAAGTTATGGACCAATGTCCTGTCATCCCACATCGATAATTATCCTCAATTTTCTTCGAACCTTGATCAACATCATCCTGAGGTTACTTCATGGGCCTGCCTGTTTGGTTCCTGTTCATCAAAACTCATTGTAATTGTGCGAAACAAACCTGCCACGACCACATTCACAATCGGCTCCACATCCACGATTGAATCTACGTGCACGGTGAAATCCATGTCCCACGGCCTTTTCCGTGACCTCTTCCGCCGTTGTATCTGGGCATATTGTTCAAATATTAAATCGCATTCACTTCATGGAATGGACTTGCACCAGTTAGCCTAGATTCATAATTTTTTAATAATAATTAATTATTCTACTCAGCAACCAAAAAACAAATAATAAAATCACAATATTTAGTAAAACCTCTTTCTCGATATTGCTGCTGCAAAACTATATTAGAGACATAAAACGTGGTGAATGTTTTTTTCCAGCATATCGCTATAATTGATATTCTCACCATAAAATTTTAATTGGGACGTGATAACTCTTGATTTTGCCATATTTTATAGCTTATATTTATCTATTTAATTATTTGTTTATGTCGAATTTTGGTATTATTTATGTTAATTTATTCTAATAATTGTATTCATTTCATATTGTTTGTATAATATTAATTTATTAGTTTTTAAGTGCAATTTATAATTATTTTGATGTATAAATTAAATTAATTGATGTGTTTCTTGAATTATATTTTTTGGCATTATTTATGTGCTATTTAAGTATTTAATTTTAACTAAATTAATTTTATTTAATAAGTATTATTTATTTAAAAAAATATTTATAAGATGTTCATTATTTATATAGGTGAAATAATGCTTGAAAACTGATATAGGAGCCCAAAACTGGCCTTAAAAAGTGAAAAAAATGGCTTCAGAAGCGAAAAAACAGTCACCGGCGTGAAAGTCAACAAAAGTCAACGGTCAACGCAAAAAAAGTCAACGCGCGAAAGTCAAAGTCAACCGAGCACGGAAGACAAGCGACGGCCGCGCGGAAGACAAGCGACGCACGGAAGACAAGCAGCGGCTGCGTAGGAGTGCGCAAGCGCGGAAGGCAAGCGAGCGCGGTAGGCGAGCGGCAGCTGTATTTATGAGCGCGAAAGGCAAGCGACGGCCACACGGAAGACAAGCGACGGCTGCACGGAAACTTTGGCATTGAAGTGAGCAAAGCGATGACGGTTGGCACGAAAGGCAAGCAGCGGCTGACACGGAAATATGAGCGAAGCGGAAAGCCATACGTGGAAGTGAGCGAAGCGGCGGCTGCATTAATTCTCGCTGCATTTATTGCCGCTGGTCAGCGGTGCATTTACTGCGCCGCCACAATAATTCCTGCACAGAATTCTGCTGCATATATGTCTCCTGCACCCTCAGCTCCTGCATTCACTACACTCTCCCAGCTCTCTTAATTAAAATCCTGCACTACTTTTTAGCCAATTTTTGGCTATTTTTATGTAATTTTTATTCTAGAACCTTATAGAAAATAGGTAGTTATTAGTAGTTATATTAGTAGCTATTTTTAGAGTTAGTTATTTATGGTTATTTTTAGAGGTAGTTAATAGTTATTTTTAGAAGTAGTTATTTATTGGCGGTTGTAACCGCCAAGATTCTAGAAGTTTTTCCCCTTATAAATATCCCCTCTAATTGTACCATATATATATGATACACCATAGATATATATATATACACCATATATACACAATAATATACATTCTATTTTCTCCATTTCTTTTCTTCCGTATTTTTTTATCTAGTTTAATAATACGATATTTTCGGTTTTGTGTCGCGAGCAAACTGATTTTCTCCCCCTTTTTCTTTTAATTTTAGCATAGTATTTTAGCTAGTAAAATTCCTATCATATTTCTCCACCTCACCTTCACCCAAAAATTCCATGTTCGATTTGAATTGTTCAAGTTGGATTTCGACAAGGTTGCGGAAGGGCGACAGAAGAATCGACTATTTCAGCCCTGTTATGCGCCAAAAGCGGTTTCCGGGTAGTTCAACGTAGCTAAGTATGCGGGAGCCTTGTCGACCTGCTTAGTTGTTGTTCTGAATTCGATTTTGATTAAAGAGAGGTAATAAAAGGGGTAGAGCCACTAGCGGAACGGTTGGAAGAATATTTCATGGGGCATAGGCGGGGGTCTATTGGGTCACAGGGATTCCTAGTGACAGTAGGGTTTCTTGCTTATAATGTTCTTCGCCGGGTGTCGCTGAAGCCTCGTTGTAAATCCCCCAAGATTAAGTACCAACCGAGTCGATAATCAGCTTAAGCGAGCAAATGCGATCACATTCATTTCTCCGAGCCGCCCCGCAATTATACATATATTTTTCGCTGTCACGCTATCGTCATCCCGCTCATTTCATCCATGGAAATCTAGCCATTAAGGAACGCAAAAGTCAGACACAAACGCCTCGCTTCATCCTTTTCGAGATACGTATATTTTATCGCTTTTTAGTTAGATTTAATTTCCGCAATTTATCTTTTCAGTTTCTTCGATTGCATTAACTCATTGCACTTTTTCTAATTAAATATAGGATATTCGTATATTCCCTGAGTTCGACCCGGACACTCACCGGTTAAAGAGATTTTTTATTTTTGACGAACTTTTTGGAGTTACTACACGAACACGCACAACACTATTTTCATTTTATACATATATTTTTTTTTTGTATCTTACAAGATATTTTAGAAAAAACTCTCCAAAAATCTTCGATCAGGACGCAATTTTCAACATCAAAGAGTTATAATCGGCAACCGTTTTAAAATCTTGCAAACACAAGTTTTGTCATGCGTGTTTTTGGCTTTTGGCAATATGACCGACTTCCGGTGGTTAAACCGATCTTTTAAATTTTTCCATAATTCAAATGGATATTTTACTATGAGGTATTTCATTTTTCAGAGTTTCGTCAATATGATGACGAAGAAAAATTATTGTCTTTGCACACTCTTGGCTTGTGCATTCGTTCTCCTTAAAACTTTTTAGAATTTTTATTATTACTTATTGAAAATTATAAAAATTTTATTAAAATATTTATTTTTTGTTATTTTTTTAAATGTTTTGTTGGAAAAATTGTATATATATTTTTTATTAAGTTACTTTTGAATAAATTTTTTTATTATTTATAATTTTAAATAAATTTATTCTAATATATTTATCACTAATAAAAAAAATTTATGTGACAAACAATATATAATATATATATAAATAAATTAATAATAATTTCAATTATATCAAATTTATAAAAGTAAATTTAAAAGTTAAATAAAAATATATATTACATAATTAATAAATACTACAATAAAAAATATATTAATATGTGTAAAAGGAATAATTTATTTTTAATTTTAAATAAGAAATAACAAATAAAGTCAAACCGCTATTCTGAAACACGTTTCAAAAACTAGTTTTTTGGGGCCAATAAGCTATTTCAAAAAGCTAATTTAGCAAACACTGAAATTAGCTTTTTGACTGGTCAAGCAACTAAAAGTATGTTCATGTGATACCCGAGTTTCTCACTACTCATTGGCCAAAATATATTTCATATTTTTTGTGCTGGTAAATTACTTATATGTTAATTTGTGGTGGTTTAAATATACTTCATGAGTTGCATACATTAGTTTACTTGAGTATTAATTTTTAGGTGCGACTATCTTTTCAAAGATTGATTTGCGATCTCGGTATCATCAATTGAAGATAAAGGCAGAAGACATTCCGAAAACAACATTCAATATGAGATACGAGCACTATGAATTTCTAGTAATGCCATTTGGACTGAAAAATGCCCCAGCAGCGTTCATGGATCTGATGAATCGGGTGTTCAAGGACTTTCTAGACAAGTTCGTCATTGTATTTATTGACGATATTTTGATTTATTCCAAGACTGAAGAAGAGCATGCGATGCATCTGAGGAATGTGTTAGAAGTTCTGAAAGAGAAACAGTTGTATGCAAAGTTCAAGAAATGTGAATTCTGGCTAGATCGAGTTCTATTCTTGGGACATGTGATATCGGGAGCAGGAATTTCAGTTGACCCAAGCAAAGTTGAAGCCATTAATAACTGGCCACAACCTACAAATTCATCAGAAGTGCGTAGTTTTCTCGGACTGGCAGGATATTACCATAGATTTGGGGAAGGATTCTCTAAAATTGCTTCTCCATTGAAACAATTGACCAGGAAGAATGTGACATATAAATGGATAGAATCATGTGAACAAAGCTTTCAAGAACTGAAGAGACAATTATATTGACATCAGCTCCTATCTTAGCAATCCCAACCGGGACTAGAGGTTTTAAAGTTTACAGTGATGCTTCGAAGAATGGTCTCGGGTGTGTATTGATGCAGAACGATAAAGTGATCGCTTATGCCTCTCGACAGTTGAAAGAGTACGAAAAGAACTGCCCCACACATGATCTGAAGTTAGCAGCCATGGTGTTTGCGTTCAAAATCTGGAGACATTACTTGTACGGTGAACGTTGCTAGATCTATACCGATCACAAGAGTCTGAAATATTTCTTCACTCAGAAAGAATTGAATATGAGACAACAAAGATTGTTAGAACTTGTAAATGATTATGACTGTGTGATCAACTATCATCCTGGTAAAGCTAATGTTGTGGCAGACGCATTGAGTCGAAAATCAGTAGAAAGAATGGCAGCTATGACTTTAATTCAGAAACCTGAACTCCTTGACCTACAGAGGATGAACATCGAACTTATTGAACCTGGACTTGTAACAACAAAACTTGCAACTTTAACACTCAGGCCGACATTGTTGGATCAAATTCACCCACAGGACAACAACATGACAAGTATTCTGCTAAGGTGAAGAAAGATATCACTTTAGGTGAACCCTCTTATTTCTAGTTGACAGAGAATGATGTACTCCGATACAGAAACCGGTTATATGTCCCAGATACTGATAAAATTCATGAAAATGTGATGTTTGAAGCACATTTGACACCTTATTCTGTACATCCAAGAGCCACTAAAATGTATAGGGACTTGAAATTGCATTATTGGTGGCCAGATATGAAAAGGGACATTGCTCGATATGTAAAACAATGTTTGACTTGTCAGCAGATCAAAGCAGAACATCAGAGACCAACATGAACTTTACAGCCCGTGTTTATTCCAGAGTGGAAATGAGAGAATATTACAATGGATTTGTTACAAGGTTTCCCAAGACAGTCAAGGTTTATGATGCAGTTTGGGTAATTGTTGATAGATTGACTAAATCAGCTCATTTTCTACCGATATTCACTACATATTCTATGGACCGTTACGCTCAGATATATATACAAGAAATTGTTAGACTTCACCGTGTACCCATAACTATCATTTCAGACAGAGACTTCAGACTTTTATCTAATTTCTGGAGGAGTTCGCATAAAGCATTAGGGACTCAGTTATCTTTCAGCATTGCGTACCATCCACAAATAGATGGACAGTCAGAGAGAAAGATACAAATTCTAGAAAATATGCTCAGAGCTTGTGTGTTAGATTTCCAAGGTCAGTGGAGCAAATTCTTGCATTTGATTGAGTTTTCTTACAATAACAGTTATCAGTCTACTATCGCAATGGCACCATATGAAGCACTGTATGGTAGAAAATGTCGATCTTCAGTACATTGGATGAAGTTGGGGAACGAAAACTTTTGGGTCCAGATTTGATTTGAGAAATGAGTGAAACTGTAGTGCAAATTCGGAAAAGAATGAAAGCTGCTCAAAGCCGACAAAAGAGTTATGCTGATAAAAGAAGAAGAAAGTTAGAGTTTGAAGTGGGTGATCAGGTATTTCTAAAAGTTTCTCCAATGAAAAGGGTAATGCGGTTTGAAAAGAAATGAAAGCTTAGTCCAAGATACGTAGGTCCATTCTCCATTACTGAAAGAATTGGTGAAGTGGCCTACAGACTTGATTTGCCTACATCCATATCTCAAATTCACATTGTGTTTCATGTATCAGCATTAAGGAAGTACATAGCAGATCCATCATATGTTTTGAAAAGTGATCCTACAGAGCTAAAATCATATATGAGTTATGAAGAAGTTCTAGTAGAAATTCTTATGAGAAAAGTGAAACAACTTAGAAATAAAGAGATTTCATTAGTTAAAATACTATGGAGAAATCAGTCAGTAGAAGAAGCTACTTGGGAAAGAGATGATGAAATGAGATCTAAGTACCCAGAACTCTTTAGGTAAGTTAAATTTCGAGGATGAAATTTTTATAAGGAAGGGAGGATGTGATACCCGAGTTTCTCACTACTCATTGGCCAATATATATTTCATATTTTAGGTACTGGTAAATTACTTATATATTAATTTGTGGTAGTTTAATATACTTCATGAGTTGCATACATTAGTTTACTTGAGTATTAATTGTTTAATTATATGTTATGGTTATATTATTTATGTGTTAATTTATAATTAGTTGAGTATAATTCATACTTAGAATGCACTTTATATTATTTATATGTCACTAGTGATGTTAGGTTATTTATTTTACTATTGAATGTTAAATTGTTTATAATTTGGTATATGTCTTACCTGTTTAGTAATAAGAAAATGTTATCATAATTTATCTGAGATTCTAGCAGGATACAAATAAGTTGGGTAAATTATTTGGATATTAGTGGTATAAGTTAAATAAAGATCACTTGAAAATTAATTGTAATAATTAAATAAAAAGTAAAATAAATAAAATAAATAAATAAATAAATAATAATAATAAATAAATAAATAAATTAAGGCGGTGGGGCGGGGTAATAATCCTCACCCCACCACCTCAATTAGACATCTTCAATTGCAGAAGAGAGACAACGCGAAGAAGGAAAAAAAAAACTTTTTACGCCGAATTCGTTAAAAGCCTAGTTCAGGTATTTTTCTGTGTTCACGAATTATTGCTATTTTTACTAAGTAGATGAAGTTTTGAGTAGAAATAATTATTTAGTAAATTGGGGTAATATTTGTAATTAATTGTTGTTAGATACGATACTGGAATCATGAAAAAGGCTGTAAGAGTTAGGGTTATTGATGTTTTTGGTGAATTTCAGGTAAGTAGAAATTCATTTGCAACTACAATGCATAAATATATTATTTTGTGAGTTATTTATGTTTGATTGATAATATGTGAATATAAAAAAACTGTAATATGTGATTAATATTATGTGATTATATGGTTTGAGCCTGTGAGCTCCGTATATAAATTAGTTTCAGCCTGTGGCTCTGTATGTGATATGGTTGAGCCTATGAACTCTATATTTGATGTTGAAGGGGTCTGTGAGCTCCAAAATTGATGTGGTTTGAACTAGTGAGTTGTTGCTTTGCATTTTCATTAAGCATGCATATCATGCATTGAAATGAAATAAGATGGTTTTACTATGTTAGACCGCTGATTATACACCGAAGGCGGGAGAGGCGACTTGGGAAGAAACGACCTGGGGAAACCTAATGTAGGCTACCTGGTGTAGGCCACCGTCTATTGTGACTTTACATACAATGCATTCGGAAGAGGCGACCTGAGAAGAAGCAACCCGGGGAAACCTTGCGTGGAAACCCGGTGTAGGCTACCTGGTATAGGCCACCGTTTGATTTGAATATATGGATATTGAGCTATTTCCGGTATATAGCAGTGTGTCTAAGAGCCTGGGGAGTATTTCATAAATAAATTGGTGATTTCAAATGAGAGCACATTTTGCACATTGTGAATTTTGAGATAAACTTCACATCATGCATAATTTCTACTTACGGAGATTTAAAAATCTCACTCAGTTTATGCATTGTAGGTAATCCTGATGATATATGACATGATGGTCAGACTGGAGTAGTTGTGGCGCTCTTACAGGCATTTTGAGTTACCGTGTACATAGATGATGACCTGCGGGCAGGACCGTGGCTTGTTTTGCTTCCATTGTTCTATATTACGTCTGTTTTAGAAGTTGTATGGTGTTGTTATGAATAGTATGTCGGTTGTGTAGTTTTTGATATGGTTTGAGATCATTTTGGTGAATGTTAACAGGTTACTGTTGAGTTATGTTATGTTTTGCTAGAAAAAAATATATATATAAGGTTAACAGGTTATTATATATATAAGTAATTAAGAGGGGTTATAGCATGTTTATCGTTTAGTCATATGTGAATTGGTGTTAATAGTATAGTGTAAGTGTGGTCGTGCCAGTTCAATAAGCTAAAAGCTCTCTCCAGAAAGCTGTTTTCCAAACACCCCTAGGTTTTTTAGTTTCTTATGGTATTCAACAAATTTTATTGACTATGTTGCTATTTTGCTTAATGAAATGTCATTTGAATGTGTATTGACATCTTCTGTTACTTTCTTTAATTGGTTCAAGTAAAATTTAGAAGAAGTCAGAATTTTGTCTAGATTGTACAATGACATCCTTTTGTTTCTTACTTAAAAAGAATGGCATTTGTTGTTGGTGTTCAGTGACAATATTTTGCTTTTGTAAAGATAGTGGTTTGATTATCTATTATTGTTGATATCACATTAATGATCAAGGTTAAGGGGCATACTGTATTTACTGATGCTATATTTTATGTCATGTGGATGTTACTTATTGAAGTTGATAGAGTATTGAAGTTTAGAGGGCACTTTGTATTAGCCTTAGGAAACTATAGATAGATAAGAAACAAGTGAAATGAGAATACAGTTCTTGACACTATTAAGGAATAAAAAGTGCAAGGGTTATCACATCACAGGAGGCTTGCTGAAAAGATTTAGGTTGTGTTCTTTTGTGAATTTTTACTCAAAATTTTATTATTCATCAATTTTGTTTTTCTAAAAAAATATCAAATTAAACATCTATTTTTTATTTTTATATTATACTAAAAATTAATTTTACATTCAAAATATTATATCAACACCTATTTATATCACATCATATAATTTTGCAAATTCAAAATTTTAACTATTCAAATCCTACACACAAAATCCAAACCCTCAAAATAACACACCCTTAGTGATTTCTTGAATTGTCTTCTAATATAAGTTATAACATATCTTTATCTTAAGAGTAACTTTTAATAGTATTGAAAAATATCTTTGGCATAATCATTTTTCTCATCCATTCTTATTGGGCCCATTTCATTCAATAGATTATTGGATTTAAATATTTACGTTTTGTATTCCTGATTAATTATATTTTGACGAATAGCAAGATGAACTATGACATTATGCATTCTTTTGTAGCTCAAATAGTCCTATCACAAAAGTAAGTTGTCTTTGTCTAGTCTTGCTCATCTACTTATGTGTGCTTGTGTGTGTTTTGAGTTATTGCTAGATGAATTAAATGTTAATATCTTGTTAGCTAAACTTATTGTTGGGATATGTAATAGAGATTTGTTTAATGACATTCTGATGCTCTCCTAAGTGAGTAATATTTTGATTTATTCAAATGATTTTCATATTTAAAAATAATTAAATTTGACAATTCAATAAAATTTATAATCATGTCGTGCGTAGAGCCAACCCAGTGTGCCTAGCAAGAGGCGACTGAGTTGATGTGGTGTTAATATCATTGTTATGCCAAAACAAGCTGCGTGATTTTGGAGAAATTATAAAAGAATTAAGATTGGATGCATCAAATACCGAATTATTAAAAGGTCGATGAATTTATGAAAGTCAGACTCTGATGGAAAAAAAAACCCAAAAAATGCATAAGAGAAATAGATGGATCCGACGCAAGATAAATTGACAAGAAAAAAAAAATGATGGTAAAATCTCAAGAAGAAAGATGATGATCAACCAAAAAAGAGAGAAAAGTGTTCAAAAATCTACATTCTTGATTGGAAGATAGAAGTAAATGTGAGGAGCTGAAAGATGTCAGTTATAAGAGTTACATGCAATTAAGGAACTAAATACACATTTATGAAGAGATTACTTTGTCAAAATTTACTCAGAAATAACTGAAACACATTAAAGAGGAAAAGAGTAAAAGTGAAACGAGATAGAAAACAATAAAAAAGAAAGGTAAAGGGAATGTAGATGAAGAGTTATGAGAGTTACTCAAGGAGATAATAATGAAACTCAAAAAATATTATAAAAAAAAGTATTAGTGGACGTTACTCGAACACTTAATTAAGGAGAATAAACAAATAGAAATAAAAAGGAATGAGGATGAAGGGAGGCGACCAAGACTACGTTAAAAAAAACTTATCTTTTTTCTATTATTTATTTTTATTTTACTTTTTATTTCTTATACAATATGTGAGTATTTCTTTTTCTTCATTAAATCCATGCAAATTTATCTTATTTTTCTTTCATTTGCCAACTTTACTCAATTTTTTTTAACATTTTTTTACTATATTTATGCTAATTTTTCGTTCACCTATCCATCCTAGGGGTGTCAACATTAAATCTGTCCAAAAACATCGAACCCGTTCGATCTGATTCAGGTTCGGTTTAGGTGTTTTAGGTTTTTAAAAAGTCAGATTGACCCGAACCCGAAACAAAAAAAAATGGATTAGATCAGGTCAGATTTTGGGTTGACTTGATAACCGGAAATATAAAAATCAGACTATTGGATAATCTGAAATTCAAACCCGACTTGATTTTAACATGACTTTATAATTAAAATTACTAATTTTTATTATTTTAAATTATAATATATTACAAAATAAAATATTATAAGAAAGGAAAGAATCATAAAAAAAAAAAATAATATACTAATTATTAAAAAAAAAATCAAGTTTTTGAACCTATTTTGCATCGGAATTTTTTATATAAGTTTGAAATTTTATGTTTCCGGTTGGTTTCGTGTTAGTTTTCAGGTTTTTGGATTTATTTCGTGTTAATTTTCAAAATTTTGGATTTGTTTCGTGTCAACTTCTTCAGGTTCATTCCAATGATTGAAAAATAATCAAGTTGACCTGAACTTGATCCAAAAATATTCGTATCGTATTCGGATTTAGGATTTTAGATTAAAATCAAGTTCAGATCAGGTTTGGGTTATCAAATTTTTTGTTATACCCACAGTTCAACCCGATACGAACATGATCCAAAAACACAAATTGATCCATCTACATGAGACTATCCTATAAGCTTTTTTGAATCGGCCAAAGAACGCATCTTTGTCACCCTTCTTATAGACCTAACAAACACTAGTCTTTCGAAAATGGATTTTGGTACAGTAATCGCCAATTTGAATCCTTGTCTAGAATCTCATTCTTGGCTAGCCTGATCAGAGCAACAACAACGATACACGGTTTTAAAAAAGCGTCTAAACTTTACGTGTAACTTACGTGTCTGGGGCCAACGTGTTCAACCATGGAAAATAAAACAAACACCACATAGTGGCTTTTTTATCGAGATCTCAAATCCAAGCACAATCTCCTCTCGGAGACCCAAACACCGGTGACGAAGGATCACATCCAATCAGGCCGCTCAAGTTCCGGTAAGGGAAACCAAAAATCCTCAACCTAACTCTGAGTTCTTGAAGGGTAAAAAATATATCGATTTTCCTTTCAACCGACGGCGACGACAATGATTGCTGGCTCCAACGTTGTTATGGGATAAATACTCATAAACCTCACTATGAGTTATCCCCCTTTTGTGAGTAGGAAACAACCACAATAGAATAGCCACACCGAATGAAGTTATGCAATCAATCAACAAGAACACGAGCAATTTTTATGTGAAGAACCTCCTCGATGTGAAGAGTAAAAACCATGGTACCGAAGTCCACAAAATCTCTACTATAATAACAAAAAAATGGGCACAAATCATTAAATAAAATCAACCCAACTTCCGACTTACAAGATATAAAATCAATCTTGTCAACAAAATATGAGTGGAAATAAAAAAAAAAAAAAAGCTCACAAATAACACATTTCCTTTTAGACCAAAAACCTCAATGATCCAAGGGTCTGATCACTATCTTCACCGTTCACAATTTACTCCAAGATGTCTCCAACAACATACTCAAATTCCAACCTAATCCAACGGTTAGATCTTCCGATTCTATATCAACACTGACACTGGGATGACAGAATCCAAGAAGAAACAAAGTCCTTTGTTCGGGTCTATATCACAATCTATGGTGTTTCAATTCCAATATCCACCGTTCAAGGTGTAGGAATAGGAATAGAGAACCTTGGGAGCGGATCCTCAGTCGAAAATTTATCCAATCTACTCTGTCTAACCTATAAGAATCTGACAGGTGTTAAATGCTTATTATTTTTTTTCTTTTTCTTTTTTAAATCAAAAGTTGCAAATTTTGCAAATAAGTCCTCTTCTATTTTCTTTTCTTCCCCTCGTTAACTCACTAACTCTCACACCCAAATTCTCCCCCCCCCCCAAAATTGACTAATCGACCGGGCTGACGCCACTGCCGACGCAGACCCACCAAAATACTCCCCCCACCCCCAAAAATGACCGACCGCCGCTAAAGCCACCACCAACGCAGCCCCCGCCACAGCCGCTGAAGATCCAAATTCGACCGACCGCCCACTCCCGTCGCCGAAATTCGTCAAGATTGGGAAATCTTGACTCGAATCTGCGATCGGGGCTGATTAATTTCAATCAACTGAAGGATAAAAGATATGATCTTTATATACATAAAAGAAAAATTATAGAGCAAGAAAGAAAAATGACGCAGAGACAAACCACTTTTGCGGGCTTTGAAATGGGCTAAGAAAACAAACCAAGCCCGTCTTACAGGGAACACCATTTTCCTCCGCCACTCCATAGCAGCCACCAAGCAATTTCAACGCCATCACTGTCTATCTCTCCTCAAACGTCTTCTTCACATGTATTTATACACGCATATATATATGTAAATATATATTATACAGATTTTCCGTCTGATCACAAATTGGAGTCAAGATTTTTCTATGAATTCAAAGAACTTTGTTTGTGGACTCACCTATAAAAATATGGACTTTACCTACTAAATGCAATATTGGGATAATGTTGCATTGTGTTTTATTGTTGGAAGTGTATGTTTGCATGCATGATATAAGATTTTGATTGATTAGTTTGTATTGCAAATACTAATTTTGGAAAGAGTTGATACATTTTGTTTCTGTAATAGAATGGTTGATATTGATGATTATAGTAGAATGTGTAAGGGTCAAAATACATATTTTGTTCCTGGGGATGCATTGGTTTATATTGTGATTGTCATTGTAATCGACAAAGATTATTTCAGTTTTACTGAAGTTCTTTCATATTAATATTATAAATGAAATATATAAACGTCTTGCTTACTTAAATTAATGTAACATCAGTCTAAAATTCGAGGGAGATTCCCTATCCAATTTAAATTAAAGAAAACAATATTTATTTAATCATAATAACAATTTGATTTAATAACTATAGTAGCCCTTACAGAGCGGTCGGTTGGCGGTGGCGTCAGCGGAGGTAGCGGCTAGGGTGGATGGACGGTCGAATTTGGGGGAGACTTTGGAGGAGCTGCGTCGGCAGTGGCGTTAGCGGCAGTCGGTTGATTTGGGGGTGGGGGAAGGATTTGGGTGGGTCTGCGGCGGCTGCACCGGGGGCTGCGTCGACGGTGGGGGGGGGGGGAGAATTTGGGTGTGAGAGTTAGTGAGTTAACGAGGGGAATGAAAGAAAATAGGAGTGGATTGATTTGCAAAATTTGCAACTTTTGATTTAAAACCAAAAAAAAAATAATAATAATAATACGCATTTAACATCTGTCATATTCTTATAGGTTAGATAGAGTAGATTGGATAAATTTTCGACCGAGGATCCGCTCCCAGAGAACCTTTTGTATAAATTTGGGGACGATCCAATGGTTGGATATTCGTATATACGGAGACTGCACATATAATGAGCAAAATGGCGGTTGCAACTTTCTTACACATTCTCACCTCTTTATCCACTCAATCTCAAAATTATATCTAGGTTGATTTATTTGTGAAGTTACCAAAATACTCTCCATATTAAGAAAAAAATAAATCAACACGATGATCTGACAACAACAATTGCGGCAACGACACCTAAGGTTCGTGTTGGCGGTGATAAACATATGCAGTGAATATTTTTTGAAAAGAAACTCTAGAGAGGAAGAGAGAAAAAGAAAAAAGAGAAAAGAGAAAATCATTGTTGACGAGCCTCCACTAATCCAGGCCAGGTCAAAGAGACGGGTTCAAAATAACCTTGATGTTTGCCTTGTTCTGTGACTTGATTTTTCGGCTTCGTCAAAACAATATTGTCACATATGGAAAACCCAAAAATTATTATTTATATTGTGTTTGCTCTTAACTTATATATATATTTTTTAACTATTATTATTATTATTATTTAAAAATCAATTAAAATCAACCTTATTTGAATATAAAATTAAGAATGAATAACTACCGACTGTATTAGGTTCGGCTAAGAATTTACTCTGTACGCACTTTCGGATAGTTCTTATTTGAAAAAAAAAAAAAAAAAAAAAAAAAAAAAGGAATGAACAACTACCCACTTAGACATTTTAAACTAAACATAGTACAAACATAAATACAAAGTGTAATAAAAAGACTCCAAGGTATTCTGACTGAATCTGTGGATTAAATAAACCAAATATTTAGGTCAAGAAATCCACAATTAAGAAGAAATACTTAAAAGCAAACACCAAAGTTAAACACCGTAATAATAAAGATGAAGAAAGCCACGACATCATCATCATCACCAATAATAATAATAATTGTATTCTTATTTTTCTTAAAAATCACATCCAACAATTATAAAATTGCTTGTCCAATAATTTTTTTTTCCTTTCCTTGACACAATTTGCAATATAAAATATACTATTATATTTTTTTATAAAAAATTAATATTTAAAATAAAATATTATTTTTTATATTATCGAGCCGGGCTACATCAAAAATTTAAAAACAATAATAATAAAAAAACAGAAAATTTTATCACCAAGGCATCTTTGCATAGATTTATTATATGTATATATACATGGTATACATTATATATAAGTATAATTTGTTAATGCAATTTTTATTAAATACATTATTGTAATTTTATTTTATAGTAATATTTTTATAATTTATAAAAGGGAGAGTTGGACTAAAATCCATGTCAGAGAAATTCACTTTGAATTCAGTCCCTATTAAAAATTAATTACACTGCACTCCCTACTTTATGAATTAGGTTTATTATAGCTCCCTAAATTTGTTTTTTCCCCAATCACTGTTGTACATGCAATAGAATTCGAAATAGGTTGATCAATACTTCTAATATTTTAATATATACCTACATTACTTCCCGCTCTACCCCTATTATAACTTTGTATACTTCTACTTAAATATCGCGTACTTTTTTCGCGAATTAAAAAAAAAACAAAAACAAATAGACAATTACTCACGGTTTATAGGGGTTGAAGTAGGAAACATCTCATAACTTCCCTTATCCACTACAAAAAAATAGTTTATTCGTAATGGAATTCCGTTATTAAAGTTCACGTAGCTAACGTAATTCCATCTCAAATTCCGTCTCTAATATCATTAGTAACAGAAAAAGTAGATTTAACAACGAAAAAATTTTGTTACAAAATTGATATTTTTTTGTAGTGATCCCTATTTAAACCTTACAACTTCCATCGTCAGGCGAACCCTGATACCCTCCAACCCTCAGCGATCAAGTAACAACCGATCGGTGTAAAAATGGTGAAAAAAAAAATAGCTGATCCGCTCCCATCCCTAAGAACAAGATGGAAGAAGTAAGTGTCTAGTCGGACATTTTTCGATTGTTTATTTTGTTGACATTAGTATTTTATATCGTAGTTTGTTTGATTGTTTGGGTGTAAGCTTTGTCCCGTATCTATATGTATCGGTTCAATGTTGAGGAATCTTGGGTGATCGTTCGTATATTTGCCTACATAGACCGGTTTAGGTGTTTTATTTTGGCACTGATTTTGGGTGCTTTTATTTATTTAATTTGTAATTTTTGTTTATTTTGTAGATGTATATTTTGTTTAGTTACCCGGAGTTGCATATTTTAATTTTTTTGTTTGATTATCTGGTAATTAGTAATATTTGTGGGTTGACAAATGTGGTATTGTTAGGCACCCTGAGTTGTATTTTTTAGGTTAGTTTGCTAAGTAATATACTTTAAGGGGACTATTGTATACTCAGAATGTGTTGTTACGTACTCCTGATATATATTGATAAAATTTTAAATGAATTCGAGATTTGGATAATGTAGTCTGATGATATTTATTTACATATCGGAGAAGGAATATAAATTGGTTATCATGAGATTTGCAGTACTATTTTTCCGCAAAGAGGTGGGGAAACTGAAGAAACACATGTTGGACGAACATATTAAAACCATTAAAATGACTTCGTTCAGTCATTTTCTGGATATCTAGAAGATGAGGCTGTCGTGGCACAGCCTTCTTGTCTTGGTTAATAACTTTAACCCGGAGTCTACGTCATTCAACATACGTGACATTGAACTGCCCTTTGAAGTGGAGGAATATTCTATAGTCTTGGGACTACATTCGACAGGAGTTTACGTCACGGACAACGCATCAACAAATGATGAATGCTTTGTTCGGATATTTGGGGGCAAACCACGTTCTCTGGCCTGTGCCTAGGTGTTGCAGAAGCAGGATGAGACTCTAGCGCAGAGACTGGAGCCTTTATTTGTTGTTGATGTGACACTTCTCTTTATTTTGCTTATTTTTGCAAATATTTTATTTGTACCACAAATTATTCTGTATTTCTGTTTTTTGTTACCGTATGTGGATGACCTTACTGCGATTGGTGACTATGCATGGTGACGAAGCAATAAGATTAATGGGTCTGCCTGAATTTTAACAATCACACCCATATTTGTATATGGAATTGATGATTATGTTTTTTTATTCGAAATTATGTCAGTTGTTGGAATTAAATTTCTTAATAATTCTATAAATGGTTAGAATAATGCATGTAGTTTTAGTAAATCGAATTACTATGATTGAATTCCAGCAATATACTTTAAATAACAGTTTATATACTTGCATAATACTCATAAAAATACCCTCGCACTCATACATGCTGTCAATTTACCCATAACATAAAGACTGCATTGGTTTATGGTTGTTCGACAACCCAATTTTCAATGATGCATACTGCATTGAGATGAAGATTTAATATCCATTACCATCCAACTACCTGAAGACAAGTTGGATGATGCAGACACAAAAGATAAGTATAAATAACTTTACAATGTCTACTACAATGTCATTGAATGTGTTGCATACCTTGTTGAATACATACGTATAGTGGTTAAACTTTTTGTTATAGTATAACACATGATAATATGGGACATGCTTTCACCGAGTTCCTTATGCCCCTCTTTTAGAAGATTGATTGTTGTTGTAAGAAATCAATTACATTTACGGATACCTGGTACTTTACACCTAATACCTTATCTATAAATATGTATACCTCTATTGTCAGTTTATATGCCCGATACGCACATTTATGTACCTACATACACTATACTTATATCGTAATTCGGTAGTTATGTACTTATAATATAATATCAAATGCTCCGTGTACACATACTTATGCCCGGGGAACCCCTACTTAAGAAACTTATAATTTTGGATATCATATATCCACTTGTTAATGGTAAATAGGGATGAATTCAACATAATAGTATTCTCACCCATTCTTAGAGAGTATTAAAATGCAAATAGTAAATATTTACAAAAATTCAACGAAAAAAATACCATTACATATATGCAATAAATGTCCAATATCTACTTGTGGATGGTAAACGAAGTCATAAAGAAATTCGTTAAAATATTTTTCATTACTAGGCTACACTGCCACTGCTACGAGATTATTAAACAATTTATGCAACATGAATTTGCTTTTACAAAGTAACACAAGAAAAATATAGTATTTACTTTAAAAGATGAGTTATAATATAGTACTAGAACTTCCATTGTGTTTTCCATCTAATAGAACAAACACTTATCTTTTAAAATATTTTGACTCATCACATGGTAATCTAAACCATAAGAACTCATTTAGAAAATTCTCCGCCATCGTAGGAACTCAATTAAATTCAAATATACATACTACTTAACAGATAATACCTTTCAAATGTATATATATACTCATAAATCCAGTGTTAATACCTGAGTATTATAGTCACGTAACTACATACAATATATTTATAATTATTCGTGATATTTTTATCGGGGTGAATTATAAATTATAGTATTGTCACCCATTACTGAAGAGTATCTAAAGGAAAAATGTACACATTTACAAAAATATACTGGAGAACATTATAACATATACATTAACTATTCATTCTCACTTGTGGATGATAAACAAATTGAAAAATTAGTTGGTTAAAATATTTATTATTATTAGGCTATTTGACTGTTGCTACGAAATTTGATTTATCGATACAACATGAACTTCTTCACACAAAGCAACACAAGACAAATGTATTTCTTACTTGAAAGAGCGAGTTGTAATATATTACTTGGACTTTGAGTGTTTTCTACGTATTAGGTCAATTAATCATATTCAAAATTATTGAGACCATAAAATATAGCAAGACGACCTGTCAGACACTCGTAGATTCATGTAAAAACCGTTCAATAGCACTTTATACAATAATAAGTTGGTTGAATAACTAAGTACTTCATCACGCCTCTGATATGCCTCATTTTTATTTTAATGTACCATTTTTTCCTAACATGTATACCTAGACTCTGTTTTTTACATCTTTTAGCTTAATACTCGTGTGATGGAATTTATCGAGCAATGTGACTTGTACCTATGCTACCATTAAATAAATCTCTATCGCCAACAATTAATTTATAATTGACCATAGTTGAATCCTGTACTTTCCGTTCACATACCACAGTGCAACGAATTTACAAATAAGTTTCAATGCAATTTTAGTTCTTATTATTGTATATTTACCTATAATATTACATTACACCCAAATGCCAAAAGTAATTACAAAGTAAATGATTGATGTACATCTTTTCAAAATTAAAAACTACAACTTTAGAAGATCTATAATACCCGGTCATTGCAACTACGTCGGTTATGTTCGAATCTCAAATTATAGGTGTTGCAAATTGCAAGTACGTATGGCAAATTACAATCGAGAATATGATAGGATGTATAAATACACCAAACACATTTCTTGTCGATGCACAACGCAATAATTTATGTTGAATCAACCAAAGGAAAAAAAAAAAAAAAAAAAAAAAAAAAAGGTATGTACCAATTCATAGTTCCTGCATGATAAAGAAAAAAATTACCACAATATAATATTTAAATGATATTATCACAACATAACAAAGAAAAATTACCACGGCATAATATTTTACAACCGAACTATCTCGCTCCTGCATAACAAAGAAAAAATTACAAATAAATATCCTCACAATTATTCAGAATTCCAATTCTAAATGGTAATAATATTTCTTTTATTAAAAAGACAAAAATGGTAGGTACTCATTCTACTTTACAAAGTATTTACAAATAGTGTAAAATTAACTATTATGTTATCAAGGGTATTTAAAAGTACAATTGTATTTATTTACTACGGCAAGTTAAATAATGCAGTAAAATACTGTAAGCTACAAATATTTAGCACATGGATCATGGTACACCTACTTAAACAGATCATATATAAACAAATAGGACATAATAATGATCAGGATAAAATATTGTACGTTATACTAGTATTTGTTAAGAAAACAAAGAATTAAGATTTTTATTAATATAATAATCATGCCCGAATATATATTTATATGTATATATATAAAGACACATTATATCAAAGCATTTAGATTATGATAGATTATGTAAAGATTCTCTAGCAGGGTTTCCTCTTCTAAAGTAATTTCATGAACCTCACCTTGATATGAACACGTGATTAACAATTGTGGATTGTTTACTCCCTCTCCATCAAAACCGATCAATCATACACAAAAATAAATAATTTTTTCCTCACAATCTATAATGATATTATCAAACAAACAAATCTTACTACAAAAGATAAACTAAAATATTTTTTTAAAAAAATAAAAATAAAATGTGACTAATGTAATGAATCCCGCAAATAGAAATATACTACTTCGTTTCGAAAACAATAAATAAAAAATTTTCCAAAATAAATTATACTGCTTCATGTTGATTTTTGGTAAATTGCCACATGATACACATAAAACTCAGACCTATATTCAAAAGGAGGAGCAAGTTGATCTTTAAAGTTGACAAGTAAACTATTATGTGATTAAATTGACATTTACATTAAAAACATAATATTTCCAATAAGCTTTACCCCAACACAAGTTTGCCTCAACACAAGTTTGCAGCCTATCATTTCTGTTTATTCCATGTACTACATACAATCAAATAATTTAACCTACACTATACCTACATAAAATTCATTTGTATAAATTGATTATTACCATGTGCCTGAACCTTCAAAATAAATAAATAAAACATAAAAGCAATTCCAATAAAACTTCAATCCCAACTTCTAACATGTTTGAACACGTCTAAAACAAAATTTACCCATTTGAAATAGAGTTACTATTGTGAATTTATTTCCGAATCAATGACTTTTATCGAACAAACCTCATAAACACAAATAAAAATATTAACGAAAGCAAAATCGAAATAAAATCCAAATTAATAATATTGAAACAAAATTAAAGTTAACATAATTCTAAAGCTAAAAAGACATTAGGAGAGTGGGAAATCAAGAGCAGAAGATATCCAAACAAACAATGCTCTTATATTGAGAAAATAAAACAAACCTTTCTTCTTTGAAGGATTCACGCACAGGACAAGACCAAATTACAAAACTTGTTCGATATTCCACGAAATTCATCAATTGAAAACTTCGAGATCGATTTATCCAATGACGGATAGTGATGGCGGCTTCGAGCAACAACTGTTCTTCAACGATGAACAACAGACCCACAACATCTTCCTTCACCAATGACGGAACGGTGGGCTTTCTTCTCGAACAGCTCGAATAGAACAATGTCGACCTCTATCTACCTCTGAATGCGTATAAATTTACAACAGATACTAATATTTTAAAACCCTAACATCCGTCGCTTGTTGTTGAAGACGTTCCGTAGCCGGCGTGATGGCAACGACAATTTCGGAAGGGACAGATGCGTCTTCGAGATCGGCAACTGGAGATTAAGTATTGAGATCAACAAATAATGGGTGTGCGGATGGTTGCTTCGATTTTTCAGTCACCAATTTCGTTACCTTCGATTTCACGCGGAAAAAAAAAATGATCGATTTTGGACGATTACAGAATGGGAAGGAGAAAACAATGAAAATGAAAAAGAGGGGAGTGCAGAGTAAATGTTTTGAAATTGGGACTGAATTATAAAATATTTGTGCAGATAGGGTTTTATATCCAATTGTGCGTTTATAAAATGATGTCAATATTAAATATATTTTTTAATTTTAATTTTAAAAATAATATCAATATTAAATATTTCTATTGTATTTATAATTTATTTTTACTTTTGAAAATTTTAATTATTATCTCTATATTTATTTTATCAATTTAAAATAATAGTTATAATAATAAAAATACAATTTAAAAAGAATATTTTGATAATAAAATTTTTAAAAATAAAACTAAATTAACTGAAATTACATATTACAAAAATTAATAATTAATTTAGTATTGATTAATTATAAAATTAATAAAAATATATAATTTTTTTAATAAATGTATATACAATGATAGGAAAATAAAAATAAATAAAAAATTAGAATAAATTTCCTTCTTGTTGATATAAAATCAAAAAAAGTATCTAAGCTATAGTGACAAAAAACAATGTAGCATGAAAGGTGAAACTAAATGAAGATATCCAAAAAAAAAAAAAAAAAACAACGTATTTTCATTGTTGATTGTTGATACTCTAATTCTCCGTGTCTTACATAAAATATATATATATATATATATACATTTCAAGCTAAAATATTAAATATACAAATCATTTATCTTCCAAAACATAACACAAAAGCACAAAACAAAAACAAAATACAAAAGAACACATGGCATTTGTTTTGATTTTGATTTTGATTTCAAACCTACTTTTTTACCATTCACCCAATACAATTTCCAATAAAGATACTACTCCCCCTACAATAGATTGTATCAACATCACATTAATATATATTTATATCAAATCAAACTTTTTTTACTAGTTTCGAAATTTCAAAAAATCTTATCTAACAGTACATTTACAATAATACTCCGTCTATCCACTTAAATTATTTTCATCTGTTATTCAAATCTATACTCACTTTCCCTTTTTGAATTGTCATCGAAAAATATTTTCGTTTATGTTTTAAGTAAAAATTTATTACAGTTTTATACTTTTTTTTTACTATAAAAGGAAAAAATAATAATTATTACTCACTTTTATTAAAACTCGTGTCCAGTCAAATGAGCACACATTTGCATGACAGATGGAGTATAACACTCGTGTTGTGCTAAATAAAGATCTAAATTATGTAAATTTTATACAAATAAAAAAACGCAAAATATCTAAATTATTTTTTTTAATAAAATAAATAAATGATCAATCATTAATTTTTATAGTTTTTACAAAAAATTTTGTCTCCAAAAACTATAAAATAAAGGACTAATCAATTATTTATTTATTTATTTTATTCAAAAAATTTATCTAAAATATTTTGCTTTTTGTATTTGTATAAACCTTGTGTAATTTAAATTTTTATATATTTTGCTTTTTTTATTTGTATAAAACTTGTGTAATTTATATTTTTATTTATAATCAGACATCAATTTTAAACAAAAAAAAAAGTTGTTTCGTGCATTTTTACTAAAACTATTATATAATTTAACTTATATTTTATCTTTTAAATAAGTTTTGACTACATCACACATTATACTAATCTACATCTACCAACTACCATAACATAAAATTAAAACACAGAACAAAAGATCTTTGCTTAAAAACACCACCAACTATCATTTAAATATATATTGAGTTTTTTTAATCTCCCCGAAAGATAAATGTATATCTTGTTAGTAGAAGGAGGGAATAATAGTATCTGACTATATACAAGAACAACAAACAAGTAAAATATGCCCAATCCAATACACTATTCATTTTTCAAAAAACAAAACATCACATCAAATGTATTTTTTTCTTTTACAAAACATCAAATCAAATACTAATTTTTTACTTTTTCAAAACTTTCAAATTTCCAAAAACCTCCAAAATCCCCTTTCTAAACAACCTCAAGATCCTCAACGTGGACATGAACATTTTAGTGTTTGCATAATTGAAAAACTATGAATGTATAATAAATCAACATTTTTTATCAATCACGCCCAACAATAATAGCAAAGAGCAAATAAATAATAAAAATACCTTTGTACATGCATACCTTTCTTCTTCTTCTTCTTGAGAATTCACAACTCCATTTTCAAGACCACAAGCAAATGTTGCCATTCTTGTCTGATGTAGCCAAAGGCTTGCCAAGATTACTCCAAGAACAGCATAAGATCGGGGCCGTGTGCTCGTTCAGCGTCTTCACAATTTTCCCGTTCGCCACCGACCAGACGTGTACCGACCCGTCCACCGATCCAGCAGCCACATAGCTGTCATCAGGGCTTACACAAGACCTGCTCCAATTCGACGCCACTCTGCCGCCATTCCCCCGTAGGGTTGCGCAGATTTCAAGAGTACGGATGTCGAACAAGTTGTGCAGGTTGTCCCTCCCGCTCGACAAAATCTTGTTCCCGCTTGTCGAAAGCGAGAGAGAAGTCACGGCAAAAGAATGCGCGGCGACTTCGCTCAGGAGTTTCCCCGTCTGAATATCCCACAGCCGGAGATTCCCGTCCACGTGGCCCGAACATATCGTCTGCCCGTCCATACTGAAGCAGATGGCATTGCAATTGCTGTGACAGAGAAGAGTGTTGACACAGTAGCCTCTCTGAAGATCCCACACTTTTATCGTCCGATCGTAGGCAGCGCTGATGACATGGCGATTCGACACCTTGCTGACATCCACAGCGCAGACTTTGTCCGTGTGGCCGGTGAGTGTGTGCCTTACACGCCCTGAACTTACATCCCAGACGTACAATGTATTCCCGCTGCTCGCTGCAATCACGGTTTTGTTATCATGGGTGATACAAATGTCGAGAACAGAGCCCAAACAGCCATTAAGCGTGCGGGTTAAAGACCCGGTGTTTGTATCCCACATTTTGATGGCTTTGTCTTGTCCGCCGCTGACCAGTTTACCAGAATTGTATTCAAACAGTATTGAAGAGCAACCACCCTCATGGGCAGGAATCCTTTGCTTGCACATAGTCGGAACAGTTGACTCAGCATAATACTCTGCGCCTTCTTCACTTTGGCGAACGATGCCGTCAATTTGTTGACGCGCAAGTAGTTGGATACTGCTTCCCTTGACACGGTCAAGTAATTCTTCATAAAGAGCGTTTGCCTAAATAGAAAGCATTAAGTATCAACCATAAAAACCATCGAGAATAAAAAATTATTACTTCACAGTTGCAAATAATAGAGTACGACATGCTTCACTCATGTAAACTCCGAATGCAGACTTCAATGGATATGTAAATAGATGATTCACTTCCAAACTCTTCCTGTATATTTTATTTCTGAAATACTTCAAATCTTCGATTCCAAAAATGCTTTTTATCTAAATATTAGTTGATATGAGATAAAAAAACATTTATTCAACACAGTACACAATGTTTAAACAATATGACTACTAAATCCATCACAATGAAACCAATGCCTAGACTCTAGAGGTTCTCCTTGATGTGTGATTTTTATTGGGGGGACGAAAATTCCACTTGAATGTTAAAATACATTTGAGTATTTGCCTAAAAGATACAAGAATTACAATGATACTGAAGCCGTAAAAATGCAGATACCTCATTCAGTCGTTCAGCATCTTTCATTTTCTCTAACATCCAACGGTCAATTAGCATCTTGTTCTCTGCCTCTGCATTGTTTGCTCTAACTGTAGTTGCCTCAAGTTGTCGTTTCAGATCTTGATGCTCCCTTACCAGCAATTCTAGAGCCTTTGTCTTTTCTTCCAGCTGCACAGCTAAGGAGGAGCATTCATCCCTGAAAATAATAAAGGCTATGACAATCGATGCATTACCTTATGTTCCACTGTATTTGACAGAGGGAGGAGACAAAAGATTTTAAGAACAAACAACACCTTGCTTCACTAAGATCCTTTTGCAACTCAGATATCCTGGATTCTTTTTCCTGTATTAAAGCTTTGGAAGCTCGGGATTCGGCCACTTCAACAACAAGCTGTTCTGATAGCCGGGATTGAGCTTTGTAACATTGCTGGAGTTCCTTTTCAAGGTTTTCAGCCTTTTCTCTCCATTCCGAGCCCTTCAATATGCAACACTTACGGATTTTAGCCAATGGTTTTACATGAGGTCAGAGGTAATAGGTTCATGTGGCGTACTCTTTTGCTCTGAGCCCTTCAGAGCATAATAATAAGAACTAGCAATCATTTTGCAACTAAGGGTGACTTTATTTGCATTTTTGTTTCCCCTCATTTTTTTTCCTAAACAAATTATCATTTTCCCCCAAAAGAATCGCATCCAACACCCAATTTCCATTTTCCATTCAATATATCACATTTAGCAACTATTTCACCTTGCTCACCTCAAAATCATCAAAACAAAAAATATCAAAAAATAAAAATAAAAATAAGAAAAATCCCAGAAATGAATAATGAATACACCCTAAAACAAGTAATTTACTATATTTGATAAATTGTATTCTCTGAATCATGATGGAATTGCATCAAATTTCAAGGCATAATCAAATTCCCCACTCTAGCATCCAAAAATTCATCTGTGATCGTATAGATGTATCTCAATATGTCCATTTTTAAGAGACTAAACAAAGCAGACAAGGAAATTCAAATGCCAAGAAACATAGAATAGAATAGAATAGATAGAATGAAACTTGCAGAAGAGTGGTGACTGATATGCATTTATAAATTGTTGCTCCAAACAATGATCCCTGATATAAATTCAATATATGTATGCTTGTACTTGAGTTTAATATGTGAATCAATCATAATTACCAAACAGATGAACCTACCATTACAATTTTTTGCTCTTACTTGCAAGACATATCTACAGTAACACTGGTAAAGGCTTACAATAATCGGCAATCTCAAAACTATTTTCCAAGAGGAACTTAAGCCTACAAGGGAAAAACTGAGGGGCCACATGAATTTCTTCCCTATGCCAATCACAATTACATAAAGTCAAAACGAGGCAAATAACCTGAGACAAGATCGGGCGAGAGAGAGCTTGCAAAGCAGGCGAATGAGCACCCTCTTCCAGTAGAGACCGTCTTTTTAGTGCTTTCAGAGCATGCTTTATTGCTTCTTCCATAGCTGCATCCTGTTTCAACCAGATAGGGAAACGAAAATCAAACCGAATGAATTTAATGAAATATTAGAGCCATGGTGTAGACCAAACACATCAACTCTGGATTGGCAAGATAATAACAAACACTACTGGACCAAATGAGAACAAATTGAATCAACATAACAACAATCACTTGAAATAGAAACTGCCAGGATTATCAATTGAAATAGCTTGCTTAACAGCATACACAAAAACAATCAGCCATATCCAGTACCCGTAACAACAAACACTCGTCGTTGTAATTGATGACAGCAAACAATTCAAAATTTAGTGACTTACAAAGCCAGCGACGAAGCGGAAGAAGAAGACGACGACAACGAAGATCCTGATCGTGGTAGATGCCGAAGAAGAAGACAGCAAAATCGGAGGAAAACAAGAGAAAAGAAAAAACAGGTAGCTTATGAAGAAGAAGAAGAAAAAACCGCCGGAGGAAAACGGCGACGGCGGAGTTGAGCCGCCGGAGACGGGAGGATCCGAAATTGAAATTGGAGTTGGGGCTAAAATCGGATTTGAGTTTCGATTTGGATTTAAGAAACAATTCGTTCGTCCACTTTAAATTGTTTCGGTTTAATGACATCGCCGGAGGAACACGGCCGTGTTCGGATAAAAAACAGCGGCCACTCCAACTAAGAAAAAACCTAAAAGGATTGGATTGCAAGCCGTGTTTGTTTTGTTAAATAATTTAAAGTAATATTTTCTTAGGGTGTGTCTATTGGAGCTTAAATTTTAAGTTGGAATTTGAAAAGTAAAAAATTTAAATTCAAATAGTTGTACGGTAGGTATAGGTAGTAATATAAATAGACGTTGATGTAATATTTTGAATGTAAAATTAATTTTTTAATATAATAAATGAAATAAAAATAAATATTTGATTTGATATTTTTTTAGAAAAATTTTTAATGAAAATCCTAACCAATCTTCCGAACAAACACACCCTTATGATATCTAAAACAATTGTAAAAATAATAAATATTATGAATTTTGGTACCTTCTTGATGTTGTTGATTAAAATTCAGGAGCATCTGAATATTTTTAATATTATTTTTAATATTTTTTATTGAGTTTGACTGAGGGTATTTTGGTAATTCAAAAAATTAATTAAGATATCTAATTGAAATAGACAATTAGAAAAAATCAATTAGAAAAAATTATTGTAACTACCTCCTATAATTTTGTGATCAAGTTTTTCTTAAACAAAACATAAACGTTTGCAAATAATTACTTTCAAAATCGTATACATTCAAATTATAATGATGTATACAGTATTTTAAAATGATGTCTCTATAATACTATTATGATGTTTTACCATGAAATATTTTTCTTATATAATTTAATTAAACGATGTCCAAATAAATGTATTATGATACATTCTATAAACTTGCCGATTATGATATGACAATTATTTAAATAAATTAAAAATCAAATATATACTATAATATTAACTTTTTTAACCATTCACACCCCATCTTATTTACTAAGACCTAAATTCACCACGCAGATACCCCTCCTCCGTCGCACTGCCTCCATCTACGACACAGTCCGCCTCTGCCGCCACTAACCTCTCCAGTCATGCCCACCGCTGCCGCTGACCTCTCTAGCCACGCCCGTCGGCGTCCAATAAGCAGCCCCGCCATCGATTCCTTCTCTATCTGCACATCCGCATTTGACGGAAGTCGGCGACGACGCGCAATTCCTCTTTTATTTAGAAGTTCACATTCGACGAATCTTCCAATGACGGATTCAACTAAGTGAGATCCCGAGACTTCTATTAAACTCAAAACAAAGAGAACGAAGCACATTCAAGTGTCATATGTGCCAAAAAAGATAGCAGATTTCAACAACGAGAAACTTTTTCGGCCAAACGAACAAATTTGGTGGTTGTGTTTTCAATACTGCATAATTTTTTTATGGTGATAATGAGTATATGTGCATTCTTGATTAGTCTTGTTTAGAAAAAAATATCAACACATTTATTCCTAAAAATCTTTTTATTGGCCTCCGGACACGTACGATGTATATTCATGACACATATGTTGTTTAACTCATTATAGAATGATGATACTGAACCTTATTATGCACAACTTTTATTTCATGTTATGGTTCATATTTATGAATTACATATTGGATAATTATGATATATTGATCAGATTTAAATGATGGTTTATGTTAGATATATTTTTCACAATTATGTTTATAAATATGATATATAACTTCAATAGACATAATATATACATCAGATATAAATGATGTAAGTTGTATATAGCTATGTTGTACGTATAGTTATGATATATTTCATTTTATGATTTATATTTATGATTTATATATTTCACCATTATATTTATATGTATGACTGAGCGGCAACATCCTCTGAACATGTTCGTTTATTATTGAGGTCAACTTTACTGTTATTTTTTCACCATTTTTATTGCGGTAATAATGAATGTATTGTATATTTGATGATCACTTTTTTCCTTTTTGCATTTGTTTTTGCACGGAAAATATTTGTCTATGCGCATATCTACAATATGACTTGTATGCATCGTTGGAGCTTGAAAAAAATGTATTTGTCCAATAGTCGTAATTGAATAGTCAAATGATATACACAGTTATAAAATATGTTGTTTATTTTAATGTAATAATATTGTTTACGGAATTTAGTATTGAATATTGAGTAACTAAATTACTTACTTTCCTTATTTACGTAGTATATGACTGGATAAATATTCTATATATATTTTAGACATTTAAATAACGAAAAAAATAATAGATATGTTTTAATTTGAAAATTGTTTTAACTCTCCATACTTGTAGGAGGTTGATCCTAAATTTAAGGGCAAATTAGTTTAATTCAAACACTTTTAAATTTGGATAAAGTATAATACTCTTTATCTTATTGGTTTTAAATATAATTTCATAGAGCAATCGATGAAATTATATTAGAAAATTAAAATTTTTAAGTGAGTACTTACATAAATTCTACAAAAATATAATAAGATTTAAAAACTTCTCAAGAAAATAATGTAAAATATATATATTTTTAAAATTTCAGGCTACATATCATTCGCACAAATATTGGATTCGACAATTACGATAAATTTAATGTCTAATTGAACTAATAGAAGTCTGCAAGTCTTCTATTATTTCAGTCATTGATTAAATAATTCTTGTGTACAACTATTGATACGTTGAATGACTAATACGATTATGATGCATATATATTTAAAACATAATGTTCAGAAGATAGGGATATGATGTAATTAATTCGCCAATACGTTACTTTCGCGATCGATAAAAAAACTTACCCCATTCTGTAATTTATAAAACGTTATCTTCGTCCATAGTACACTAGAACCGACTGAAATGCACATCATTTTGTTTCATCATATTATACGCTTCGACTTCTTCACAGTTTATTTTCTTGGATGGATGTCGGTGAAAGAAGATGAAATTATCTTTTTTTTGGATGTGAACCTATTAAAATTATGAATACGACTTGCATCTATTTGTATTTATATTTCCCTAATTTATACTAAAACAAAGCATTGACTTATTAATTATTAAAATCAAATTACATATCTACCCCTAATTGCAATCTCATCCGTTGATTAAAATTTTGATCGGACGGCTGAATTTTTTTCAGGATGATATTCAGGACCATACCCAGATTGAAATATTATACTCCCTACGTCCTACCACAATTGACACTATTTCCATTTTTTTGTTGTCCCGTAACAATTGACACCTTTATATTTTTTTAAAAAATTATTAAATCAAAACATATTTAACAAATATAAATCAATTTAAATATCGACATAACATACAACATCATAAAATGACATAGGATCCCCTCAAAACCCCTTTATTTATATTTCTCTTTAAAAAAAATTAATATTTTATCTATATTTAAAATTTCACATCTTTTATAAAATTGATTTGTGTTAATTATAAATAAACAAAAATATTTTTTATTTATTTATTTGTATTATAGAAATTTTTATTCTCTATAAAATGATATTCATATTTCATATATTTTTTAATTGCTCTATGTAATTTTTAAATATTTAAACATATATTTTAATTTTTTTTAATCATATATATTGCATTTAGTTTAAAATTATAAATATTATTAATTACATAAATAATAATATAATAATATTATAACTCATTATTATTAACTAATTAAATATAATTTTTTTAATACCGTGTCTCTAATCAAAATATTCAATTCCGGTGGACGGAGGAAGGATTAATTTTTTTTTTTTAATATTGATTTGTTTATAAAAAAAAGAATACACCATAATTACCCCTAAGCAGTGACGTAAAGGGTTTGATTGGTTTGAAGGGATTAGAACGGGAAAGAGGACAATCAAAATAAATAAATAAATAGAATTACCTTATTCGATCAATTTTTTAAAGAAGAATGGGAGGAGAAAGATGTATATGTTTTTATTTTATAAAATTATTATTATAATTTTCATATTATATATTGTATATAGGAAATCTTCTACTTAATAAAATCAATTTTCTTATAACTCTTTATTATTAATTTTTTTTTTCTATTAACTCTCCATCCTAAATATTTTATTCAACTCATATTATTATTAAAATATTTTAATTGTCCCTACTATAAGAAAAGATTTATATGCTCTTAATATACAAAATTTAAACAAACATAAAAAAAAAAACAAAATTTTTTCCCGTTGGACACTTCCATTAAGTAAAAGTCGCACGCACTAGTAGCCTTTTTGCATTAGGTTTCGCCGGAACTACTTTGTGGTTTTTCTCCTATCAATAAAGTATTGTACACTTGAAATCTAAATTATTAGTAAGTTTTTATACTATTTATTTATTGTTTTTAAATTATTTCTAGGATTAGTGTGTTTTAATAACATGTTGATTTTTTATTTTTTATTTTTACCGTAATATAGAGGTGTCAGGTGAAGGAAGAACGAAATGAATTCCATCACAAGTGATATTCGAGTTAGAAGATACAAAAGTTGTGGTAGAACCGGACATAACAGCCGAACTTACAAGTAAATTCCTTTGTAAATTCCAATTCAACGCTTCTTTTTGTTCACAAACAAATGTACATTGGTATTATTTATAAATTGTAACGTACCAGAACTTTAATTTTTGTTGGTAATGTGTAAGGAAGTTCCTTCTTTAGTTTTTTGAGAATAATGAACATGTGTAATATAAAATATTATCTTTAATGTTAAAAAATATCTATTTCTACCTATATGCATTGATTAATCTCATGTACTTATATGCATATACACGATCAAAAATCTTTGTTTTCAGCGGAACAGGGTATGTTTCCGCGAGCTAACAAAAATACACGCTTGCGGAAACACACCCTGTTTCCATTAGAAACATGTAATTTTTTTAAAAAAAGATGTTTCTAAGTAAAACCAATTTATCTATGTATATAACATTGTGAACCAAAATGTATACAATGCATATAAAATTTTGAACAAAAACATATAGAATGCATATAGATAAACCACAATCAGTTGAAATTTGAACCCTAGATCATCACTCTGAAATAACCACGAATTATTTAAAATACGAAAATAGAGGCACAACTACCATACAATAAAACTAAATCAACTCGAAGTCTCAGCTCTATCTCGACCCGAAAACTAAGATGCATTCATTCTATCCATAATAGATTCGAGCATGCGGTTAGCGCAAATTTGTCCGCTCCATTTAATTGATCCGGTCATGCAGTCGTTCTAACCTTCATCCGGTGTTAGGTTACACCGAAGTTGTGCTATTACTTGTATTTATTCTAACGGAGGCTCTCTCAGAATTTCTACGCACGTGAGTTGTTGGTAGAGTAGACACTTTCTCTTCATTTGGTTCTTCATCATTCATGAAAGTATTGGGCAAAGGGTGACATGGTTCTGTCGCTACTAAAATTCACTTGAAATGGATAGTCGTTTCCATCTTGTATTATAGTCGCGCAAAGGGAATCAACAACAACCATGGGCGGGGATTAGGCGAATGGGGCAATGACGGGTGGCATAGTGGCGACAGTGGGCGTCTGTGGGCGCGGGCTCGGGCAGACGTCGCCGGTGGATAGAAACAACATGGGGCGACTAAAATGGTGTGTTGGTGGTTAAGTGTTTTAACTTATTATTTCACAAAATATTTCTTTGTTTTAGCAAAAGAGTTTTATAAATTATACATAATACAATAAGTTGTTGTACCTAAAGATGGATGAAATAATACTTAGAATAAAATTATCTTCTACTTAGAATAAAAATGTCTTTTACTCAGTGCTTGGAAAGAATATACTTATGCATTTAACGCATTTATGAAAAAATATAAATTTTTTATCATAAAGATAAGTTGATATTTTCGTACATATAAATGTAAATGTAAACATGAAACTTGTAATCGTACATATAAAGGTATATGTAAGTATTGTTTATAAATAATAGGAATATATCCGACAAGATGTGGTATTAGTAAGTGTGCTTATAAATATTACTCAAGTCTAGATGTAATGTATATGTAGATGAATATCTATGCGTAAAAGTATTTATAATCATTGTACATATATACATATCAATGACACAAAAAATATATGGAACCGGCTCGAAAAAATGGCACACGGAGGGTTGTACCTAAAATGGAGTAAAACAATACCTACTCAAGCCTAAAGTGATACCTATGTAGGAATCAACATGCACGGTGCACTTGTGTCTTCCTAAATATGTACCTATGCTAGAAGAAACGTGTACTTTGCGGTCAAAACCAATATTTTCTACATGTCAACACCATATTCTGATGAAACTATACATATAATTCAACAAAGAGCACATACCTCATAGATTACAAAAAAAATCTCTTACATTTGAAAGTCCTAGTTCAAGCCAATTGGACGTTCACAATCCTATAACATCTCTATCACCACCTTTAACAAGACATATGGAAAGAAATTATTTTCTATATGTAGCATTGGTGGATCAAGTTAAGGAAGTCAAACCAACTCGAAAAAATGGTATGTAGAGGGTTATACTTACAATGGAGGAAGGAAGTATCTACTCAAGCCCAAAGTACTACCTATGTAGGAATCAACATGCACTTGTGTCTTACCAAATCTGCACATGCGCTAGAAAAAATGTGTACTTCGCGATCAAAGCCGATATTTTATGTGTGTCGGCACCGTATTCCGATGGAACTATACGTATACTTCAACAAAGAACACATACTCCATAAATTACAAGAAAAATTCCTTACATTTGAAAGTCCTATTTCAAGCCAATTGGTCGTTCACAATCCTATAACATCTTTGTCGCCACATTTAACGAGACATATGGAAAGAAACTATTTTCTATATGTGGCATTGGTGGACTAAGTTAAGGAAGTCGAATTGGCACAAAAAAATAGCATCATTGAGTGGCATTCTTTGATCTATCGCAGTTCCCTTGGTCATCCCAAGGATTTTCGATTTGTGAACTATGAAACGATAAGCACTATTATTTAGTGCGTATCCCATAAATATGCAATCTACTATTTTTGGGCCGATAGCGACTTTCTTTGGAGACGGAACTTGCACTTTTTCTAGGCACCCCCACACTTTGAAGTATTTGTATGTGGGTTTCTTGCCTTTCCATAGTTCGTAAGGTGTGACATCCTTACCCTTAAGTGGAATTTTGTTCAAAATATAATTTCAATCAGTACCGCATCCCTCCACAGGTTTTGGGGAAGTTCTGAACTTATCAACAAGACATTCATCATTTCCTTAAGTGTTTGATTTTTGCGTTCTGCAACGCTATTCGATTGAGGTGAATATGGTGCCGTTATCTGATGAATTATGCCACTTTTGTTACATAATTCTTCGAACGAGGCCATATATTCGCCACTTATATCACTTCGAACTGTCTTGATTTTATAGTCAAGTTGATTTTCTACCTTGCTTTTGAAGTTCTTGAAGGCCTCGATTGCTTCGCTCTTTTCCCTTAATAGGTAAAGATAGCAATACTTTGTGCAGTCATCGATAAAGGTGATGAAATATTTCTTTCCACCTCTAGTTTGCACAAAGTTTAAATCACATACATCGGTGTGAATTAACTCTAATGGTTTAGTATTCCTTTCGACAGACAAGAAGGGTAATTATGTCATTTTGGCCTCCACGCAAACTTCACATTTGTTTTGAGTGTTCACCTCTTTTATATTTACTAAATTCATATTTACTAATCTTTTTATAGCATTTAGGTTTACATGACCTAATCTACAATGCCATAAATCAGAACACTCAATCAAGTACGAAGAAAAAGCAACATTTTTATTATTAGTAGATGGTGCTCGGCGCACGGCCATTACATTCAATTTGAACAACCCATTTGTAAGATAACCCCTAGCTAGGCACATCTCGTTTTCGCTAATATAAATTTATCTACTACAAAGACAAGTTTAAGACCATGCCTAACTAGTAGCGATCCTGAGACGAGATTTTTCCGAATGTCTGGCACATGCAGGACATCTTTCAGGTTAGTTATTTGTTAGAGGTCATCTTCGGCACCATGTTCCCTACGCCTTGGACCTCATAAGTTGTGTGATTTCCCATGTGCAGTTTTCTCCCGTCGGTCTCCTTGTAGGTCGAAAAGTTTGTTTTGTCGGAACAAACATGACAGGTTGCTCCGGTGTCAATATACTAAGCTCTAGGACTTTCCACATTATTTGTTTCGTACACAACAGTGACAAGGTCGTCACTATTGAGATCACGATCAGTCCGGTGGTTCATCCGACCAGTTAAGAACTCGACTTCTTCTTTTTCGGTGTCTTGCAGTCCTTAACCTGGTGTCCTGTTTTACCATAGTTAAAAAATATAAGTGTAAACTTGGACTGTTTGGCTTTGCCCTTGTCCATTTGAGTTGAACGTGCACATTTTTTGGAGAGATCTCTGACCAAGTTGGCTTTAGCAATATCTCCGTTTTTAGCCTTATGCTGCTTTCTGTTGTCTTCCTCTATCCGGATTCGGACAATCAGATCTTCAAGCCCCACTTGCTTTAGTTCATGCTTCAGCCCATGCTTGAAGTTGCTCCAACTCGGGGGCAATTTCTCAATCATTACACTCGTGATGAGCTTTTCTGGTAGTGGCATCTCCTCGTCGAGAACAAAGTGAACAATGTGTGGAAATTCTTTCACTTGTTCAACGACAGACTTGCCATCTACCATCTTATAGTCCATCAATTGGGCTACAACAAATATTTTAGACCCGACATTCTCAGACTTATATATTTTTTCAAAGGCATCCCACAACCCTTCCGCACTCTTTATTTTACAATATACATTATAAAAGGAGTTAAAGATACTACATAATAGGGTATTTCTTGTCATGTAGTCTCTATGTGCCCACGATGCATAATTCACATGTGTCTGCTGGTCCGCACTGGGCTCTGAGGTAATTGGGCCATTGTACAACACGAACATAGCAAATCCAATCGCAGTCAGGTAGAAGAACATCTTCTTCTGCCACCTCTTAAAGTTCACCCCAATGAATGGTTGTGGAACTTGTACATGGGGCATTATCCGTAGGCCAAGCCCAGGACCAACAGTTTTGGTCGCGAATGAAGCAGAGGGTGCGGCCACAAACCTAGAAAAGCCCCCACATCCCCCTGAAGCAAATCCAGAAAACGTAGGGCTACCTATAAAGAGAACTAGCCTAAGTGGAGGATCGACTACCTTGACTGCGGCTCCGGCGACTCCTCCTCTGGCAGCTCTGGCGAATCTGGAGACGGTTCCGGGGGCGGCTGCGGTGACTCCTCCGGCGATGGTTCTGGCTGTGGCTCCGGCGGCGACTTCGGCAGAGGTTGACATTCTCGCAAAGTAATATCTAATTTTCGATTGTTGAAATAAATAGGTATTGCGAGAGTAACGTTTACCATGAAACCGAGTCGATAATGGATCATATTTCCGAAAATTAGATATGCCCCGGTAGTGCCTTCGGTGGTTGACGTTCTAACCCAGAGATAAAACGGTTTTCGTCTCCAATGAGAGTGACAACTCTAATCGTTGGAGCTCCGATGAACAAAGTGAAAGAGAGGAACTGAGCTAGGGAAGTTGCCAGAAAGCTAAAAGAGATGAGAGGATGATGAAAGAGTTGTTGGTGTGTCAATAATGAAGGGGGAGACCCTTTATATAGGCGTCTCCACTCGGCCAAAATGGCAGAGGATCAATTATGATCATAATTACGACATTAATTACTGATTTAATTTATTCTAAATTCAAAGCTCCCGCTTGAAGCGGTTGTAATTGATTCTAATCAAACTTTCCGTTTGTGACAATCGTAATTTATTCTAATTTCAAACATTCCGTTTGAAACGATCGTAATTTATTCTAATTTCAAACATTCCGTTTGAAACGATTGTAATTTATTCTAATTCAAACCTTTCGTTTCAGATTATAATAAATCTATCAAACGGATAATATTTTATCCAATTAATACTGCGACTTTAGCCATATACCTAGATTTAATTTGGGGTTGTACAATTTGTTTTGTCTCGAGACATACAAAATAACTAAAATATTAACAAAACTTCATATACAATAAATAAATAATATTTATTTCTTTAGTTCAAATTAATCTAATTAATTTGGTATTATCGACCCGTCGTATTTTCACTCACCAAATAATCGATTGTAAAATAACCAATTATCCAACAATAAATTCAAATTTTGACTCTAAATTTTTTGGAACACTTTGACTATAACGTAAGTTTATAACAATGAAAAATTCATTCTTACAGAAAGAATAAAAACATCTTGTCCAATATTAAACTCTCATTTTTAATAATTATAACAAGTGCAACTATTACCTCACTCATTTCCACCAATGACACCATCGGGTGTCACCAATGCCCCCAATAATATATAATATATGATTGATGAAAAATATACAATGAAACATCTATACAATACTATTGTGTAATGTTTGTCTGTCTTTTTCTATTGATTTCTTACAAAGATAATATGAAAAATATTTGTTTATTGAAACCATAAATAAATAAAAAGATTTTGAGTAAGTTTCACGATTAAAGTATATAAAAATTTAATAAAGTTAATTAAAAGAGAGAAATAAAAATATTTTGTGTGGATCATGTGTGTAAATGCTAGATTGTGTTTTTTTTAGGGTTTCAATTTTGTGTTTAGGATTTAAATAGTAAATATTTTGAATTTGAATAGTTATATAATGTGATATTAATATTAATTGATGTAATATATTAAATATAAAATTAATTTTTAATATAATATAGACAATAAATAATAAGTATTTGATTTAATATTTTTTAAGAAAAATTTTGATGAATAAAACCCACAAAACAATATCTTAATTTAATTGATTTATATTTATTAAATATAATTTAATATTTATAAATTTACTATAAGAATAGAAAAATACCAACTAAGTAAGACAAATATAAATATAAATATATATGTCAATTAAAATGAAAGAGTATATAAATTTTTATTTTGAACTTATCAATAATACAATTTACCATTCACATAAAAAAAACTCCCTCGTCCCAAATAATATGTTTACGTTACTGTATATATACGAAAATTTAGGTAAAATATAATTAGTAAGTAATTAAGAAATGTATTAGTAAAAATAATTATTATAAAATAAAAATAATTATAAATTAAGATAACTAAATAGTTTAATTATAGTTAACAAAATTATAAATTATACTATTTAAAATATAATTAAAATGTATAATTATATTTTAAAAAAAATAAAAAAAAACTACGTGCAAGCACGAAAGAAAATAAAAAATATGAACATTTATATAGAACGAAAGAAGTAATAAAATAATAAGATAATTCATTATAATTACATGACTAAAATTTTTACTATCTTAAATATCATGTCATTTATTCAACTTAATTGTTGCGGAGAGAAGTGAAATAGGGTTTGTTTATTTTCAAAAACAATTTTTAACACATTTTTTCAAAAATATTAATATATTATACACATTTATTATTTTTATCTTACATACAGAATTCTTTATACCTAGTATCAAAATTGGTCTTCAAATCAAAATATAAAATAAACACACCCATAGTATCTTATATTCCTTTCGTCTCAGAAGTAAGTATCAATTTGTTTTTTTTTTTTTTAAATATTAGTATTATATTAAAATATTGTAAAAATAAAGTAGAAATAATTAAAATAATTTTATTTTTTCACTAGCGGAGTATAATGTTTTTTTCTTTTTCTTTTATTTTTAATTTTTTATGTGGTAAAAACTCATGTAAAAATTTTGGAGCAAAAACACCAGTTTTGTTCGAGACTCCGTACAAGTCCACCGCGATCAGCTGCAACAAGGGCTTGTTCAGTTCTTTTCAAAATTTGAAGCGCCATGGACTGGTCTGATTCTGAAGTTGATCCCGACGAAATCTTCGGCGACGGCGACGAAGACCCCGAGAATGGGCCATACCCGGTTAGTGATGAAGGGGACGACTTCACTCTTTCACCAAACCCCACCCCCCCTCTATTCCTTATGCTGTGGGAATTAATTAACTGTGAGAAATCTGCAGGAGCGAGATGCCACCAAGGAGATGGTGGTCTATTTGGTGGATGCTTCCCCCAGAATGTTCTCTGCCACTTGCTCTTCGGTTGCTTCTTTTTCCTTCCTGTTTCTTATTTTACTTAATTTCGTTGCTTTGCTGAAGTGCTCTTTTCCTTTTTTTGTATTTTGGGAAAATCTTCAATGGATGTTGCCGTGTGCTGCTATTTTTGCTACGTTTTATGTCAATGGGATTGTTCTGAATTTTCTTTATTTTATCAACTGTGATGTGCTGTTCTTTGAGCTGGATGTGAGTTTTGCTTGCTTTTAAACAGTGGCTGATCAATTTTTCCGATGAATGTAACGAGGGAGAGAAGATTTGAATTAGGAATGGAATTGGTAACTTGTAAGGTTCACTTTTTTGGTGATTATTTTTGAACTGCCTGGAAATATGTGGTGGGTAATGGAAATGGTGTATTCTTTGGTGGAGATATGAGATTTCTTTTTCGTGACAGGAAGTTGGAAGTCTTGATACACAAGATTATGTCTCTACCAAGCATAGCAAAATGACGGTAAGTTTTGTACACGACATCAGAGCAGTTTACATTAAGAAATCTTTTGGCTAATTTCATCATTCACGAAGAAAGTCAGCAAACAAGTAAAGACTATTCGGAAATCAGGATAAAATTTTTGATGAACAGAGAAAAATTAAAATGCTTAAAAATCTTTAGTTTTGAAGAAGATAAGAAAAACTGAAGAGAATTGAGATTGGAAGATTACTCCACGCCGTTCTAAAGCTTGTGCAGTAAGTACTATTTAGATATAACTGTCATATGAAGGTGTCTAAGTCTCTCTTTCATTGATTCATGAAATCCCTATCAATACATTAATTACAATGAATTCTATTGATTATTTCATTCTCTGTTGTGGCACATGAAAGTAGGATGGGATTGTGCACGAAAGTGTGTAGAAAATTCTTTACTTAATTAATGAGCAAAAGGTGATGATCCTTGTTGTATCATTATTATTTACAGGAAAACCAGAAGGATGCTACTCACTTTGAGATTGCTGTCCACAGCATTGCAAGTGCCTTGAAGACTCAAATAATCAATAGATCTTATGATGAAGTTGCAATATGCTTCTTTAATACAGTAAGCTTAATGCTTTTTGAACAGAAGTGGTTTTTAGATTTGATTCTTTGGCATCTAGGTAACTTGTCTCTTACAGTTTCCTTAAGAAATTTCCTTTTAGAGTATTTTAAGGTTTTGCTCAGCTGATTAAAGATCCTTTTGAGGAAAAAGAAAATTGCTCTATTTATGAAAAATTACACTCTTGGGAGTAGGGTTATGAAGGGGAAATTAGATGCATGAGAAGGGAGTGATCTTGGGGGGTTGGGTGGGGTGCAGGGTTATGGTCAATCTCAAGTGTGGCACAAGCGGTATCCGATACAGATTCTCACAATACTCTCTGAGTCAAATGGTCTTTTGCATATGGCTAAGAAATAATAATATTTCGGTTTCATTACTATTCGTTTTCTGTATTAGTACTTTAAAATTTTTGTAGGTTTTGTACCGTCAGAATTTAGTACTATTATGCTAAAAAGTGGTCAAGGTGTCCAAGTCTGTTAGATATATATGTATTAGGGGTATTTTGGTATTTATAATAGTATGATGGCAATTTAGGTATTTTGTATAGTTTTAATATATTAGGGTTTTGTATATTGTAAAATTATTCTTCCTTTTGACGAAAATAATAAAAAAATACAGCGATATTCTTCATAGTATCAAAGCCACCATGATCCTGTCATCCACCCTACCCCGCCCGCCGCCGCGCCTATCGCCGACCGCCGCGCCGCCCGCTGCGCTATCCTTTCTTCTTTCCTTCGGTCTGCTGTTTGTCAAGGCTGTTCTGACTTCTCCTCCTAGGTTGGATTGTTATTAAGTTGTGGCTTAGATTTCTCTTCAATTCAAATATTGCCCAACCATGTCTGCTTCTTTTATGGGTGTTCTTTCTCCAACCCCGCCTATTGCTACATAACGATTGGTTGGGGGTTCTAACTATGGCCTAAAGTTGTCCAATTTTACAAAATGTTATGATCTCTGGAGACATGCGAAGACTTTATATACCAATGATATTCAGCCTTCTACAGCGTGGTATCTAATTTGGTCAATCTTCGTCAACCCGGATTGACAATTCCAGAGTATCTCGGTAAACTTTCATCCATCAAAGCTGAACTCAATTCAGTTTTACCTTCAGGGAAAACGGTTGCGGAGGAGCTTTCTCAGCGTGATACATTCTATATGGTGTGTGCACTAGTTGGTTTTGGTCCAAATTTGAGTCCGGTTCGTGATCAACTCCTTTCCAGCTCAACAGTTCCGACTCTTGATGATGTTTATTCTCGCTTATTACGTGTCTCCTCTGTGGCACATCCGATTATTGATTCTAGAGACAAATATGCTCTACTAGCTTTACCTTCTTCACATATGTGAGGTGATCCTAGTCCTCATGGGAGCTCTCGTGGGAGCTCTCGTCCATGCTGCACTTATTGCAACAGGTGGGGCCATACTTGTGATAAATGTTTTAAATTGCATGGCCGGCCACCTCGGGCTATTGTTGCGCAGGTTGAAACTCCTCAGTTATCGGTAATTCTGTCACTTTGACTGGTTCAGACTATGATGAGTATCTTGCATACCAAGCATTAAAGCAGTTATCTCATTCACCCGTTGCCTCTGTCGCTCACACTGGTACCTTTCTTGGACCATGGGTCCTTGATTCTGGCGCTTCTCATCACCTATCTGGTAATCCAAAATTGTTTTCCGAATTTCATAAGTCTACCTCATTACCTGATGTTACTTTAGCTGATGGGTCACGAGTTTCTATTAAGGCTGTCGGTGATGCTCAACCATTGCATGTGTTCCCTTATCCTCCGTTCTTTTTGTTCCTCATTGTCCATTTAATCTTGTTTCTGTTAGTCAATTAACCAAAACATTGCACTGCTCAATAGTATTTGACTCTGATTCATTCTGTATTAAGGACCGCAGAACGGGGAGGACGATTGACAAAGGACTTGAGCTCCATGGACTGTACCACCTTGACCACCCTCCACCACCTTCACTCCCAATTGCATGTTTCACTGCCAGTTCTCCTCAACTTCTACACCAACGGCTGGGTCATCCGAGTCTCTCTAAGTTGCGTCGGCTTGTTCCAAGTCTTTCTAGTTTATCTTTATTGTCCTGTGAGTCGTGTCAGCTAGGAAAACAAACTCGCGTTTCGTTTCCCCGGCAGGTTAATAATAGGGTTGATATGCCTTTTGCTTTTGTCCACTATGATATATGGGGTCCGTGTCGAACTACTTCTGTATTTGGGTTTCAGTACTTTGTTACCTTTGTTGATGATTTCTCAAGATGTACTTGGCTTTATTTGATGAAAGATTGTTCCGAACTGTTTTATGTCTTTGAAACATTTTATGCTGAAATTCAAAATCAGTTTGGTGTTTCCCTTAAAATATTTTGGACGGATAATGCTACTCAATACTTCTCTACTTCTATGACTCAGTTTATGTCATCTCATGGTATTTTACATAGTCCTCTTGTGCCTATACTCCTCCGCAAAATGGGTTGGCTGAACGCAAAAATCACCACCTAATTGAGACTGCTCGTACTTTGCTTGTGCATCATCATGTTCCTTTCCGGTTTTGGGCTGATGTTGCTCTTACTGCATGCTATCTTATCAACCGCATGCCGTCCTCTGTTCTCTAGAATAAAATTCCCCACCAGATATTGTTCCCTCAAGATCCTTTATATCATTTACCCTTTCGTGTCTTTGGGTGTACTGCATTTGTGCATGATCACTCATTGGGTCGGGATAAGTTAGCTCCACGTGCGCTGAAGTGTGTTTTCCTTCGCTATTCTATGGTTCAAAAGGGTTATAAGTGTTTCTCTCCTGATATTCGTAGGTATTACTTTTCAGTTGATGTTACCTTTTTTGAGTCCATTCCTTATTTCTTTCCGTCATCTTTGATCCCGTCTGTCAGCCACGTGTTACCTATACCTTTCTCTTCTCTTTTTTCGCATCCACCTCTTCAAGTTTATAGTTGTCGTCCTCGCTCGCAAGTGCTCCTTTCCGATGGTTCTACCGCTCATGTTCCTCCAGTGTTTATCGAGCCATTGTCTTCTTCTCCTAAGGCTCCTATCCTACCGGATCCTGCACCACTACGACGAGGTACTCGTTCTTCTCGTAATCCTCATCCCATTTACAATTTTCTTAGTTTTCATCGTTTGTCTCCCACATACTATACCTTTGTGTCAAACTTATTTTCCATCTCCCTTCCTAAATCCCTTCGTGAAGCTCTTTCTCACCCAGGTTGGCGACAAGCAATGGTAGATGAAATGGCAGCTTTGCATGCTAATGGTACATGGGACTTGGTACCTTTGCCTTTAGGTAAGTCTCCCGCGGCTTGTCGTTGGGTTTTTGCAGTTAAGGTTGATGCAGATGGTCAAGTTGCTCGTCTTAAGGCCCGTTTGGTGGCTAAGGGCTTCACACAGGTCTTTCGTAAGGATTATACTGGAACCTTCTCACCTGTTGCCAAAGTGTCTTCGATCCGTCTTTTCATTGCTTTGGATGCTATGCATTCCTGGCCTCTTCATCAGCTTGATATTAAAAATGCATTTCTACATGGCGAACTTCAGAAGGAAATTTATATGGAGCAACCACCTGGATTTGTTGCTCAGGGGGAGTCTGCTTTTGTTTGCAAACTACGCCGTTTGCTTTATGGATTGAAACAATATCTGCGTGCTTGGTTTGGTTGATTTAGCAGTGTTATACAGGAGTTTGACATGATCCGAAGCGCATTAGACCATTTTGTCTTTTATAAGCACACATCAAGTGGTAAGTGTTTATACCTTCTTGTGTACGTTGATGATATTGTTATCATAAAAAATGATCAAGAAGAGGACACTCAGTTAAAACATCTATTTAAGCATTTTCAAACTAAGGATATGGGAGCATTGAAAAGTACTTTCTTTGTATTGAGATTGCTCAATCACGTGATAGTATTGTTCTTTCACAACGGAAGTACGCATTGGATATTCTTAAAGAAAGTGGTTTGTCTGACTGCAAGCCAGTAGACTCTCCCATGGATCCAAATTTGAAGCTTCTTCCGAGATAGGGGGAGCCATAAGCTGACGTAGAAAGATATCGTAGAACGGTTTGTAAGCTTGACTATCTCACACTTACTCGACCTAATATCTCTTTTTCTGTAAGTGTTGTGAGTCAATTTCTTCAGTCTCCATGCGATAGTCACTTAGATGCTGCCATTCGAATCTTGAAGTACATCAAAGGGTCTCCTGGTAGAGGATAATTTTACACCAATCAAGGTCACACTGAAGTAATTGGCTACTCAGATGCTGATTGGGCAGGATCCCCAGTTGATAGATGCTCTACTTCGGGATATTGCATATTTGTGGGAGGTAACCTTATCTCATAGAAAAGTAAGAAACAAAATGTTTTTGCTCGCTAAAGTGCAGAGGCAGAATATCGAGCTATGTCATTAGCGACATGCAAACTTATTTGCATAAAACAACTTCTTCATGAGCTCAAGATAGTGGAAGTTTCAGATAATCAAGCTGCCTTGCATATTGCGTCTAATCCGGTGTTTTCATGTGTTTCATGAGAGGACTAAACATATAGAGATTGATTGTCATTTTATTCGGGAGAAGGTATTATCTGGATGCATCGCCACTCACCATGTTGCTTCGAATGAGCAACTTGCAGACATTCTTACCAAATCTCTTAGAGGTCCTCGAATTAAATTTTTATGTGACAAACTTGGATCATACGACTTGTATTCTCTAGTTTGAGGGGGAGTGTTAGATATATTATGTATAGGGGTATTTTTGTATTTATAATAGTATGAGGGCAGTTTAAGTATTTTGTATAGTTTTAATATATTAGGGTTTTGTATATTGTAAAATTATTCTTCCTTTTGACGAAAATAATAAAAAAATAAAACGATATTCTTCAAAGTCTATTATGAATAGTAGTTGATTCAATAGATATAGGGTGTGTTTGGTTGGGGGTTTGGATTTTGGATTAGGATTTGAATAGTAAAAATTTTGAATGTGAATAGTTGTATGATGTGATATAAATAGGGGTTGATGTGATGTTTTGGATGTAAAATTGATTTTTAGTATAATATAAAAAATAAAAAATATTTATTTGATTTGATATTTTTTTGGGGGAAAAAATTGAATGAATAGTAAGGTTTGGGGAAAATCCCCCAAACAAACACACCCATAGTTTACTTTACTAAGTAATATAAAGTTTCAGTTATTGTATTTATTTTTTGTTTTTTTGGTAGGATTCTTTGCTTAAGGCCTACACCTTGTTAATATATTTCTCCCTTAATATGATGTTTTTTGGTAATGAATTAGTCTGTTTACCCAGTTTGACCTAATTTGATTGATACTTGTGAAATTATTTATCTATAAATCAACAAATCTAAGGTATTTATTGTCCCTTAATCTAATTTATTTAATTATGTACTTGTTTTCTAGAGGGAAAAGAAGAACTTACAGGATTTGAATGGTGTATATGTTTTTACTGTTCCGGACCGAGAGGATTTGGATAGACCAACAGCTAGGCTTATCAAAGAATTTGACTGCATAGAAGGTAAATAGTAGGCAGCCTTATCACCAATATCTAATTTTTGTTTGCTGAACTGGACTTTCAAGTACGTTTCACATTATGTTTGCTAATCTTTATGCTTGTCTTCTATCCATCCAAAATTTGAGAATTGTTGTAAGGGTGACTGTCAACATGCCTTTAACATGACATGTTGAGACCATATGGTTAGGTACCTAATGTGGTGTGTTTAAATAATGTTTGATGTGGTTGTTTTGTTAAAAAATATATATATATTTATATATACATTATTTATATATTCATGGTAAAAAACTGGAATGAAAAACCTAAGAAATCCTACTTTCTATATCAATTCCACTGTTTAAAATAAATTGCATAAAACACCTTTTTGAATCAACTGTTTCTGAAAAACTCTGGAAGCTTAATATGAACATCAATAAGATCTGCCTAAAGATCTCTAGATGTTCTATAATTACTTTTCACGGCATCTCTCACTCGGAACATGAAGCCGACTTCCTTGCAAAATGTGGAGCTAGAGGTTTTGGGATCTTGGAGTTTGGCTATAACCTTAGTTCTTCTATGTTCCTTACTCAGCTACTCTAGGCACATTTCTCTCGCTAGTCTCATTCACCTAGGGTCTGTTTGGTTCGAATGAGGGGAGGGAAGGGAGTGGGAGAAAATATTAAAATTATTATAAGTGTTTGGTTCATATACAAGGGAGGGGAGGGGAGGGAGTGGGAGGAAATATTAAAATTATTCTAATGTGGTTGGTTGTAATGGAGGGGAGGAGATGAGAGAAAAGAAAAGTAGTATTTTTATGTTTAGTTGGAGAGGATAAAAGAAGAAAAATAGAATAATTTTACTATTATATTTTTACAATATATAAATAAAGAAAAATAAAATTATGTAATAGAATTTGAATAACTTATTAATAACATTCATTCCGAAATAATATTTATATGTCCATCAAACTATATGAATATAAATAGTAAAACAAAAATATATAGATAAGGCGAGTTATTATATGTCAATTGGTAGTTTGACGTAGTTTGTTTTATAATACATAAATATTTATTGATACTCAGTATAATACACTATTTCTTCTTATAAAATATTATATTAAAATATTATTTAAAGAAAAACTCAAATCAACACTAATTTCAAATTAATTTCAAAATCACAAAGCAATAAAAGATAATCCTTTTTCATTCTATGTCAAAAACATTTTTTCTTAATTCTAACTCCAATTCTTCTTTTCCATCTCCGTCGCCATCATCACACCATCCACCGTGATGGGAGAGTTCTGCATATAAATAGTAGAGTTTTATGATAGAACTTTATTATTATTATTATTATTATTATTATTATTGTTATTGCTGTTGTTGTTGTTAACATTATTATTGATTAGCATATTTTTAAATTTTAATTTGTGTATTGTTATATGTGCATACAACAATTCTTTTTCTCAACAATTCTATTTTCTATTATCACAAGCTAAATTATAATTGATTCTATGTTATATTTTTCTCAGTTGAATTTCTGTGTTGTACCAAAAAGTATATTCAATTCTCATTCTTTAGACCAATTCTTTTTCTCAAACAATTCTATTTTCTATTATCATTTATCTATAATTCTATTTTATGTACCAAACACATTAAAAGATATGCCTCTATTACCTTTTTGAAAATGAACCAAACATAAACAAAATAGAATTTGTGGAAAATTAGAGATGAGAGAAAAAAGATTATGTATTTCCACATTGATTTGAATTGATAATACACGGTGTTAAATAGAATATTACAATGAGAAAGAAAGGAAACAAACAAACTATTTCTCTCAATTAAGGGATTGACTAATTCCCCAAATTAAGGAATTACAAATTGATTCTCCTAACATATTTGGGTTTTAAAATAATGCAGACATATTTACAGAGCTATTTACAGCTCAACTACTCTTTGACACTCTTGCACAAGATGAGAAGTACATGTCTTCCATTCCCAACTTGGATACAATTTCATGGAAACTCGAACTGTTCATCGCCTTCGTTAGAAGCTAATTGTCTCTCTCTGATGGAACTTAGGACATACATACCAACCCTTTCTCTAGTTTTTCTTTGATGAAATAACTATCAATTTCAATATGCTTTGTCCTATCATGTTGTATAGGATTATGAGTATATTAATAGCTGACGTGTTGTCACAGTAGAGCTTCATGGGACCTTCCCATTTGACTCTCAAATTATCCAAAATGATACCCAACCAAAGTAATTCACATAATCCTTGAGCAATAGCCCTAAATTCTGATTCTACAGATGACCTTGCCACTACATCATAGTTCTTGCTCCTCTATGTCACTAGGTTACCTCCAAGAAAGGTACAATACCTTGTAGTTTATCTTCTATCAACTAGGGAGCCAACATAGTCAGCGCGGTGCAGGCTTCAAGAGTAAGTATATTATTCATTTTGAACAAGATTCCTTTATCCAGATTGCTTTTCAAGTAAGCAGCCTGAAGGCGAGGTTCTCTTGGATCATGCATGAATTGACTGATCATACTTATAGAATATGCTATATCTGATCGAGTGTGAGCAAGGTATATGAGTCTGCCAACCAATCCCTTGTACATTTTTTTATCCACATCTGGTTCTTCTTTAGCTTATCCCAACTTATATTGTTTTTAAGCCAAATCATTTTTATTTGTATTTTAGTTTCAATTACTATTTACTTATTATAAAACAAACTACATCACACTACCTATTGACAAATAGTAACTCAACTTAATTATTTAGTTTTTGCATTACTATTTATATTTATATATGATTTGATGGACAAATAAATATGGTGTTGGAATGAATATTTTATTAATAAGTTATTCAAATTTTATTATATATGACTTTATTTTTCTTTATGCATACATTACCGGGACACAAATAGTAAAATTATTCTATTTTTTTTTCCCTACCCTCCTTACCAAATACAAAATATACTACTTTCCTTTTCCTTTCCTCCCCTCCCCTATATATAAACCAAACACTATTACAATTTTAATATTTCTTCCCCCTTCTCCCCCTCCCCTTCTATTAAAAGCTCTTCCTGCCCCTCATTTGAACCAAAAAGCCCTAATTAGTTTCTAGTGCTCTATTGAATTCTCTACCCATGTCTCTATTGAATTGCTGTATTGGCAGTTAACTTAGTTGGTCTATGTCAAAACTGTGATTGTATTTGTGTATTTTAGGAAGTTTTATATTTGCTGTGCTGTATTCCTATAATAGTGTATGTTTCCATTATTAGGTTTATGTATTTAGGATCAATCCCATAATCACAGGGATTTGTCTTCCTTAGAATTAGCTGTCCTAAAATAGACTGTAGACTTATGTATATATAGAGGTTAAGTAACCTCATAATAGATATAAGAAATAATATTATTTCTTCCAAAATTGAGATGGTATCAGAGCATTCGATCCTTGGGGGTCTCTGACTGTGACTATAACCCTAAGTTGCAGCCTTCATCGTTGCGCTACCTTTAAGCCCTGTCGCAGCCTTTACGCAACCCTCTTTAACTTGATCGCGCTTGGTTATGGCTGAGGTCGTGAACCTAGAAATGGGGACAAACCCAAGACTGTCGGAGTATTGCAGAATATTCATTCTGCTTATCGGCTAAATGGGAAGAATTATCTCAAATGGTCTCAACTCATTAGGACCATCTTGAAAGGAAAAAGAAAGATCAGTCATCTGACTGGTAATGCACCCAAGGAAACAGATTCCTTGTTCAAATCATGGGACGAAGAAGACTCCATGATCATGGCGTGGATGTGGAATTCAATGGTCCCAGAAATCAGTGATACCTGTATGTTTCTTAAATCAACAAAAGAAATTTGGGAGGCAGTAGAACAAACTTATTCTAAGGCCAAGGATGCTGCTCAAATTTATGATGTAAAGGTGAAAACCGTGGCTGCCAAACAGGGAAATAGATCAGTTACAGAATATGCCCATCAACTCAAGTCCTTATGGATGGAATTGGACCACTATAAAGTTATAAAAGCAAAGTGTTCAGAAGACTCAACCATTTGAAAGCAGTGTATTGAACAAGATAGAGTCTATGACTTTTTGGTTGGCCTAAATCCTGAATATGACCAGGCCCGAATTCAAATCCTGGGAAAAGAGAAAGTCCCAAGGCTTAATGAAGTGGTAGCCATAATCCGGAGTGAAGAAAGCAGGAGAGGACTAATGATGGAGACTTAAACCGTTGAAAGCTGCGGAAGGAGGAAGAATCATTGTTGCTAACCAGAGGAAAGGTTGGGTTGCCAATATAGAGAAAAAACATGAGGTTTGATGTACTCATTGTAACAAGCCGCGCCATACAAGGGAAAAGTGCTGGAAATTACATGGAAAACCCCCAAGCCGAGAATGGGGGCCGAAAGGAGGCCCTTCAAAAAAAGGAACGCAAGGGCAAGCACACATTGCTAATGGACAAAATGAAGAATCTGTTCAGCTGAATCATGAAGATATAGAACGGGTAAGATCCATCCTCAATAAATTGGAAAACCCCACAGGTACATGCTCCGTAACATATTCAAGTATGTTTCAATTTCCTTTTGGACTTAATGTTTCAGATACACCATTTACACATTACTGGATATTAGATTCTGGAGCCACTGACCATATGACCCATCTACCCAAATACTTCTCCACATATTCCCCATGTCCTAGCAACAAGAAAATTTCCACAGCAGATGGAACCTTTATAACTGCAGCAGGACAAGGAGAGGTCCGGATAAGCCCATCCATGACATTAAAAAATGTCCTTCATGACCCTAAACTATTTACCAATCTGATTTCTATTCAGAAACTCACAAAAGACCTCCCATGTAATGTTGTTTTTTATAGCAACTCTTGTGTACTGCAGGACAAAGAACTCGGGGAGGACGGTTGGACATGCTAGAGAATGAAATGGCCTATATTCTACATGGAGGATCCTAATCTGCCTACCAAGAGCCACTCTCTCGTATCTGAATCCACCATGACCAACAAAGAGAAAGTTCAACTTTACCATTGCCGTCTAGGACATCCTTCATTTCGAGTTATAAAGGTGCTTTTTCTTTCCGTTTTTAAAAATTTAAATATGGAGAGTCTCCATTGTGAGGTGTGTGAGTTTGCTAAACACAACGTGTACCTTTTCCTATTAGCACCAAGATGAGTTCTTTCCCTTTTTATCTTGTTCACACGGATGTATGGGGTCTTGCTCATGTTCCTAATATCTTAAGTGTTAAATAGTTTTTAACCTTCATAGATGATTGTACCCGGGTGACTTGGGTTTTTTTATTGAAACAAAAATCTGAGGTTAGCTCCGTGTTTGTTCCATTTGTCTTAATGATTAAAAATTAATTTGGGGTCGGTATCAAAAGAATTAGGTCTGACAATGCCAAAGACTACTTTAGCCTTGTCCTAAACTCTTTTTGCCACAAGGAAGGGATAATCCATGAGTCGTCATGTGTGAACACACCTCAACAAAATGGGATTGCAGAAGGAAAAAATGGGCACCTATTAGATCAAACTAGAACCCTTCTTTTTCAAAACCATGTTCCTAAGAGATTTTGGGGGAAGCCCTTCTTACTGCCACCTATCTAATCAATAGGTTACCCACTAAAATCTTAAACTCAAAAAGCCCCGTGGAAGTTCTATCCTCATTCTACCCACACTTGGATCCTATAAATAAACTCCAACCTAGAATATTTGGGTATGTATCCTTTCTGCATATTGATAGTAATGAAAGGAGAAAATTGGACCCTAGGGCTATCAAATGTGTATTCTTAGGGTATTCTACCACACAAAAGGATACAAATGCTTTCACCCCTTATAAAAAAGATTCTATGTGTCAAGAGATGTCACCTTCAACGAATAAGAGAGCTACTTCAAGCAGCCTCATCTTCGGGGGAGAATGTAAGAAAGGAAGATGAGACTCTCTTGCTTCCAAATATGACATTTGGACCTGAAATTGGGACAAATGGCATCGCTGTCCCTGAAATTGAGGGAAGACTTACCTGAACCTGAAATACCTGTATGTGAACCTGCACCTAAACCAACAGAAATACCTGCACCTGAATCGTGCACCTAATGGTGGTAATTTTGGGAAGAATCTGGTATATTCAAGGAGAGGAAAGGCCATTCTAGAATTTGGCAGTGTCCGAGAATCCAACCCATCATCACTGCATGAGGTAACACCTTCAAACCCTATAAATTCCAATGAGTCTAATGAGTTTGTTTCTGAAAATATAGAAACACAGGTGGACCAAACTCTAGACCTACCCGTTGCGCTTAGAAAAGAAACCAGAACTTGCACCCAACAACCACTTTACCCACTATCAAATTTTTTATCCTTTGAAAAATTCTTATCTACCCATAAAACCTTTCTCACAAACCTTAACTCCATACACACACCTTCCTCTGTATCTGAAGCATTGTCTGACAGGAAATGAAAACATGCCATGGATGTAGAAATGGAGGCGTTGAACAAAAGTAGGACCTGGGAACTTGTCACCCTACCACCCGGAAAAAAACCCGTAGGATGCAAGTGGGTGGGTATATACAGTAAAGTATAGGGCTGATGGGACCATCGAACGTTACAAGGCAAGGTTAGTGGCCAAAGGCTTCACTCAAACCTATGGAGTTGATTACTTGGAGAAATTTGCCCCGGTTGCTAAGATGAACACGGTCAGAGTAATATTGTCATTGGCAACAAATCATGATTGGGGCCTACAACAATTCGATGTGAAGAATGCTTTTTTGCATGGAGACCTTGAAGAAAGGCTCTATATGGGCTGCTGGAATTGTTTGCAAGTTGAGAAAGGCTCTATATGGGCTGCTGGAATTGTTTGCAAGTTGAGAAAGGCTCTATATGGGCTGAAACAATCTCCAAGAGCATGGTTTGAAAGATTCACCAAAGTGATGACAAGTTGGGCTACAGACAAAGCCAAAGGGATCACACATTATTTATCAAACATTCAGTTTCAGCGGGAGTAACAATTCTGTTAGTGTATGTAGATGATATTATTAAGTGGGGATGACAAGAAGGATTTTTGGGAATTGAAGTGGCCCATTCCAAGAAAGGAATCTTCATATCTCAACAAAAGTATATTACTGACTTGCTTAAAGAAACAGGTAAGACAACCTGCAAAAGAGCAAGTACTCCAGTTGACCCAAATATAAAGTTGGGAAGTGCGGAGGATGATATTGCTGTGGACACTAGACCAGACATTGCTTTTGCTGTTAGTTTAGTAACAATAGTGTAAATCTTGAAGCATATATGGATGCAGACTATTCGGGGTCAGTAGTAGATAGGAGATCAACCACTGGATATTGCACCTCCCTTGGTGGAAACTTAATGACTTGGAAGAGTAAAAAACACAGTGTAGTAGCTAGATCAAGTGCTGAAGTAGAATTTCGAGCAATGACCCATGGTTGAAGATCATATTGGAGGACTTGAAGATAAGGTGGGATGGACCTATGAGGTTATATTGTGACAATAAATCTGCAATTAGTATAGCCCACAACCTGGTACAACATGATAGAACTAAACATATCGAGGTTGACAGACACTTTATCAAGAAGAAACTAGACAGTGGCATGATTTGCACACCATATGTATCCACTTAGAATCAACTTGGAGACATACTCACCAAGGGGCTAAACAACATTAACTTTGAAGGAATTATATCCAAGCTAGGAATGGAAAACACCTATTCACCAGCTTGAGGGGAGTGTCAAAATTGTGATTGTATTTGTGTATTTTAGGAAGTTTTATATTTGCTGTGCTGTACTCCTATAACAGTGTATGTTTCCATTATTAGGTTTATGTATTTAGGATCAATCACATAATCAGAGAGATTTGTTTTCCTTAGAATTAGGTGTCCTAAAATAGACTGTAGACTCATGTATATATAGAGGTTAAGTAACCTCATAATAGATATAAGAAATAATATTATTTCTTCCAAATTTGAGAGTCTAGGAAGTAAGAATATTACGACATTGTTGTGCCCCGCGATGTGACTTTCAATATTGTTATGAAAATCTAATTTTGTTATTTATTCAGGATAAACTTTTGATTTGATTTTTACATTTAAATGGCCACTGCATTTTCAATATTCTTATTTACCTATTTATTTATCTTTTATTCGTTTTGTCTTCCTTCTCTGAAGCATTGCCAATGTGGTTCTTGTCCCAAATTTTCACTTTTTTTTTTTTTTTTTCATTCAAACAGATTCATTTAGCAAGAACATTGGGAGTGCATATGGCATCTTGTCTGGAACTCGTGACAATTCTCTGTACAATGCCCTTTGGGCTGCACAAGGATTATTACGTAAAGGGTATGCACTTTCGTTTTGCTTTATTCAGAATAATGTATAGAGAAGCTCTTTATTTGCAGAATCTTTGCTAATGTTTGTTTGCATGTTTTTCATTGTTCCTTATGTTGGTAGTGTAATAATTTATGCAGGTCTATTAAGACAACAGATAAAAGGATTCTGCTGATTACTAATGAAGATGATCCGTTTGGGAACATCAAGGGAGTGACAAAAATGGACATGATGAGAACAACACTACAGAGAGCCAAAGTATTGTCTCTGATGCTCCTGCTTTCCTAAAAACTTGAGTCTTCATAAAGATCAAAAGTCCTCGAGCTTTGAATGTGCCAAACTTTATCACTTGTGTTTATTTAATATATGAGTTTAAAAATTGATTATTTATTTATTTATTTTTTCAGGATGCTCAAGAGCTTGGCATCTCGATTGAGATTCTTCCCTTGAGTCGACCAGACAATGAATTTAATATGTCCACTTTTTATGCAGTAATTTCATGATTTCTATCTCTTTTGTTTTCTTTGATTTTCTTTTTTATTTGGTACAAACATCCCTTCTCACTTTTTCAGGATTTACTGGGATTGGAAGGCAAGGATTTGGCTGATTTCAAGGCCTTAGTAGGAGAAAGGTTTGCACTTCACTAGTTCTGTGCTAATTTTTTAACACCTATTTTGATCGAAATTTTTTCAAGTTGGTATTCATATTTCATTTACTCTATACATTAATGAAAAGAAATCAATTTATTAATGAACTCATTTATAAAGAAATTATTTATATGCTAGTTATTTTTTTGTTGCACATATTTAACAGGGATGTAAAGATACATTCTACATGTACTTGTCCGTCATAACCCATTCTACATGAATTTAGCTCTTTCAACTAGCGATGATAACAATTCTGGGTCCAGATGGTTTTCACCTTGACATCTTCAAAGCCATTTTGGAATTCCATTCCATCAGATGTAAAGAATGTTTTTTTCCTTCTACTTGGATGCCCTTATTCTTTCATCAACGGCACATAAAGTCTTCAAAACCTATGGAAACCTCCCAGTACATTTTATCTTTCTTATCCAGGGGCTCTATAAGTTATTTAAGAAGTTCTTGAAAATGTTATTAGTTCCATGCAAATATGTTTTCTTATGGGCAAACAAGGGATGGATGATATTCTAATCACGAATGAAGTAGTGGACCATCATAGGCACAACAACGACGGTGGTTTTGTCCTTAAGCTGGACTTCAAAAGGCACTTGATAATGTCAATTGGTCTTTTCACCTTTTCATATTAGGCTTGGCCACAAAATGGATCTCAATGTGTATCTCCTCCATCCACTCTCTCATCCTGGTCAACAGCTCCTAATATATTGCATCAAGCACCATAAAGTGGAATAAAACCATATGAGTAGAAGGCTGCAAAGAAATCTATAATATTTGGCCGGTAAGAATTACAGAAGGCTTTATAGAAACTTAGCTGAAGCCATCTTGGCTCAGTGCCTTGTTCCCTTTGCAAGCTGAAATAGTTAGAGATATTTCTTCTCCTATAAATATGCGGGAGAGAGACTTGGTGACATCCTTGAGATAAAATCAAAAACATTGATTCTGGAGTGAAGTAAGGGATGCCTGGGTCTGCAAACAGTCTAGAGAAATGAGTAGAAACTCCTGAGTTTATATCTTGGATGGATTTTAGATATAGACAATGACAATGACTTTTATGTTCTACTAGTCATACATAAACAGATGTATCAATTTCCAGGAATATTCGTAATGTGTTGGCTTTGATATGCATCATCGACTAATTATGTTCAAAAATATTTTCTTCTTTCAGACTTGAAGACATGAAAAACCAACTTAGAAAGCGCATGTTTAGAAAACGCAAAGTTAGAAGAATAAACTTCATCCTTGGCAATGGCATATCCATTGAGGTGGATTCCTATGCTTTAGTCCGCCCAACCAACCCAGGTCTGTTAAAGTGTGTGTATGTCTTCTATAGATTCCTTTCAGTTATGGATCTCTTACTGCTCTTTGGTTTCAGGAGCTATCACTTGGCTTGATTCGGTCACTAACCTTCCTGTTAAGGTATTGCAATGAACAAAATTTTTTGTTCTAAACTGGTGTATTGTAATTGAAACTTTGATTTTCAACATGAAAGAATTGCAAATATTGTATATTCTGATATTCAGTATCATAATATGAATTATTAGATTATCACTTTTGCAGTCAGAACGATCTTTCTTCTGTTCAGACACTGGTTCTTTGCTTCAGGAGTCTCCGCAGCTGTTTCAGACTTACAAGAAGTATGTGTTTTCCATTGAGACTACAATTACGTTTATTTTTTATTCTTCTTCTTTTATCTGTTGGCGACGATAAGAATCTATAGTGTATATATATATATATGTGATCATGTTTTTTGTATAAAAATATGCTATTAGATAGTCAAATTTGAGAAAGCTGCATTGTTTGTACTCTGTCATGCTTGAATTGTCTAGTGCAATATGTAGGGCTCTTTTCCATTGTCAAAGTCACATAGAACTCATGTTTGACTTCTACATTTCAGCCCTCTGTTTTGTATTTTTGCATTGAATATGTAGATCTCATTTTTTTTTTTTTGTTTTATTTTGATGATGCTTTCTAAGTCATTCTTTTGAGCTGTATGCCACTTTGTAAATTGTAAAGTCGTTAACTTGCTAAACAAAACTTCAATCTGCTATTATTTTCATTGTTCGAATATGATGTGCATGTTATATAAGAAATTAGTGTTTTGTAAGCATTTGTTCTCTTGCTATTGAGTGTACTTATGGTGACTTTTCTATTCTATTGCTTCAAACATGTGCTTTCTATTGACATGCATTTGACTCATTAGCTTTTACTGTCAATGACTGACATCACACTATTTTCCAGTCAAAATATCTTGTTCTCAGTTGATGAAATTTCCGAAATAAAGAGAACATCTGTTGGTCATCTTCGTCTGTTAGGGTTCAAGCCTTTGAGTTTGTTGAAGGATTATCACAACTTGAGGCCATCTACCTTTGTTTTCCCAAGTGACGAGGTTACTTTACTTACTTTGTTTATCATTATGCCTGTTAGTTTTGATGACCCTTTTTGCATCTTCTGCTCCCTTTCATAGAAGATTTTTTATTTACAGTTTTATTTATTTATTTATCATTATTATTTTTATTATTATTATTGTTATTATTTTGGTATTTGAAAATACAATTGTTATCTTTATTTGTTCTCTTGTTCTTTGATTTGATGTGTTTGGTCCGTGGTTCCACTAATGCATATTTGGGGAAATCACATGCACATACACCTTGACTTATCCTGTATCTGCATAATCCCTAAGGCCTAAACCTGTGGATTCTATTGACAAAGTGCATTAATTTTTTTTAGGGAAAATTGCAAAAAATATTCTTTACTTATACCCAATTATGATTTTTGTCTTTTACTTATCATTCTAGAAAAATATATTTTCCTCATGAATTTCTATCCGAGTCGTAGTGACTTGCACTTCACGGACACTTTAGCCAAAATATATCAGGTATATGTCTCGATTTTGCAAAAAATATCTTATATATATATTTTATATTATCGAATATTGTGCCACGTGTCATTCAATTGCAGCAACGCATGGATTTGGCAAGATGTGAAATTTAGGTGCGGTCAATGTACTGAAATATCAAAATTGTAACACTTGCAAGATGTATTTAGCTATGGTGACAATTAAAAGACAGATTAATAATTAGGCATATGTACGGAATATTTTTTGCAATTTTTCTATTTTTCTTATGATAGTTCCTTACACAATGTAATTTGAAGAAATTTCTTGCCTATCCTAGTAGTCTCAATCAATACTAGAATATCATGATATAAATGTACAAGCAGGGAAGGCAGGGGCAAGGAAAACATTGCAAAGATTAAGTTACAGGGTAAATTATTTAGTATGCCTTACACATAGTGTGAGGAGATACATGAAGTGAGACCCATAGTGTCAGAAGACTCAGAACCAAGAATAAGAGACAAAGTTGTCCGCTATGGTAAACTGGGTGTATTGTGTAGTGGTACAAAATGATGGTGGTAGGTTAGGATTACCTGAGTCACAAAATAGATGACCCATGTGGAAACTTTAGATCCAGAATATACTGCGCACTTAACTGTTTCAACCAATGCACTAGAACAAAGTTGTTGAAATATAAACTATCTTAAAATGATATAGTGTTATCTGTATGGACTTCAATGGTTTTCCATTTATTTTTGGAATGTATTTAGTGTTAACAGCATGATCCCCACCATGAGAGCCACTGCAAGAATTTCCACAAGAGAACTGTTACGAACAACAGATTGAGAAAGCTGAAACTCATTTTGAAAGAAATCAAGTAAAGGTCTCTGGTAGGGAAGGAGTAGTAGATTCTAACAAAACTTGAGAGAAAAAGTTTCATATTCAGGCCATAAGCCACTAAAGAAAGTGATTACAATAGCTAAGCTATTTGTATGGTGTTAAGAAGGGATCCGGGGCTCCAACTTAAAACCAATCGGTAATAAGTGGAGTTGCCCTTTACCCTTATAAATTTAAGGGAGCCTCAACATTTTTTTCAACGTAGGATATATTCAACACTCTCTCCTCGAGATTATATCATCCCGAAATCCTAACCCCGGATCAATATCTAATAAGGGTACCATGACTCTAATACTATGTTAAAGAATCCGGGGCTCGAACTTAAAACTAATTGGTAATAAATGGAGATGCCCTTCACCCCTATAAACTAAGGGAGTCCCAACATTTTTTCCAATGTGAGATATATTCAACATATGGTTTATTAGAAGACATGACATCAAAATTGTCATGGCCAGGTTCCGGGCGTGGCACCACCAAACTTCCAATCACCTATATTCAACATATGGTTTATTAGAAAATATGACATCAAAATTGTCATGGTCAGGTTCCGGGCGTGGCACCACCAAACTTCCAATCACCTTGTTGGTGGCAATTTGGCTATATACAACTTGCCTATTATGAATTTCTAATATTTACTATACAATATAAAATTCTAACATTAAATTACTAACTTTTACTAAGTTCCAAATAATCTATCGAAGTACTAAATACCAATGTCTCAAACATTACTATAAAACACCAAAGTACTAAGATGCCACTTTTAAAATTTCAAAACACCTTGAAGACATCATTAACGTCTAAAAACTCCAACTTCTCAAGTATCTCACTCATCATCATCCATGGTTCAATTGGTGGGAAATGCATTTTCTCATTATGTTCAATTGGTGGGAAATGCATTTTCTCATTATGTTCAATTGGTGGGAAATGCATTTTCTCATTATGTATATCATCATCTTTATCAATTCCCTCATCCTCATTGAAGAATATCGCTGTATTTTTTTTATTATTTTCGTCAAAAGGAAGAATAATTTTACAATATACAAAACCCTAATATATTAAAACTATTCAAAATACCTAAACTGCCTTCATACTATTATAAATACAAAAATACCCCTATACATAATATATCTAACACTCCCTCTCAAACTGGAGAATACAAATCGTATGATCCAAGTTTGTCACATAAAAATTTAATTCGAGGCCTCTAAAAGATGTGGTAAGAATGTTTGCAAGTTGCTCATTCGAAGCAACATGGTGAGTGGCGACGCATTCAGAAAATACCTTCTCCCAAATAAAATGACAATCAATCTCTATATGTTTAGTCCTCTCATGAAACACATGAGAAACACCGGATTAGACGCAATATGCAAGGCAGCTTGATTATCACAAATGAGTTTCATTTCTGAAACTTCCACTATCTTGAGCTCATGAAGAAGTTCTTTTACCCAAATAAGTTCACATGTCGCTAATGCCATGGCTCGATATTCTGCCTCTGCACTTGAGCGAGCAACAATATTCTGTTTCTTACTTTTCCATGAGATAAGGCTACCTTCCACAAATATGCAATATCCCGAAGTAGAGCGTCTATCAACTGGGGATCCTGCCCAATCAGCATCTGAGTAGCCAATTACTTCAGTGTGACCTAGATTGTTGTACAATAATCCTCTACCAGGAGACCCTTTGATGTACTTCAAGACTCGAATGGCAGCATCTAAGTGACTATCGTATGGAGACTGAAGAAATTGACTCACAACACTTACAGCAAAAGAGATATCAGGTCGAGTAAGTGTGAGATAGTTAACCTTACAAACCATTCTACGATATCTTTCTGCGTCAGCTTATGGCTCCCACTGTCCCGGAAGAAGCTTCAAATTTGGATTCATGGGAGAGTCTACTGGCTTGCAGTCAGACAAACCAGTTTCTTCAAGAATATCCAATGCGTACTTCCGTTGTGAAAGAACAATACCATCACGTGATTGAGCAATCTCAATACCAAGAAAGTAACTTCAATGGTCCCATATCCTTAGTTTGAAAATGCTTAAAAAGATGTTGCTTTAACTGAGTGATAACAATATCCTTTCCGGTGATAACAATATCATGAACGTACACAAGAAGGTATAAACACTTATCACTTGATGTGTGCTTATAAAAGACAGAATGGTCTAATGCGTCTCGGATCATGCCAAACTCCTGTATAACACTGCTAAATCGACCAAACCAAGCACGCGGAGATTGTTTCAATCCATAAAGCGAACGGCATAGTTTGCAAACAAAAGCAGACTCCCCCTGAGCAATAAATCCAGGTGGTTGCTCCATATAAATTTCCTCCTGAAGTTCGCCATGTAGAAATGCATTCTTAATATCAAGCTGATGAAGAGGCCATAAATGCATAGCAGCAAAAGCAATAAAAAAACGGATCGAAGACATTTTGGCAACAGGTGAGAAGGTTTCACTATAATCCTGACGAAAGACCTGTGTGAAGCCCGTAGCCACCAAACGGGCCTTGAGACGACCAACTTGACCATCTGCATCAACCTTAACTGCAAAAACCCAACGACAAGCCACAAGAGACTTACCTAAAGGCAAAGGTACCAAGTCCCAAGTACCATTAGCATGCAAAACAGCCATTTCATCTACCATTGCTTGTCGCCAACCTGGGTGAGAAAGAGCTTCACGAAGGGATTTAGGAAGGGAGATGGAAAATAAGTTTGACACTAAGGAAAACACACTTCAGCGCACGTGGAGCTAACTTATCCCGACCCAATGAGTGATCATGCACAAATGCTGTACACCCAAAGACACGAGGGGTAAATGATATAAAGGATCTTGAGGGAACAATATCTTGTAGGGAATTTCATTCTGGGGAACCGAGGACGGCATGCGGTTGATAACATAGCAGGCAGTAAGAGCAATATCAGCCCAAAACCGGAAAGGAACATGATGATGCACAAGCAAAGTACGAGCAGTCTCAATTAGGTGGTGATTTTTGCGTTCAGCCAACCCATTTTGCCAAGGAGTATAGGTACAAGAGGACTGATGTAAAATACCATGAGATGACATAAACTGAGTCATAGGAGTAGAGAAGTAGTCAGTAGCATTATCCGTCCGAAGTATTTTACGGGAAACACCAAACTAATTTTGAATTTCAGCATAAAATGTTTCAAAGATAGAAAATAGTTCGGAATGAGCTTTCATCAAATAAAGCCAAGTACAACTTGAGAAATTATCAATAAAGGTAACAAAGTACTGAAACCCAAATACAAAAGTAGTTCGACACGGATCCCGTATATCAGAGTGGACTAAAGCAAAAGACATATCAACCCTATTATTAACCTGCTGGGGAAACGAAACGCGAGTTAGTTTTCCTAGCTGACACGAGTCACAGCACAATGAAGATAAACTAGAAAGACTTGGAACAAGCCGACGCAACTTAGAGAGACTCGGATGACCTAGCCGTTGGTGTACAAGTTGAGGAGAACTGGCAGTGGAACATGCAATTGGGAGTGAAGGTGGTGGAGGGTGGTCAAGATGGTATAGTCTATGGAGCTCAAGTCCTTTGCCAATCGTCCTCCCCGTTCTGCGGTCCTGAATAGAGAATGAATCAGAGTCAAATGTTATTGAGCAGTGCAATGTTTTGGTTAATTGACTAACAGAAACAAGATTAAATGGACAATGAGAAACAAAAAGAACGGAGGATAAAGGAACACATACAATGGTTGAGCATCATCGACAGCCTTAACAGAAACTCGTGACCCATCAGCTAAAGTAACATTAGATAATGAGGTAAATTTATGAAATTCGGAAAACAATTTTGGATTACCAGATAGGTGATGAGAATCGCCAGAATCAAGGACCCATGGTCAAAGAGAGGTACCAGTGTGAGCGACAGAGGCAACGGGTGAATGAGATGACTGTTTTGATGCTTGGTATGCAATATACTCCTCATAGTCTGAACCAGTCAAAGTGACAGAATTACCCGATAACCGAGGAGATTCAACCTGCGCAACAATAGCCCGAGGTGGCCGGCCATGCAATTTAAAACATTTATCACGAGTATGGCCCCACCTGTTGCAATAAGTGCAGCGTGGACGAGAGGTCCCACGAGAGCTCCCATGAGGACTAGGATCACCTCGCATATGTGAAGAAGGTGAAGCTAGTAGAGCAGACTTGTCTCCAGAATCAATAATCGGATATGCCATAGAGGAGACACGTAATAAGCGATAATAAACATCATCAAGAGTCGGAACTGTTGAGCTGGAAAGGAGTTGATCACGAACCGAACTCAAATCTGGACTAGGACCAATTAGTGCACACACCGTATAGAATGTATCACGCTGAGCAAGCTCCTCCGCAGCCGTTTTCCTTCGAGGTAAAACTGAATTGAGTTCAACTTTGATGGATGAAAGTTTACTGAGATACTCTGGAATTGTCAATCCAGGTTGACGAAGATTGACCAAATTAAATACTTACGCTGTAGAGACGCTGAATATCATTGGTATACAGTGTCTTCGCATGTCTCCAAAGATCATAACAGTTTGTAAAATTGGACAACTTTAGACCAAGAGCCATAGTTAAAACCCCCAACCAATCGTTCTGTAGCAATAGCTGGGGTTGGAGAAAGAACACCCGTAAAAGAGCCAGACATGGTTGGGCAATATTTGAATTGAAGAAATATCTAAGCCACAACTTAATAACAATCCAACCTAGGAGGAGAAATCATAACAGCCTTGACAGACAACAGACCGAAGGAAAGAAGAGAGGATAGCGCAGCGGGCGGCGCGGCGGGGTAGGGTGGATGACGGGATTACGGTGGCTCTGATACCATAAAGAATATCGCTGTATTTTTTTATTATTTTCGTCAAAAGGAAGAATAATTTTACAATATACAAAACCCTAATATATTAAAACTATACAAAATACCTAAACTGCTCTCGTACTATTATAAATACAAAAATACCCCTACACATAATATATCTAACACTCATCTACCAGTATCGGTTAAAAGGACTTAATGTAGAACAAAATATAAAACTAATTTACTTATAAACTTAAATGTGCTCCAATTGCATTCACAACCGGAAGAAAAACAACAAAGACTAATAGTGCCTACGATACATGATTGAAGCTCTTCGTTATTAGGGTCATATGCATCCTACCAATCAACCATACATATCAAGAAATAATTGATATAGCATTCAAAATTAAAATTTCATAGAAAATGGAAAATAAAAAAATAAAAAAAATACAAGTTTAAAAAACTTTTGAGAACTTTTGCTTAGTGCTTGCCAAAGCTTTCTCACATTTGATCATAATCATCTACTTGTCCATTGAACTTGTTCATCAATTCTTATCTTTGACTATCTTTTAATAAATATCATTAAACATGTCATTGCTCACGAGCACATACAAGATCAATTCTCTTCAAATGTGAGATGATTTTTTTTTTTATTTTTTTTTATATATATATATTCTAACTCACACAATATTTCATAAGTAAACCCCACACTATATACAAACAAATATCTAAAAAGGGCCTATATACAATATAGATTCAATATAGATTCTGCAAATATAGATTCTGCCTGATCAAACATCCGAGTTATCAATTACTTTAGTGTTACCTTGATTAGTATGCAATAATCCTTTACCAGGATACCCTTTGATGCACCTTAGAATCCGAATTACAACACCCAAGTGAGCATCGCATGGAAACTGGATGAATTAACTGACAACAAACGAGATATTAGGCTGAGTAAGTGTGTGATAAATTAGCTTACCAACCAACCTACAATATCTACCAACATTAACTAATGGCTCCCTTGTCTTGGAAGAACCTTGGAATTTAGATCCATAAGAGATTCTATTGGCTTGCAGGTAGACAAACCAATTTGTTTACAATTTTGAGGAGCAATACCAATTGAGCACTCAATATTAAGGAAATTCTTTAATGGCCCCATGACTTTAGTTTGAAAATGCTAAAATAAATGTTTTAACTGGGTGACCATTTCTTGATCATTCCTAGTAAGAACAAATAATAAAGTATAAACACTTACCACTTGACATGTCTTTATAAAAAGTAGAATGGTTTTATGCACTTCGAACGGTGCCAAATTCCTGTATAAACACTTACACTGGAGCAAAGATTCACTAAATTGAAGACCACATTGTATAGACGTTGAATATTATTGGTGTATAGAGTCTTGGCATACTTCCCGAGTTCAATAGCAATTGTTAAAATTGATGAATAAAGGATGCAAGATTGGATCAATTGACTACCAAAGTAAACTATATAGTAAGGCATAGTCTTAAGCCAAGAAACTTTGTTTTTCTGCAACCTAATTGAAAGGAGTGACAAGATGATCTGCCAAACCCTGACCCACACACCACATTTGAAAAGCCTTGGCCCATGGACCATAATTAGATCCTCCAATCAATTGTTCAGTAGTGATTGTAGGAGTTGAAAAAGTCCCAATAAAGAAATTAGACATTTGGAATGAAAAAAGCCAATCAATCACAAACTAGTACAAAAAACTAGGAGGGCTCCTGGAGAGAGAAATAGAGGTATCCTGATGGCAGGGATGATCTTAAAGTCTTGGAGAAACTTTTTTCGCTGCTAGAGGATGGCGTTGACATGGAAGATGCATTAGACGTCGGAGAGGAGGCGTTAGAAATCTAGTGGGCCGCCAGAGAGGATAACGATGATGAAGAGATATAGCTTTGACCTTTTTGAGGGATGATGATCTAGTGGCGGGATGAAAGTTGCCATCGTTAAACAATGGCAGAATGATGGAGTTCAAATGGGGGTTGGGTGATGGGGTTCAAACAAAGGGATGATAGGGTCAATGTTGTGCATAGATGGGCTTAGGGTTGATGTGTCATTTATTGAAATAAAGGCCTATGGAAGCTTATAAACAATACGGATGCACTAAGACAAGAAGCTTGGAATTTGGATATATGTGCAAATCTATTGGCTTTCATTCAGACAAACCAATTTCTTCAAAAATATCAAACGGGTACTTCCGTTGTAGTCTAGATGGTTAGGATACTCGGCTCTCACCTAAGAGACCCGGTTTTGTGTCCCGGAAACGGGACCATGTTGGACATATTATGTAATAGTTAGCCTAATATAAATTAGCCTAATTTTATAGGTCTTTTTTGGTTGTTAGTATATAATTTGTATCCTAAGGTTCACGGATGAAATGAAGTTTCACTGCTTCAAGCTTTCATGGTATTAGAGCCATTTTAGGCTCGGTTGCTTACTCTCGCTACTATCTCATCCGAGTCGCCAGCAGTTTCTCACTAGCGCACCGGCATATTATGCTCCTCATTGGTCATCTCACACCGCAAACTAAGTTTTAACAACTGTCTCACCATTGTTGCTTCTCATTGATATCGTGTTATCATGTTGTCTGGTTGCCCTCACCAGTTGCCCTTACTGCCCTATCATAGTGCCCAGATCACTTGTGTTTCTTGTTGTTGCCACTTATGTCTGGAAACCCGTCACTAATTTGTTGTTGCGTTAATTTTTTATTGATAGGGCTTTCTTTACTCCCAATGTCTAGTTCATTCACAGGGACCCTTTCTCCGTAACTCCTGCAATTGCAATTGAACAATGTTGGGGGATCTAATGTTAAGGCTTCACAGACCTATCTTGTAACTTCTTTTGAATAGGTTGTTGAGTCCGACAAAGTTGCTTGGTTTAAGGCTGATGCATTGCTATGTAGTTTGTTTTGACAGACAATTGATCCAACTCTGCGTCCTTTTTTCACCAGTTTTACCAACTGCTATGAATTTTGAAACCATGTCAAAACTCTATAAATCAATAGTATTCAACGTTTGTATCAACAATTCCTAAATATCTAGGCAAACTTTCATCAATAAAAATTTAGCTCAATTCTGTTTTTCCTTTTGGGAAAATAGCTGATGAAGAGCTTGTTCAACGATATTATACATCCTTTATAGTGTTCGCACTTATTGACCTTAGTTTTGATTTGAGCTTGGTTTCAGAACAATTTCTTTCTAGCTCGGTTATTTAAACCTTAGATGATGTCTATTCTTGATTGTTACGTGTCTCATCGGTCAATCATCTAACTATTGAATCTGGAAACAAGTTTGTTCTACTATCTTTGGCTTCTTCATTTGTGTGTGACGTGGGAGCCCTTGGAATCAAAATGCACTTCATCCGCATTGCACTTATTGCAATAAGTGATGCCATACTATGAAAATGTCTTAACTTACATGACCGGTCACTTGGGCTAATGTTTCACAAGCTGAATCTCTTCCATTGTCAAGCTACTGTATAGTTAATAACTGGTTTTGATTTTGAAGAATACATGGCATACCAAGTTTAGTAAGAGTCATCTCCTTCACCGGCTGCCTTTCTCGCTCACTCTGGTACCTCTCGTAGATCATGGATCCTTGATGCATATGCCACTAGTTGTATTATGGATGATGACGAGTGTGATATTTGGGAAGTTTACTGTTTTTTAGAAGTTAATGTTCTCTTCATGATGTTTGTGAGTGACATCTTAGAACTTTGTTCTTTTGATGATGATGCTTGGTATTTTGGTATGTTTGTGCTTCAATATTTTATTAGAAATTTAGTAAATTTTACTAATTCAAGTTTATAATTTTATTTTATATAATAAATATTAGAAATTTATTATAGGTAGGTGACAGGTCACCGTATTGCCAACTTGTCGCTTTGGCAGAAACCGTGTCGCCTAGGCAATATATCGGTCCAGTGGCGCGTTGCCTGAAACCTCACCGTGGCAATATTGAGTGTGTAAATTCTGAGCGAAGATCAGGCATTTGAAATCTATGATCATAGTGCATCATTGCAGCAGTTTTAGTTGTGCTGGTGTGGATAAGTGTGATGCATTGTCTTAACCTTTGAATATTGTGGAGATGAACATTATACACATATTGCGCATTAAGATTATTACAAGCAGTATTTAGAGTTTTGTGACTTTTGTCAACTTAATCATCCAAAATCTCTACTTTATCACCTTACATACATCAAATCTATAGTAATGATCATTTGCTTCTAATCAACATAATTACACTAATGAATCACAAACTCTACCTATAGTGCCTTGCAATGAATTGAAATTTACTCCAGATAAGCATTGTAATCTATTCTAGAAACTAATAAGACTGCAATGAGTTCGGTAGGCATCACACCTGGAAGCTGGAATGTCTTCCTCCCTTTATAGTGTTAATTCGAATTGGAGAATTGGAAGCAGAGTTAAATTCTTAAAAATAATGTAGAATGTTATTTGTAATAAATTTGTAGAAACCTACTGAACATAAAAATAAATCTCAACAGAACCTATACGAAAATAGCAACATGTTGACAAGTGTTCACTAACTAATCGAGAATGTACTTCACTTAAGGGAGAGATATGCTTTGGTGATCATCCAAGCTTGGAGCTTAGGTCAAAATCTGGTTGATGATAAGTTTTCCTTTATAAGCCAATATGATCTTGTAATCTATATAGTGCAAGTTAATATTGTCAGGGAAGAAAGGAGTAATTGCAGTAACTTGTACCCAGAATGTGATGAGAAGTCTATCTTTCCTGTCAATTTGTTTTACCTCAATTTATTTTTAAATCTCTCAATTCATTTGATATTGATAATAGCTCTTTTTTAAGGTTTTTTTGGGTGTTAAAAATTTCCCTCTATTTACACGTTCTTTGGTCAGGAAATGATTGGAAGTACCTCGATTTTCATTGCTCTCCTCAGATCAATGTTACGGCTGAAGCGGTGAGTAAAACCAACCACATATGTATTGGGAATAAATATTTTGTTACTTCAGTCATGGATGAAGTGGACGTCATGTTTTGAAATAATTCACTTCCTAGAATTAGATAAAGAAACCAGTACTAAGATATAATACTCTAGAATCTTATTGCATATCATATGACATGCTAATTACAGTGTGCTTTTCTGAGTTTTGTCTAGCATGCCTAGGTACTGCCATTTCGCATGTTATAGTGTGTTTAAAAATCCTCCTTGTCATTTTCCCTACATGATTGTTGTGCAAAGAGAAAGGAAATGAAGAAGAGAACTGTTATTACATAGTTTATATTTTCAATACATCACACAGCCATTTAAAGACAATCGGCTTAGAAATTAAAGGAGGATGGGAAACAAAAGAGGCGATGAAGATGAAACGGAAGAGTCAAAGACAACCTTAACACCTACTAAATCAAAAACCTAACTCCAATAAATATTTCTAATTAATATCTAATATCCCCCCTCATGTTAAAGCATACATATCATAAGCTAAGCTTCTTAAAAATGTATTACACGTGCGAGTCTCCAAAGCTTTTGTAAATAAATCAACAAGTTGGGTTTTGGACTGGAAATAAGGCACTTGAATAAGGTATACTAAATAAGGCTTTTGTAAATTGTGCTTTCTAATTTTGGAGACTACATCTTATTGTACATCCCTATGTCATGGTTAACACAAAAAAATGATTATTTGGCAATTTCTGACTTAAATAAACTAGTATGCATGAGTGTGTTTGATTTTGCAAAAGGATTCATATGTGAGGAAGAATTGAAAGTATAGAAAGTTGACCAGAAAGTTGACCGGAAAGGATTTGAGTGGTGTTGGATGTTGGCCCCCCTTAAGAATTTGCATTTTGGTTTTGCTTCTTATTTCATCATTTTATGTTGCAGCTTTGCTGTTGCATTCAATGGAAGCTCCAGCAATCCTCACTTGGTGGCTTTAGTTGCTCAAGTAAGATGTTATTGATAGTAATCAACTTGCGCGTTTGGGCTGCTAATACAATACTTTCAAACCAATAAAAAAAAAAATCTGCAATGCGTTGCTGAGGAACTCTTTCTGTTACAGGATGAGATAGTTAGCGCCAGTGGTCAGGTTGAACCGGCTGGAATGCATATGATATATCTTCCATATTCTGATGATATCAGACCCATTGAAGAGGTAGTTTTCTGTTTCCTTCTGCTAGTTTTTGTTTAAAGATCTTAGATTTAAATAGATATTGTGGGTCTGCAGCTTCACACAGATAAAAATCCTGTGGCACCTCGGGCAACTGATGACCAAATAAAGAGTGCCTCTTCATTCGTGAAGCGTGTTGAGCTAAAAGAATTTTCAGTGGGCCAATTCTCAAACCCTGGTAAGGTCGATATCAGGTGTTTTTACCCATGAACATGCTTTTCAAGCATATGATATTAGCAATAAATGGAGAAATGGCTTTTGTAACCGCACAATAATGTCAATTATGATGGCGATCAGAGTTACTAATTTTTTAAATAAACCAGATTATTTTTCCCCACACTAAACTGTTTTGAGAGATACACCAATGTGTCAAAAAGGCATATTGAATCAGGAGATAAGAATATGACAATTAACACTACACGTGTGGATTTGTGGAAAGCATTTCTTCTAGTTGTCTGGTTTCTTCCTGATCGCGGGAAGAGTAATTTTGACCAAAATTTAATATCAAATGGAAATTATAAATACTACATAAGTATTTTATGAACTAGTCAATGCCTGCCTTGAGAATGTTTTAGCACTTAGTAAGATTTTAATTTGAGTGTATTTTATTCAATTTTTTGATATTGTTATGACTTAGAAGAAGGCTAATAACACATTATAACAATATCTTACAATACCAGGGTTGTATGTTATAAGATTATGTGTGTACGCGGAATAAGAAGATATAACTGCATGGGCTGTTTACAAAGCAATACCTACATTTTTGGTATCAAATGCATGATTAAATTACTCTGTTTCTTGATCTTCTATACCTTAATGCCTGGAGGTTTGTTAATCCAAAGATACGCGACTTAGCTAAGTTCAAAGATTTGAAAATAGAAGTGCTTCCTTCCCCTCACATTAAGTAATCTATCGAAGGGATTGTGCTCCAGGTATTATCAGTGCAGTTTAGTTTCCTGAGGAACATAGTATAATTGATGAAAGAATCTGAACCGTGTGGGAGTTGGTGCCCCTATGTGCACGCAACAGAAATTGAAGGTTTCACCAACTGTTTTTCATATGCTTATGACATCATGATCACAGGCTTGCAGAGACATTATGCAGTACTACAAGCTCTGGCTTTGGATGAAGATGAAATGCCGGATGTCAAGGATGATACTCTTCCTGATGAAGAAGGCTTTGCCAGGTACTGTGGAATTAATACTTTGATAGGTGCATGCTCAGTGTCTTTCTTCATGTTGATTGTTTTGCGGTCCATTGTCGGCCATTTGATATCAATTTTTGTTACATTTTTGGTAGACCGAAGATAGTTACAGCATTAGAAGAGTTTAAGCTTTCTGTTTATGGAGAAAACTACAATGAGGAGAATGATACGATGGACACCGGAAAAACAAGTGAAGCTTCCAGAAAAAGGAAATTGATTGCTGATCATGCTTCCAAGGAATATGCTAATTACAACTGGTCTGATCTTGCAGACAGTGGACAGGTAATGCTATAACCTTTGCTAGTATGTCCATAGTTTGCTCTGTGCATGAAAATTTATAAATTGGAATCCGGCATTGAGTCAAAATGCTGATTAAAAATGGGTTCCTCTGAGCCAACTTGTGTTTGGGTTTTTAAATCAGCACAATAACCCGAAAGTAGTTCTAAATTGTTGGAACAAACTCAACGAACTTGTCATTATGAAGGTAAAATTGCTCATTTAACTCCCCTGTGATTTCGAAATTCAGCGTAAAATCTCATATACTTTAAAAATTGCATAGCACCCCCTAATAGAACTTTGAATGAAACTCCACCACAATGAAACCTTCCTTATGAGATGAAAAAATGATTTCCTATCAATATATTTTGCATAACGAAGGGTTTCATGCAATATTTTTTAAAGTGTAAGAGGTCACTATACAATTTTTTAAAGTAAAGTGAGGATTTACCTGAGTTTCAAAACCGCATAGGGGTTTCATGCAATATTTTTTTAAAGTAAAAGTGGAGATGCCATCTAATTTTTAAAATGAAGGGAGATTTACGCTGAGTTCGAAGTCGCAAGGGATTTATATGCAATTTTGCCAATTATGAATTAGAAACATTCATGTTCAAATGGATTCTTCACTGTACTAAAGGGTTGCATTTTCTTTTCTTGGGTTGACATTAGTAAGTGTGTTTGATTGGTAATGTTGCAGTTGAAGGATCTGACGGTGGCAGAGCTGAAGTACTATTTGAATGTTGAGAAGCTGCCAGTTACCGGGAAAAAGGAAGCTCTCGTCACCCGGATCTTAACCCACATGGGCAAATGATGTATTTATCTATTTATTTAGGCATACGTCTTGCTTCTGTATTTGTATTTATGGAGTACAATATACATACAATACGTCTCCCCATCCCCATCCGCTTTGCATATTTTCTTTCGGGTTTCTCACACTAACTAATACCTAATCCTGCTTACATATTTTGCCTAGTGTACATATTTTGGGATTTCCAATGCCATTTCACGAAAAGATGCTTTTGGAATTTTTATAGGCTAGAAATTGCAAAAAGTATTTTATAGGTATATCTATTATTATTTTTGTTCTATATTTATTTAATTGGTAAAATATATTTCATATGTTTACAAAATTCGCTATTTATATTATTTGTCCGCACGTGACATTCACACCACGCGCAGCCAAATGATAGAAATAACGATTTTTGCAAATATGTGATATATTTTGCTAATGAAATAAATACATGACAAAAGTGATAATAAAGTGTACGTGTTCGAGATATTTTTTGCAATTTTCCCTCTATCCGTCCATCGTACTTATGCTATTTACTTTTAAATTTACAAAAAAAAAAAATTAGCATAATTAGCGGATAAAAGTAAATATCAGATGGAATGAGGAAGTATTATTTATCCAAAAGTAATTTTAAAGAAATAAAGATTACATAAAATATATATATATATACATATATCCGTTAGTTTCAATTCTATAATTCTGTTTTATCATTTGTTTCTATCAAAATAGTAGTTTTATATTTATAAATAATTATATCATCAAAAAATAATTATATATATTTTAGCATATATGCTGCATTATAATATAATATATATTATAAATATACTGAAATACTGCTGACTTATCGAATCGAATTTATGCGACTTATCGAATCGGATTTGTGCCCATGAAAGTATAATTAAGAAAGTGCTAATCAGCACATGAAAATATAAAAACTATCACATAGAAGTAAAACATATAGTCCATGTATAAATTATTATTTGAATTATTGTGTTATATATATATATTTGTATTATATTAACATATACTTTGTACTATTGATTTATATTTCACACGGTACCGTAGCTAATTATTACTATCAGTTTATATTTCACACGCTGCAATAGCTAATTATCGTTAGCACAAGAACAACCAAGTAGCATTGTTAGGCAATGCAACTCAGCACAACTCTTAATATATGCAGCGGCAGATGATATAATATAATACTATAACATAATTTCTACTTCTTCATCTTCTACATAGGTGGATGAGTAAAAATCATACCAATGATTACAGATATATATATATATATAATTATAATATATATATATAATTATATATAATTGGGTAATGTGTAGTGTAGACACAACTGACTGACAAACTGCACTTATGTACAGATAAAACAACCTCCTTCATAGTACGACAGCAGAAAAGGGAGGAAGAGGGAGTCAAGAACAACAACAATGCTCTTTCTCTCTCTCTCTCTCTCTCTCTCACTAAAAATTTAGGTATTAAGACATTATCATCACCTGAGTGTATTGGAGTCCCTCTGCTCTGCTCTACTCTACTTGGGCTCTGAGGCACCTCCGTTCATCCTAGCACGCGCCTCCGCAAACATTCTCTGTTGCTCTGCTAATGCCTCTTCTTCCGTCATCTCTGCTCCGTTGCTCCATTTACCACTTCTCATGGTGTCCTTTGTCAAACTGCTTGTCAGAGAGAGAGAGATAGAGAGAGAGAGAGAGAGAGAGACAGACAGAAACAGAGAGAGCTGCATACCATAGTCTCAAGCCTGTGCTGCTCATACGCCGCACAGACTTCATCAGTATACTCCGCAAATCCAAGAACCTAACACATAATTAGCGATAAGAGATTTTCAGTATGACAGATGTTTCAATAACACTACAACATATCAAGGACTATATTCAATTGAAACTTAAAGCCCTACAAGGATAAAAACGGTGGATGAGATAAACAGCTGAGACACTCAAGTAACCTTAACCCGATCCTCTCTCCATCTCAGGTTTTTACTTAATTTAAAAAGCGAAACCATCCACCATATGAATACGATAAATGATAAAAACATCAAAAACAACTCGCTCACTCAATAAATCTTCACCATCTCAACGGATATTTAGAATATGAATCACAAAATGAGGTCATAAGAAAAATCTGTTGTTAATGATAACAGATTGAAGCTTATGAAAATTTCACAGACCTGCAAGTATGGGGCAAATACTTCAATAATCAATCACTTGGCGGCAGTCTTCAACATCGTTAAATCAAATTATTTCAGCTTTAAAACTTAAATGATTAATACAGACAGACCACAGGCATAATGGTTTGTGGGTGTATAAACACCAATGAAGAGCTACAGTAACTAATTTGGATAAGAAGATATAAATAAAACGAAATTCACAGTCAGCCCTGTCGTCCAAAAAAGCATCAAAGCAGAAAAAGTAACGTGGCAGTTATTTGAGTTCATCTTGGGCTCACCATTCATCCTGTAAAACAACATATTGGGACTGAAGATTCAAATGTGGCTGAAATCCTTGCTATCTCAGAAGTACTCGAATGTACTTTGGTACAACTAGGTGCTTTCCCACAAATTGTTGAGCATGACTCAAAAAATGTACTTGGTTGGTTGGATGGATTCACAGTGCTGCAATCCCTTGGAGATTGAACTTAAGTATAAACAACCTCTACTACATTTCTACAGCCCCTTCATCTCTTTACGATACATCTCTCGTAATATTAATGAAAAGGCATATTTCTTTGTAAATTGTTTAGAAATAGGACTTGCAACTATTCAATTGGCTTTAACAATTTATGTGACACCCCGACCCGCAAGCCACGGAAAGCCGGGCGTGTCGAGATTATAGACCGGCCCCACAGGTCCACACAAGTCCTTTCAGCGCGCTTATGTCCTCACTCTCGCGCACCTTGAGAGACTTTCCAGAAAGTTACCCATCCTTAAATTACTCTAGAGCAAACACTAGTTCTTCAAGTAGGACTTTCGAAAATAAATGTACACATTGTTGACATGAGTAGTCTATTCAATCCATTTAACCTCTAATCAACTTCGGATGATCTAATACCAGCTCATCCATACACGGGAGTTGGCCAAGCAACGACCCAACTCCGGGGTATCACAATCTATCTCGCAGTCTTGTTTTTCCATTTCTCCATACTATTAGCCCCTATTTCCAGCTCTCATTCCATATCATCCATGTAATTCTATCTAAAGGGGCTCCTAAATTCCTTGGATGGTAATCCACCTATCTTATTTTATACTTGACGCTTCTTTCCAAAATAATAATAGCAATCCAGTTAACTATGTTTAAGTTACATATAATATGATAAATCATAACAAAATTAGCATTATAATTAAACACCTCTAAGGCCTTGATTACATGCTCTGGTGCAATTGTTCTTTTCTCTTCTTTGTTACAAACTTCGTTGGATTCTGAAGAAACAAGATTAATAAATTCTGCAAAACAAGGAAAACTTGCAAATTAACCTGTTATTGAAATGGAAGTTCATGCTAATAAATTTACATGATATTACAGTTATATGGATGGGTGCAGCAATTAGAAGGTTCAGTTTTATCTAACAACTAATTATAAATGCTAATATCTGCTCACGGACAGGAAAATAACTTCTCATATATATTGGAAAAAAAAAAGAAGAAGAAAGGAAGAAACTTCTGTGATCTATGCCATTTGAACAGTGTACTAAATCTGAAAAAAGCAAGGAAAATATCAAAGACTGGCTCTTATTTGGTTCTGTTTTTCTTGGGTGGGAACATGGTCAGTCCTATAGGCATTCACAAAGCTAATAACTGTTTTAAGTCATTTCTACTTGCTGTCACCACCTCAAGCATCAAGAAATTGCTACGTCGAGCTATTATTAAAAAATAATAATAGTAAAAATAAAAATCTTTTAATTAATAGGCATACAGATTTTTAAATAAATATGCAATCTTCAGGTAGAATAATTACTTTCTTTAGTTAAAAGACACTCATTGGTTGCTAAAAATGGATTAGGGTGTGTTTGTTTTGTGAAATAATTTGAATGAAAATTTTTTTTTCTATGAGGTATAGAAAATTGTATAGCTAATATAAAAATAATAAATGTGTGTAATGTATTAATTTTTTTGAAAAAATGTGTAAGAGAAAAAACAAAAGAAACACACCCTTAGTCTCTTTAACCAGAAAGCATGGTTCATGATGATTTTAGTTCCACACAAGCATATCAAGAATATCAATGTAAATAATATCAAATTATTAATTACCAGATTATGAGAATAAGAAATATCAAGCATAAACACCTAAATAATAAATAAAACACCAAAAGGAACCCATAGTGAATAATTCCAAGAAACAGTATAATGTATAACAAGACAAGTACAACATTCAAGACAGTTGTTGGTATGTGCATCATGGAAGGCATAAAGCTCATTACTAACCTAAACAAAAAAAAAAGGGGGCTCTCTACTAATCTTCCGTGATGGTGTATTTCTTTATTAAGGCCAAATAATTTTACTCATCTTGAGTGCCTGTTGGCTAGATGCATGGCACACCATTGTTCATACAACTTATAGACTTGTGCTGCTTTTTCTTTTTTAAGGTATTGTGATTAAATGCGATATTTTGAATGGAAAATGGATGTTGAATATAGTGTTTTTGGAGGGAAGTTTAGAGGTTGAATAGCATAAAAAACAAACTGGTTAAAAAAACACAAGAAACCCTTGGTTCTGTTTATTCTGAGTGTTCTTTCAAATTCATTACTATGCAACTTCATGGTTTCTAAATCCTAACGAAGAAAAAAAAAAATACCAATTTTCTATACAAAACATCAAAAACCATTTCACGCAAAAACACAAATCACAAGACCAAAATCAAACACAAAGTAAAAACACACCATTAATCTTTAGTCACTTTTCTGGTTTTTCCAATATATATATATATATATATATTTGTATTTATGCTCTCTTCCAAATGTAACTATAATTATCATTTTCTACCTTTTTTTTTGAAAAAAATTCTAGATAACATTTTCAATGATAGAGAGATGTTAAATCATAATCACCAAGATACTATAAAAAAGATATTATTTTATTTGTTAACATATCCCCATGTAAATTTTACCTGTAGTAAAGAATTTGATATATCAACAATTTTAAGTGCAGAAAGCACAGAACCACACTGTGGCTAAAGAATCTTTGAAGTATTATGTGTCATGCACCATAAACAACTATGATTCAATCCATCAACTAAAATGAAATGAGGCAAACAAGTAAAATACTACTCCCTTCATTTCATTTTAATTGACACGTTTTTTTTTTTTTTTTTTTTTTTTTTTTTTTTTTTTGTCTATTCCATATTAACTGACATTTTTCTATATTTAATAAATTTATCAATATTAAACATACTTAAAAAATTTAAATTAACTTACTTAAATTTCTAGCACCTTAAATGTAGGATCCACACAAAACTCTTTCTCTTTTTTCCTCAATCAACTTAATTAAATTTCTAACATGTTACACATAAGATTCACTCAAAATCCTTTATTTATTTCTCTCTTCTTAATAAATAAATATTTTTAATTACATATAAAATTTTCTTATATTTAAAAAAAAAAATAGTTTATATTAATTATAAATAAATAAAATTTTCCATTTAATTGTATTATATAACATTTTATTACCTTATAAATGGTATCCATATTTTATAGGCTTTACATAAATATACGGTTTAAAATATTTAAAATACTTATTCTAAATATTTTAATTATATATATTAATTTTTATTTTAAAAATATCAACAACACTATTCACAAAAATTAAATAAGCTAATGTCATAAATCACTATCATTAATTCATTAAACCTCATTATCTTAAATATACCGTGCCACAAAAAAAAGTCTCAATTAAAATGGGACGGAGGGAGTATTATTTAGTTGACTCGTTTATATTTTTTTTTATGATAACATAGGAACCCGCAGCCGCTACCCAAAAGTGCGCACTAGGTAAACTCCCGATCGAACCTAATACTTTGTAAACTAAGCCTGACAAGACAAGTCATACTAGGCGAACCATGTGTGGCAGGTAAACCTGGAGGCGTCGGGATTTAAACCTATGACCTCACAGTCACAAGTTCACTCCCACAGCACCAGACCATCCTTGCGGGACGACTCGTTTACATTTTTAATCAAACAAAAAGTAGTATATATAATGACTTCATGATATAATATCATATAATATAACAATTAATGGAGATAAACAAGATAATACGAACCTACACAACATTTAATTAACAAATCTTGTGTGTCCCTTGCAACACGAACATCTGGAGGGAGCATCTCCTTAATAATTTTTGTCATAGTTGCTGCAAGAGAATAACTGTCAATTAGAACTTATGATAATAACTTGCCATTCAACATAACAACCGATTGGATATTTCTTTTAAATTTGAATTTAGCATTTGAATATCTTGTTGGAACTAATATGATAATTTGAAGAACCAAACATCATCTAATACAAATACAGAAAAAAGAGAAATAATTTAATTTATTATCGTTAAAATATAGTTAGAAGCAATATATTATATTTATGGTAGTTATCTTATTTAAGATATTCGTGGGATTCTTGTCTTATTTAGACGATTTGTATATCACTATAAATATGTACGTATTCTTATGATTAAAATAGAGAATTTTAGTTTCATATTCTAACATGGTATCAGAGCCAAATTCTCTCCGGGTACCTCCATAACCCGTTTTATCCCGTATATATTTTTATATTTTATTAATGTATTTGCTTCTATCCACGATCATGCTGTTATTTTCATGTCGTCTCCGCCTCTACTACTCCACTTACAGAGTCTACTTTCGACTCTAACGCCGTTGAGAGTCCTGTTTTCGACTCTAACTCTATTGAGAGCGAGAGAGTCCTGTTTCCGATCTAGTTCCGTTGTTAACGAGCGAGTCCTATTTCCAACTCTAACAGTGTTGAGAGTTCTGCTTCTGACTCTGATCCAGTGGACGGCTACACCACTTTCCGTCAATCTTGGCAAAGTCAAATTCGTACGTGGAAGATCTCGGCTATATCTTTTTCGGCAACTTCTGACAAACTCAAGTTTGCTCCATCATATCTTGAGTTTGAGGAGGGGTGTTAAAATATATTTAAAAACAATATATTATATTTATGGTAGTTATCTTACTTAAGATATTTGTGGAATTCTTGTCTTATTTAGACAATTTGTATATCACTATAAATATGTATGTATTCTTATGATTGAAATAGAAAATTTCAGTTTCATATTCTAACAATTATGATAGTTTTTAAAATTCAAGTGATGTCAAGTAATATATCATTTCTAAGATTGATGTGGTGTTTCTTTATTTTTCCCCTTGATTATGTATAGATTACTTGCAGGGATTTAGAAAATATGTATCAAGAATATTTAGATTTGTAGCTGAGTGCCAAGTTATATTTATTCATTGTAATTTAAATGTAAATTATTATGGAGAACTTTAATGGTAGGAGTATTCATAAAGCTGTTTTAAAGTAAAATATACACAAACTTAAATCATTCAATACGTTTTCAGGAATAAAAAAGGTAGGAAAAATGAAAATAGATAATAGTAATAACAAATTAACCATATTCTAAATTCTATTACATAATAAATACAAAAATATAAGGGAAGCATAAACGTTTATTATTAGTTGTAATTAATCATTTTACTTATCAACGCCCCAACTGTATACATTTTTCATGATATAACATGCGGGTGTTAATAATCTTGGTCGAATTTCAAAAGCAATACTGGATCATTTATAACCACAAATCTCAGCAAAAAAATATGAATTTGACATATATGAAAACTCACCATCATTTCTAATGTTATACATGTAATACCCCGTAAAATAATCGCCGGTAAAAATTGAATTTGGGCCAAGTAAGGTAAAATAAATAATAAAGACCCAAGTCTTTTATATTTAATAAAGTATAAAATAAAATAACATAAAAAAAAGAAAAGAAAAAACAGCCAGCATACACGCCGCCAACCCCCCTCTTCTTCCTTTTGGTCTCTTCTCGTAAGGTAAGTGGAATTAATCTTAGATAGATGATATGTTCTAATCGTTAGACCCCATCTATTGATATTTTTAAATTATTTTCAAATGGGTTTGCCCTAAAAGTGTTAGGTTTTGCCAATTTCTTCTGGGCTTATGTGAAGATTATTATAATATTTTAAATTAAAAATCGTAAAATTTGTGGAATGAGTTTGAAAACCCTAGTTTTGCCTTAACCTAGTTATGGTTTTTTTTTAAAAAAGATTTATGCCTATTGGGATGGACATTTTTTTCAATGTTTATTTGGAAAAATAAGGTGAGATTATAACGAACTTGTTTGGTTTTAATATTCCACTTTTTGGTTGGTTAAATGTCGGCAATTGAAATGTTTTGAGTTTAAAGATTTCTCTTTCTGAAATTTGCTAATAGCATGTTAGTATTTGGTCAAATTGGTAATTGAAACTACCTGTCAAGCCCGATCAACTCGTCGATCGTTTGGATGATAAGACATAGCCTTCCACCTCTGTGCCTTGCAAACACATAAGGGTATACCAATATTTCAGGATAACTAGCTAACCACGAACTAGAAACCGAATGGGCTAGGTCGAGATGGCGAGTTCCCTTTTTGGGTGATTCCGAGGTGCCCGTCATTCACGATAAAAAAGGTCTTTGGACCGTCATCCGTGATAGAGAGATGAATTGCGTACAATATCCTCTTGGTATATTATATTGGAGACTAGAGGGTTGTGGGCCGTTTGGCACCCCTCGCAAACTAATAATAAACTGATTTACGTGTACTTTGGGTTTTGAATCTTTATGTATACATTGTGTAGCTTTCCTTGAGGGTTGTGACCATATGCTTATTATGTGTAACTATGTGACGTGTCATACGAAGTAATAAGATTGGAAAACCGGATCGAGTCAGCCCCGATTAAGGCCTAATGAAGTTTTCTTCGTGATGAGCACATCACTATTATTTGAGAATGAAAAGAAAATATAAAGGAGGCGCTAAAAGACTCGTATGTGTGAGTTATTCTTATGTGATATGTGACATTTTATTCAAATTATCTTTTTCAAATGATTTTTGTGGCATTATACCGTATTAATTTATCTTCAATTAATTGCGCTTACTCAACCGTCGTGTTGACCCTCTTTCTACAAACTTCTTGTAGGTGATGTTGCTTCTGTTATACCTAAATGATGCATTCATGTCATATGATCAATCGGGGGAACTAGAACTACTCTATCTTCTAGAATGCGTTTGAAATTCATTAATTATGTTTAAGAACTAATGTCTTTTGAACTATTTCCAACTTATGCTTTTGACTCGAACCTTATTTATTTAAATGATAAGCCGGTGCACTTTAATTCTAAATCTCTAAGTAGTTGTTTTGTAATAGTTATTTTAGCCTTAGCGCCACAACGTAGGACTCGTTGGTTGATGAACGAGCCTTCCGATATGGCGTAGCGGTGACACTCCAGGTTGAGCCGGCCAGGGTGTTACAATACATACAGATATATTATTATTACCAATTCCTTCTGCCCTATTGGATTGAACTAAACAATTATAAAGGAAATAGCACAAAAAGTTAAAATGAAGTGAAAATTTGAAATATCATGTTAGATATATATATATAATGTATAATAAAATAGCTAATGAACATTTATATAAAGGTTTAAAATTTCAGAGAAGTTCGAAAGAGCACAGCCAAATAAAAAAATGAAATCAAACTTTAAAAAAGAAATGCCCAATAATGGGGATGGCACAAAAAGTATCAAATATCTACACAAAAAAAAAAAAAAGATATCAACTATAAAGTTTGACACTGTAACACCCCGGCCGGCTCAAACCGGAACGTCACCGCCACGCCACACCGGAAGACTCGTTCATTAACCAACGAGTCCTACGTTGTAGCGCTAAGGCTTAAATAATAAATACCAACAACTCATAGGGACTTAGAATTAAAACGCACCGGTTTATCATTTAAATAAATAAAGTTCGAATAAAAAACATAAATTGGAAATAGTTCAAAAGGCATTAGTTCAAAACATAAATTGGAAATAGCACAATCAATGAATTTCAAAACATTTTAGAAGGTAAGGTAGTTCTAATTCCCCCGATGGATCATATGACGTAAATGCATCACTTAGGCATAACGGAAGCATGATCACATACAAAAAGGATCGTAAGAAGAGGATCAACACAACGGTTGAGTAAGCGCAATTAATCGAAGATAAATTAATACGGTATAATGCCACAAAATCATTTGAAAAAGATAGTCGAATAAAATGACACGTATCAAATAAGGGGAACTCACACACACGAGTCTTTTAGCGCCTCCCTTATACCTCATTTTCATTCTCAAATAATAGCGATGAGCACATCACGAAGAAAACTCCACTAGGCCTTAATCAGGCCGGCTCGACCCGGTTTTCCAACCTTATTACTTCGTATGACACGTCACATAATTTCACATAACAAACATAGGGTCATAACCCTCAAAGGAAACTCCACAATGTGTACATAAGGGTTCGAAATTCAAAGTACACGTAAATCAATTTATTATTAGTTTGCGAGGGGCGTCATACGGCCCACAACCCTCTAGTCTCCAATATAACATACCAAGAGGGGATTGTACGCAATCCATCCCTCCATCACGAATGACAGTCTAAAGACCTTTCCATCGTGAATGACGGGCACCTCGGAATCACCCTAATAGGGAACCTGCCATCTCGATCCCTCGACCTAGCCCATTCGGGATCTAGTTCAAGGTTAGCTAGTTATCCTAAAATACCGGTATACCCTCACGTGTTTGCAAGACACAGAGGTGGAAGCCTATGCCTTATCATCCAAACAATCGACGAGTTGATTGGACTCGACGGGTAGTTTTAATTACCAATTTGACCAAATACTCAACATGCTCTTAGGCAAATTTCAAAAAGAATGTTCTAAACTCAAAATATTCCAATTGTCAACATTTAACCATGCAAAGTAGGATATTAGACCCAACAAGTTCGTTATGATCTCACTTTATTTTGCCAAATAAACATTCGAAAAATATTTCAATCACAATGGGCATGGTCTAATTCCAAAAATCAAAATATTTAAATATAATCGTAAATCTTTTTTCAAAAACCATAACTAGGTTAGGGGAAAACGAGGGTTTCAAACCCATCCCATAAATTCCACGATTTTCAATTTAGAATCCAATAATAATCTTCCCATAAACATTATAATCAAAGAAATTGGCAAAACCTAACACTTTTAGGGCAAACCCATTTGACAAGAATATTGAAAAAGATATCAATAGAAGGGTCTAAGGATTAGAACATATCAATCTATCTAAGATTAATCCCACTTACCTTAAGAGAAGAGACCAAAAGGAATTTTGGAGAAGAAGAATCCCCAAGGAAGAAAGAGGGCTGGCGGCGGCGGCGTGCATGATGGATGCTACTGCTGTTCCTTTTCTTTTTTATTTTTTATTTTTTATTTAACATAAAATACTTAGCCCTTTATTAATTATTTTATTCTACTTTGGCCCAAACTCAATTTTTACTTCTAATTTAAACCCAACTCTTTAATTTATTACACTAAAAGACCAAAATATATTATGCCCAAAATGAAATTTGTCCGACTCCGGCAAACTTCCGACGATTATTTTACGGGGTATTACAGACATAAATCATTTCAGATAAAATTCCAAATATGTGAATCATGAGAATATTAAAACATTGACATGAAAAAAAAAAAAAAAAAAAAAACAAAGAAACAAACCTTTAGGAAGAGAAGCATCCTCTTTTGTTCTACCAACAATGTCCATCGGCTCCATTCTAACCTTCAAAATACTCAATGCAAAACATATAAATAATCACAAACCTTTGTAAGATAGATATATTTAAAAAGAAAACAGAAGTATTAAATTTTGGTAATCATTATGTGATAGCCAAATGTTGAGAAAAGATTATATTATTTAATTAAGCTGGTTAAAATAAGCTGATTTACATTTAGAGTTGGAATTGATTTAGGCTAATTAGCATAGACATAACGAAGAGATGTTCATGACAGATGACCAAGGCAGAAAATCCAACTGAAGTGAGTTCAAAAAACAAGAGAAAAAGGAAGAAGATATTAAAAGGACATCCTGTCACAGAGATAACAATTAAATTACAAACATCAAAACCATACATCAAGCTAAACTAATAATTTTTCACACGTACAATAATTATTACAGAACACTCTGATGTGGAGGTAGGGACAATGCATGGTTAATTTTACATACGCAAGCGTGACAATGAGGATCTGAATATTGTATATCCGCTTCAATAGAATGTTAAGTGAATTAAAGTTTTTCATGAGAAGTGGTTGCTTAACATTAGTAAAGAACCACTAAATCAACTTTATAGTGGTAATCTAAGACATAATTTTTGTTTTAAGCCAACACTCAGCAGAAAAATTTGAAAAATCCTCCCAGTTACCACTTAGCCTAATAAGTGTACTTAAAATGCATAGCACTCCGACTATGAAACACTTGGATTTACTAGTTGAACAATGATAACCTCTCAATCAACCATATGAATCTAACAGGAAAATATAAATTTTACTGGATTAGTATCCCTCTTTTAAGCTCCTTATCAACTGTTTGTCCCACTGTTGTCATGGCGTCCCGGCGCTTTTCGGGGAGCGCCGGGTCTCTTCGCCTCGCCATATTAAAAAAAACGGCTTAGGTCAGCCTTAGCAACGCAGTGGCAATGCCTTAACAACGCCATGGCAATTCCATGGCATTTGGCAGGCTAGTCCAGAGCTTTGAACCCGATTGAATCTAACTTGTCATCATCTCTCTCCCCCGCTCTCCTCTAGTCTCTCTCCTTTTCTAGCCACGGTAGTCCATTGTCTACAACCACTTCATCCTATGGCGCACAATAGCTCTCCTTCACTCTCTCTTGTTATATGCTTAGGGTTATTTTTATTTTATTAATATTGTTAGTATTTTGTGCATTACATGATTATCTATTATTTATTTTTATGGTTATTTATTAGGTAAACTGATTTTTTAGCCTTTAACCGGACTCTTTTATCATTTGAGTTTCATAATTGGAGTCTATTGCAAAGTAGTCTCGTAAGTGAAATTTTTTCGCAATTTTAGTACTCCGGCGCTGAAAATGCCTACGTGGCACTCGCATGATTCTCCGGAGGACACGTGTCCATCAGGTAAGCGACACCTGGAGGACATGTGGATCTTATTTAATTATTTTTATTTTTTAGTTTATTTATTGTCTTTTCTGTAAAAATTAGAGATTTTCAAAAAAATAAATAAAATTTTTAAAATAAATAAAAATCTACGTGTCCGCCATGTGTCGCTGACTTGGTGGACCTGGTGGATACGTATACTCCAACGAGCCACACGAGTGCCATATAGGCATCTCCGGCGCCGGATAACTAAATTGCGAAAAATTTTCACTTACGGGACTAATTTGCAACAACCTCCATCCGGTTACGGGACTAAAATGATAAAGGGATCCAGTTACATGACAAAAAAAATCAGTTTACCCTTATTTATTTTTAATTTTAGAATCATTTTTTTATTTTCTTTGTTAGTTATTTCGTATATTCCAAACTTGAAGTAAAAAGTGTCAGAGATCCCAAATCCCTAAAATACAGTACATAAAAAACTAAAAAATACACTAGAACTTGAGAAAATTAAAATGAGCGATCTCCAATAAAACTTTTCGTGAGATGATTGAAGATGCCATTTCCATCCCCCATCAGTTCATTTAAATAAACCCCACTCGAACTGTCCAAAACCGTCTCTGAGTTGATTACCGAAGGTCGTGCATTGAACCGTCGTCGGTTACCCTGTCCACATTAACATCGGTTGCCTTCAGGAACACGTGGTAAATCGTACCCACAACCGACCAACCAACAATTTTATCGGTTCCTTCACAACCATCCGACCCAGTAATCGAATCCGGAAGAGCCTTTTTACCTGATGTGCCAACCAAACGAATCCAATGGTCTGTTAAGTTCTATAAGTCGAACCTACCAACATTCACACATGGCCCACCACTAGGCCCACACCCTTTCCTTCTCTTGGGCCAAAATCCTAATTTAAATATTTAGTGCTCAACAACTTGCTCTCTCCACGTCTGACTTTCAAACATCATACCTTGGTCTTCGGGACGTTTGGAAGTCTGAAACTCAAAGCAACAATGTCATCATTACGCCGTTCCGAGTCCAATTACAGGGTTTTACAAAAACTCTTTCCCTCACAACAATTCACTTTATCATTGTTGAACTAAGTCCTTCGTCTTCCTCAACTTCTCTTTTGCCATTCATCAAATTCAGTCCTTTGTTTTCCTCATCACAAATCACTGCACTTTTATCTTCATGGTCAACCAATATGTTCCTACCTTCCCTTTCGATGGCTCCGATCCGAAAATCCCTTTTTGTTTCATCTAGAGTGCTAACTTCCACCATTCATTTTTACTGTACAACCACCAAAGATGCGTCCCGAATGAGGGATATCCTTGAACAAGAAACCCCTTTGCCATCAAGAATGTTGCTTTCAACCCCTCTTGCCTTTTAGACACCATAAACACTCAGCTCAACGACCCCAAAGATAGCTTTCGCACTTGGCATTCCAGACTACTACTCCACTTTCAAGAGCAATGGAAACGCCAGGGAATTGACAAGGCCATTCTTCTTTCCACCAAAGTACTTCATCTCTATGATAAGGTTTTGTTAGCTGTGGGCACTTTCTGGAATCAAGAAATCGGCATCTTTCTCTTGCCTGCTGGCCTTATGGGTCCAACACTGATGGATGTGGCCATAATAGCCCATCTCCCCATTGTGGGCGAAGACCCGGCGGTGGGTCCCTCAACGGCCAAAAATCCACATCCGACCATGCTGGCTGGTCGTGTCCAACCTGCAAGACAAAAAGTGGACCAACTTTATAACCGACTTCCAAGAAGAATCAGGCACCCTTGTGACCGACCGCAAACATACTGCCTTCATACTATTTTGGCTTTGTAGGTATGTCATTCTCTCTTCTTCTAAGTGCATTCTTCCCTCTCACTTGGATTTAGCTATCCAGATCGTTTCTGGTCGGTTTTCTCGATCGGAACCCTCTTTTTTGCCAACCTTTTAGAAGGTCTATCCCGAGTCAGCAACCGTCTTTTTAATGTTACAAATTAGATACGACTGCCTCCGGCCCTTTTTGGTTTCTTTCGACCCAATTATCTAGCAAATTACTTCCGACAGCCGTAGCAACTTTCGCTTTTATGTTTATGAAAGTTTGATGCAATATGCTACCGAACTCTTCTGGTCCTACCCAGACATTGATTATCTTTTACCATACCCGAATCCATTACCTTATCCAACCTATCTTTTTTTCCTAGGATCCTGCCTTGAACCAAGATCCCTTTTTCCTTAGCAAAAGAATGGACATAAAGAACAATAAGTTCTTCTATGCCTTTAACTACCAACCTCAATATTTGGAGCGCCAGTTCGGTTGTTGCTAAGGCCTTCCTGGTCCGCTGGCCCGACCTCATCTGATAACCCAAAGCCCGAACAGCCTTGTTATCCCCGAACTCATCCAACTATTTTTGACTCAGTTTTCTGCCTATATCACTTCTAACTAGTACCTCCCTTTCAAAACCCAACCTCAAACTGTCGAACTCTTCAGAGAATAGTGGTCAACCACATAGGCTTTGTTTGTCCCGTCATCCTACCAAATGTTAACGACCCTGACACCAACACCGGCGCTGGTCTTATCTCGCCTGTTCCAGCACCGCAAAAGAGACGGGTGGCTGCAGCAGATGACGGCCCCAACAAACCCAAAAAAAAAAAAAAGACGAAAACAACCACCCAAACCAAACCATACGAACCAGCGGATCGTGGGGCAGTGAAGGATTACTTGGTCTCTCTGCCCATTGATACAACATTGGATGCCTCCCCATATCCGAAGTGGCTTCAGTAAGTCCCAGTTTCGTACGTTTATAAAATTATGCTTATTTTTTTCTAACAAGCCATCTTTGCAGTTGGTCCGTCTCTGCCTCCTCCCCCGACTCCTGCACCAATTGCTCCCCCAATCGGAACAACCGTGAACCGACCATCTACTTATTAATCCTGAATCATCGGTACTTCACGCTTTTTTTCACTATACCTTCAATAACTTAGACATCCCATTCTCACGATTCACCGGCACCGGAATTCTCTTCTATTTTTTCCCATGGAGAATCGCCAATGATCGGTCGGTCAGAGGAACCGACCTAGGAGAAAACTCCCCCACATTCGACGAATTCTGAAACCCCCAACATCACGCCGCCGAACCCAATAAGTACCACTTCGATCCTTAATTTCAAACCTCCGAATTTTATCGCATCGATCTGTTGGCCACTTCTTACAGACTCAAAACGCCCTTTATACCGTCCGACAAGATGCAACCGTCAATCCCTCCGAACGATATATTGAATCAACAATCGACAACCCACATCCCAGGGCCCGCCCTTCTGTTGTTGGTCCTCCGACTGCCGACCCTCCCCCCTCTCCGCGGTCGGCCCTACTGCGGCCGCCCGTCCTGGGATTTTAATCCAAGAACTATCTAAGAATTATCTTATTCCGAATCGAGGGAAGGGACCATCAATCAAAACCTGGGAGAAGTGGTGAGTTAACCTTTACTTTGTATTTCCAATTTCCACAAGTCTCACGAGCCTCAACTGTCCATGAACACAGGGTCTAAACCAGTTGCCGCTGACCCAAGCTGACTCCCATGAGGGAAGAAGTTCGGTGTCGGAGCTTAGGCGCTCTGGGGTCCACCCCCGTGGGTCCCCTAACGAGTTTCCCCAGTTCTGGCCATTTCCGAAGCGACGGCCGCCCAAGGTCAAGTAAACATTTTCGAAAAAATTCTACCTCTTAATCAATGTTTCTAACTTCATTTTCCATATTCAATTGGACAACAAAACCCCGATCTGTCCTTCATTTCTCAAGTACCGGTCCTATCAGCCGGCCGACCAATTGTGATTAACTGTGCCACACTATCTTTTGCTGACTTGAGGCTCGAAGACCTTCAAGCTTTGGCTCAAGTCACAATTGACTTGCTGATTCAGCATCCTGCTGTGTCAGCGGCTACTCCAGTTCTCCACCGACTGATTGAGCGGATTACCGAGCTTCAAGCCGACCTCCAAGTAATCCGAACTCCAGCAGCCGGCCCATCTCAACCTCCATCCATGGCGACTCGAACACAATTGAGGCAACCTTGTCCAAGACAAATGAGGACCTCAATTAGGCTGACGCGAGACTGAGCAGCCTCTTGCAAGCTCAAAACATCTTAACTGAAGACATCAACAAGAGGGAAAAAGAACTGGAGCGCCTCCAAAAATAGCTAGACAATCTGCAGAGAAAGCAAACTGCCCTGAACAGCTGCATCGAAGAGAAAAGATGTCTGATTGCTTACTATAGATAGAGCCGATTGAATCTGTAAAATGCATTGCAAGCATCCATTCGTTCGAAGCTCATTCATGAACATCAGATAGCCTACCAACAGCGACAGGCGGCTCGGTCCAAACAGAAATGGACCGACCTCCGTACCGTCCTTGATGCTTTGTTATCTCGCATGTAACTTTTGACTTAATTAATATAACATTTGTTTTGGCCCAACAAACATGTCTATCTTCACGGATAAAAAAAACATGATTTGCACGCTTAATCACCACAAAACCAAATCTAAACTCCAAACTTTTCACCCATAAATAAATCAAACCTGATCAAAGGTAATGTACCAAATTTTCCTCGATTTCCCCCCGCAAAATGGCTTCCCCACGCATTCACATTTCATCTAGCAATTGGGAAAATTCCCTACAACCTTTCTTCGTAGGGCAATACCCCGTTGGCGGCAATGTTGAAGACCTGATACAAGAATAACTGGATTTCAAATTCAAATTTTCGCCAAAAGGCAGAATAACAATGCATCGTGTAATTCGCCTAATGGAACATGTCTTCATTAGGTATGCGATATACTCAGTCCCATTCTTGACCTTAATCATCACATGTGTAATACCCCGGTCGGCTCAAACCAGAATGTCACTGCCACGCCACACCGGAAGACTCATTCATCAACCAACAAGCCCTACGTTGTGGCGTTAAGGCTAAACTAACCGTTACAAACAACTAATAGAGATTTAAAATTAAAACGCACCAGATTATCATTTAAATAAATAAAGTTCAAGTCAAAAGCATAAGTTGGAAATTAGCTCAAAAGGCTTAGTTCTTAAACATTAATAATGGATTTCAAAAGCATTCTAGAAGGTAAAGTAGTTATAATTCCCTCCGATGTATCATATGACGTTAATGTATCATTTCGGTATAATGGAAGCACCATCACCTACGAAAACTTGTAGAAAGAGGGTCAACATGACGGTTGAATAAGCGCAATTCCAAAGATATATTAATACGGTATAAGTTATGATTCACGAGTAAATGCCACAAAATCATTTGAAAAATATACTTTGAGTAAAATGTCACATATCAAATAAGGTTAACTCACACGCACAAGTCTTTTAGCGTTTCCCTTATATTTCCTTTTTATTCTCAAATAATGGTGATGAACACATCACGAAGAAAACTCCACTAGGCCTTAATTAGGGTCGGCTCGACCCAGTGTTCCAACCTTATTACTTCGTATGATACGTCACATTATTACACATAACAAACATAGGATTACAACCCTAAAAAAAAGCTCCACAATATGTACCTAAGGGTTCGAAACTCAAAGTACACCCAAGTCAATATATTTATTAGTTTGCGAAGGGCATCAAACGGCCCACAACCCTCTAATCTCCAATATAACATACCAAGAGAGGATTATACGCAATCCATCCTCCATCACGGATGACGGTCCAAAGACTTTTTTTATCATGAATGACGGGCACCTCGGAATCATCCAAAAAGGGAACCCGCCATCTCGATCCCTCGATCTAGTCTATTCGGGTTCTAGTTCGAGGTTAGCTAGTTATCCTAAAATACCGGTATACCCTCACGTGTTTGCAAGGCACAAAGATGGAAAGCTATGTGTAGTACCCCATAAAATAATCGCCGAAAATTTTCCGGAGCTTTCCGGAGTCCGACGCTGGAGCCGAACAATATTATTTGGGGTTTAAGTTGCTTGGGCTTTTGGTGTGAAAAATATTATAATTTGATTAAAATTAAGGTGTTAGGGTGATTGGACCAAAGTTGGGCACAAAAGGAATAAAAAAAATTAAATATGTATAAGCCAAAGTCTATTTTCTTTAAAAGAAAGAAATAGAGAAAAGGCAGACAATGTTCCAACCGCGTCCTTTTCTTCCTTGGAATTCTTCTTCTCCGAAACTTTCATTTTGGTCTCTTCTCTTAAGGTAAGTGGGATTAATTTTAGATAAATGATATGTTCTAATCCCTAGACTCCTTATGTTGATATTTTCCAAAATTATTTTCAAATGAGTTTGCCCTAAACGTATTAGGTTTTGCTAATTTCTTCTAGATAGATTATTATAATGTCCCCTAGGGCTTATGCGAAGATTATTATAGTATTTTAAGTTGACAGTTGTAGAATTTGTGGAATGGGTTTGAAATCCTAATTTCGCCCTAACATAGTTATGGTTTTTGGGAAAAGAATTATAATTATGTTTAAATATTACTCGCTCCGTCCGTCTCTAAGGGTCACATTTACCTTTTGCATTATTGTACTTAACATCATGGTTGTCACGGCGCCCTTTTGCGGCGCAGCGCTAGGGGACCGCCATACCGCCATGGCGACATGGCGCCCGCTATGGGGACAAAATGGCGAACGAGGCGTAATATGTATAAAATTAAATAGATATATATAATTATAAATAACATATGCCTTAAATCATAAAAAGAAACATAATACCATAAAAAATATAATTTCAATCATCAAACAAAACAAAATACTATCCATGAATCTCTAAGCCACCAATTTAATCATCTCAAATTTCAACAATCAAAGAGCTCAAGTCCACCACTACCACTAGGAATATCTTCCAAATCATCATCCTCAATGTCATCATCTAATGATACATCTTCATCGTCTAATTCTTGCTCCATCAATGCCGAAGTTGACGTTTTCTTACGACGTCTAGAGTATAATTGTATTGATGAACCCGATGTATCTCCGATATTTCCCCTTCTAGGAATATTGCGGCATTCAAGATTGGCCGATGCACCCATAGCTTCATCAACACGACTCTATGTAAGATCCTCTCCCGAATGAACTATATCATTGGTGTCAAGAACCCACTCATTATTCCATTCAAATTCCTCCAACACCAAAGAATTGAAGTTCTTTCCTTCATCGCGCCTCTTTTGAAATCTATTCGCAATTTTTCGATTGTATTGAACGAAAACTAAATCGTTCAATCTCTTATGCTTCAATCTATTTCGTTTTTTCGTGTGAATCTATAAAAAATAAATTATAATATATTAGTATATGACTACAGTAGCAATAATGCTTATTTATAAGTAATTAAATACTTACAAATTCAAATGAGCTCTAATTGCGTTCACACCCGGAGGACGAACAACAAAGACTAATTATACGGAAGGCAAATGATTGAAGCTCGAAATGAAGGCCTCCAAAAGCATTCCACCAATCAACTAAAATTGTAAAACATTAAAAAAATATGTTTAGTTCGATCTTTAAAGAAAAATGGAAAATAAATAAATAAAATAGAAATTATAAAAATTAAGCACTTACGAGGACTTTTTGCCTTTTGTTGCTTAATAGCCAATTGCTTTCCGAAGCTTCCCCACATATTATCATAATCATCGACTTGATCACAAATCTTTGTTTGCAATTCATCATCAATGACCATTTTTTCAAGAACATCATTAAACATAGCTCGTGCCTTACGAGCATAACTTCTTTCAACAAATTTGGCTTTTTTTCAAAATCTTCTTTGATTTTCTTTTAGCTTCATTCATCGCTACTGCAAGCTCCGACATTGCTGGCTTCTCATCCCAGTCAACGATCCTCAAAACAATTAGAAGTGGATGCGATGCTTTTATACAATACTCCACACCAGTCCAAAAAGGAGAAAACAATACCGTGTTTGCTACTAATCTTCCGGCATTTGTATTAGTCGATTTCGATGCAGTCCAATCTTCGCTAAAAAATAAGCTCCTCAAAGCATCCCTATGCTTATATAAGCTCTGCAAAGTCAAAAATGAAGTAGCAATTCGGGTAGGCCCAGGTCTCACAAGATTATTGCCGTCCGTCTTCTCCCGCATCGCATTAAGGAGCCTTACATGCTTATACATATAGGTAGTAACTCTTCTTGCATTGTCAATCTTTGCCCGGAAAACAGACAATTTCCCGATATCTTCCAACATAAGATCAAGGCAATGAGCTGCACAAGGAGTCCAATAAAAAGTGGGTATGCGCTGCTCCAATATTTTACCCACTGCCTTGAAATTGGCACCATTGTCCGTTACTATCTGAACCACGTATTCTTTTCCAATTTCTTCAATTTTCGCCAGAAGTAAATCCGTCAATAGTGATGCAACTTGCGCTTGACTTGATGCATCAATCGACTCAAAAAAAAATGTACCTTCTGGACTATTGACGAGGAAATTAATCAAATGCCGCCCTTTTTTATCCGTCCACCCGTCGGCCATAGGTGAACATCCGTATTGCTTCCAAGCAATAATATATTTTTCCTTCAATGTTTGCGTCCTTTTTACCGTTTTCTCCAAAAGAGGGAATCGTAATTCATGATAACTTGGACCTTCTACACCCGGTCCCATCTGCCCCGCTGACTCAAATCATTATCTCAAAACTTCGAGACTTTGCCACATTGAATGGTATGCCATTTTCGTAAAAAAAATCGGCAATATATCCATGAAATCTTTCGATCTCCTCCTTGCTCCTTGTACACGCTTCCAATGTTCTTTGACTTCCACTACTCGTTTTGCTATGTCTTTCCTCAATGACTTCCTCCCGGGTTTTTCTAAGCATTGAAGCAACCGACTTGCTTTTTTTTTCACCTTGTGACGGCATCGATGAAAAAATTAGAACAGATTGCGAACGCTTTCTCTTGTTCAAAGTACCCGAGCTAAGATAAGAAACTGAGTCGTGCGATACCCCTTGCTTTGCTCCTTGAACATTCACATCAACATCGTCGTCAATGTCGTCGTCGTCATCTAATTCAACACGACTACGACTAGGCTGCTTTCCTACTGTTTTTTTTTTAGGAATTCCCGCATCTCATTCCGGATTTCTTCGGTAGTTTTTTAATACTTCTCTACATCTCCAGAATTTCCAAGCATGTGTTGTTTCAATCGCTTTATTCCCGATCGTACTTGTTTATGGCAAAGGGAACATTCTACCAAATCTCTATTTCCCAAGTCCGGCCAAAAAGCATATTTCCAACCCGGATCATTTGACTTAGCTTTTCTTTTGGGATCTTTGGTTGGATCTATCGTTGACGCTTCACTTTCGGCCATAGCAAATTTAATCCTATAAATATTTATATATCAATATGTCAAAATAATACAAAATAAATAAAAAAATTGTTTTATACAATGAAATATTATAAAAAATATATTAAAAATATTATTAAAACAATAGCTAATAATAGTAATATAATATATATATAAAAAAACTAATAATAGAATAATAATAATATAAAAATAAATAAAAAATAAAGCATATCCACGATTAAGATTTCACTCACCCAGGAGCGCGGCTTCTGTTCGGCGACTGGTGTGACGCGGTGGACTGGAGCGGCTTCGGTTCGGCGGACTGGAGCGGAGGCAGACTGGAGCGGGAGGGAGATTCCAGAAGCGGCGCAACAAATCAAACAAGTTTTTAGAAGATACTTATATTCAGACCGTTCGGTTCAGGTAGGGCTTGATTTCGGGTAGAAATCAGTTAAGGGTAGGATTGGGTTAGGCTTGATTTCGGGTTTGGGCCACACGCCGCGACGTCGCCATGGCGTCGCCAAACCGCCGTACGTCACAAGGCGGGGCGGTGACGCCTGGCGCTCTCCGAAAAGCGCTAGAACGCCGTGGCGTCGCCATGGCGCCGTGACAACTATGCTTAACATTAAAAATATTCTTATATTTATATATTTGTTTTGTACAAATATCATTTTATTAGTATTATAAAACACTAATTGAAGTATTTTTGCAATTTTTTCTTAATTTATACTATATTTTGATATAATAATTAATATTCAAATATCAACACGCAAAAGGTAAATGGAACTTTTAGAGCCGGACGGAGGTAGTATGGTTTTTTGAGTTAGATTATGCCTATTGGGATAGACATATTATTCAAATATTTATTGGAATCGACGAGTTGATCGGACTCGACGGGTAGTTTTAATTAACAATTTGACTCAATACTCTACATACTATTAGGGCAAATTTTAAAAAGAGTTTTCAACTCAAAACATTCTAATTGCCAACATTTAACTAAGAAAGAAGTAGAGTATTAAAAATCTAACTGGTTTAATAAAATATCACTTTATTTCGCCAAATAAACATTTAGACAATATGACCATCCAAATAGGCATAATCTAACTCCAAAAATCTAATATTTAAGATAATCGCACATTATTTCCTCAAAATTCGTAAACTAGGTTAGGGAAAAATTAGGGTTTCTAACCCGTTTCACAAATCATTCACTTTCCTACTTAAATAACCGTAAATTTCCCTATAAACCCTAAACATCATCCTAGGGTATGTCTGTTTGGAGGTTTGGATTTTGGATTGAGATTTGAATAGTAAAAATTTGAATTTGAATAGTTGTATGATGTGAATATGTATTGATGTGATGTTTTAAATGTAAAATTAATTTTTAGTATAATATAACAAATGAAAAATAGGTGTTTGATTTTATGTTTTTGGAGGAAAAAATTTTGTGTGAATAGTAGAAATCACACAAATCCTTCAAACAAAAACACGCATAATAAACTTCCTAAGAGGAAGATGGGAAAATCCAAGGTTTCAGAACAAACCCATTTAAAAATAATTTCAAAGAAACCATCAAGAATCAACAAATAGGCTTAGAAACTATAACATATCATTTATCTAAGATTAATCCGACTTACCTTAAAAAAAAATCCAAGAGGAAGAGTTTTTAGGAAAAAAACCTCTAAGGAAGAAGAAGACCCTAGGTGGTTGGCGGCTGGAACACGCTGTCTGCCTTCTCCCTCTCCATGATGTACATGGAACATACCAACTTAACAGGCAAACCCTATTTCAGACCAAAAAAATATTTCCCAAAATTAACCACACTCGCAACCAATTCTCATTGTTCAGTTTCTTTTCATAATTGAAAAAGCATCAGGCACCAGCTTCTAGAATAAAGGACTAAACATCTAGCAAGTCCAGGAAAGTTATCAAGTTGAACAGAACTTCTGCAATGAGAAACCACTATATATAAGTATTGCTCTTAATTATCTTACACCCAAATGAAATTTGGATATGAACTACGTTATTTCCTCAGGTTGAATAACATGAAGAAACTGTTAAAAGAGTGGCTTGCTAGTCCATACCTCTGCATCAATGGCATGCATGCTCAACCACAAACATACTCTGACTTCAACCCAAAAACCACTACATTTATAAAACCCTTGCCCCAAGAGACCTCTGGCCAACACAAAAAGTCATAATCCCAGACGAATTAAGTGAAACAAGAACTTTGTGTGAGATGGGAGCACCGATCATGATAAGATGAAGAAGGAGCATTTGGGTCCATAATAGGGTAATGTGGGAGGGAAGATTACAGATGGAAAAGGACTGTCATGCAAAAGACAGCAAAGATATTAGCTAGGATATAGAAACGAAAGCACACCCCCAAGGCTTAGTCAGAGCTGATACAATATAATTGCTTCAAATTCATATCTACTATCCTACAGATATGTGACTCAAAAAGCAACAGAATTGAATTTCTTAATGGAAATGCAATGATTATGAAGATGAAGCTTTCTGAGTTTCACCTGCTCTCTTTAGTCATATAGAACATATTCAAAGACAACTTTTCACTAAAACAGAAATGGTGACCATCAAAGAGACACAATACACATAAATAATTACGATGATCCAAAGATCAAAGGCTTATTCAATGACCAAGGAGACCATCCAAGAAACATGGCTCACCACCCTCGTAGCAACTGTGCACCTGACCCAAATAAGTACCACATCAAATTCATATTGTAGCCAAAAGATGCTAACGATAAATAGTGAAATATGTTCAAAACTAACAGAGAGTAGTGGCCACCAGTCTCCATCCAATTAATACAAGATATAGTGTTATAAATAGCATTCTCAGATGTTAGCTGCCATATCTTAATCAATTTAAGATCTAAACCATTAATGCAAGTTATGTAACCTTATATCATGAACAGACAGGAGTATTACAGAGCGATGTATCTATTTATTTTAAGTTCAAACACCACCAGGAACCCAGCAGCAACACATGATGTCTACAGAAGTATAAGGGCGGGGGGAAATGCCCATCATTAGCAAAGCCAGAAAAATTACTCCAAGAATGAAGAGCTTATTGCATATGTACTATTCACGAAATATGAGTAATTGATTTGAGCTTCCTTACTATAGAACTCACCGTTCTCCCCAATGGAGTTGAAGTCCACAACCTATTTTAAGCCAACAAACCAATCTAGTTGGAATTGAAGCTTGCTCTTGGCTCCTATAAACATGCAATACTGAATTAATTTTATAATACGTTAATTATAAATTCTTTTCACTCAGAAAGAACAAAGTCAGAGCTTGTTATTTTTGGGGTAATAATTATTGTGTTTTCAGCATTTCTGTGCCAATTGGTGCAGAAAAGGCGACTTTACTATCCAATAGTACCAATATCTTGACAATCACACGAGATGCCTGTACGAAACTGAATTCGGTCTTGTGCGTAAGTACGCATTCCTCTAACATATCAAAACAATTTCATATCCCAAGGCACCAGTTTCCAAAATCTCACACTAATCCAAACACAATTCCTAAATTAACGAAAATGATACCAAACACATGGAATGATGTAGAACAAGAACTGTGCACATACGCCACGTACCAATTCATAAAATTACGCAAAAAACCTAGTAGAATTGACAACACAATGTTGGAACCCTAAGTGGCGATTACGTAAATCAATGAAAATTAAACATGAGGCTAAAAATTGCGTCACCTTGATAGAAACGGCGGCTTCCAATTGAAATCGAAGCAGGGGAGCGCCGTTGACAACGCCTGCAACTGTAGCTGCGCAGCGAGGGAGGGTTTCGAGGTGGAAACTTCGACGTCGTGCTGTGCTCGTCGGATGCGTAAAAACTGACATTTACAGTCTCTTTTGTTTCGCTGCCTTCCTTTTTTAAAAAGAAAAATATTATTAATCTCAATCCTAATTTTTTCATTTTTTATTTTACTATTTATTTTGTCACTTCTATATATTTTAATTTTATTTTAAATTTTAAATTTATAATATTTTTTTAATTACATTAATTAATTATTTTAATTTATAATTATACCACTTATAAATTTATGCGTGCAACGTCGGAGTACTATTATATATTGGTGGCCTTTTGGTTATTAGTCCAAAGTCAAGCCGTCAAGGGTTCTTTTATTTGTTTATTTTTTTATATGATTAATAATCATCTCATACTATTTTTTTTTAATAAGAATTAATTTATATTACATACCCCGTAATCTCAAAGTTAAAATAATTTTTTATTATTTTTATTTATTTCACTCAAAAATATTTTTTTTTATTTTAAAAATAATAATTTTACATTACCGAAATATCCTTCATTTTGACTAAAATTATACATATACAATTACACATATAATTACTTTATATATAAAGTCATGGATAAAAATATCAAATTTTTTATACACATTTTCACTAACTAATAAAATATTAGAACAAAGATTTTTTTTTTGTCTCATTCAATATCATAATTATCAATTTTAGTCACATCAAAAAATTTTATCAATTTTGGTCCCACTCAAATAAATCTTTTCAATTTTAGTCCCCAGATAATTGATTGAGACTAAACACGGCCGTGTTGAATAACTCAGAAGGATGACTAGGCGCTCTAGACAGTCAATACGGTGTTGATTATCCTACACTGAACATGGTTGTGTTCATATCCCTGTTCACCACATCAACACAACCATGTTCTAATCCATGTTCACGACTATGTTTTTAACACAACCATATTCTAGGCCATGTTCACTATCTTGTTCTCAACATAGCCATATCTATGTTCACGATCATATTTTCCATATAGTCATATCTTAGGTCATATTTTCCATATAGTCATATCTTAGGTCATATTTATTAATATTTTCACTTTTTTGTTAAAATTATTTGATATATGTGGACAAAAAATTGTGTTATTTTTAATAAACACAAAAATTTGTACAAATTATATTTGATTTGAATTTAAAGCGGGTTCTATTCTTTAAATGGGTCATTTAATTCTCCTTCCGGGTCGATTTGTTTTCCAACTTAGTTTTCGATGACTTCTTTGATCCGAAGAGATTTGGTCTTCGGTTTGACCTTGCCGGCTTTTGGAGAGCTTTGGTCTCCGTGCGGGCGATTTGATCGTCGGCTTTGGATTTGATGTCTTTTTTAGACGATCCGAGACTTTAATCTTTGATTTGGTTTTGCCGCCTTTTGGAGGGCTTTGGTCTCCGTGTTGGCGATTTGATCATCGGCTCTGGATTTGATGTCTTCTTTAGACTATCCGAGACTTTGATCTTTGCTTTGGCTTTGTCGCTTTTGGAGGACTTTGGTCTTCGCGTAGGCGATTTGATCATCTGCTTTGGATTTAGTGTCTTCTTTGGACGATCCGTGGCTTTAATCTTTGGTTTGGCTTTGCCGCCTTTTGGGGAGATTTGGTCTCCATGTGGGCGCTTTGATCATCTGCTTTGGATTTGGTGTCTTCTTTTGACGATCCGCGGCTTCGATCTTTGGTTTGCCTTTTCTGCCTTTTGGAGAGATTCGGTCTCCGTGTGGACGATTTGATCATCGGCTTTAGATTTGATGTCTTCTTTGGACGATCCGCGGCTTTAATCCTTGGTTTAGCTTTGCCGCCGTTCGGAGGGCTTTGGTCTCCATGCGGACGATTTGATCATCGGCTTTGGATTTGATGTCTTCTTTGGACGATCCGCGGCTTTGATCTTTGTTTTAGCTTTGCCGCCGTTCGGAGGGCTTTGGTCTCCGTGTGGCAGTTTGATCATTGGTTTTGGATTTGATGTCTTCTTTGGACGATTCGCAACTTTGATCTTTGAGGATGTGGATTTGGTGCTCCATAACGCTTTTGGTGGCTGTCCCTTTGACTTTTGGATTGAAGGGGGCCGAGTTGTTGCTTTGGTGAAGAACGCAATGAACACCTCGAAGCTTTGGGATGAACTTTGGATGCTCTTCTTTGGCTTTGATGGATTCCTCAACGGCTTTGACAGCTTTGATCCTTGAAGAGGTGAATTTGGTGCTCCATAACACTTTTGACAGCGTGTCCCTTTGACTTTTGGATCGAAGAGAGCCTAGTTGATGCTTTCTTGAAGAACACGGTGAACATCTTGAAGCTTTGAGAGGAACTTTGAAGACTTTCCCTTGGCTTTGACGAATTCCTTAACAGTTTTGAGAGCTTTGATCCTTCCTCCGGCTTGGACATACGACGAAGAACATTAACTTCATCGATTCGTCAACCAATGTTGGATCATTTGTCCAAATTAGCGACTTTCGATGAAGAACGCTTCGAATGACACGAAAAACATGAAGAACAATACAGAGAGAATCTAGAGACTTACCCCTTTGCTTGAATCTTCGATGCAACTTGTCAAATGAACTGGTCATGACTCCTATTTATAGGGGAATGGTAGCCTCAGCTTCCTTTTTGAATGGTGTCATGTGGCGTGTCCTGATTAGCCAATAGGAAGATTTTATAATATTTCCTTTTCCATCATATGTTTTTTTTCATTATTGACGGATTTGATTGTGCACCTTCCATTCTCGCCAAGATCTTTATATCATTGCCCTTTTTCGCAATATATTAATTTATATACTTCCTTTATTGACAAGATTGATTTATTTTGCTGCCAAATTTATTATGGCTCTATTTATGCACGTAATATTTGTACGTTATCTTCCATTTTAAGCAAATTTTTGCATTATTGGTTGATATTTATTGTACAAAAATTAACATATGTGCATAATTAAATACCATATATTTATATTATTGGAATTTTATTTTCTTCCAAAATATATGATATTTAATTTAATTTAGGCATTTAATTTTTAATGGCTACAATATATATTTATAATTAAACAAATATATTTTTTACAATTATTTTATAATATAAAAATAATCAATTGCTAATATTTAAAAAAAATGCAAAAAAAATTATAAAAATAATCATATATTAATATATATTTTTAATAATCATAAAATTATAACACTCTAGTACCGTGACTCCAGTGTATATTTCATTTCATTTCATCTATATAAAAGCAGCAGGTCTCCAAACTTTGGTAGGCTAAAAGACGAATGGATATAACGCCTACTTACCTCAGAGTCTGAATGAAGCCTTTACGACAGCTTAACTGCCGGGAGAGCCAATAAAGGTACTGGTGTAAGAGAAAAAATTGCGCTACAATTGTAAGCTCTTTTCTTTATCCAATTCCGTCAACCCTGGGGCCTTGGATGCGCTAGCAATTGGCACATAGGGGAGTGGTTGTTTAATTTATGATTATTAAAAATATATATTAATATATTATTATTTTTATAATGTTTTGCAATTATTTTTTAAAATATTAAAAATTGATTATTTTCTATATTATGAAATCATTGTACAAAATATATTTGTTGAATTATAAATATATATCAAATAATTTTAACAAAGAAGTGAAAATAATAGTCGTGAACATAGCTTAGAACATGGTTGTGTTTATAACAGTTCGTGAACATAGTCTATAACAAAACTGTGTTGAGAGCAGGGTCGTGAATATAGCATAGAACATGGTTGTGTTGATAACAGGGTCATGAACATGAAACATGTTGTATTCAGAACATGGGCATGAATACGGCCGTGTTCAAAACATGGCCGTAAATAGGGGCATGAATACGACCATATTAAGTGCAGTGTAATCAACACAGCTATGTTGAGCCCAATACGGTTGTGTTAGCTATCTGGAGCGCCCAGTCACCATTCTAAGTCATCCAATACGGCCGTGTTCAAACCAATATGGTCATGTTCAGTCTCAGTCAACCATTTTGGGACTAAAATTAATAAATTATTATTTGAGTGAGACAAAAATTGATAAAAAAATAGTTTAATGAGATTAAAATCAATAATTATAATATTGAATATGACCAAAAATATTTTTTGCTCAAAATATTATTATTTCTTAATAACAAATAATATATTTATTAGAAAAATAGTATTTAAAGTAATAATATTTAATTAGTTAATAATAGTAAATTATAATATTATTTTATTATTTTTATATAAGATGTATTGTTAGTAATTTAAAATAAAATTAATATATATTATTAAAAGAATTTAGAATATATACTTAAATATTTTAAAAATTATATTTTAATAAAAATATATGCAAGATGAATATCATTTTATAGATAATACAATTTTATATAATACAAATAATAAAAAATATTGATTTATTTGTGATTAATATAAACTAATTTTATAAAAGATAAAGAGTTTTAAATGTAGATAAAAAATATTTATTTATTGAGAAAGAAAAATAGAAAAAAAAAAATTAAGTGGATTCTACATAATTTATAATGTTATATTATATAAAGTTAATTAAATTAATTTATATTTATTAAGTATTTTAAAATTATTGTGCGTAGACTTATGTCTTTCTTTTAAATGTTTTCAAGTTAAACAAAGATTACAAAAAGCTTACCTTTAGATTTCTTATACTAATTTTCTATAATGAGATGGCTCAACTAAAGGCTGAACGAGTAACACCTGAAAGTTGTAAAACTCATCTCATTTGGGCATTATTTGATTGTCCGAAAATAAAGCTACCTTGGCATTATTTGTGGGTGATTGTCAATATATGTTCGACAATGAACTTTGACCGTTTAGAATCAGAGAGGAGATTAAAATAAGTTTTCTATCGAAAAATTCTCTGTAGTACTTAGATTACAAGAAAAATGCATGTATGTTTCTGGCAATGCTACCGTGATGTAAAACATTGTCGAGATTGTTTGGGGGGAATTTGAAGTCTACCACCATGATTGAGATTTTTGCAAAGTTTAAAGAGATTGTAAAATTCAGGAATGACATGTAGCCATTGATGATTTTACTAGACTTTATATTTATTTATTTTTTCCAATATTTTATCTACAACAAAAAACTATTAAATTTCAATTTTTAATTGGGATACATTGATGTGAACTAATTGGGCACCTATACTTGGGGGACAATATGTCATCGTTACATATTGAAATCGTTACGGGACTTCATAGCTGAGAATGCCTACTTGAGTGGATGCACCGTGACTTTGTTGGTACACATTTAACTCATGCATTCGGGTGGGAGAAATATGAGGTTGTTAACATGTAACACTTCGACCCGCTAGTTGTGCAGGCAGGCGTGTTGGAATCATAGATTGACGTCACATGTCAAAATATATCGGTGTCGTACTTTTCGGTATGTCAAAATATATATTGGTACCGTACCGAAACTTTTGGTATACCGGCATACCGAAAGTTTCGGTATAGTAGCGGTATATACCATTTATACCGAAAATTTAATATACTAGAAGTTTTGATATAGTACCCGATATGTATCGTTCATATTGAAATTTGTTTATAAAAAAAAAAAAAAAAATCTAATACACAACTTCGCAATAATTCATTATTACAATGTTAATAATCTAATATACTAGCAAGAATTAGTGAAAAACAGGATAAATCACCCAAGTTTCATTCCATATACTACTTTTATACATCTCATATACATATCTTTATATTTGTATTTTCATTAATCAATTAAAATTTCAAAAAAGTAAAAAATAAAAACCTAATTCCTAAAACGATAGCCTAAAAAAAATGTAAATTGAATCTCATCAATCTCCATACAAAATCGACAAAACATTCAAATAAATGTAAGTTGGGCCAAATTGCAATCTTAAAATTTGTAGGAAAATCTCAAAATTTCAAAGTTTTTGATAATAAAATGAATCGGTATTTCTATCACCTGAGTTTCGGAAATTGGCAACATTGCGCACACGTCGGCTCCGATTGGCAACATGTCATCAACGGCAGGTTGGCATTAGCTCACGTGCGTGTCACATGCAGCTTTCCGACGCCGAATGATAGAAATAGCGATTCGTTTGAAGATGAAGTCCTATTTTCAGAAACTGAACATTTTATGTTCTAAATGATAGATTCCTACAAGTGTCTCCACTTAGTGTTTTTAGATCAATTTGTTTTTTTATGTTTGCTATAGAAAACTATACATGTAATATAAAAGTAATATTTTATGTTGAATTATTAATTTTTTATAAATGAATAAAATATGTATGTTATATATCATATTAATATGTATATATAATATATTTTCTAATAATATTTATAGGGTGGTTCTGCTTTGTAGGATATAATTTTAATATATGTATTTTTTTTAATGGATTATATAATTATATGATAAAATAATTTAATGTTTAAAATAACAAATTGTTGTATAAGATTATTAATTTTATCTAAAATATTCTTAATTAAATGATAAAATTAATAGTAAATTAGGTATTAATGATAGATAAAATAGTTTTTTTTTTTTTACATTAGTTATATTTTAATATTATTTAATACTCCACCTATAAGAGAATGAATAATAATTCTTGATTGTAGTATTATTATATCATAGTAAACACAACGGAACCATGTAGGGACACGGGGCAGCTGCCCCAAGCTCATTTTGTTTTTTCAAATAAAAAAAATACATTTTTGTTAATTTAATTATGTCATTTTGTCCCTCAAATTCAAATTTTTTACCTCTATTTTATCTTTCAATTTATTATTTTAATTTACAATACTATATAATATTTTTAATTATAATTATTTATATAAAAAATATAATAGTTTATTTTAAATATTATTGTAATTGTATTATATTTTTTCTCTCTTTTTTTCTTTTTAGTTTTTTTTTTTTTTTTTCATTATCCCATAATAATGACAAGAGGAATCAAAAGAGATAAAGTGAGTCAAAATTCAGTCGAAGTGAATCGACAAATTGGTTCTTACAATTTTTTTTTCCACACAAAGAAACAAACAAACTACCTGATTAAATAAAAAAAATTAAAAATTAACGGTTTGAAATATATTAAAATTGAAATAGAATAGTAAATACATGATTATGTTGGATAAAATAATATTATTCATCCTAATCATGCAAAGTAAACATACTCATAAAGAATCACTACTAGAAAAAAAGGTGGATAATTGCGAAAATTTATCGCAGATTTTAATTCGCGACAACTAAAAGTCACGAGAGTAATTCCGTGACAAATTTATGTCACAACTTTTTTCTGTGACTTTTCTGTGTGTAATATTTGCAGAAAAAGTTATATACAATTTTCCGTGACTATTTAAAGTAACGACTTATGTAGCGAACATATCCAAGATATTTCTACTCCGTGTCTTTTGACTATTTCATCACAAAAACCGTCACAAAATTTTTTCATGACTATTTTAAGTTGCGGAAAAAATAACAAATACTTGCAATATTTTAAATTATTACAGATATTTTCATCGTATAATTTTAGTGACTTTTTATATTCAAATGTCACAACATAAGTAACGAAAATAATCATAACTTTTTTTTTTTATCGTTTGTAGCTATTTAAAGTAATAGCAAAATAATAAAATCATTTTCAATATCTTTACTTTTTTTTACTTGTATTGTAATTGAATGATTTATTTTAACTATTCATGATTATTTAAAATCATGACATAAGTATCAAAATATTAACAAAATTTTAATTCTATATTTATATTTATAAAAAATTTTACTATTTATGGTAAAATTATAAATTATTTAATTTAATTTTTGTTTATTTAATTAATATATTAATTTAATCTATTGCAAATATTTACATAAAAAAATATTAATTATTTATAATTACCATATTGATAATAGATTTAAATGTATTGTTAATTTTGAAATTTTATATGATATACTTTTAGAAAAAGGATTGAGTTTAAAAAATAAAGATAAAAATAATTAATTGACAATATTTGAAATTAAAAAAGTCTTGATACTAGTAAACTCTTTTTTTAGTCTCGTAACTGGATCTCTTATTATTTTAGTCCTATAAGTGGAGCATGTCGTAAACTAGTCCCATAAGTGGAAAATTTTCGCTGTTTTAGTCCTCCGGCGCCGGAGATGTCCGCGTGGCTCGCCGGAGTCCAGGAGCGACACCTGACAGACACGTGGATTTTAATTTTTTTTTTAATTTTTTTAAATTTATTTTATTTGGTCCAATTAAAAAAAATAAAAGAAAAATAAAATCCACGTATCCGCCAGGTATCGCTGACCTGGCGGACACGTGGCTTCCGGCGAGCCACGCGGGCGTCTCCGGCGCCGGAGGATTAAAACAACAAAAATTTTCCACTTATGGAACTAGTTTGCGACAGGCTCCACTTACGGGACTAAAATGATAAGGGGGTCCAATTATGGGACTAAAAAAACAGTTTACCAAAAAAATATTACTCCCTCAATCATATTTCAAAGTATCTTTTTTACTATTTTCCTCTGTCCCACTTTAAAGTATCACTTTTCCATTTTAAAAACGGTAATCATACACTAATACTAAAATACCATCAACTTTTATTTAAATTACAAACATGTCATTACACATACAATTACTTTATACATAAAGTCTAAGGAAAAAAATGTCAAAACCTCTTAGATACTTTTATTAACTAATAAAATATTATTATTTTTTAATCTATTACAAAGTTCCAAAATGCCTTTTTGAAATGGATGGGAGGGAGTATATGTTAAATAAATTTATTATTTTTATATTAAATAGACAAGGTCAAATTTTTGCCAAAAAAATATATATTAAATAAATATGTATAGATGGTTAAAAGATAAACTTATAATCAATAATATTTATATAGTAAAAATATAATAACAAACAAAAATTAATACTTTAAAGCAGATAAATAAGTTGGCATGACAAATCGTGATAGGTATTTAATAACTATAAGGTTATTGGTCTGAATCCCGTCAATAACTTTCGACTTGTAAATTAAATTGAAAAATAGTGTGATTGTAGTTAGCTTACGACTTTCAGAGTTATTAGAAAAAACAATGGTGTGTGGTTGGTTGATTGCATTGAACAATAATTATAATATAATTATATTTAAAAAAAATAAAGTCATGGAATTTTTTCAACTTTTGTTAATATAAAATCACGAAAGTGTAATAGTTTTATAATTTATTGTCACGAAAATGTCACAATTATAAAATATTCACGAAATTGTTTTGCAGTTTCTATTGCTATATAAAGTAACAGACATATCATGGTATTATTTGTGACTTATTGTCAGAGAAATGGTACAAAAAATATATATTTTTAAAAAATATAAAGTCACAGAATTGTTTCAACTTCTGTTAATATAAAGTCACAAAATTATAATAGTATTATTTTGTAACTTATTGTCACAAAAATGTCACCATTATAAAATATTCGCGAAATTTTGTTGCTATATAAAGTCACTGACGCGTGTTATTGTGTGACTTATTATCACAGAAATGTCACAATTTAAAAAAAGTCACAAGCGAAATTCTACGAAAATAGTTTTGTATATTTTTTCGTAACTCTTTAGTAAAAAAATCATTAATTTATATTAAAATCGTGACTTTTTTTTATTGCAACTATAGCCCAATTTTATAGTAGTGAATTGCTTTTTCTGTGTACATATTTGGAATAAATTTCATTATATATCGTTGTGTATTATTAAAAATACAAAAAATATTACATTTTTTTTCTTTATCATATAAAATCCCCTAATGGTAAATATTGAGTTTGCATAGAAGATACATATATTTAAATAAAGAATATAAGAGAATTACACACTTATTACATAGATGATCTAATATTGAATGCAAATCAACATGACAAAATCTCTAGCTAGTAGAACATTATCTTAATAAAAGAAATAAAATAGATAAAATCGACAGCTTATTCTTAAATCTTATTACAAAATATTAGATGAAATTTCTGATATAATTTTCTAAAAATCATGTCTTTTATGTGACTGATATTATATTACATAGAATGATATATCGTGAAATTAAGTCTCGCCTCCACATGGTTCGCCTAGTGTGATTTTTCTTATCGGGCTTACAGGATATTTACGCCGTGCACACTTTCGATAGCGACTAAAAAGAAATAGAATAAATGATTTATTTAAAAAATTAAAAGACATTTATCTTCAAATATAACATCTCCATAACAGGTGGATGATTTTATATTGTTATTATTTTTGAAAAAAAAAAAAGAAAAATTTATGCAGGCTTTTTGCTACCATAGGAGATTTTTATTTTAATAAAATAAAATCTAGAGTACTTTGTGCATTTTTAACGAAACTCAAAGGTAAGTAACAACGTATCTTTTTATGTGTTTGTATATATATTTTTTAGATGAAATAAAAATCGAATACAATAATTTGTATAAAAAGTTGGCATATTTTAATAAAAAAAAATTGTAAAAATTATACAAGGCTCAAGAGTCATTTCCGTAATCATAAGGTTTATAGTACTACCCTCGTTCGTACTATTACTTTGTGTCCTAATTATGACCTTACTAAGGCTTCTTTATGAACGTTTAGATACTCTTTATACCCTATTATATAACAAATCTTTATGGCCCTATAACAATGGGAGTTAATTATTTAGGACTAAACACCAAAATTCTTCGACATAATTGCCCTTCAATGTTTTTCGCATTTATATTCATTAATTCTTGAATATAAACTACGTAACAATGGCACAAAATTGGTAAAGCATTGGAAATTTGCCTAACACCTCCAAGGGCCTAAATTTTGAATTTATAATGAAATGAAGACCGAAATAATATTAACTTTTGTCTAATTCATGAATGAATGGCTTGTTGGTTTGGAGTTACTAACTCACAAACTAATACTCGACAGAGCTTGAGAATCAGTGATCAAACCAGTATCTAAATCGCGACGAGGGGCAAAATATTATAATTTATTTAATTTTTAACTAATAAATTTAAATAAAAAATAATGACAGAATTATAAATGAATTTAGATAATTTTGGAGGGAGGGGACAAATTGTATATAAATACATTAATATTTTAACACTAAAAAAATCATAAAAATCATAATTAATATTTTCAATTGACCCCTCAAGCTCTAGTGTAGTTCCGTCCCTGTTGGGAATGCTCAACTAATCCAAAACTTGTCCAAAATTTATGGGGTGTTACATTGGCGGCTATCACATAAGCTTCTTGAAGCCAACGTATTCGAAGTTATAAAATTTGGATATGCAACAAATGATTCGCCTAGTGAAATTTGCTTTGCTGGCTTAGTTTGCAGATTATTATGTTCGATTGAAAATTTACCTAAAACACACTAATGGAAGAGTAACGATTGCAGGTTCTCTCGTAATTAAAAAAAATATATATTTGTTGAAATAATGTTCTATGATCGACATCTCTCCTCGCTTAACATAGTTCGGTCCATTGGCATGCATGCTTCATTTGGATTGCGATTAAGATCCATATATATAAAAACCTATTGGCCGAATGGATCGAATGCCTCTAAATTTATGGTCATTAGCATATATTATCTCAACCCGTTTAGGAACCTGTTCAACTTTTCTCCTCCGGCAAATTTCAAAATTTTGGAATTTTAGGCGCGAATTTTAGATGGTATAGCTATATGATTTTGTTTGGAATATTATTAAAAATTTGTATTTTGAAGGAATAAAAAAGTAAAGTTTGAATAAAATAATTATAAAAGTTTAAGGAATTTCAAATAGAAAAAAAAGAAAGAAAAGAAACATAATATTTAAAATAATACTGCCTTATTAAGAATTTATGTGTCAAGAATCATAACATCAATATGAATAATATTTATCTTTGTTCACTTCGTATCTTTTTATAGTTTTTTTTTTTTTAACTATTCAATATCTTAATTAGTCTTCCAAAATATTATATTCAATACATATTTCTAGGCAAATGGTCACTTCAAACAAAATTACAAAAAGTAAAGTCAAATATATAAATTAAATTATATGATCCTTGGAATCTTATATACATGACATACGCTGAAAAGTTTTAGCTCAAGCAATTGAGCACTTCTTGGCTTGCTGTTAGATTTGAAATTCAAAACAACTATGAAATATCTAATTAAGGTGTTTTTTTTTTTTTTTTTTTTTTTTTTTTTTTGATTTTTGTTTAATGTTTTTGAGGTAGAATTATTATCGAATATGGTGTTTCATTACCAAAATACAGTAAATTATTTTTTAGTCTCATATCTCACATCCTTTATCATTTCAGAATTTTAAATGGACCATATTTGAAATAGTCACATAAATACAAGCTTTTTGCAAAAATGGTTTTTCGGTGCCAGAGTTGTAACACCTCAAGTTAGCTCATACTGGAAATGCTACTGTCACACTGAATCATGAGATCGTTATTTTCTACTTCGGACCCCCCAATACAGTGTTAAGGCTAAAATCAATCATAAAAGCGCATTATTACATAACAAAATCTGATTTAAGAATAGTTACAAAACACACTCGTAAAAGAGAGGTTTTTCCGGTTAAAAATTTACATATAATATAATAGATGTAAGTTCACTCACTCAGCCCGTCTTTCTATATCTCAAGACATCCCCTGTCCCGGAGGTGCCATGCATACCTGAATCAAATATTTTTCTTAAAAGCAATTTAGAATTATATCCACTTTCAGAATTAACGTGAAATGTGTCATGTCATACCTTTTAAAATAAAGTCTAATCTCCGTCAATCATAAAATACATGTTATGCCATGCCAATAGTGAAATGATGCAACAAAGATGATGACTCCAAATATAAGTATATTCTCCACTTGACAAAACTACGTATTACTTGAATTTCTATATAAAAACTATCACAATAGCTGGTTAATGGCATACTTTATTGATCTCCATCGCTTGACATGATCCAGAATTGGTTTGTTGAGATTATTAACAAATTTTGCCATTTTAAGCGGTGTTTTGGAGCCAGAAAAGCTTAGGCAGACGCCACAAGCGACAATCACGTCCACTCTCAAGCGGTGAGTCCATCGCCCAGAAAACTAAGGCAAGAGAGGCAAGCGGCAGCTTCCACCGTTCACAAGCGGCAGCCTCTCCTGCTCGCAAGCGATGCCCCAGACACCCACCGCTGCAGAGTGACGGCAACCCAACTCAAATATTGACCAAGTGTCCCAACTGCAGCGGTACAACCATTCCACTACCAGCCAACATAAGCAAGCCCGCCTAGCTGCGCTGATGCCCTCTAGTCATCCGGAAAGTGAGGAAGATTTGCGCCCTTACAAACCCATGCAAGCGAAGCGAGCACACTAGGGGTTATGGCCAGTAACTGCTTCAACAGAATAACCGTCATCAACTGCCTAACTGCCTAGCGGTTGAAACCGCCTTGTAACTGCTTGTAACTGTTATTTCTACCTGCTATAAATAGGGCCAGATACCTGTATGTAGATATACTTCGATAGGAATATACGAGCAATTTCTTTTCTTTGCATTCTAGCTGTCTTCCTATTCTCCGAGAGCTCCAAACCTGTAAGGGAGTTTTCCACATGAATGGCCAAGGGAGTGGGGATTCCCCTTCTCCCTTGGCCAATACTTTACTGCTTACTTAGTGTAGTTTATCGCTTTCATTTACAGTTTTGTAGAATTAGAAATTCCAGCTTTACTAGTAAGTAATGAAATATCATTCAGTTCTTCATCTCCATTTCTTTCACACTTTTTCACACTTTTTCACACTTATACAAACCCTGATTTTAAAGAATTCCACTTTACTGGTTTAGAGCACAAAAAAATTGATTATCCAAGCCTTGTCTTTTGTCACAAACATTTTCAAGGTAGTTCAATGTAGTTAAGTATGTGGGAGCCTTGTCGACATGCTTAACTACTGATTCTAATTCAGTTTTGATTATAAAGAGGTAACAGAAGAGTAAAGCCACTAATGAAGCAGAATTTGGAATAATTAATGGGGCATAGGCGATGGTCTATTAGGTCGCAGAAATTCCTAGTGACAGTAGGGTTTCTTTCTTATAATGTTCCAATTCTGGGTGTTATTGAAGTCTTGTTATAAATCCTTTAAGGTCAGATACCAATGATGAGGATTTTCTATAATTTGGTTTATATATTTACATCATCTTTTTCCCCTGCTTCCGTATTATATATGTCCGTTTAAACACCAACACCACCCACTCATTTCATCCAGGAAAATTTAGCCATTAAGTAACACACAGTTCAGACACAACACCTCTCATTCACTATTTATCGCTTAATCTATACATATGTATATTCATTGTGCCACTCGCTCGTGTCCCCCTCGTTCGCCCCTCACGGGCACTCCACCGCTGACCTCCGCGCCGCTTGCCTCCGTAGTACTTTACCGCTTTTCGTAGAATTAGAATTTAATCCGCTGCAAGCGGGTCCCTTACTGCATTTTCCGCCGCTTTCACAAGATCTGTACTTGATTTAAAATTCGCGACTTAAAATCTCTGTATTCAACCTGGAAACTCACAAGTTAAAGAGTATAAATAATTATGATAACTACTTAGAGTCTACAATCACAAATGTTTACCATATCTGATCATTTTCTATAATCCACCACATTATCTTCTTCGAATAAAAATTCCCTGTGAATACACCAACATAACCAATCAAATTTTTAGTTATCAAAAGATATCAAACTCGACAATGATGCATATGCACACACACACACACATACACACACATATATATACATCCGTCGAATTGAGCAGCCGGAAAAACCTCGGCTCCATAATAATAGGCTCACTGTATCTGTCTAAGTGAGCAGCCAGAATAACCTCAGCCCCATAATAACAAGTTCACTAGATCATCATCAATAAATAGCCGAAAAATCACCTGCTCAAGGAAGGACCTGATAAACGCATAATAATATAATGATCATCCGATCACTTCCATATACTCACCATACGACTTCCACAATCAATACATGGATAGCCAAACGTTGTCGCTATTCATCACAAGACGCCCCATAGTTTGTGATAGCAAAGATAGGACCCCTACTGACTAGCCCTATCCCGTGTAATATAGTAGAATCTGTGCAACCTGGAATCACCCAAGGAAAACCTGGAAACTTTACTCCTCATCGTGCACCCTAACAGGATCATGTTTGGAGTTTGACATACGATCCTAAACTACCGGTAGACTTCATTAGTAGGTACTCCAATAAGTGAAACAACACTGAACACGAATGATTAGACCGAATACGTCTAAACTCGGAGGCGTATGTAACATTAGACAAGGTGGGTCAATTGACCCACCAAAAAAAATAAGAAAATAATACTAATTATTACTAAAATTAGAAATACACTCCTAAATATTAGTGCTATATTTGTTTCATGAATAAGTGACTATTTGACAAGACCCACCAAAAGAGTTATTGATTTCTTGCCCTTTTTTTTTTTTTTTTTTTTCAAAATAAATTTTCTGTTTTTGATAGAGAGAGATTGTAATTACTTGCAGAATTATATCCTACTAAATTTTCAGAAGCAAAATTGATGATTTTCAAATTATTATTGGATAATTTCATTATTGATGTTCAATGTAATGAGATATTTTAGAAATTGAAGGATATAAATGAACTTTGTATGAAATTTGTTGAGACAAAAAAAATGAAATACCTTATATGAAACTTCTTGTTATAGCAACTGCAATAGTGAAAATATTATTTTCAACAATAACTATCATCAAGAACAAATTACGGAATAACATGAAAGATTAATTATTGAATGATTGTTTCGTTACTTTTCTAAAGAAAAATGTGTTTATGAAAGTTAGTATAGATCCTATTGTCAACCAATACCAAAATATAGGATCTTATCATAAACACTTGTAGTTATTTTGATGTAGTAGTGATTGTTAATTTAAAGTTTCAATTTTTTTTTATACAAAATTTTGTTGATGCATTTATTTATTTTAATTATATTAATTCATCGACCCATCAAATTAAAAATCTTAGATCCGCCACTGTCTAAACTACAATGGGTCTAATCCCTGAATGACTATGCGACTAAGTCACCCAGTTATCTAACTACTATCGTCCACTATCGCCAAAGTGTTACGATACATCGGGGTCGAATATCCTAACCCCAGATAATGCCCTCGCCTAGCACTACTGCACATGGCGACTAAACAATAGATCTATAAAACATATCCGATAAACCGTGCAATAAGTGTGTAGCATGTCAAATAAGTGAATTTATCAAAAAGGCCTGGTGAGGCAACTCACTTATCCTCATTTTCATAAATTCACCAATGCGATCAAATACGCATATCAAATATCATAAACTGTGAAGTCAACCACATGCATATGCACACATATCGATAAATATATACATGCACTGGCAGAATGATCCACATAATATCATATTAATATATTAATCAGAATCCATGCAACATGAATACCTAATTTTTTAAAATCAGATTTAATTTCATACTGCTTACCTCTTATCGACGCTCTCTAACTTTTGCAATATCACCAAAATCTCCTCCAACGTACACTTGTCCCATTACATATTCAAACCAAATGAGCTATATGCTTATTCATAGGAGCTACCTGCTTATTCAAAAACTAATTTCTATAATTAGCTCGTTAGGCGTTAAACTTTTATATTTAGTAGAATGCGATATTCTAGTTATAAAACTCTTATACCTCATAATATTTAAATCACTTGATTATTAACTAAAAATACTTAAAGATATGAATAAACAGACATGTGCAATAGACTGCCATTTTCAATTCGGCTCGGATCGATATGAAATTCTCAGAATATAACGCTAGGACTACGAATAGACTATTAACTAAAGCAATTAATCGATTAAATAGCTAAATAGCCAGTTATGAATTTTTGAAAAATTTCTAATTTAATATCCTCAATATCTAAATTCATATACAATCCATAATTAAACTCTACGTATAGTAAAAATAACAATACCGAAGTTCGAAGGCTAAATTTTTTTCTTTCTTTTTTTCTTCTTCTTCCTTATTTGCGTTCTGCTTCTGCGTCTACGTAAATGTGTTTTGTTTGCTTTGCTTTTACATATATATATATATATATTTATATTTATATTTATATTATTATTATTATTAGTAACATTATTATTATTATTATCCTTACCATCATTATCATCATTATTATCATTATTATATTAAATTATTATATATATTATATTTTATATTTATTTTTATCAATATTTATTTATTTAACAGTCTTTTTAATCATAATAATATATAAAATATGACTATAATTTATTCAAGAATATTAATTTATTGATTTAAAAAAATATAAAAATATTTATTTGCTATAATAATGTAGTATTATTTTATACACTCTGAAATTGAGGCATTACAGGAGTTGCCACGCTGGGCCGCCGTTGCTGACGTGGTGCTGATGATGACTCCAAATATGAGCATATTCTTAGCTTGACGAAAATGTGTATTACTTGAATTTCTGTATAAAAACCATCATAATAACTTGTAAATGACATACATTATTGATCCATATCGCTTGGCATGATCCAGATTTCGTTGTTGAGATTATTAACGATTTTTGCCCTTTTTAAGCAGTAGTCTGGTGCCAGAAAAGCTAAGGCATGCACCACAAGCGGCGGTCACCTCCACTCGCAAGCGCCCAGAAATCTCCTGAAAAGACTAAGGCATGAGAGACAAGCGGTAGCTTTCACCACCCGCAAGCGACAGCCTCTCCCGCTTGCAAGTGACAACCCAGACACCCGCCGCTGCAGATCATCACCAGATTCCAACTAAGTGTTCCAACTGCAGCGGTACAACCATTTCATTTCCAGCCAGCACAAGCGAGCCTAGCTGCGCTGATGCCCTCCAGCCCTCCGGCAAGCGAGGAAGATCTGAGCCCTTGCAACAAGCGGCCTGGGAGTTACGGCCAACAACTGTTTCAACAGAATAACTACCAGTAACTGCCTAACTGCCCAGCGGTTGGAACCGCCAGCAACTGATTGCAACCGTCCCATTTAACCTGCTATAAATAGGGCCAGATATCTTTATGTAAATGAGATCGATACTTCGATTATGATATACAGCCCTGTAAGGGAGTTCTCCACAGGAATGGCCAAGGGAGTAGGGATTTCCCTCTTCCCTTGGCCAAGTCTTTACCGCTTTTCTTAGATTAGATTACTGTTTTCTTTTACAGCTTTGTAGTTCTAGTCTTTCCTGCTTTCGTAGTAAATAATGAAATATCATTCAGTTCTTCATCCTCATTTCTTCCACACTTTTTACATACTTATATAAAGTTTGAAATTATAGAACTTCATTTCACTGGTTTAGAGCATGAGAAGAATTGATTATCTGAGCCTTGTTATGCGCCAGAAGCGGTTTCAAGGTAGTTCAATGTAGTTAGGTACGCGGGAGCCTTGTCGACCTGCTTAACTGCTGTTCTGAATTCAATTTTGATTAAAAAGAGGTAACAGAAGGGTAAAGCCGCTAATGAGGCAGAAGTCGGGGAAATTAATGGGGTATAGACGGTGGTCTATTAGGTCACAGAGATTCCTAGTGACAGTAGGGTTTCTTTCTTATAATGTCTCGATTCTGGGTGTCATTGAAGTCTTGTTGTAAATTCCCTAAGGTCAAAATTCTAGTGTTATGAATTCATTATATTTCAGTTTATATAATTACATCATCCCCTTCTAACCGTTTCCGTAATATACATATATCCTCGATAACACACTTACATCGTTTGCTCATTACATCCAGGGAAATCTATCTATTTAGTAACGCACAAGTCAGATACAACACCTCTCCTTCACTCTTTGTCGCTCTCCTATATACATTTACATATGTATATATATATAATGTGCCATTCGCTCATGTCCCGTTCACTCGGTAGCCGCTATTCATCCATGTCCCGATCATCTGTCCCCACTTCCGCTATTGTCCCGATCCTCTGGTTACCGCTGGCACTTCATATTCCGTCCTCGCTTCGCTCGCTCCCGCTCATCTCATTTTTACCGCTTTATTTACTTTTTCAATAGATTAGACTTTTGATCCGCTGCAAGCGGATCCCTTCCTGCATTTTTCGTCGTTTTTTTCAAGATCTTCACCTTTGAAATTTATGACTTAAAATCCTTGTGTTCGACCTGAAAACTCACCAGTAAAAAGAGTATAAATAATTGTGATAACTACGCAGGGTCTACAACCACATGATTTACTATATCTGATCGCTTTTCTATAAACATCACTCACTGATTTTCGAATATAAATTCCCTGTGGATTTGTACAAATTACGAAATACACAAATGACAGTTATAAGCTGACATGGCTGACATGTTACCGCCACGTAGATGTCACGTTAGCGACACGTGGATTTGTTGTTTTTTTTTTTTTTTGTTTTAATGTTTTGGTAAACTGTTATTTTAGTCATGACCTGCTTATTGTTTTATGACTTTAAATGGACTCTATCTGAAAATAGTCTGCAAGTAAAATTTTTTTGCTAAAATGGTCCTCCGACGTGGCATCTATGTGACGATGACATGTCATTCGCATCAATAACACGTCAGTAACAGCGGGTCAGCATGGCGAGTCTGGCACCGAAAAACTATTTTAGCGAAAAAAATTTACTTACGAAACTATTTGTAGATATAATCTATTTAAAGTTCTAAAATAATAAAAAGGATCGGATACGAGGTTAAAAACTAATTTACCTTAAAAAAAAAAAAAGTAAATGTTGAATATAATATTTTAAAGAAATCATACGTGATATTAATTAATAAATAAATAAAAGAAAAAGTGAAAGTTAAAGTGAACAAACCCTTGAGTCCAGTTGAGATTTGAAACAAATTTAATATTTCTATTTAAATACTAAGTGCAAAAGGATTAATTATATTTATTTTTTTAATTAAATACTAAGTACAAAAGGAAAAGTTATTTTTTTTAATAACATGCTAAGTACAAAAGGATTAGTTATTGTATACACAAATCATGAATAAAGAATTAAATGCATTAAATTATCTAAGATAGGCTAAATACCGCATGAGATATAAGATATATAGGGTTTGTTTGGACGCATACGCATGTTTGAAGTTTGATAATGATAATAAAAAAAAAAAAGAAAAAAAAAGAAAGAAAGATAGATTTAAAATATGTGGTGTAAACATGTGTTTGATGTGAAGTTTAAATGAAAATAATATTTTTTTATATAACATTCAAATAAAACTAATTTAATATTGTATTTATTTAATATTTTAGTTTGAGATATATTTTTTTTTATGTAAAATATCGGAAATTATGTCAATAATATAAAAAATAATATTTTGTACTGAATACTGATATTTTGTGATAGAATAGAATGTATATTATATATATTGAGATCGCATCGTTAAAAAAAATTAATTGGGCCAACAATCCTATGTAAAAATCTACAACCAAACACAAATGATCTCAAATTTTGCATTGTAATGTGATCATTAAAGTAGCATTGTACAATGAAAATTTCTCATTCAATATTTCCTATGACATTAGACCCAAACTCATGAAGATGAGATCTCAAATTGCCTATAAATATGGCCAAGTATCCATTAAACAATCTCATCAACAAATCTTAGTCTTAGTGTAAAATGAGTCCAAAATCTAACTTTGGTTTTTCACTTTCCATTTTACTACTCATAATTGTAGTTGAAGGTAAATTATTACAAGAGATAAAATGCCCCATAGAGTCCGTATATCAACTTGGAGACTCGATATCTGATACCGGCAATTTACAACATATCATACGATCCATCCCCTCCGTGCGCTCACCTTATGGTCAAACATTTCCGGGGAAGCCTACTGGACGTTGGTCTGATGGTCGCCTTATCATTGATTACATAGGTTCGCCCTACGTTTATTTTTACAATACTACTTTGTGTGGTTGTTTACCCTTTCGCATGTATTTGTTCGACTAAATAATTTTGAAAGATGTTATTTGTTAGCATAAGTTGTATAAATTACATAAACACAACTTGCAAAATTTGTCTTCTTCCTTTAATCGATCTTAATACTTTTTTGACTTTTTATGATTCTGTTTTTTATTTTTTTTTTGCAATCTATTTTGCAACATGTATAATGTCATCACTTTATCTTGGTTTAAATATAATTTGTGAACAGGGGGCGGATCCACCTTTGGTGGAATGTGCCATCAGTGATTTTATTATATCAAAATAAAATTTGGATGATTTGATAAATATGCCACTATTAAAAAAATTATAGTGCCCTCATTTAAAATTTAAAATTGCATCGTTATTCAAAAAAACTAAGTGAATTATTTAAAATTTAAAAAATATCATCAATATCAAGTAATTAAAATTCAAGCCAATTAAAGTAATTCATTTATATTTTAAAACATAAACATACAGAAGAACGTTATATTATTATTATTTATTAATAAATCTAGTATTATAATTTACTATTTTATTTTTAAAGTTATATATTGTGCAACCAGTAAAAAAATTTTCCGGATCCGCCGCCTGTTTGTGAATATATTGTTTTTTCTCTTAATTCATTAGTAAGTTCGGTTGGGTTGACAAGTGAAGATCGTAGTAATTTTCTTATATATTATTTATTTAATTTTTCCATTGTATAAAATCTCGTAGTAATAAAATATTTTTGGAACATTGACAGCTAAGTCGCTTGGGCTTCCATTTCTGAACCCTAATTTGAATAAAAGTGCTTCCTTTGAGCATGGAGCCAATTTTGCGGTCGCCGGAAGCACAACACTCGGCCCTTTGTTTTACAAAACAAAAGGGGTCATAACTGTACCACTTCCTTCACTTCGCACGCAAGTACGGAGATTCAAGAGGCACTTAAAGTCCATTTGTTCGACTCCAGCAGGTTTCACAATTGTTTGTTATATATGATTTAACAATTATAATTTTGATGTCATTCTTTGTTCGATTCGTGTACTATATTCTAGTCACTCAAAATATTCTTAGGGTGTGTTTGTTTGGGGGTTTGAATTTTGAGTTGGGATTTGAATAGTAAAAATTTTGAATTTGAATAGTTGTATGATGTGATATAAATAGACGTTGATGTGATGTTTTGAATGTAAAATTGATTTTTAGTATAATATAAAAAATGAAAAATAGGTGTTTGATTTGATGTTTTTGGGGGGAAAAAAATTGGATGAACAGTGTAAATCCAATTCAATCCTCCAAACTTCATCCTAAACATATAAATACGGCTTGTATTAAGAAGAAGAAAAAAAAGATTAAAGAATTAACCGTTATAGAGAGTTTGACGACAAAATTATAGTTATAGTATTTAAGGTTGTGTTCTTTTTGTTGGTCTATTCACAAGTTTTTACTATTCAAATTTTTTTTTCTCTAAAAATATCACATCAAACAATTATTATTATTTTTTTTATATTATACTATAAATTTATTTTACATTCAAAACATCACATCAACCTCTATTTATATCACATCGAACAACTATTCAAATTCAACTTTTTACTATTCAAAAATTAAAACCCACTAACAATTTAACTTTTTTCTATTAAGTGTTTTTTTTTTAAAACTGTATATACATAAAAAAGAAGTGAATTAAAATTTTATTTTAAAAAGGATCAGAATTATTAAAACATAGGAAGATCACTGCTTACCCATATTTCCAATTTTGTTATCACATTATACTTTTTTTCTTTCTTAAAAACCATCACATATATACATATCTATATATTTTTTATTTAAAATATTAAATAAAGATATATTATTTATTCAAAACATGATATAGGATACTATTTATATCATATCCATATTTAATTATTTAATTGTTATTATTATTTTTCAAATAATAATAAATCTTCCAAAGTAAATACTTATAAAAAATATATGAAGATAGACAAAAAATATATATACACATCCACAAAAATTATTGTGTGTAGTTATAATTTTCATTTCTTACCAGAATGTGAAAGGAAGCTTAAAAAGTCACTTGTATTCGTGGGCGAAATTGGTTACAATGACATCGCATATGCATACGGTGAAGGGAGACCCCTTGCATTGATCCGAAGTTACCTACCCAAGGTTAATGAAGTTATCATTAATAGCGCAAGGGTAATTATCTCACACTTAATAATTTTTTTTTTAAAGCATTGCAATTTTGTTTTTTAAATATCTAATATATTTCAAATCATGAATTGCGAAAAAAAACAAGATTTTGTGTGTTTGTTTGAGGGTTTGGATTTTGGGTTGGAATTTGAATAGTAAAAATTTTCAATTTGAATAGTTGTATGATGTGATATAAATAAGAATTGATGTGATGTTTTGAATGTAAAATTGATTTTTAGTATGATAAAAAATGAATAATAAATCTTTAATTTGATGTTTATAGACTAAAAATTTTGTGGGAATAGTAGAAATCCCACAAAATCCCTCAAACAAACACACCTCTAGTTTTCTATAATGATTTCGAAAGTATAACATTCTTGGTAGACAAAGTATACATAAGAAAATGTGATCAAAGTTTTCGATAATTCTTTTTATTATTGAAAACTTTGTAATATCTAGTACGACTAAGTTGTCTTTTTCCCTTTGATTTATTGACTTGTGGAATGACCTAGCTCCTCATTATTTATTTATTACAAGATACTTCTAAGATAAATTTCCTTGTCGGGATAATTTTTCATTTGTAAGTAAAACATATTTGGAAATATTGCCAAAAATGTGATAGAAGTTTTCCGTAGTCTTTTTCTAATTATAAACTTTGTGATTTATAGGATCAATATTTTGTACATGCTCAAATAATGGTGTCTTCATTTTTTATTTGTTCAACTTTTTAGGAAGTGATTCGTGCCGGTGCACATCAGATCATAGTTCCGGGACTCTTTCCATTAGGATGCTTCCCATTTGCACTTGGCAATTCTCATAAACATGTTGATAGGCGACTTGATGAGGTGGGATGCCTGAGAGATTTGAATAAAGTAATTGCTTCTCGAAACAACAATTTGCGAAGGGATTTAATGAAACTCAGGCTGGAATTTCCTCATGCCACAATACTTTATAGCGACCTCTATGAAGCATTTCAATCCCTCATTGTTAAAGCACCTATTTTTGGTATGTATATAAATTTATTTTACCAAAAGAAAATTATTAGGGTTTAGTACTAACTTGTGTATATTTTTTTTAGGGTTTGATAAGAAAACTTTGTTGAAAGCTTGTTGTGGAGTTCAAGGAGAGTTTAATCCTTTTAGCCATACATTTTGCGGAAACCGACCAACGGTGCCAGTTTGCCCTAATCCAAATAAGTATATTAATTGGGATGGCATACATCTTACACAAGAGGCTAATCGTCGTATCGCTGAATTTGTGATGCGCGAGGCGAAGATTAAATGCTCTAAGAAAGTCATTGAGTAAAATTTAAACGTTGCTCGATCAGTCGGTGATATGAACTATCGATGTAATAAGTATTCTCTCTTATCTTTAGGGAAGAGTGGCAGTGTATCTTCGAACTTTGTTGTTGTGTACTCAACAATATGATGTAATAAGATGAAATAAAGTGTTCGACTCTATCATTGACTTGTGTGTGTCTATTGATTTGATTTGATTTTTTTCTTTGTTTTATTGTATGTGTTTAATTCAACACTCTATAGACATGACTCAAACTATTCAAAAAATAAAAAATAAAAATGTAGACATGTAATGTAACATACCATATATATATATATATAGTTTGGTGATAGGTTTGATATGACCTATATTTTCAAGTTGAAGTTGAATTGATATTCAACACCATAGGAAACTCACTCCAACTTCGTTTTGCTGAATGTTTGTGACCAAAAGTTAAAAAGTGTAATCGCATATACGGATCTATAAATAATTATAGTGTCGCACAATGTATAAACTTAATATAAAATAATAATATTAATATTAATCAAAATAAATAATTATTGATAATACAAAAAAATAATAATACTCCCTCCGTCCCGGTGCAAGGTTGCCGTTTACTTTTTGCATGTAAATTTTTGGATATTAGTATTATAATGAGTTGTAGTAAAAAAGACAAAAATGTCCCTATTAGTATTGTGTAATATAAAAGTAATGACATTTGTGTAATATAGTGTAAGTTGGAAGAGTATTTATTGTGTTAGGTAGACAATATAATTACTAAATTAGGAAATAATAACCTTATTTTGGGACGGACGGAAATAGAAAATGACAACTTTTCAATGGAAGTATAACATTCCCTCGGTTCCATAGATTATGCAACATTTTCCTCTTTAGTTTGTCTCAAATACTTTGCAATGTTTCTAAAATATGAAATAATTGACGACACTTTTATCTCACCGCATCACTCAAATTAAAACAATAAATATGTATTTCTCTCTCGTCACATTGTCTTGTTCCTAAATTATTCTACTTAATGCTATTCATTTAAATTTTTGTGCAAAAAACCAAATGTTGCAGGGTATATGGAACTGGGAGAGAATTATTTTTGTATGTATATATATTATCTTCTTAAAATATAAATAAATCATTTTAATTCGAATATTGTTTAATTAATTAGCTAATGATAGCATTTCAAATGAGTTACTGATTTCTTTTTTCTATTTTTTTAATTAATTGGATAAGGGTGACATTTCAAATTTTAAATAGAGAGTAAAATACAGGTGTCATCAGTCATTTATTAGTTCTCTGTCCTTACTCGCATACTTTGCTTATGAACAATAGTTGTTTATTTTTGTTAGGTTGTAGTTTGAAATTAATTTGAAAAGAGTCGTTGAATTGAGTTTTTTATTTTATATATTTTGATGTGATATTTTTTTAAAAAAAATAATTATTTTTTATTGAAAATTGTGATGGATGAATAATATTGATTTGAATTTGAAATAGTAAGAGAATAAACCCCGAATCTTGTACATTTTATCATTTTTTTCTTAAAACCATCATATCAAACAACAATTTTAAATGAGCTCAGGGTGGGATGGCTTTCGGTTTCGCTTATTCACGCCTCTTGAGCACCTTCTCCATGTACGTTGGCACAATAAGAAAAAGCTTTTGGCTCGCCAATTTCTCAAGACTTTCATCCCCAAATTTGTTTCATTAATGACTAGAAAACACTTGTATAGCCACAAAATTAGATACGAAAAAATTATAAAATATATATAGCAAATTACTTTGTTATAAAATTAGCCACAACAATGTATTTAGTGGCTATAAGCAGTGTAGCTAATTTGGTTACATAAATTGCCACAAAATTTTGCAACATAATTTTCCATAAAATTATTTGTCATATTAGTTGCCACAAAATATATTTGCTATAAATTTTGTCACAAATACTTTTATAAATTAAATTTACAATAGTCACATAAATTGCCATGATTAATTGCAATGAATTTTTCTTCAATAAAATAAATATATAATTTAAATTTGCTCTACAATTTTCCACATAACTAATAATTGCAACAATAAAATCATGATATAATATTTAAATTTTAAAACTAAAATATTATAAATATTAATTGAATGCAAAAATAGTTAAAAAAATATTGGCACAAAATTTAATATTAAAAAATATTAGCACAAAATTTAATATTTTATACACAATGCTTTAAAAATTCACCATGCACAAAGTCGAGAATTTAAATATAATATTCAAATCACTAATGAAAAAATACTGCACAAAAAATATTAGAAACACAAGTAGTCAATTCAATAAAAATAAATAAATAAAAATCTAACAATCCCAACGACACTATTCTAATCCGTTAAGACCTCTATAAAACTAAATTAATCAAATCTTGAAACTTCTTATTTTGAACTTCGACTTGATCTTGAAATTTTGATGTTAACTCTTGTCGTTGCTTCTCTAATTGTGCTTGAACTCGTTCTTCTATTTCAGCATTCTTAACTTAAGTTCTGCACATTGGTCCTCAAAACGTCTGATAGTTTCTTCATTATCCTCTGAACTTGGCTTCAAATTGTTGGATTGAGAAACTTTACGTGTTAGCATTATGCGTTTACTTTCAGAACCAAGTTCGAGTAATCTTTCCCTCTTTACCCCAATCGTCTCTATATTGATTTCTTGATTGTCTGATGTTTGAAGATCATCCTGCTGAAATCAATGAGATTTTACTTGTATTTATATAAAAAAATTAGGTTACATATATAATCTTTAATTGAGTGTACAAAAAAAAAAATATTACAACAATATATATATTAACATACATATTTTTTTTATATAAAAAATAAATATCTATATAACTTAAATAAATAAACAAAAGTTTATAAACAACAATATTAAACATGCAAATAAACGATAAACTATATGAGTGGCTTCGAGTTAGAAAGTTTATAATTAGCACAATATTTTACATTGTATATCATTTAACAAGATATATAACAATAATTACCTCAAAATTTTTCCAAAGACCACTCCATTGTTGATTTTTTGTCATCCAACCACGCTTCATCAATTCAAATATTGTTGGTTCCTTCCCAATTCCAACATCTAATAAAAATTTAAATAATTTCATATTAATATAAGTTCCATGGAAAGAAAGAAAATAACATAAACATAAAGTCAATTTATGAAAATATTACCATTTTTCTCCTATGTTCAGACATTGAAGCCGAGCCCCCTTGATACAATATTGTATTGGTGTTTGCATTTGCATTTCAACTCCGGTGATTTCTGACACTAATATCTTTAAATGATTTTGAATTCCATTCTTGTAGCATTGTTTTCCAATCTTCTTCTGTAATCCATTTCCTTTTCTCGTTGTTCAATTTGCCCTTTTTCTTTTTCTCATCACGTAACTTCACGAAGGTGTTTCTCATCCATCCTTCGGCTGCTGCTTTGAAGTACTTATAAAAATGACTTTCGTCTATAGAATCCCAGGTGAATTTCCTCTGTTTATGTAAAAATACAACATAAAATATTATAACCTATTGAAAAATAAATAATATTGACGAATTTTTAGCTTAATGACTTTAATTGACGAAATCATAATTGCTTGTGTTCGTTTGGAACCTTTTTAAATGAGATCCAAGGTCCATTAAACGAACTCTTGATGATTTCTCCTAAAGCGCTCTTGAAATCTCGATCGTACCAAAACACAAAATAATTTAAATGACACATTAAATGAATTCGCACTAATTCTTGAAATATTACTGTGTATTATGTTTATTAATTTTGAATACATAAATTAGTAAACTTACTCCATGTCATTTGGTCGAAGGTGGATTTGAGTGGATTTTTCCTGCTGTGGTCCGGATGTTTCATTTAAATTACTTTGTAATGGTTGAATGATTGGATTACCAGATGATGCAATCGGTTGCGGGGATAGTAATCTTTCTCTATTTTGAGAATAATTAGCCATTCCCATGTCATGGTCATTTGTAAGTGTCGATACTATATCTACATAATATTGAATATAATATTAGTTTATATGTATATAAAACAATATGTTAGAAAAAAAATGCATAATATATATCTATATTTGATATAATCTAATGTAATTTTATCATTTAAATTTTAATTTTACTATATAATATTACAATAACATTATGCAAAAAAAAATATGAGCTAACTTTAAAAAAAATATAATTTTTTATAAAATAAAATAAAAAAAAAAAGATCAATAATGAATCAATACTTGTCGTGTAATGATTTAAAACAAAAAAATAATAATATACAATTAAAATATATCATAACATAAATATAAGTACTTTTAAAATATATAATATTAACAAATATATTATGATTCATAGTAAATTAAAATTTAAAATCTTATCTGAAAAATAATATTACATAATAAATTTACAATTTATTATAAATTATTCTAAAATATTAATTTTAATAAAAATCAATTTTTATAAATTAAATAAAAATTAAATATAACTCAAAACGATTGTCTAAACATAAAATAAAATAAAATAATTAAAATAATCCAATACTAATTCCAACCCACTTTAAAACATAAGATAATTATGTGGATTAATTCCTAAATATCTTTAAATCAATTCTTTTCATCTTCCCCTACAGGCAGCCCTCAGGATTTTCTTCCCCAACCATCTTCTTCTTCCCAACCCTCCTTATCCACACCGCCGGACCACATTCCACTATTTATTCATCTTATCGAACACTATTTTCCCTAAATTCATCCCTAAATTCACTTTCTTCTTCCTAAGTTTTAGATATGAAATTGAAAAAGAAAGAGCGATAATACAACACGACAATAATTATTATATTCTACTGAGATCAACACAAACTCTATAATCAATCAAAATTAGGTAATAATCAATAATGTGGACAACAAAATTAAATAAAAAAAATTCTTAACAAAAGTGATTAAATTTACCATTAAAACCAGGAATTGCATAACATAAATCTTGGAACACATTGCTACCGATAACTGAAAAAAAATGAGAAATTAAAATCAAAACAGATTTATAGTATATAGATTGTAATCATCACATAAATATATATAAGGTTACCTTCCGACATTTTTGTAAAGAAATTTAATTAAGATTTTCGTTCTTGCCAGACATTTTAACCAGCAACTCTTCTCGGGAGTGGAGGGAATTGTTTGAGAATGCGCTCGAAGATAAAAAAAATTGAACGAGGAAATTTTAAAAAGTTTATGTGTGTTGATGTAATTTTTCAACAAAAATAAAGTAAAATTCAAAGATATAGAAAATATCCTTAAACTTGATTAATTAGTGCCTGAGATTAGGAATCTCTAAACACTGTAACGTACAGAAAATAAACTGGAAAATAAAAGACTGAAATTTAAAGTGGTGATCCCCAAATCTGACTTTGCTTTGTTGAAGTTGATTGAAGATGCCTTGCCAAATGATTATCCAAGCCTTTAAATATTCTCTGGGAAACCGTACCGAAAACCGTCACCCGAACGGTTACAACGTCTCCTTCCCAACCGTCTTCCAACCCTTCTCATGCTGACACGCGTCCCCAGCAGACCAAAATTATCCCTATATTTCACTCTTTGAGCCGACCACAAACCTTCCGCTCTTTTGGCCCGACTGCCAATCTACAATAGTATGGGTCCGACTGCCAATCCTCCCGACTTGAGATCTTTCCGTCTTGAGGACACCTCCCGACCTAAAAACCTTCCGACTTGAGGTCTTTCCGCCTTGAGGACTTCCCGACCTGAAAACCTTCCGACTTGAGGTCTTTCCGTCTTGAGGACCTACCGACCTGAGGTCCTTCCGTCCTGATGACTTTCCGTCTTGAGGACCTCCCGACCTGAAGACCTTCCGACCTGAGGTCCTTCCGTCTTGAGGACCTACCGACCTGAGGTCCTTCCGTCCTGATGACTTTCCGTCTTGAGGACCTCCCGACCTGAAGACCTTCCGACCTGAGGTCCTTCCGTCTTGAGGACCTACCGACCTGAGGTCCTTCCGTCCTGATGACTTTCCGTCTTGAGGACCTCCCGACCTGAAGACCTTCCGACCTGAGGTCCTTCCGTCTTGAGGACCTACCGACCTGAAGACCTTCCGACCTGAGGTCCTTCCGTCTTTAGGACCTACCGACCTAAGGTCCTTCCGACCTGAGGTCCTTCCTTAGTAATAAACCTATTTTCCTTGATTTCCTCATGGTGCCCTTCAGTCAGTTCAATCAACTCTATTGCCAGGCCCACTATTCTTTTTACCTTGGGCTTTTAACCTAATTCTAAATTTCGTACGTAACAATGTGAAAGAAGAGAAAGAAAATCTATTAATAGTGGAATCGTGGATGATGTTAGTGTGTTAATGACTTAATGTAATGTATTTGTTATAATTAATATATTTAACATATTTTATAACGCTATATTATGTATTTTTTATCCAGTAAATATAATTATATGAATTAAATATTTTTTAATAATTTTTTATATTTTGAATTGGTTCTTTATCTTATTAATATATTACCTACTTTATTAAATTTTTGGAATTTTATTAAATCATAACATAAAATCTAACAATCAAATTTATGTTTAATATTATACACTACAAGAAAAAATCATTTTTGTAACAAAATATTTGTGTTTCTAAATCTATTTTTTCCGTTACTAATGACATTAGAGACGGAATTAGGAATAAAATTACGTTAGCTACGTGAACTTTAGGGACGGAATTCCGTTACAAATATATTATTTTTTTTGTAGTGATATATACACATAGGGATAATAGGATAATTTTTTTTTTTCCAATTTCTTCTTATTTAATTAATATATCTACTGCACATGTATTTAATATTATTTAATTTATTCAATTATAACATAAAATTTAATAATGTATTTAACATTGTGAATTTTATTTATAGTATTAGATGTATTATATTAATAATTTGATACTTTCAACGTTACTATCCGACTAATAAACTAGTTATACCCTTTATTTAACTAATTATATATTATGTATTTTTATTATTATAACATAACATTTAATAACTCTATTTGATATTGTCATTTATATGCATAATAGTATAGACGTTATTTAATACATTATTATAATATATGTATTTTGGATAAAGTTTTATTTAAAATTCAAAATCTATATATAGATTAGAATTTAACGTTAAACACTCAACAAACTATTTAAAAAATATTATATATACTTTTTCTTGTGCATCGTTTCATTTTCACGCATCATTTTATTTTGAACACTGTCTGCTCGCGCATTATTCTTTGCAATCACAGGTAATCTATATATATTTCTACATCTACATACTTATACTCCATATCAATTATATTATCTTATTTAATAACTCGTGTCATTTTTATATCAATATTTTTCGTTTGTTACAAATACATAATTTTATTCTAAAGACGTATTTATTGAAATCAAAACCAAATAATCTAATTTTATTTTAATGTATTTTTATAATTTAATTTTAATAATTTTTGTTTCATAATAAATAAAAAATTATGATGATTGAAAAAATTAAATTTTTTATGCATTTATGATTTAATTGTAATATATATTTTAAAACAAATTTTTTATATATTTTTATAAATATACTTTAATTATTTAATTTTAATAAATAAAAAAACGAAGGTTATTGCAATTATAAAAGTAGGTTTTGATTATTTATTTATATTTGATGTTTTTATAATTTTTTGTTATTTGAATTTTCTGTTAACATTGTGTTTTTTTTTTTTTTATGTTATATTACAGATTATTTATAATCTTCATATTCACAGAGTCTAATCACGTAATGTATTCTTAATTTTTTTTTTCTATGTATATCTTTTTTATTAATGATACATGTTAATTGTTTTTTTTATTATTATTTATGAACTATTTTTTGTCTTTTTTTTTCCCAAAAAATAAATATTTATTACATTGTTCAGATGCATAATTATTTCTTTTTAAATGTAAAATACAAATTTATAAATACAGTTTAGTTATTTTGATTTTAATAATTTTAAATTTTTAATAAATAAAAATATGACTGTTATTGTATTAAACAATTTAACATATTTTTATAGTTTGATATAATATATATTTTTTAAATAATTAAAAAATGTATGGCTCGGACATTTATTTAAACAATATTTTCTGTTTTTGTTTATATAATTTTTTGCAAATATAATATTATTCTTGTGTGTCCATATGTAATATATATTTCATAAATTGAAAAATAATTTTTTTTTTAATTTTCTCTTAATATTGCGTATTTTTTGTTATATATATATACTGCAAATCATTTCTCATCTTTATATTTACCTACAGTTTGAACCAGGTAATATTTTTTTATTTTATTTTTATGTGCATCTTTTTAGTAATGATACATATTAATTATTATTATTATTTTTTGAAGTAGTTCTTTTTTTTTTCCCACCAAATAAATATATGTATTGCATCGTCTAAGTAGACATAACTATTTCTTTTTAAATATAAAATATAAAATATTGTAAAATTTATTTAAATAATTCATATATCTAATTTTAAATATTTTTGTAACAATCTTAAGTATTTTTTAATAAAATCATAAAAGTACATTTATGTAATATTATACCAAAAATTTGCATTCTCATATATATGATTATTATTATAGCAAAATTTGTGTCATGTCTAATAAATTTATAGAAAATTATACTTTTATATCATAAAACACACAAAGTGAAGACATTATATTTTTATCGAAAAATTTATTATATTAAAATATTATTTAAATGAGAATTAATCAAACTAAACCAAACAAACTCAACGGAAATTTTAGATTTGTTAAATATACAGTAGTTATAAATAATAAACATTAAAAATAAAAGATTGATTCATATCTACCCATTATAAATACTTTAAATATATTAATAAAGTTACTATATAAAATAATAAGTAATTAACAAATCAAATATAATAATTAATAAAAATAATTTAAGTATCTAAAATTTATATTTTCTTAAAGTGTATATATGTTTATATATATATGTAAAATTTGTAAAAGTAAACTGTTATTGTTAAAAATTGCTAATGGTAATTTTTTATATGTGTATGGTAATTAATTTATTTTAGATTTATATATCATACACAAAAGTTTTTAAGTGTAATTATATATAAAAGAAAGATGAATTTTAATTACCCATGATACATATTTAAAAAGTAATTTTTTAGAATGTATATTATTATTGATTATTATTATTTTCATTATGTTGTATCACATTATATTTAATTGCTCAGCATATTCTATGTGTTCGATTTATTTTATTGCATTTAGATTGGTTTATGCACATTAGCTCGAAAAAAAATAAATTAATAATATCTATAGAAATATAAACTTATACATGTTAATTAATTTTTATATTGTTCATCTTATTATTATTGTTTTTATTTTCAATCTTTTAATATTCTGTTATATTTTTGTGTCAATATGTATATGTATGTATATATATAGATCAGAACTCAATATGTCTCAAAGAACAAGAGTATGGATGTATAATAAAAATTTGTAGAAAAACAAGTAGCATATATGGATCGAGATTGTATTAGGTATTCTTGTCACAAATGCAGAAACCAAAAATATATTGCCCCGGAAGAAGTTAAAGTGCACCTATATATGAAGGGATTCATAGAAAATTATTATAATTGGATATATCAAGGAGAACCATAAAAGAATGATAGTCCACCAAGAAATTTTGTCCTTAATGATCGACTGGAGACACCATTAAGACATTATCATCACTCAAATTGGGAACAAAGAATGTTGCATGACATTATTGGGGCGCCAATGAACATAGATCAAACTAATATAGTAGATGGTCGGAGAGATACATGTTTGAATGGAGATGAATCCTCTAGAGATGTTAGACTTGAACAGTCTAACAATTATGCACATTTGAACAAGTTCAAATATGTTCTACGTGCAGCTAATCATCCTTTGTGGAATGGTTGTGAGACACATTCTCAATTATCTGCAGTTGCACGCTTAGTGAGCATAAAGGCTGATTATGATATGCCACAAAATTGCTTCAATGATTTGTTGCAAATTATTGGTGAAATATTGCCCTCGGATCATAAGTTGCCATCGAATTGTTTATGCAACAAAGAAAATGATACGTGAGCTGCGGTTACCACTTATTAAAATTGATTGCTGCAAAAATGGTTGTATGTTGTTTTGGAAAGAAGATGAGTTAATGCACCGTTGCGAATTTTGTGGGCATTCATGTTATAAAGCGCCCAAAGGAAATAAGCCTCGACGGAAGAAGGTTCCTTTTGCACGATTGAGATATTTACCATTAACCCCTAGATTGCAGAGGTTATATGCTTCTAAAAAGACGGCATAACATATGACGTGACATTTCACACATGATACTGAAAATGGTTACATGTGTCACCCCTCTGATGGTGAAGCATGGAAACATTTTGATCGTGTGCATACGAAATTTTCACTTGAGGCAAGAACTGTTCAGCTAGGATTATGTGCGGATGGCTTTTGTCCGAATGGATCATATGGAAAACAATATTCTTGTTGGCCTATTATTGTCACACCTTATAACTTACCTCCAAGTATGTATATGAAGAGTGAATATATGTTTTTGTCGTTGATAATTCCCGGCCCTACAAATCCAAAAGGTAAAATTGATGTCTATTTGCAACCTTTAATTGAAGAGTTGAAAAAGTTGTGGGAGATAGGAGAAATAACATACGCCGTTTTTAAAAAGACATATTTTCAAATGAGAGCTTCACTTATGTGGACAATTAATAACTTTCCAGCATATGGTATGCTTTCTTCTTGGAGTACAGCTGGGCTTATGAGTTGTCCAATATGTATGGAAGATACTCGAACATTTTACTTAGAACACGGAAAAAAGGTTAGTCACTTTGATTGCCATCGATGATTCTTACCCTTTGATCATGAGTATCGACGTGATAAGAAATCCTTCAAAAGAGGTTTAATTGAAAATACATCTCCACCTCATAGGCGAGATGGAGATGAAATTTGGAACCAAGTATGTCAATTTAATAGTGTCACAGATGATCCTATTGGAAAGCCCCATGGATATGCTACTAATCATAAGTGGACCCAGAGAAGTATTTTTTGGGATTTACCGTATTGGAAAACTTATTTGATTCGAAATAACCTTGATGTGATGCATATCGAAAAGAATGTGTTTGATAATATCTTTTATACTGTCATGGGAATCAAAGGAAAAAGTAGGGATAACCTCAGTGCTCAAAAGGATATCCAAGTTCTATGCGACCAACCAAAGCTTACTGTGAATCTAGATACAGGTACTATGCTTAAAGCAATATACACATTAAGTCGAGAACAAAGGAAGAAGATATGTCAATGGATTAAGACATTGAAATTCCCTGACGGATATGCTTCTGATATCGGCAGATGTGTTGATGTAAATGAACTCAACTTGAGCGGTATGAAAAGTCATGACTGTCATATATTTATGGAGAGGTTGATTCCGATTACATTCAAGAATATGCTTCCAGATTACGTATGGAGTGCCATTGTAGAGGTTAGTCTATTTTTCCAGCAATTGTGCAGTCCTATATTGAAGAAAGAATATGTGAAAGAGCTGGACGAAAAACTCCATTAATAATTTGCAATCTTGAGAAGATATTTCCACTAAGATTTTTTGATTCAATGGAGCATCTTATGGTTCATTCACCATATGAGGCACATGTAGGAGGACCTGTGCAATATCGATGGATGTATCCTTTTGAAAGGTATGTTAATATTGTAAATAAAAATTTTTATAATTATGCTATTTGTAAATTATTTTAATATTTTAATATTTATTTTGAAGGTTTTTGCTTGATTTGAAAAACAAAGCGATGAATAAGACATCTATTGAAGCCTCTATATACGAAGTATATTTAGTGGAGGAAGTTGCAACATTTGCATCGTATTATTTTGATTCTGGCATTAACACAAAACATGTTTGCAATAGTAGGAACAACAAGGGTGTTGAGAAAGTCTTGGATTTAAGTTTCTCAATTTTCAATCAACCTGGCCGTTCGGATGGTAAGACATGACTTCGATATCTTAGCTCACAAGAACGGCATGCTATTGGGACATATATATATATTATTAAATTGCCCTGAAGTGGAGCCATACTTTAGGTAATTTTATATTATATTTAAATTTTTTAAAAGTGATCCTTTTAAGGTAAATTTATTCATTTATACTAAGATTTCTCATCTAAAATTTTGACATTGTTGATGTAGTCTATTCAAAAATAAAATGAATGATCTTTATAATAATGAGAGGGTGGAGTTGATACACTTGTGTGGAAGCACTTTGTAAATTGGTTTAAATTATATGTAAGTTATTAGCATCTTGTTTTAATATGAACATTATACATGTATATATATTTTTTTTACATATGAATTTTTATATTTCAGATCCAAGATGCTCGGAATTGTATAGATGATCATTTGTTGAAAACACTAGCATGGGGTATATTGAATAAATTGACAACATTTGAAGCATATTACGTCAATGGCTTCAATTTTCATACAGTGCAATATGCTGAGGGTAACCAGACTATGAACTATGGGATATGCGTGCGATCTTGCAATTATTCATCTGTTGAAGACGACTTCTATGGTCAATTGGAAGAAATAATACAGGTGGACGTTTTAGAAGGTCCTGAAATGCACGTTGTTTTGTTTAAATGCAAATGGGCTGATCCTATTCATGGACAACGAGTGCATGCTAAATATAATTTTGTGGATGTGAATTTTAGACGATGGTATCGATCAGTTGAAAAATATATTTTGGCTCAACAAGCCGTTCAGGTATACTACATTTGTTATCCAAGTATGAGTAGGGAAAGAGATGATTGGCTCGCTGTGTGCAAAATTAAGGCACGACATAAGATAGAACAAAAGTGGATTAATATTCCATTTCAGCCGGATGAAACTATTATGCGAGAGTTCACCACATTGATAGAAGTGCCATTACTTTATGACTCAGAAGGTATTTCTTAATCTCATTTATCATGATCGATTGGTTAACATGTTGCTAACCGTATTCTATATTTTGTGACTTAGGACAAGACTCAAATGAAATGATTGACAGTGAAGAAAATGAAGATATTATTCAAAGTTGAAGAAATGAATGGTAATGAAGAAAATGAGTATGATGATGTTTTTAACAGTGATGATGATGATGATGATGATGATGATGATGACGACGACGACGACGACGACGACGATGATTATTAGTGTGGCTTTTAATCATATCCAATTAAAGATATTTGCTCGTTGAGGCATTTTGACTATTTTTTGATCGTTGAAGACGTTGTTTTTGAGAACTTCTCTTGATTAGTGGAATTGCTATTGCCATTCTCCGTGGATGTACGGATTTATCCCGAACCACGTAATTTGTTTTTTTTTTTTTTTTTTTTTTTTTTTCTGTATTACTTTTATATTAAAATTTTATTATATTTTGTCCATCAATTTCACAAATATTTAGAATTTTTGTAATATTGATGTATATAAATATCTAATTTAAATCCCACGTATTACATTAGAGGGAATGATATATATATTACATCATACATGTCAAATTTATTTCATCTATATTATAAAATTTGATAAATATTTAATTGATATATTTTATTGATTTCTATAGTTATTAATGACTATTAATGTTATGTCATACAAATAACTATCAAAATTTAAATTATTCTTTAATTATAACTATTTTATTTTTCTAATAAACCTATTAATTAATTGTATTTTCATAATATATAATTTTAAATTTTGGCACATTTGTCTTTCTAACCATATATTAAAAAATTAATAATATTGTTTTTTATGGGTCATTAAAAATAGTTCTATCAAATGAAAATTTTTTTCACAATATTTGATATGAATATATATATATATATTATGATTATTTAGATATATGTGACAAAAAGTAAGGCAAATTTGCCATGGAAGTATTTTGAAGCTAAATTGCTTCAATATTTTCCATGGAAAAAATTTATTGCTATTTTTGCTATGGAAATAGATATGAATAATAAAGGGTTTAGTTAAAATTTTATATAGGATGTCTTTACTTTAGTTTTGAATAATAAAAAATTTTAAATTTGAATATCTTTTATTTGATATGAATAGATGTTATGTGATACTTTGAACATAAATTAATTTTTAGTAAAAGCAAAAAATATTAAAAAAATTCTAACGAAATAGTTAGCAAAAAGAAACAATTTTTAATAATTTTTTAAGTATATGTTTTTTAATAAAATATACTTGTGGATTAAAAAAAAAATCTAAATAAATATTGAAATATGTAGTTGATATTGTTGTAATTTTTTATTTTGTAAAATATTTAAAATATGACATTTGAAATAATAAAATTATCTTACCCCCCTTTGGTCTAGTCCTGGTTCCAACACTTGAAAAGTGAATAAATCATAATAGTCATGACAAGATTAATTTTAAGGATTGTGTTATCAGTTTGGAAGATTAACTTGCCAAACTTTGTCAACCTCTCTCTCCAAGTGATGGAACTAGCTTCCGGATTCCAGAGAGAGTAAAATTATTATATTATTTTTATTTTTTTATTATTTAATTTTAATTTTATATTTTGAACTGTTAATTTTCAAATAGTTTATTTGAACCGATAATTTGGTCTATTTATGTATGAAAAAAGTTATAAGAACCTACTCATCAGTTCGCTACTATTAATTCAACCCCACTCTTTTTTTTTAATTTTTTTTTTTAAGTTTTGAACTATAGTAAAATTATGAAAAAGAAGTAAATAAATGAAAAGAAGAAAAAATAGAAAAAAAAATTATATATGGTAAAATTTTATTAACATTTAGAATAGAAAAGATATTTTTTATATAAAATATGTATAGTTAAAATTATTATATAATATTATAAATTAAAATAATAATTTAGAGATAAAATAGAGTAAAAATTTTGAATTAGAGGAGGAAAAATTACTAATTAGATTTAAAAAAAAATTACTTTAATTCTTAAAAATGAAATAAAAAAATTTGGGGAGACAATTGCAGCTTAGGATCCTTACGGGGTCCGTCCATGTCCACTACAAGAAAAAAAATAATTTTTGTAACAACTTTTTTGTCACTAAATCAATTTTTTCCGTTACTAATGACATTAGAGACGGAATTAGGAATGAAATTACGTTAGCTACGTGAAATTTAGAGACGAAATTCCGTTACAAATATATTATTTTTTTTGTAGTGGTCTCTCTCTTTGATCTTGTCCTTTTTTGTTTATGCTCGAAATTATGTAAAATATGCACAGTTCATTTAAAATTATTTAAAGAGTCAAAGTCATCATTTTTTTCATGATGTATGATCGTTTTTGGACATCGAGGTTGTTTAGGCTTCAAATCAATTTTATTTTTATTTTTTATTTTTCGGGCCTTTTTACTATTTTTGCAATTATTTTTTCTTTAGGACTTTAGGGTTTCCAACTATATATATATTTGTAATTAATTTTTGGTTGAATAAAAAATTTCAATCCTTATGATGATTATTCTCTTGCTCAGCTATGTATCGAACTCAGAAGAAATTATTTGGGGTTTTTTTTTTGTTTTGTTTTTTCAATCTAATTTTTTTAGTTCAATATTGTATCGAGCAAGAATACAATTTTTTGGTAAAGCATAATGATCATTTTGTCTTAGTATATGCTGAAAGAGAACTGATTTAACATGAGACATATGTGTTGATCAAATTTTGAGATGATAAAGTTAGAGAATGTTTATTATTTGTGCTTAATTAAGGTGTTAAGTTATAGAACAAAGTACTTGTGACTGATGTTAATAATAATAATCATAACAGAAGTAAAATTCATTAGTAGCACTACAAATTTATTTCGTAGATGTGCAAGTAGTACGGAGTTTTATTGAGTTTGCAGCAATATAATCCGGAGAGACATACATGATATATATATATATATGTGTGTGTGTGTCTCTAGACTGATCAGCAGCGGCATGCATACAATACAAGCACACTTATTATTCGACTTATAACCATCTATATATATCTTTTAGGACATTGATCAATTAAGCGTAGAGATCAGAAACCCTAATTCAATTTAATTTAATTAATCGATCAAAGCGATCTTCAGCGAGGACACTTGATGTGGAGATCTCTGATAATGGCGATGGCGAGATGACGATAGGCCTCCTGCGTGAGATGTATGCCATCCCAATGAATGTGGTTGTCTGGATTAGGGCAGAGCGGTGCGCTTTTGCTGTTCCCACAAAACAGACGACCTGTGGGATTGAATATGGGGTCTCCTCCGCAGCAAGCTTTCATCAATGTCGTCTTATTGAACCCTATTTAATTTATATACAAACAGACATCCATCAATAAAGACATGGCATGATCATACAAGTAATTAATTAATGATCATTTATATATATATATATACAATAGATCGATATTGAAATGATTTTTACAGGGTGAGGGTACTAGTATGTACATACCAAGCTGAGGTCCATTGTGGAGGAGTGTGTCGAAGTCACGGTACAGATCAACATATTGTATATTGGCTTGAGGAAACTCTTTCCTGAGTTGGACTATATCTCTGAGCAGATGAGCATTTCGAGTGGCGATCAGTTCATTCAAGTTTTTCACACATCCTCGTGCATCATATCTTGTAAAAAGATGTTTGTGAGCATTGGCCCGAACAAATGGAAAGCATCCCAAAGGAAAAAGTCCCGGAATTATAAGTTGGTGCGCACCGGCAAGAATCACCTCCTATATATATATATATATATACATACGTACAGATACAAAAATGAAGAATGTCCTTATTAATTTCAAAGGGGAGATTATTAATTAAGATTGATTCCAAATGAATTCGAACAAGAATTAATGTGATTATTGATATAGAAATTCATTACTCTTGCGGTTTTGATGATGACGTGATTGACCAATGGAGAGAACCTTCTAATCGTATCAATGGGCTTCCCTTCGCCGTAGGGGTATGCAATGTCATTGTAACCGATTTCACCCACAAAAACGAGGCTATTGTGAAGCTTGCGCCGACATTCTGTCCATGCATACATAATGCTTGATGTTTATATATATCTAGTTCAAAAATATGTATAGTCACAACTATATATATATATATACCTCTTGGAGTTACACAAAAGGTTGCGAGATGCCTCTTAAACAGCCGTAATTGAGTTTGAATCGAAGGAATAGGCCTCGTGTAAATGCCATGGGAGGCGTAAAACTTAGGGCCAAGCGCCGTGCTTCCGGCCACAGCAAAATTACTTCCATTCTTAGACGAAGCAGTTCTGTCCATATGAGGGTTCAAGAGGGGAAGCCCGAGAGACATAGCTGTCACACAATTATTCCATTTGGTTAACTAGAACAAATTAACCTATATATCTATTAAATAAATGATCATGTTTAAGCTAAGCTACTAATTAAAAATATGCATACGGAAAGACTTAATTAACAATACCTATATAGTCTATCATAAGCCGACCATCGGACCAGCGACCAGTGGGGTGCCCCGGAAAAGTTTTACCGTAAGGGGAGCGAGTCGCGGGGTTCAGAGGCATTAGTCGCTTCAAATTTCCGGTATCGGAAATGGAGTCTCCGAGCTGATATATCGAGTCTATAGGACATTTTATTCGTCGACTCGGATCGATTCTTCCTTGGACTACATATATGGAGGAATTGCAAACGATGATCGCTAGGAATGCTAAGATGGAAAGTATGTTGTTGCCAAAGCTTGATTCTTGCCCCATTATATTTCTATTCAGGTTTTGTGTTTTTTGGTTGATGAGGTGAAAGATTGATGTTCACCTTTCTTATTTATAGGCAGATATTGAAGATATCATCAATATAATATCGTCCTTGTATAATAATTATTATTGAGTTCGGGTCACGTCGAGTCTTGATCTTAAATGATCGATGCACTAATTACTATACTCTCTAGATGATCTCCTCGTACAATATTAATTTATTCGATCGACACATTGTCAAGACATGAATGAGATTGGGGATTCATTGTAAATCATGAACATGTGATGTGTGTTTTGTTTTACTACCTCGGGATCTTTTCGTATTTTACAATTCTTTTTATTTTAGACTTTAGAATTTTCAACTTTGTAAATACATAACTTTTCATTTTATAAATTATGATTTTGCTTGAATTAACAATATTTAATTTTTGATTGACAAGCATTCTCTTGTTTAAGTGTCTTTATCCATCCGTATATTGACATCAAGTCAAACACACTATACCGACGGAGAGAATGTAATTGAAATTGTTAGAATAAGAAACTTAAATTCTTTAAGAATCCGTGCACATTTATAGCGACATACAAATCGTCTAAATATATTTTCACATAAATGATAGGCATTGTTGGCTTAATTAAACAAGCTTAAGGAAAATTATTTTTTACCCATCACATTAGTTCTCAATCAAATTTGAATCTATGGGTTTTGCATATAATCGACGTAGTGTTAATTAAACCATTGCTTGTGTTGGATGGATTGTAATTTGTATAGCCACACAAATTAACCTCCAAGGGCTACTTCCCTAATCATAAGGTTTTATAGAATGTCCCTCACTCGTACTATTACTTACAATGAACTAATTATGACCTTATTAAGGATTCATTAATCATTAGTAGCTTTTAGATTCCCTTTGTACCCTAATATAATAGAGATCTTTACGGACACGTGCGGTTTAGCAGGAATAGAGTGAGCAATTAGTCAAGATTTCTAACTAAGAACGGATTTATATATTAAAATGTTAGTCCATTATTAATATTAAATTTTTTATTTTAAATTATAGTTTATACTACTTTGTTCGGCTCTAAGAGTCTCATTTATTCTTATTTTTTTTCGTATTGATCTTTGAATATTAATTATTATATAAAAACGTAATACAAATCAAAGATAAATAACAAAAATACTTCTATTAGTGTTTTATAATACTATTACAATGACATTTGTTCAAAAAATTATACAAATATAATGATATTTTTAATGTTAAGTACAATGACGCAAAAGGTAAACAAGACCCTTATAGCCGGACGGAAGGAGCATTTTTTATTCTTTGTAATTATACAATGTAATTTTAATTTTAAAACTAAATTTTAAACTCTGATAATATATATTTTTATCTCTTCTTCTTTACCACGCGACACTTTATCTTTCCAAATTCAATTATCACCTACATGGCTACACCTCTCTCTTTTACGTCCATAGTGCCACACCCACCCACCCAGATCAAGCCCGCCTCCCCCTTTCTCTTTCTCCCTCCCTCAGTCATTTTTCGCTCTTCGAATCTTCAAACACCACCGTGAAGCGCCATGGATCCGTCTTCCATCTTCTTCTCCAAAATTGACCCAGTTAGATTGCCGCCTTCAATCTCTTATCCAGCCGATGCCAATATCGATGATATTATTTTGAAATAACATTTAAGCGTATGTTTATAAGGTCTAAAATTTATTTTTACTCAGGACCAAAAAAGTTCGAGACGACCCCGGGCTATTTTTTAGGACTAAGCGCCAAAATTCCCCCCAAATTTAGTCTTTTTCTACTGCATTCTTTTTTTTTTATTATTTAATTTTTTAAAATTATTTGAATATAGTATTTTATGAGAGAAAAAATTTATACTTTTATGAAGAATGATGATGATTGCTAGTAAATAGACCGAAATTAAACTCTAAAAGAATACATACTTGAGAAATTTCATAACTGATACTATCTCCGTCCGGCTCTAAGGGTTTTATTTACTTTTTGCATGTTGAACTTTGAATATTAATTATTATATCAAAATGTAATACAAATTAAAAAAAAATTAAAAAATACTTTCATTAGTGTCTTATAATACTATTAGAAGGATATTTTTACAAAAAAATTATACAAATATAAAAATATTTTTAATGTTAAGTGCAATGACAAAAAAAGTAAATATGATCCTTAGATACGGAGAAAGAGTACAATATTAATATTAATACACTTGCCTAATTAATGTAGGGTCATTTCCCACGTATTAACGGAATTTATAACACAAACTCTTTGTAAAGATGTGCAACTTTTCAATTTCTTAATAATCAAATTGTTTTTGAATTTAAATAATTAATTAAATTTAAATACTATAATTTTGAATTCAAGAATAGTAAAATTACATTCAAATTAATGTAAAAAATATTGAATTCGGTATAGGAGTATTTGTTTGTTTGTGGTTTGAAATTGATTTGAAATGAGATGTTAGATTTGAGTTTTTGTTTAAATAGTATTTTGATTTGATGTTTTGTAAAGAATTAATAATATATTTTTATTAAAAACTATGCGGAATAAATAATATTTATTTAAGTTTAAAGTAAAAAAAAAAAAAAAAAGGAACTTTTATTACTCAAATTATCGAGTTTGATTTTTTTTTCAAGTTAAATTCAAAACAATTTGATTATTAAGAAATTGAAAAGTTGCACATCTTTACAAAGAGTTTGTGTTATAAATTCCGTTAATACGTGGGAAATGACCCTACATTAATTAGGCAAGTGTATTAATATTAATATTGTACTCTTTCTCCGTATCTAAGGATCATATTTACTTTTTTTTGTCATTGCACTTAACATTAAAAATATTTTTATATTTGTATAATTTTTTTGTAAAAATATCCTTCTAATAGTATTATAAGACACTAATGAAAGTATTTTTTAATTTTTTTTTAATTTGTATTACATTTTGATATAATAATTAATATTCAAAGTTCAACATGCAAAAAGTAAATAAAACCCTTAGAGCCGGACGGAGATAGTATCTGTTATGAAATTTCTCAAGTATGTATTCTTTTAGAGTTTAATTTCGGTCTATTTACTAGCAATCATCATCATTCTTCATAAAAGTATAAATTTTTTCTCTCATAAAATACTATATTCAAATAATTTTAAAAAATTAAATAATAAAAAAAAAAGAATGCAGTAGAAAAAGACTAAATTTGGGGGGAATTTTGGCGCTTAGTCCTAAAAAATAGCCCGGGGTCGTCTCGAACTTTTTTGGTCCTGAGTAAAAATAAATTTTAGACCTTATAAACATACGCTTAAATGTTATTTCAAAATAATATCATCGATATTGGCATCGGCTGGATAAGAGATTGAAGGCGGCAATCTAACTGGGTCAATTTTGGAGAAGAAGATGGAAGACGGATCCATGGCGCTTCACGGTGGTGTTTGAAGATTCGAAGAGCGAAAAATGACTGAGGGAGGGAGAAAGAGAAAGGGGGAGGCGGGCTTGATCTGGGTGGGTGGGTGTGGCACTATGGACGTAAAAGAGAGAGGTGTAGCCATGTAGGTGATAATTGAATTTGGAAAGATAAAGTGTCGCGTGGTAAAGAAGAAGAGATAAAAATATATATTATCAGAGTTTAAAATTTAGTTTTAAAATTAAAATTACATTGTATAATTACAAAGAATAAAAAATGCTCCTTCCGTCCGGCTATAAGGGTCTTGTTTACCTTTTGCGTCATTGTACTTAACATTAAAAATATCATTATATTTGTATAATTTTTTGAACAAATGTCATTGTAATAGTATTATAAAACACTAATAGAAGTATTTTTGTTATTTATCTTTGATTTGTATTACGTTTTTATATAATAATTAATATTCAAAGATCAATACGAAAAAAAATAAGAATAAATGAGACTCTTAGAGCCGAACAAAGTAGTATAAACTATAATTTAAAATAAAAAATTTAATATTAATAATGGACTAACATTTTAATATATAAATCCGTTCTTAGTTAGAAATCTTGACTAATTGCTCACTCTATTCCTGCTAAACCGCACGTGTCCGTAAAGATCTCTATTATATTAGGGTACAAAGGGAATCTAAAAGCTACTAATGATTAATGAATCCTTAATAAGGTCATAATTAGTTCATTGTAAGTAATAGTACGAGTGAGGGACATTCTATAAAACCTTATGATTAGGGAAGTAGCCCTTGGAGGTTAATTTGTGTGGCTATACAAATTACAATCCATCCAACACAAGCAATGGTTTAATTAACACTACGTCGATTATATGCAAAACCCATAGATTCAAATTTGATTGAGAACTAATGTGATGGGTAAAAAATAATTTTCCTTAAGCTTGTTTAATTAAGCCAACAATGCCTATCATTTATGTGAAAATATATTTAGACGATTTGTATGTCGCTATAAATGTGCACGGATTCTTAAAGAATTTAAGTTTCTTATTCTAACAATTTCAATTACATTCTCTCCGTCGGTATAGTGTGTTTGACTTGATGTCAATATACGGATGGATAAAGACACTTAAACAAGAGAATGCTTGTCAATCAAAAATTAAATATTGTTAATTCAAGCAAAATCATAATTTATAAAATGAAAAGTTATGTATTTACAAAGTTGAAAATTCTAAAGTCTAAAATAAAAAGAATTGTAAAATACGAAAAGATCCCGAGGTAGTAAAACAAAACACACATCACATGTTCATGATTTACAATGAATCCCCAATCTCATTCATGTCTTGACAATGTGTCGATCGAATAAATTAATATTGTACGAGGAGATCATCTAGAGAGTATAGTAATTAGTGCATCGATCATTTAAGATCAAGACTCGACGTGACCCGAACTCAATAATAATTATTATACAAGGACGATATTATATTGATGATATCTTCAATATCTGCCTATAAATAAGAAAGGTGAACATCAATCTTTCACCTCATCAACCAAAAAACACAAAACCTGAATAGAAATATAATGGGGCAAGAATCAAGCTTTGGCAACAACATACTTTCCATCTTAGCATTCCTAGCGATCATCGTTTGCAATTCCTCCATATATGTAGTCCAAGGAAGAATCGATCCGAGTCGACGAATAAAATGTCCTATAGACTCGATATATCAGCTCGGAGACTCCATTTCCGATACCGGAAATTTGAAGCGACTAATGCCTCTGAACCCCGCGACTCGCTCCCCTTACGGTAAAACTTTTCCGGGGCACCCCACTGGTCGCTGGTCCGATGGTCGGCTTATGATAGACTATATAGGTATTGTTAATTAAGTCTTTCCGTATGCATATTTTTAATTAGTAGCTTAGCTTAAACATGATCATTTATTTAATAGATATATAGGTTAATTTGTTCTAGTTAACCAAATGGAATAATTGTGTGACAGCTATGTCTCTCGGGCTTCCCCTCTTGAACCCTCATATGGACAGAACTGCTTCGTCTAAGAATGGAAGTAATTTTGCTGTGGCCGGAAGCACGGCGCTTGGCCCTAAGTTTTACGCCTCCCATGGCATTTACACGAGGCCTATTCCTTCGATTCAAACTCAATTACGGCTGTTTAAGAGGCATCTCGCAACCTTTTGTGTAACTCCAAGAGGTATATATATATATATAGTTGTGACTATACATATTTTTGAACTAGATATATATAAACATCAAGCATTATGTATGCATGGACAGAATGTCGGCGCAAGCTTCACAATAGCCTCGTTTTTGTGGGTGAAATCGGTTACAATGACATTGCATACCCCTACGGCGAAGGGAAGCCCATTGATACGATTAGAAGGTTCTCTCCATTGGTCAATCACGTCATCATCAAAACCGCAAGAGTAATGAATTTCTATATCAATAATCACATTAATTCTTGTTCGAATTCATTTGGAATCAATCTTAATTAATAATCTCCCCTTTGAAATTAATAAGGACATTCTTCATTTTTGTATCTGTACGTATGTATATATATATATATATATAGGAGGTGATTCTTGCCGGTGCGCACCAACTTATAATTCCGGGACTTTTTCCTTTGGGATGCTTTCCATTTGTTCGGGCCAATGCTCACAAACATCTTTTTACAAGATATGATGCACGAGGATGTGTGAAAAACTTGAATGAACTGATCGCCACTCGAAATGCTCATCTGCTCAGAGATATAGTCCAACTCAGGAAAGAGTTTCCTCAAGCCAATATACAATATGTTGATCTGTACCGTGACTTCGACACACTCCTCCACAATGGACCTCAGCTTGGTATGTACATACTAGTACCCTCACCCTGTAAAAATCATTTCAATATCGATCTATTGTATATATATATATATAAATGATCATTAATTAATTACTTGTATGATCATGCCATGTCTTTATTGATGGATGTCTGTTTGTATATAAATTAAATAGGGTTCAATAAGACGACATTGATGAAAGCTTGCTGCGGAGGAGACCCCATATTCAATCCCACAGGTCGTCTGTTTTGTGGGAACAGCAAAAGCGCACCGCTCTGCCCTAATCCAGACAACCACATTCATTGGGATGGCATACATCTCACGCAGGAGGCCTATCGTCATCTCGCCATCGCCATTATCAGAGATCTCCACATCAAGTGTCCTCGCTGAAGATCGCTTTGATCGATTAATTAAATTAAATTGAATTAGGGTTTCTGATCTCTACGCTTAATTGATCAATGTCCTAAAAGATATATATAGATGGTTATAAGTCGAATAATAAGTGTGCTTGTATTGTATGCATGCCGCTGCTGATCAGTCTAGAGACACACACACACATATATATATATATATCATGTATGTCTCTCCGGATTATATTGCTGCAAACTCAATAAAACTCCGTACTACTTGCACATCTACGAAATAAATTTGTAGTGCTACTAATGAATTTTACTTCTGTTATGATTATTATTATTAACATCAGTCACAAGTACTTTGTTCTATAACTTAACACCTTAATTAAGCACAAATAATAAACATTCTCTAACTTTATCATCTCAAAATTTGATCAACACATATGTCTCATGTTAAATCAGTTCTCTTTCAGCATATACTAAGACAAAATGATCATTATGCTTTACCAAAAAATTGTATTCTTGCTCGATACAATATTGAACTAAAAAAATTAGATTGAAAAAAAAAAACAAAAAAACGAGTTGCAGTCGTCTCTTCATGAAAATGTGAGGAGCCCACTGGTTGGAGGAAAATGTGAGACAAACAGACTGATCCCAACACCAGAGACTCTTCAACTCACTGAGGAAGAGAGAAGCAGCAGCCGGCCTTGTCGATGTCCACCAACTTCATCGGGGAGCATATCAGAGATGAGTAGCAGTCGTCTCTTCATGACTCAACCCTGTTAGTATCCAAATATGTACGGACATGATTCAATTAGCCCTTTGGAATGAAATGGCTTGGTTGCGGGATGGGGAGGCTAGGAAGACCAAAGCACTAATTTGACTGTCTTCCCCTCAATTGCAATATAGACATGTTTCTATTTGATAACACTAATTTTGGGCATATTTTTCTAATGATTTGTATAAGCACATCTTGCGATTTTTAGACTAAAATTGTCAAAATCTATGCTAAAATGCCGTGGTAATTATGTGTTGTGTCTTTCTTGTGCGAATTAATGTGCCTTGGTATTTTGATGTGTCATATGCGAAAATTGATACAATCAAGCATTTTGGAAAGAAGTAAAATGGCGCGTGCGAAAACAAAAATGCGAGCCAGGTCAATTGATGGTTGGTCGCGATTTGGAAAGAAATTGAGATGTGAAATTGGGCAAGTTCAATTGTCTATTTTTAAAAGAATGCTGAATTGATAAAGATCTAAGTCTCAATTCTTGTCAAAGCCATCTTGGCCGTCGATTAGAAATTAGCACATGCAGGATTGGATGGTTGAGTGTTAATTTGCCAACTGTCAATGACATCGCTACCTTTTAGAAGCTTGGCCGATGCCTAAAAATAGGACTTAACTCAGAGCTCATTTATCAAGATTTCATAATATGAAATTTGTATTTTCTTGGATCTGGAGTGGTTTTTGGATGAAAGCATGAATTGTATTTGTGGGTTTCATTTATCAACAATTTTCCGGTGGACCTGAAGGCTCTCGAAGAAGCAATATACAGAGTTTACGAAGATCCTCTATGGATGTCTGCCAGGCCGCAGTATCAACATCCATTTACGGATCGAGTTGTGGAAGAACACCTGCTGCGGAGATATGTCCGGATCACGGAATTTACTTTTTTCTCAGGATAAGATTTCATATCCACTATTGAACATGTGAGCCGTTTTACGGCTCAGTGTGGCGAGGAATACAATAATAATGATTAGTATAAATTATTGTTTTTTTCGTTGTCACTAAGAGAGCCAATGTTTAGTTGGTACGCCACTCTATGACGCAACTCAGTGCATAATTGTGCGAAGCTAGAACAGCATTTCATGAGCGATTATATAGTCTGCTACCCGAGGTGATGATTACATATTTGACCAACCTATGAAGAAGGTGGATGAGTTAATGGAATAGTTTTGTTGATATATATATTGATATATATTGTATATATTTAGATATATATATCCCTGCCTAATATATATCTTGTATATATATAATATTGTACCTTAATTGTAAAGTGTGAAATATAGTTTATTCCATTAATCCTAATATGGTATTAGAGCTATGATTTTTCCTGATCAAATCGAAACAATCCACGCGTTCCAGATCACCTCTTTCCGACCATCGCCGACCGTCACCACCACCACCACCGTGTTCGCCGCCACGAGACCGGTCGGAATCCGGAGCAGCTCGGCCAACGGCGGCGCGTGAACCTCACACGCGCCCGACGAGATTTTTGGCCGAACGCCTTGCCGGTGCGTGGAGGCGCGTGCGGCGGCCGTTGGTGGCGATCTTTGCGCCGCCGTGTTCGGAATTTAATTTCCTCCACGATGGTATACTCACTTCTTCCGTTTGAGCAGTTTTTGTATCCGTCTGATTTCCCGTGGTTCGGGTTCGATTCGGTTTTGCTTGTGTTTCTGTTGTTTCGGCTTTCGGCTTGAGATTTGAGATATTGTTTACCCTTGAAATTTTTTATGGAAAAGATGGATGTCCATATTCCGATAAATGTTGTCCTGTCCGGAGATAATTACAATTTGTGGGCACAATTGATGAAAAGCTTTCTGATCGGTAGGAAATTATGGCGGATCGTTACAGGGGATATAGTTGCTCCCGTTGCTCTGGTTTCTATAGGAGAAGTTGAGCCTACCGCCAAAATTGTTGAATCTTATATTGAAAAATTGGATGATTGGGACAGTAAGAACCATCAAATTCTCACTTGGTTGCGCAATACTTCCACTCCGGCGATACATGTGCAGCTTGCCCAATTTGAAACTGCCAAGACAGCATGGGATTTCTTGGCAGTCGGCTTTCATGCTACTGGTTTGGCACACTATTATCAGTTATGGAACACTCTCCATGACCTAAAACAGGAACCATGACAATCTATCAACGACTTCCTTGCGCAAGTGCAACCCCTTTGGCATCGGTTGGATCAAACTGAGATCAGTCCTGATCATCTTCGCCTCATTCAGGTCTTGATGGCTTTGCGTCCAGAGTATGAGGCAGTTCGTGCCTCTTTGTTACATCGGCACCCACTTCCTACCTTGGATGCAGCTATTCAGGAGATTCTCTTTGAGGAAACTCATCTCCACCTAGCCAAGGCTCCTCTGCTTGATTATGCTCTTGCGGTCACCGCCCAAGCTCCTACTCAGAGTCGTTCCCATCGCTGCAAACGATGTTAGTCTTCTGATCATGACTTCGGTCATTGCCCCAAGGTGGCGTGTCACTACTGTCATGTTTTAGGCCATACCATACAATATTGCCCTACTAGGCCGTCTCGCTCTGGCAGTAGTAACTACAAGCCTCGGCATATTCGTGGACCTCCTCAGTCTAGTACCTCATTTGTCACAGCATCTGCCACGCCTGCCCCTGCGCCTCCTACGATTCAGGACCAGGAGGCTCTACTTAAACAGGTTCTATATTCCAATACGGCCATGTCTACCACATCAGGTAACTCTCCTTGGTATTTTGATTCTGCCTGCAGTAACCATATGACCTCTGATATACGCCGTATGATCTCTACATCCACTGCACCATCCCTACCTCCTATCCTTACCGCAAATGGTACCCATATGCGCATCACCCATACTGGACATACATCCACCTCATCCTTATCCCTCCCCGACACATATTGTATTCCCCAATTAACCTTAAATCTGATTTTCGTTGGTCAATTGGTTGATCAAGGTCTCACAATGATTTTTTCTTCTACTGGTGTGCAGGTTCAGGATGCGCAAACCGGGCGGACCCTCGGGAGGGGCCGGAAGACGGGCCGCTTATTTGAACTTGAGTCACTCCAGCTCCCTCGTCCCTCTATCTCGGCTGCCACCACCTCTACACCACCTTGCCTTCAGTGGCATCATTGTCTCAGTCATGTGTCCTCCAATAAACTCAGGTCTTTGATTAGTCAAGGTCGTTTGGTTTCTGTCAAGTTTGAGTCTTTTAATTGTGTGGATTGTCCGTTGGGAAAACAACCTACCTTGTCATTTCCTCATAGTACTTCCGTTGCGGATACACCATTTTCATTAGTTCACTCTGATATTTGGGGACCTTCGTCCGCTGTGTCTATGAATGGTTCTCGTTATTTTGTGATTTTTATTGATGACTATTCTCGTTTTACATGGATTTACTTTATGCAGCAGCGTTCTGAACTTCCATCTATTTATATGAACTTTGCTAAAATGATACATACCCAACTTTCCTCCACCATAAAAACTCTCCGCACAGATAATGCTCTTGAGTATACCGATTTTTCCTTCCTTCGTTTCCTATCTGATCAGGGTATTGTTGTCCAACGCTTCTGTCCATAGACCTCTTCAGAAAACGGTCACACCGAATCTAAACACCGTCAAATCCTCGATACAGTCCACACCCTTCTCTTATCTGCCTCTTGTCCGGATCGCTTTTGAAGGGAAGCCGCACTCACTGTTGTCCACACTATAAATTGTGTCCCTTCCTCTGTCAAGGGTAATGTCAGTCCATTTGAAAGACTATTTAATCATGCCCCTGATTATAGTCTTCTCCGCCCTTTCAGTTGTGTCAGTTTTGTCCTCCTCCCTCCCCGTGAGCGCACTAAGTTGGAACCTCGCGCGCGTCTGTGTTGCTTTCTGGGATACGGGTTAGAGCATAAGGGTTATCGTTGTTGGGATCCCATTTCCAATAGGCTACGTATTTCTCGTCATGTCATATTCTGGGAGAATACTAAATTTTCTACCTTGTCCCACTTTCGAGTCTCCTTTGATTGTTCGTCTCCGTTCTTTACCTTGTCCTCTCCACCTCTATTCCCCTCCGATGACACGGCCCCGTCCCCCGCTCCTGACGCTGTCCCAGTTGCGCCTCCTGAACCGAAGCTGATCCCCGAGCCCACTCATACTCTCGCCTACGATACATCACCATCACCAGAGCCTGACACTACTTCGACCTCAGACCCTGATCCTGGCCCTCACCGTTTCACTCGGGTTAGTCACCTTCCTACTCACTTACTTAATTATCACTGTTTCTTTGCCACCTTGTCCCACCATGAGCCCAGGTCCTTTCGTGAGGCGTATGCGGATCCGTTGTGGCGGCAGGCTATGTCTGAGGAGTTGCAGGCTTTGGAGAAAACTCATACGTGGGATATGGTTGATCTTCCCTCTAGCAAGAAACCTATTGGCTGCAAGTGGGTATTCAGGATCAAAACTCACTCTGATGGATCCATCGAGCGCTACAAGGCGCGTTTGGTAGCCAAAGGCTACACCCAGCAGTATGGTATAGACTATGAGGAGACATTTGCCCCGGTTGCTCGTCTCACCTCTATCCGTTGTCTTATCGCTATCGCTGCCGCTCGTCGGTGGTCCTGCACCAGCTTGATGTCAAGAATGCATTCTTGCATGGTGATCTATCCGAGGATATCTATATGTCTCCTCCTACTGGCTTTCCTACATCTTCCAAGATATGTAAACTTCGTCGTGCCCTATATGGTTTGAAACAGGCTCCTCGAGCTTGGTTTTTGAAATTTAGCTCTGCTATAGTCCAGCTTGGCTTTACTTTCTCCGATCATGATTCGGCTCTCTTCCTTCGACGTAGGTCAGCTGGATGACATGATCATTACGAGAGATGATGCATCAGGTATCTCTGAGCTACAGGCTCATCTACACCGCCACTTTGAGATGAAGAGTCTAGGGCCTCTTCGGTACTTCCTAGGACTTGAGATCTCTGACACTTCCGACGGATATTTTCTCTCTCAAGCCAAGTATGCCTCCGACCTCATGTCTGGTGCTGGTCTCACTGACTCCAAGATTGCCCCTACGCCTCTTGATCTTGATTGTCGTCTTACTCCGATGGACGGCGTCCCCCTTGATGATCCTACTCTGTATCGTCAGCTGGCGGGAAGTCTGATCTACTTGACTGTCACTCAACCATATATTGCCTATGCCATCCATATAGTCAGTCAGTTTATGTCTGCTCCTCGGACGACTTATCCAACTGCTGTTCTACGGATTCTCCGGCACATCAAAGGTACCCTCCTTCATGGGCTTCATTATTCAGTTTGTTCTTCCTTACTTTTGACCGGGTATTCTGATGCTGATTGGGCGGGAGATCCCTCTGATTGCCGCTCGACCACCGGGTTTTGCTTCTTCCTTGGCGACTCGATTATTTCGTGGCGCAGCAAGAAACAGACGGTTGTCTCCCGGTCCAGTGCAGAGTCCGAATATAGAGCTCTTGCCGACATCACTGCTGAGCTTCTATGGCTTCGCTGGCTACTGGTTGATCTCGGAGTGCCTCAGTCCTCTGCCACTATTATTCATTGCGACAGTCAGAGCACCGTGAAGATTTCGACGAATGATGTCTTCCATGAGCGTACGAAGCACATTGAGATCGACTGTCACCTTGTACGTCATCACGTTGCTCATGGCAACATCTCCTTGTAAGCTATTCCCTCTGCTGATCAAACTGCCCACGGTTTCACCAAGCCTCATCTTTCTGGCCGTTTTAAGTCATTCTTGAGCAAACTCAAGTTGGGTTCCAACGTTCCACCTTGAGTTTGAGGGGGGATGTTGATATATATATTGATATATATTGTATATTTTTAGATATATATATCCCTGCCTAATATATCTCTTGTATATATATAATATTGTACCTTAATTGTAAAGTGTGAAATATAGTTTATTCCATTAATCCTAACAAGTTCCTCGAGCAATTCTGGAGGGTGGAAAGCATGTGCGAAGTCCGTTTTCTCGAGAATCAAGTGTTGAATATTGCCATTGACGATATGCATCCTACTCTCCGGGAGAAGATTTCTTTGCAAAGTTACCAGGACCTGAGGCAGTTGACATCCAAGGCAGTCAAAGCAAAGAAGATTCTCAAGGATTCCCAGACTGCCCAGAATCAGAGATACCGTGGAGACGCAAATTGTGTGCAAGTTCAAGACTATCCAGATTTGGAAGATGATTTGGAGGAGGCATACCTTGCGGAAATTGTGCAAGGGAAGTAGTATACTTGCTCAGCTCTATGAAAGTCTTGGCAGAAAGAGGCCGATCCTTGGCAGCAGTACTTTTTTGAAATTACTAAGACTAAACAAATCTTTGAATATTTTTTGCGGGATAACCAGATCCGTTTAAAATAAGGACAAGAATTTCCGTCGGATGAAGAATTGAAGGGCAAATCATTTTGCAAGTGGCATAATATTTATGGGCATCAGGTTGGAAACTGTATAGCTTACTGCATTTGAGTACAATGAGCTATCAAGGAAAGACGGTTGAAGCTAACAAACAAGTCAGATATGAAAGTTGATACTGACCCATTCCAAGCTTCGATTAATGTGGTGGAGTACAATTGGATCAGCCACACCTCTACAAGCTAAAAACATGGAGAGCAAAGTGGAAGCCAACAAGACGCAGTGTATTCAAGAGTTTAGGGCATGATGATGGCTCATCTAGGAGAGCATCCACTTCGAACCATAGAATTTTAGTATGGGACAAACTTCACCGCATAATATGGTGGTGGAAGTTACCTTCTATAAGAATAGACGAGTATGTTGGGTCACCTGTGATGATCAAGTGGTGATCAATCTGCAACCTACTAGATGCCCGGAGCAGCTTCCTATGGATAGGTTTTGGGTGATTCAATCAACGGAAAAGCTGGCGGAAGCCCTTGATCAGATTACAAAAATGGTGAATGCAGCCGCCAGCGGTAGACGGAGCCGATAGCCACTCAACAGATGCACATTCAAAATAGAGCAGTATCTATGGACCTTGGTGGAAGTTGTTGCAATCTACTCTAAAAAGAGTTAAGCAACCGCCTGAGAGTCGGGCAGGAATGGCAGCCTAAATGTGTGTTGAAAGAAGGAATCATGCAGGCTGAGGCTAGCGGGAATATCCCAAAAGAGTCCTCCGGCAGTAAGCTATTTAAGGGTCAGGGGGATGATCCGTTGGGCGATGCACTACTGAAGAATGACGATGAGTCCAAAGCTAGCTTTATTTTCATTGTGAAGGACGAGAATTTCATCAGGGCAATGAGATACTGCATGGATAATATGATAGGGATTCTTCCGAATGAAATGAGATGTTACCAATAGCAATGAGTACAACGGATTTTACAATGAGCGCCCACAGAGCCTCCGAAATGGTGGTAGCAGACATTACTGTTAGAGCCAGGAAGGACAGGATGACGTTCTTTGTAATTGAAGGAAAACCAACCTATTTCTCCATCCTAGGATGTGATTGGATACATACCTCACAGTGTGTACCCTCTACTCTTCACCAAAAAGTGATATTCTGGAATGGAAACACAGTGGAAGAGGTTGAAATGGAAGCGGATCCATTGATGGAGGTTCACACTTTGGAAGCAATATATTGTTCTCCAAAGGTGTATCTGTTATCCATGATGACTCAAGGGTGTGAAGAGTGGGAAGAGTTCAAGCTTACCACCCAAGGCTTCGAGGTTCGATTTAAGGTCGACTCAAAGCCAGATTTTATGAAAGAAAATGATAGTTGATGAGCACGAGTTCACCAACAGATGGGAGGACCGGCTGCGAAAGTTCGAGAAGATGGAAGAGTTGGCTTAATTCGCTAGGGGCCAACCGGAACCAAAGAAAATACTGCTCCGTGAGGATAATCCTAATGAGAAGTTGATCCCTTCGATCCGGCGGACAATTCTACCATACAATTATGCCATTTGAGGCCTATGATGCATTGGAAGATGTTAACTTAAGAAACGATAAGGAGCCTCGAGTGACCAAAATCAACACTTTGTTTGCTTAGGAACATAAGGAGCAGATGGTTGAACTAATTCAAGAGTTTCAAGATTTCTTCTCTTGGGAGTATCACCAGATGTCTGGGTTGTCGACTGCATAAATAGCCCTCACGACGGTTTAGCCCAATCCTACTTTCGAGAATCAAATATGAAGTAGAGAAGCTCCTGAAGGCCAATTTATCCTCACTGGTAGGTATCCAGAGTGAATATCAAATATTGTACAAGTGACTAAGGAAAAGGGAGAATTGAGGGTGTGTATAAATTTTAGAAACTTAAATCTGGCCACGCTTAAGGATGAATATGTAATGCTAGCAGAGGTGATGTTGGTACATGCTACCACCGAATACCAAATTTTATCGTTTATGAATAGGTATTTAGGGTAGAACCAGATTTATATTGCTGAAAAAAACACCCATAAGACAGCATTCCATTGTCCGGGAGCTAAAGGCATCTTCGAATGGATCGTGATACCTTTTGGACTCGAGAACGTTGTTGCTAATTATCAGTGAGCAATGAATGCAATTCTTCACGATCTTATCAAGAGCTTCATGGAGGTTTATATAGACAATGTCGTGGTAAAGTCCAGGACCTTTGAGGAGTACCTGACGGATTTGCAAAAGTCTTTCTTGCGGATGCAGTAGCACAAACTAAAAATGAATCCAACCAAATGTGCGTTTGGTGTTGAAACGTGTAACTTTTTGGGATTCTTAGTAAACTAGAAGTGGATTGAGGTGGATGCCAATAGGGTAAAAGCCATCCAGATGGTCGGTCCAAGCCGGAAAATTAAAAAGTTATAAAGCCTTATGGGAAAAATCAAATTTCTACGGAGGTTCATTGCTAATGTAACCGGGAATATGAAGGCATTTTTTATACAATAGCGGAAGGAGGATCTTGAGAAGTGGTGTAAGAAAAAGTTTCAAGAGACATTGCAAGCGGATCAACAGCACTAGCGGAGGACGCGGCCAGAGTAAGAGAAGTCGAAGAGACCTCTACGACCTCCGTTGCTGAAGGATCAGGAAGGAATATAGCAGGAAGATCAGCAGTAGGGTTATTCAGAATAACGGACTACAACTTACTCAGAATGGAAGCGATCAAATTGGTATAATCAACAGCTGGATCAATGGAAAGGGCCTACCTTGCAGGAGGGTTCAGCCGCATCAGCAATTTATAGCAGTATCCAGATGACGGCTATTTTGTCCCAAGCCTCCTACAGTTCTTCAAGTCCACGAGCTGCCTTTTTTAAGTTCTTCTCAAAAGGACTTTTTTTTTATGGCGTAGCTTGGAGAGAGAAAGTCTTGCTTCCTAAAACTTTCGAATAAATTCACGTGAAGGTTGGTTCTGTCAGCGACACTTTTGTCTATTTAGGCAATACAGATTGAAAGTTCTTTCAGTCTTTGTTGCATCATCTCCACTTCACTTCGAAGGAACTCTTGCTCCGGTTTAAGAGCTTTGACTTCTGATTTATCTTCTTAAAATTTCTGGCGCTCTTAGGTAAAGACGGAGATGTACATGCTTTTTTGTTCTTCTATGGTAGAGAGGCGATTTATCTTTCATTGAGTATCATCCCGGAGAATGCAGAGGAGCTTGGACTTGTCCATCACGTCCCATACTTGGTCTACGAGGCCTTGCAAAATGGAAAGACACTTTAGATCTCTAGTTTTGAGCTTTTCAATAATGCGGAGCAAGGACATCTGAATGAACTCAAAGGTTTGCGGACTGAAGGGCAGACCAACCATGAGGGTGTCAAGAGGGCTTTCAGTACCGAACAGTTCTTCCAATTATTCAACAACTGGTGAAGGAGCGAACATAGAATATAAATACTTCTATGTCCGCTAATGAGTGGAAGGCTGCAGAGCAGTGGCTACAGATTCAGACTAAGACTCCGGGATAGAATGAGGATAAGTTGCTTTGGAGCCTTTTGTGTTTGGATTTTTTGGGGGCATCTGAGGAAACAATGTGAGAAGATTTTCCTTTATAAAAAACTTCTAATGATAAAGGGAAATAAGGTGATACATGGCAAGGAAGAGAAGCTTCTGCGGTTTTAGGGGAAGTAGTTGTACGAGAAATAGCATCAGGGGTAGTCAGTCATATAGAAAAATGGCAGTTTATGGATGTAGAGGCCGAGCTGGTGGCTGACTTTTTAGGAGCTACAAATTCATTAAAGAAAAACGCCATCCTGTCCGCTCAAGAAATATTAAAATCAAGATAAGGGCTACTTGGAGCAGGATTGGAACTCGTCACTACGATGTGTTAGTATCCAAGGCAGGGGTGGCCTCATCATTCTAGGGCTCATCCACCAATTTCACCAAATAAGCGGTTGATTTCTATAGTAGCAGACATATACTAATGTCTTCCCACCATTCTTCGAAGGCTGGCGTGACAATAGGTTGGAGTTGGTGGGTACAGTGCCAGGGATTCCATTTTCAAGGATATAGGAATGCCACCGTGGTAGGTCAACAGAAGAAATATCAGTGTGGACTTCGGCTACTAATGGAAGTAGATAGCCAGTGGCCGGAACATCTTAGTTGATACTGAATTTCCGAGCTAGAAATTGAGGCTGATAGGGCTCCGTGCAAAAATAATTATATCACGATATGGAAGAGCAACCAATAATTAAATACCATGCTGCAAAACACTTGTTCCAGCAGACACTAGAGTGGGGGTTTGGGTCGGACTGCTGTTCCTCAATCGGAGAAACCGAAAGCGACCGCATCCACTCTCCGATAAAGGGAATATGAACTCATTCGATTTAGGGTTGGCATGCAAAATGGAGTGAATGATAGAGTGATAGTTGTCGATGGGTAGAGGACCAAAAAGAAACAGATTCCCTAAGGAGGAAAAACGGCAGGATAAACTAGGCTTGATTTGCGGGTTTGTGAACTTAGAGAAGTATAACCACGCCCATAAGTCCAGACACCATAGAGGGCCAACCATATAAGGATCTTTACCAAGACATATGGCCATTTTTCCAAGCACATTATTTATGTCCCGGTAAAAAAAAACCTAGAAAATATGAGGCAAAATTTAGTTCTTGCCCAAACATAATGGGTTCGATTTCCCATACTACTCCCTTGGAAGCAAAAAAAGGAAATTATTTACTCAACTAGAAGAATAATGGGGCATTATTTTCAGAGGGCTCAACATCCCCAGTAAGGTTATTGTGGGTCATAAATTGGACGGAAGTGGTTTCATTGTTGTATGGCTTTAGGAAGTCAAGCATAGTAGCCATTTCGGAGATTATGAGAGGATGTTCTAAACCCTTCACAGGCAGCCCAAGAATTACAACAACATCCAAAATAGTGGGACTCATAATACTGAAGGGGAAGTCAACCTAGAGTCCCAAAAACACAGTAAAGCCCTAGTAACTTCACTATCACAGGGGAGCTGATGGGAACATAAAGAAATTATGTCATGGATGCCTAAATCCCATAAGCTATGGCCGAAATAAGGTTCTAATCTATCTATCTATGCCCCAAAAATAGTAAAGTTTCTATAGGAATGTGCGAGAATCGAGAAGGGAAAATATTAATTATAAACAATGGTTGGGTGAAACGGGAAATTACTTGCTTGAAGAATGAAGTTCTTCTGAGCGGCAACGTTGGCATCATTTTTTGCCAAGGGAAGGGGGAGTAGAGTTCGTCAGGAACATAAGACTTCCAATTATTCTTGTATATTTCTCTTGAGCTACAGGATCACCCTGATTTTTTCTCAACTTCACGCTTGGGTCAGACGGGTTTTTGTTGTTGGCCCATCATTGGTTCCAAAATCAGTCAATATTTTGACACATGATGAGATTGTGTCAGGACAATTTCTTTTGGGCGTCTTACTATTTTGATCCCAAGGATCACATTGGCCAACACTATATCTTTCATGTCGAAATTTCCTTTCAACATTTGTTTCGTCCAAACAATGAGTCATTGATCATCTCCTATAATCAACATATCATGTACGTAGAGGAACACCAACAGAAAGGTAATGGAATCCCCTTTGTAGTAAAGACATCTATTACCCTCATTGTATCTGAATCCATTTGATAACATGGTATTCTCGAATTTCAAGTGCCGTTGTTTCGGTGCATACTTAAGTCCATATAGGGACTTGACATATTTCCATACCTTACCTTTTTGGAGAGGTACTACAAATCCTTTGGGTTGTTCCATATAGCTTTCTACCTCTAGATCACCATTCAAGAACTCTGTCTTGAAATCTATCTGACGAATCTCTAGATTTTGCAAGGCATCAATCGCGATAAACACCCTAATTGAGGTGATCATAGTCACAAGAGAATATATGTCAAAGAAGTTATCTCCCTCATTTTTATTAAAACGCTTAACAATCAATCTGTCTTTAAATTTCTCGACCGAGCCATCGGCTTTGTATTTACTTTTTAGGACCCACTTGCATCCTAAGGGCTTGCAACCCTTTGAGAGATCAGTCAAGATCCAAGTGTAATTTTGCATGATCGAATTAATTTTGTCATTTATCACTTTATGAGAGAATTCAGCATCTGGCCCCGACAATGCTTCTTTCATTGTTTGTGGCTAATTATCCAACATATAGGTGAAGTAATCTAGACCAAAGTCTTTGGACATTTTCATAATCTAACTACGTTTCGGTTCTTCATCCGAAAAATTTGATCTGGTAGTCATCTTTCGTATTCTCTCCCGAGAACATTCAGGAATGCCAATTTTATTTTTATAAAGGAATTCATCTTCAAAGAAAATTGTATTCATTGATCCTATCGTCGTCCCTTCACTGGTGTCATAAATTTCTAACTTGTGAACCAGAAAACAGTAAGCACTACTATTAAGGGTGTAGCCTATGTATACACAATCAACCGTATTTTGACCGATAGTGCCTTTCTTTGGCAAAGGTATTTCCACCTTAGCCAAACACCCATACAGTTTGAGGAATCTGTAGGAAGGCTCATAGCCCTTCCATAACTCATAAGGGATTACATCCTTAATTTTTAGGGGAATCTTATTCAGGATATGGTTTTCTGTTAGAACGGCTTCCCCTACATGTTCTGATAAGCAAAAACTTATAAGTAAAGCATTCATCATTTGTTTTAGTATTCGGTTCTTGTGTTCTGCGACACCATTCGACTATGGCGAGTAGGATGTTGTTGTTTGATGAATTATGCCTTCGGAAGTACATTATTCAGCAAATTGAGCTACGTATTCCCCACCTCTATTGCTTCGAATTGCTTTGATTCAAACGCCAAACTAATTCTCAACACCATTCGACTACGGCGAGTAGGATGTTGTTGTTTGATGAATTATGCCTTCGGAAGTACATTATTCGGTTCTTGTGTTCCACAACACCATTTGACTATGGCGAGTAGGATGTTGTTATTTGATGAATTATGCCTTCGGAAGTACAGTATTCGGTTCTTTGTGTTCCGCAACACCATTCGACTATGGAGAGTAGAATTTTGTTGTTTGATGAATTATGCCTTCGGAAGTACATTATTCAAAAAATTGAGCTATGTATTCCCCACCTCTATTGCTTCGAATTGCTTTGATTCAAACGCCAAACTGATTCTCAGCTTCATTCTTGAAGTTCTTAAATTTCAAGAGTTTCGTCCTTACTTCTCAACAAGTAGAGATAATAGTATTGAGTACAATCATTAATAAATGTGATGAAGTACTTTTTACCTCCTTTAGTTTGAACAAAGTTTAAATCACACACATCTGAGTGAATCAATTCTAGAGTTGTAGTCTTTCTTTTAACACTTGAGAACGGTTGCTTTGTTGATTTTGCTTCGACACAAACCTCACAATTTCAATCATCATCGAAATTCATTCTTCTTATTATGTTCAAGCTTACTGATATCTGTATGATACTTTTATGTCCTTCAAGCAAGTAAGAGTCTATCGATAAAATAACCTTTACTTAGAAACACTTCGCACTTAGACAGTACAAACCAGAAACTAAATTCTTGAGGATGTCAGGGACATACAACACATCCTTTAGCATTAAGTTTTTTTCCGCTCATAAGTTTGAGCACTATATTTTTTGTTCCGGAAACTTTAGGCCTTTTCTATCAGCCCTATCATCCTTCCTCAAGCTCTTCTCTTTTTTCTGTGAGGTTGCCTCACTCCGCTAAAGTTGGTGTATCTTCAAAGACTTTTGATTTTGAACTCTCTTTCTGGTTGTCTCTCGAATGCGGAATTTGACAACCAGGTCCTCAAATAACATAACTTTTGCTTAAGTTTTGAGGTAGTTCTTAAAGTTCTCCATGATGGAGATACCTTTTCAATAACAACTGCCATGTAACGGCATCGGGAACAACGTCCCCTTGGTTTGGACATCATGCACCAAGAGTTGAAACTCTTATACTTTTTCCACAACCGAGCATCTGTCTGCCATATGGTACGACAGGTTATTCGATACGGCATACCTCTTAGTACCCACATCCTCAGTTTTATTCTTTCTCTCTTCAATATTCATTATATATTGATATAGAAAATACAAGGAATCATAGTGACCATTCAGAATAAAACAAACAAAAAAAATAAATTTTCCTTGTCTCCATCGAACGCATCCAGCTTGTCTGGAAATGATGGCGTCTTCTCCAAAGGATAGTGACTTCTCAAGAGAACCACTCCTTGTGTATCTCCACAACAATTCACGAATCGATAGTAACAACAAACAACTTCCATTGGTCATTATGCATTTGGCGATTGACTATAAATACCAGAATTTTATAAGGCTAACAAAATAACCTAAAGACTTAAAAAGCAATCAAGGAACTAATAAATATTTCCAAGAAATTCAACAGGAAGATTCAAGGAAATCACAATCAATTCCAAGAAATTTATCCAAGAAAGGATATATAGCCTATCGACTCAGATTTTTAGCATGTTATCAAAAATTTTATAAGAAAGATATACTAAGCAATTTAAGAGAAAAGAGTTAAGCTTTTTACCTATGAATCAAGTCTTACCAAACTCGAATCATAAAATTTCTTTCAGTTTCGCAATCGATTAACCTCCCAGGCTCTGAGAACTTTGTTGTTTTTCCATTCCAGGACAAGATTTTTCGAACAATATCTCATAAATACAAAGTTATAAGAGTTAATAAGTGAAAATAGAAAAGCCCAAGTTAACGATATCGAATCGAAACTGAAACATATAATCTAAAGACTAAATATTATAATTAAGAAAGTATACAAGCAATCTTAAAAGAATATAAGACATAGGAGAACTTTTCTGTTCTTGTTTGTTTTCAAATGATAGAGAGAAATTTGGTTGTTTATCCAATCTTTAGACCAAGTCTACCAATGAATATGCACAAGAACCTATAGTCGAGTTTTGTAATCTTCTCGTTGAGGTACAGACGTTTGATCGGAAATTCCACCGTTAGATTGGAAGCATAATGAGTCACTAGTGTTTCCTAAAAATTTCAGCTTAATCCAACGGTTAACGAAACATGGATCATCATTCTTCCAACTCTAAATGAAATTCTCTTTTTCCCTTTTGTCTTCCGTTGAAGGTGGCTTCGGTGGTCTTAGTGGAGAAAAGGCTATCCATTAATTAGTAGGGTTCATTATCACCTATATTTTACTTCGCGACTGTTGAAAAATATGGGGCGATAATGAGGTAATAGGAAGGAAGTCAAGTTGAGGAAGACCTCTTCCCGAAAAGCGAAATACGGTTGACAGTGCTCTGGTGTACCCGTATCACTCCCAAAGGTAAAACGACTTATATCTTCTCAAAGGAGCACCACAAGCAAGAGATCTGGAGAATAGGGAGATAGTAGGATAACTGACAGAGGGAGGAGAGATGAGCATCACATGATGAGAGTACGTAGGCTTATTTGTATATAGGCTTTAGGGTCAGGGTCATACCTATTTATAAACTCTCCACATAACAAACTTTTGGAGATTCTCTCTAGATATGGTGTATCACCCATATCTAGAATCACATTTATTAGAACATGATATCAAGAGTCAAATCTCATAAGATATGATCTCAAATTTGGATATAGAAATCAATTTTAAGATATGACTTATCTGTTTGTGTGGATAGAGAGTTTTCGAATTTCTTTATCCGACCCGAGAGCTCACCGACTCGGTCCGACACCCGATCCGAATTCGCAATTCGATTCGGCACATAATTATATGACATGGATAATCATATCATCTCATATATTTTCCACCCACCATAATTTGGTTTTGAGAATAGGCTAAACAATTAATTATCATTTGATTTCTTGAATTCTCAAAACGAGAATTCCTACGAATTTTACAAATATACCTTAGAAAAATTGCCTTGGATACTTTCAAATATATTATAACTCTTTTAATTAATATAAACAACCATATTTATTTTTAGTCTCATAAATTCCCAGTCCAATGTTGGGGGTTCCAAGTCTCTTTGAAAGTTTAAAGTACCCTGAAGCAAATTTCAAGCCTTACATAGAAGAGGTCTTGAAATTTCTAAGGCCGATGTTTTATATATTAAATGTTGTTATTGAAACGAGAAGGGTCTCGGAACTTTTGAGGCTAATGTTTTTGACTCAAGACTTTCCGAAACTATCTGAAAAAGGTCTCGGCATTTTTTAGGCAAATGTTTTATACGTTTATATTAATATTTGGAATAAAAGAGTCTTAAAATTTCCGATGCCACCATTCCGAGGCAATATCCTGAAGCCATTTGAGAAAAGTCTCATCATTTGTGAAGCCAATACTTTAAAATTTTAAACTATTTAAAAAGAAAAGGGTCTCAGAAATTTCAAGACCATTATCCATTATTGCCCGAACATTTTATCTTTAATTCTTTGTCTTGAATCATTCTGTGGCCTTCATCTTCTTCCAAGCGAGAAGAAGATATATTTTTTATAAAAAAAAATTAATAAAAATAAAAAATCACTCTTTAATATTTATTTAGTAAGAATTAAAATGTTTGGTGAAAGTTTTAGTTATTTTAGCATTAAACATCTAATAATTATATATTAGTTTATTGTTAAATTATATATTATATTTTACTAATGTTTTACTGTCATATTAATAAATAGAAATTAATCATATTATTTATTGTTCGGGTTGAGTTATGTTTTATAATTTTATATTTTAAAATTTCTAAATAAAATGATATATTTGAGTAAAAATATTTTCTACTTAAAATGCTAAAATTATTTTTATGGTTTTCACAATTACTTTATAATATTCACATGATTGTCTAAATTTCTTTTTAATTTAGTGAGAAAGCTATAGTTTGTTGATTTATGTACACTACTCCAAAAAGACATAAATGGCAGGGACAAAGAGGTGCAGCATGGCACGGGAGCATAGAGTAACCGAAATCCACATCAAAATAACAATAAAAAAGAATTTGGCGCAAAATACCGCACCTTCGAATTTGTTATAAGTTTTAAAAAAAAATAAAAAAGAAGCGAAAATAACGGCGCCTCAACTATAAAAGTAATTTTAAGATAAAAGGCATGAACTATAAATTAATATTTTAAATAAAAAGAATAGAGAGGCGTCACTACAAGAAAATAATAATTTTATAATGAGATTTTTTCGTTCTTAAATTCACTTTTTCTTTTAGTAATGACAGTAGAAACGAAATTAGAATTAAAATTACGTTAGCCACGTGAATTTTAAGAAAAAATTCTATTACAAATATATTTGTTTTTTCGTAGTTCGCGTTATCTGCGCTTCTCTTATAAATTATTTTTTAAAAATAAAAAAAGACGCGAACAATAGCGTCTCTACAGTATGTGAATTATAAATTATTTATAATAAAAATAGAGGCATAGTGGCGCTGTCGTTCGCACCTCTACTATAAATTATTTTAAAAATAAAAAGTAAAGGTGCGAACAGTCGTATACAATTAAATTACTTTCAAACTATAAATTATTTTAAATAAAAATAGTGGCACATGTTTTTTGCACATCTACTATAAATTAAATAGTGCTAATCTGCTATTCCGTAACCAGCAAGTGTGTTACAGGCCGGCCAACCGTTGCACCTCTATTATAAAATTAATTTAAAATCCGTGCATTATAAATTATTTAAAATAAAAATAGAGGCGCCGTTAGGAGAATTTCTTTGGAGATCATTGTCCAAGCAGTGATGATACACAATAGGGAATTTAACTCTGGACTTTGCATGTCCACAAGCATCTTAATGATTTTTTTGGTGGTTTGGATTTTCAGTTGGGATTTGAATAGTAAAAATTTTGAATTTGAATAGTTGTATGATGTGATATAAATAGGTGTTAGATGTGATGTTTTGAATGTAAAATTAATTTTTAGTATAATATAAAAAATGAAAAATAAGTGTTTGATTTGATATTTTTGGGAGGAAAAAATTGGATGAATTGTGTAAATCCAATCCAATCCCCCAAAAGTGTTTGTTTGGAGGATTGGATTGGATTTACACTATTCATCCAATTTTTTCCGTCCAAAAATATCAAAATCAAATACCTATTTTTCAAACTTAATGCTGATCTGATATGATATTCAAGCAAACTGTTTCTGGCTGCTCATTTCTACTGAATTTTATACTGATTTATAACGATGATTATGCCTGCAAATTGAAGGAACTGATAACAATGTATTCCTTGATTTTCATTTGCCTCTCTCTCTGAGTTTAATTTTTGTCTCAGTAGTAACATGCTATCTGGTGTGTATTATGATCATTTTCATTTTTTTTTTTTTTTTCTGGGGGTGGTGTGATATCAACTTGGTTTATTTGCCTTCTTTGTAACCCCTATTCCATCAGTAACTGCTAGTGAGTTGATACATTTTCCCCAATTCATTTCGTGTCGAGAAATGCTCATATTTGTATGAAGGTTGATACCATGGTTTGCTGGATCGGCCGATGCGGAACTAGAACGGGCAGGAACGTTCCGGTAAGAAGAAAATATCCGATTTTTTCTAAGATCTTCTGAAATCGCTGGAATTTTTATTTCTACCATTCTGAGGTTTGTTTTTCGCTATTTCTCCTTCAATTTCATGTATATCTGGAATTTGAGTAGTGCCTGCATGTGTGGGTCGGAAAGAAGAAGAGGGTTGGGGAAAAAGATTGGTGCAGGGTTAGGAAAGAAGAATGCCTGCAGGAATAATTGATTTGAAAAAATACTCAAATAATTATTTTAAGTTCAAATAATTTATTTACATAATATTTGGTTGGATTTAGTATTAGGTTATTTTAATTAATTTGTTTATTTAATATATAGATTCAACTGCTTTGAAATGTATTTAACTTTTATTATTTAAAATATTTTTTCAGACAAGATTTTAAATTATAATATATTTTTTAATATCATACTACATATTTTTAAAAATTAATTATATTTATGATTTAATATATATTAATAATTTATTATCATTTTTTAAAATAAAAAGTTATATATAAAAATTTATATTGGCCGATATTTGACCAATACTCCGTGCCAATACGCCGCAACGTATCTGGAACGGTAAAGGCCGATCCGCGACAACTCCGCGATGACGAACCACAGTTGATACAGTAAAGAACTTATACAATAGAATTTTTATGTCTATTGAATACTAGTGATCAGTTAGATCCATGTGCTGATAACACGCTCTATGCTTTCAAGAAACATCACAATACATGGATCAATTGTCTTCGGTCTCTTTTAAGCCTTCTTGCATTAAGATCAATAGCTTTGATGAATATAATTTTTTAGCCAAGTTCATTGTCTTTTTGTTTTTTGATAGATTAGTAAAAGAAGCACGTTTATTAAAAAATAAGCATTTAGTGTTGATGCCTTCAATTTGAAATTTTGTACTAAATTTGTTCTAATAATAATTATCAAGTTTCAATTTTATTTTGATAATCATTCACTTTTTCTTAATAGTACTACCTTATGTCCAATCATTTTTTTACTATTAATATTCACAGTACAAATGAATCTCAATTTTCAAAGAGCATGGATGTATTCAGAAAACTTGAGGGCAAAAATAGATTGTCCCACAATTTGAAGTAAGTGTCGCAGAATTTGTAACATGGGCACAAGCACAGCATGATTGGATTGTCGAAGGAGAAATATGCCCATGTTTGAAGTGCAAAAACAATAAATATAGAAGTCCCGAGGAAGTCACGGTACACGTACTCAGAAGAAGGTTCATTGCAAATTATCGAACATAGTTATTTCATAATAAAGTGTTGACATATTTGAGTATCTATGAGGTGGAAGTCGGATCCAGCTATAATCAAAATGAAAGGCAAACCGATTGGGCATCTACAGCCACACCAGTTATGGCGGACGACAACAATGATGAGTTCGATCATTGTGAATTTGAAGGAATCATAGATTCTTCTTTTTCTGAACATTTAGATCAGGAGGTGATATCTCCTACATTAAGTGGCACACTATGAACAGCCGATAAACCCCTGTACGAAGGATGTGTTGGTGAAACACAGCTTTCGATTGTGTAGATGTTGAACATTAAGGCACAAAATAACATACCAAATGCTACATATGATGATCTTTGCAAGATGTTTATGTGAGCACTGCGTGTTTGTAATAACATGCCAAAAGACTATTATAGCACACAGTGCGACTATTGTGGAGTATCTAGATGGAGAACAAGATCTTGGCGTAAGAAAGTCCCAACGTCACAAATGATCTACCTCTCATTAAAGCCACCAAATAAACAATTATACGAGTTGAAAGAAACCACACAAGCGATGAGGTGGCATGCTACCCATTCTAACGAAGATGGGCAAATGAGTCAACCTTGCCACGGTTAAGCATGAAAACATTCTCATCGTACTCATCCGGAGTTTATTCGAGATCCTAGGAATGTGCATTTCGGGTTATGTACCGATGGTTTTGCCTCATTTGGTACTTAATTACTCGTATTGGCCCGTTATTTTAACTCCTTACAATTTGCCACCAGGTACTTGTATGTAGAAAAAATGTATGTTTCTATCGGTGCTCATTCATGGACCCAAAAACCCAAACAAGCTCCTCGATGTTTATCTTCAACCTCTTGTTGAAGAGTTGGTCAATCTCTTAGAAGAAGGGTACGTAATATATGATGCATACACAGTACACAATTTTCGGATGTACGTTGCTCTACTATGTACTATTGGTGATTTTCCTTCATTTGGTATGGTGTCTGGATGGAGCACGCTAGGATGTTAAGATGTCCTGTATGTATGGATAACAATCTAGCGTACATACTACAGTAAGGAAGAAAAGTTTGCTACTTTGATTGTCATCGGCGATATCTTCCCTCAAATCATCCTTTTAGGAATGATTGTAGAGGATTTATTTGAGATTGATATGGGACAAGGTCATTTGTCTAATGATGTGGTATGGGAATGGCTCTGCATGATATCACGAGTTATGGATGATCCGTTTGGAGAACCAATACACAGATATGGATAGATACACAAATGGATGAAAAATAGTATTTTTTTTTTGGATCTTCTTTATTGGAAGGAATTACTCTTGCGGCACAATTTATAAAATTTTGTAATTATTTGATTGATTATTATATTATGAAAATTTGTAATTATTTTTTATATTAAAATTTCAATTATATATAGAGAGATTTTAATAAATTTTAAAAAATGGGTGAGAAAAAGAAATTTGTAAAATATTTTGAAACTTTCGAACCAATATATTATTATATTTTCGAATTGACACTACAAAAAAGTAATATATTTGTAACGGAATTCCGTCCCTAAAGTTCACGTAGCTAACTTAGCTAAAATAATTCCGAAGCTTCTGAAAATAACCTCAGAATTTCTGAAGTCACGCAAATGGCAACGGATTTTTCTCTGCGGGTAAGATTTCGAGACAAAATCCGAAGCCAAAAATAATTTGTCTCGCAGCCCTTTCAAATTCCGATGCAATTTTTTCGAGAATTTCGTAACAAATTCTGGTAGTGTATAGGTTTGTTAACTTCATGAGATGATCTTGGCACATTTTACTTTACATTTCAACATTCATTTTCTACTGAACTTAATAAAATTTCTTGTTGGATGTTGGAACATGTGATGAACAAGGTTTGTATTAAACGGAACTATATATTCTTATTTCATATATTTATCGAGTCTACCACGTCTACATATCAAATATCATAATCCATTACTTCTAGATACGATCAGACTGATCCATTTATTTGAGTATATATAGGTAAGCATAGCTCTCTTACATCATTAATAACATTCGACGGTGTTCTTTTTGCATAATCGATTTAGTTAGTGCAATTGATGCCCAAGTCCCGGATGATAATGTTGGCAATATTACGATGTGCCTCTTGTGTTAGGTGTATGCCATCCCAATTTATATAGGTGTTTGGATTAGGGCACACCGGTACGTTTCCATTTCCACAATACACAGGACCTATTGGATTGAAATTTCCTTCGGATCCACAACAGGCCTTCAACAGTGTCGATGTATTAAACCCTAAAAATTCCGATAAAGATCAATTAGCAATAAGCAAAACTCAAAACATTCGATTTTCTTTTTTTTTATGTTAAATGTAACTTGTACGTACCGAGAGCAGGTGCATCGCGAAGAATTGTTAGAAAAGCATTATAGAGGTCAGAATAAAGTATGGTGGCATTAGGGAATTCCCCTCTAAGATTGTTTATATCTCTTACAAGATCATTATTTCTCGAAACAATTGCATCGTTCAAGTCTTTCACGCATCCATTACTATCATAAGTTGTCGACGAATTATTTCTAGCAACATCTAGAAATACCGGGAAGCATCCGAGCGGGAAAAGTAAGGGAACTACAACTTGAGGCACACCTGCAAGAATCACATCCTAAAAAAAAAGAATCAAAAGTATACCACTTATTTTTATTAAATCATAGATTATATGGTAAAGTTTAAATTAAATCACTTAGAAATTAGGATCGCCAAATTTTTAGTAACTATTAGTATGTTAAAAACTATAGCGTGGTTATTCGATATTTTTTCATGATTTTTCAATATTTTTAAGTAATTGCACAATTCAACAAGGGCCGGGAAATTTACTCTTGTGCTATTAATGATGACTCGATTAACCTCCGGCAAGTAGCTTTGGATCAAAGAGAGGGATCTCCTCTCGGCATATGCATATGCAATGTCATTGTAACCGAATTCTCCAACGAATACGAGGCTGTTGTTAAGCTTTTGTTGACATTCTGGCAACAAATGAAAAATAATAATAATAAAAATAAAAATTATACTACAAGAACTCTATTCGATTTGCACATATCCCACTTAAAATTTTACTATGACTTCAAGAATTAATCCCCTTTATTTTCCCATACCGTATCTCTATTGAGATATCCACTACAAAAAAAAAAAAAAAAAGTATATTTATAACGAAGTTCCGTCCTTAAAGTTTACATAGCTAACGTAATTTCATCCATAATTTCGTCTCTAATATTATTAGTAATAAAAAAGTGGATTTAAAAACGAAAAAACCTCGTTACAAAATTGATATTATTTTATAGTGATCACGAGTTTTACAATTAAAATTTATAGAATTTTAATAGCATCGGGCGCTCTTGTGTATTTACAGATTCCTATTAATTTTACTACAAAATTTGAAATATTAGTAGATATGTAATTAAATTAGGGTTTGTTTGATTTGTGTTGTGTTTGCATTTTTTACTTCAATTTTGATTTAAATAAAATTTTGATATAATCAGTTCGTTCATATAGCATTTTTTATTAGAATAATTTCTCGTAAATATTATTAAAAAATACAAATGTTCAAACACATTACTATAATATATATATTATCCATTCAAAAAAGGATTATTTAACACAAAATATTATATTTTATATTTTCAATCCAATTTTTCATATCACACAAAAAAAAAATCAATTCATTTAAAAAAAGCTAAGTGAACATACTGTAATATATTGTTATAAAGAATAATACATTTTTATAAATATATATATATAGGCGAGCCCTAAAAATTTAAAAAATAAAATCATAATTTATCAAAAATGCAAATATATTAAAATAATAAATAAAAAAATATCAATATGTGTGTCACGAAAATAATTATTTTTTTAAGGACAGATATTGATAAATAAAATTAAAGTAAAAATGCTCTCATAGGGTATAGCTTTGTAAAAATTATTTTTTAGGTCCAATAGATTATTGCAAAAAGTTTATTTATCAAATATTATAGTTAGCGTTTTACTTGATCAAACATCTAAACGCTATTAAATAAACTAAGAAAGTATTTAGCAATAAGTTGTTAGCTGATTTGATTAACGGTTAGTTATTAGCATATTCTATTAGCTCGTTTGACTATCTAAATATATTAACTATTTGTTCGAAAATATTTGGTAAAATAACTATTATTTCCATCTCGTACGAAGGTTGTCATTTGATTTTTGCGTCATTGTACTTAATATTAAAAATATTCTTATATTTGAACAATTTAATCGACAAATATCATTGTATTTGTATTATAAAAGACTAATAAATTTTTTTTTCTCATTATTTGTACTACATATTGATATAATAATTAATATTCAAATATCAACACGTAAAATGTCAATGATAACCTTCTTGCGAAACAAATGAATAATTGATATTAGTTGCTTATATCTAAAATGAAAATATTCTATTTTTAAAGTATTTTGTTGTGTTCTTACTGTACGTGTGCAGTATTTTTTTAGTATTTTTTTAGATTTTTTATTAGTAGTTATTAAAAATTATGCTTTTGTAATTTTTTAGATATTTTGTATTAACATTAATATATTTTTATTGAAATAATGTAAAATATAAAAGAATAAATTCTTAGTATATGTACTTTTTATTATATTAATTTTAATTAATTTTATTTTTTATTAAACTTAAATTTTGAAATAAATATTTTTTAATATTTTCATTTTTAATAAAAACATTTATGTGGTTAAATATATAAATAAATTAATAATATTAATATTTTTATTTTATACTTATTTTATCAAATTTAAATATTTTTACAAATAAAATAATTTATATACAAAATAATTATTTTAACTATTTTAAATTTATAAAATAAATTTATAATTTAGTAGAAGTAAATATATTAAAATAAATAAACTAAGGGTGTGTTTGTTTGGGTGTTTGGATTTTGAGTTGGGATTTGAATAGTAAAAATTTTGAATTTGAATAGTTGTATGATGTGATGTAAATAGGTGTTGATGTGATATTTTGAATGTAAAATTGATTTTTAGTATAATATAAAAAATAAAAAATAGGTGTTTGATTTGATGTTTTTGGAGGGAAAAAAATGGATTGAATAGTGGATTTAAAATCCAATCCCCCAAACAAACACACCCTTATATATTAATATATATGTAAATGAAAGATCCATGATTAAGGATGAATTAAGAATAAATAAAATTAATATCAAAACAATGTTCTAAGACACTGGGGTATACTTCCTCTATCTCGGCTATTATGATTTTTTTTTTTTTTTTTACTGTATACACGAGAATTTAGGAGGAATATGATTAGTAAATTATTAAGAATATATTAGTGGAAATATTATTGTATAATAAAATTAATTATAAATTAAGATTAAGATAACTAATTAGTCTAATTAAAATTTCAAATAAAATCTAAAAAGTAAAAATTTTAAAATAAGATTAAAGTGTATAATTCTTTTAAAAAAAAAAGGAAAGTGACAAAATAAGTGGAACGGATGAAAATGAAAAAATGGACATGATAAGTGGAACCGAGGAAGTACAACTTTTTGAAAATCAGCTTTTTGTAACCAATTAGTTATTTAAAAAAACTAATTTACTAAACATTTAAAATAGTTTTTCGACTGATTAAACAATTAAAAGTTGTTCAATAAACTAAAAATTGTTCAAAAAGCTAATTACCAAACACCCTCTCAAATATCATATGCAACAATTGATTTTATTACATGATATATTCTTGTACAACATATTTTATAAGTATAAACGGATAGTATATGTCTTTATTTCACACCGCATATACTGTGTGAAATAAAAATATGTATCATATGTACATTATATATGTGTTGTTTGGAGAAAACACGGTGCTGCTAATTTTTTCAATTCAGCACGATAATCTCTCATATATATATATATATATATATACATATACATTTATATATTTACTATTTAAGAATTATTTTTCCTTAAAATATATGAAATACAACACTGATTTCAACACCGAAGGATTACATTTTAAATAATCAAATTAGAAGGGAGGCGGTCATGTACAAAATTTAAACAAAAAAAGTAGCACACCGTAGCAAAAATATGTGTGTTTTTTTAGGTATCTTTTATTTTTTATTATTATTAATTTTAATGTGGATATAATGTTTTATGAAATATATATATAAGGAATTAAAACATAATAATAATAGTAGAAATTTCGGAAATCATTGCAAACCATACACATGTTTAAAGTGAGTTTAGTTGGTGTAATTGTTTTTGGATATCATTTTCTATTTTTTTTTTTAAGTTGTTAGAACTATAACTAGTATTTTGCTTAGTGCACTCTAGGTGAATTTTCGGTTAAATCTAATAGCTTGGAAATTAAGCTGGTAAGATAAATCATACTAGACGAACATCCGTAGCAAACAAGACCTAGACACATCGGTTAAACCAATGGTAGCTAATTTGGATGTGTTGTTTTGTAAATTAAATAAGATATTTTTATTTTTAAAAAAAAAAAAATCGTAAAAAATGAACTATAATAAAACGGATAATTATTGCTAAGTGAATCAAACATGAACTTAACATTTATGTAGTAATTTGTCGTAAAACCTGATGGAGTTGAGCATATGGTTGCAATATGGCTCCGGAATTGTCGTAGCTGAGTACGCAGTGTAGGGAGCGGTAAGGTAATAATTCCCCTTAGCGAATAAAACAGAAAACTTAGCGTCGTGCTTCCAGCTACGGCAAAATTGACACCATTCTCAAACGAAGCATTACTTCTGTCCAAATAAGGATTCAACAATGGAAGGCCGAGAGCAGTAGCTGTCGATCGATATCATATGATATTCGTAGTTAGATACGCGTCGAAAAATAAATAAATAATTAATGAATTGAAGATGGAATACACTACAAGAAAAAATCAATTTTGTGACAAAAGTTTTTTTTGTCTCTAAATCTACTTTTTCCGTTACTAATGACATTAGAGACGGAATTAGTAATGGAATTACGTTAGCTACGTGAACTTTAGGGACGGAATTCCGTTACAAATATATTAGTTTTTTGCAGTGAATAATGAAGTGAAGATGATCGAACATCTAACCATATTACACTAATTAAGGAAGTGCATAAATTAATTACAATCCTCACACGGTTTTTCCATTTGTGCTATTTTCACATTACTTCCACAACAAAGTCTCCGGTGCCATAAATAAGAAAGTTGTGTGTGAGTTTTTCTTTTTGTAGTTGGATAGGATTTAAAATTTAAATTTTTTATCTAAATAATATTTTATTAGATATTTTATTGAAAATAATATATTTTCTCTATCCTAAAGTATCTATTTTTTTTTTATTTTAATAAAGTTAATTATACACTGGTATCAAAATATTTTTAACTTTTATCTAAATTACAATTACTTTATACATAAAAGTCAAATGACAAAATATGTCAAAATCTCTTACACAATTTTACTAATTAATAAAATACTACTCCCACCGTCCCATATACCATGTCTACATTGCCGTTTCTGTCCGTCCCACGTACCATGTCATTTTTTTTTTTAGAAAATGATTACACTTTAATCTCATTTTAAACTTTTTAATTTTAATTTTAATTAAACTAATTAGTTATGTTAATCTTAATTTATAATTATTTATATTATCATATAATTATTTTCACTAATACATTCTTAATTATCTACTAATTACACATCTCCTAAGATACCGTGTCTACAGTGTAGCAGACACGGTACGTGGGACGGATGTAGTATTGTTTATTAATATACTACAAAATTTCAAATGATATATTTTGAATGAAACGAAGGGAGTATACATTGTTTTATTTGAAATTTAATTTAAATATTATTTTAATATGATATTTTGTAAAAAATATTGCATTTTAATTATAAATCATAATATTTGAATAATATATATTTACGTTTAAAATAAAAAACAAACAAACCTAATATGTGGTCATATGGCATCACTACCATTGAGATTGAACATCCGTCATATTTTAAGGGCATAGGATTTTTTGTACAACGTTCAACAAATAATATATAAGTCTTACACAATTTTTAAATAATACTGAAAAAAAATTATTTTATATTATTATTATTATTATTATTATTATTGTATATTATTATTATTATTATTATCAGTGCCGGAACTAGGATTATTTTTTAAGGAGTGCTAATTTTGAAATTTATGAAATAATATATTCTATTTATAAATATTTATTTGTTGTTCGAAAAAATTATTATTCTGATTATTATATTTTGAAAAAAATAAATATAAATAACTAACTACAACAATAATACTAGTTATATATTATAAATAATTTTTTGTATTTGTTTTATTGAGACAAATTATACAATTTTTTAGTATTTTTTTATTTATTCATTTTTTCTATATTACACATATTTAAATAATAAAAAAAATACATAAATATAAATAAGTAAACTATAGAAACAGGGGGTCGGGGTGGGGAGGAGGGGCTGTAGCCCACCCTTACCCCCACCTCGGTCCGCCCCTGATTATTATTATTATTGTAAACCGTAGAGAAGGATAATGTAATTGTCTAATTTACTATATGAAATTACAAAATAAAGTGTTCACGATAAAAATAATGACTGATATTTGAGAAGAGATAAATGTGTTCTTTCGGAGTTTTGTTTTTTTTTTTCTTTTTTTTTTGTGTGTTTTTAATTTGAATAGCAGCTAAATGTGATGTTTTGTGAAAACAAATAATATTACTTATCTGTAAAAAATTATATCAATTTTTTTTGTTGCCCCCTAAATTTATAAATAATATAATTACTATAAAACACTTTATGCCCATAATTTTTTTACTCATGTTACAACAAATAATAATAATTTATCGACATCTTTTCTTGTTACCCAACTATTATTTCTTATCAACTCTAATAATTTTTCATAATATCTTCATTTTACTTTTGATTTATCCTACTTTAACATTAAAATACAATTATTTATTAGTGTCCCTACCCTACATAATACCATATAAAATTTTCCAACGGAAGAAGTATTTTTTTTCTTATAAAAAATTCCGATGGTAAATAATAAAAACTCAAACAAAACTTCAGATCCAGATCCGTAGTAGATTGAACATACAGAGAGAAAATAGCATCTCATATAATTATTCCATCGAAAGATCAAGAACCCGACCTACAAACAATCAAACAACATTATTTCACCATAAATAACATATTTGTAGAACAATAACACGGTCTATGAAAATCGAGCATCGTCCAATTACATTCACACAAATTAAGTTATAACATGAAACTATAGAACAAACCTATGTAGTCAATTATAAGTCGACCATCACTCCAACGACCGGTGGGGCGGCCGGGAAAAGTTTCACCATACGGCGGGCGTGTAGCTGGGGCAGTCGTGGCTATTCGGACAAGATTCCCGGTGTCGGAAATGGAATCTCCAAGCTGATATATAGAGTCTATAGGACATGTTAGGACTTGACATGAAACTTGGAGTGCAAAGAAAGTAGACAAGATTTTTATCAAGACTAAAATGGAAAATATATTTCCAAAGATAGACTGTGGCTTCATTATATTTCTAATCACACTAAGATGCAGGTAGAGATGATATGATATGCATATATTAATCAAATCTTACATTTATATAGGCAGTTGGAAATGTAATGTTCTGAGCCACAGGATTTGCTTGGCATGCAACTCCTCGTACAATGTTGCATTAAATATGACCCAAAATTAATTTCACATATAATATCTTTTTGCAAAATTTTTACCTCCAAAATTTTTTCAAATTTACCTGAAATTTTTATAATGAGATTTTCTGATTTTTATTATTTTTTTTTTTTCTACAGATTCCTTTTACATTTATTTTTTTTTAGAAGGACTTGTACATCCATTCTCGTGATTTGAATGAATTCGGATTACTTTATTGACAAATGTGTAGTTCACAAGTAAGTGATTTGAACTAATAAAAAAATGTATGAATTATGTGGTAATACTTCTTTACTCCACAAATATCATTGTATTTGTATTATAAGAGACTAATAGATGTATTTTTGTCATTTTATTTTGATTTGGACTACATATTGATATAATAATTAATATTCAAATATCAACATGAAAAATACTCATAGTACTCTTCTAATGGGACGAAAGTAGTACTCCCTCCGTCCCAGAAGTAAGTATCCATTTACTTTTTGCACGATATAATAGGAATAAAGTATAAATGACTAAAATAATCTTATTAGTATGTGTGATATAAAGGTAATGACATTTGTATAATATATTGTAAGTTGTAAGGGTATTTGTAATGTTAGGCAGATAGTACAGTTACTAAAAAAAAAATAGATATTTTATTATGGAACAGACTAAAATAAAAAAATAGATACTTTGTTATGGGACGAAGGGGGTATTTATTTTTGTTTGTTGATGATTTGAAATACAAATATGCACTATTCCACGTTGGCGTTGGTAGAAAATAAAGAAATAATTGTCCCAGATTGGAGGAGGAGACAAACCTCTCCGACTTAATAAGTTAATAAGTGATATAGTCCCATTGTATAATTAATTGGATAGGAATATAATGGGATACAAATCCAATGGCACTTTACAAACACCCAATAATTTTAATTTTAAAAATATCTAATCAAATATATATATTTTTTTTTTTCAAAAATCAAGCTCTGCTACAAAAAATGCCCTTCTCTGAAAATTTTTTTTCTTCCATAATCTTTATGTTTCCTATTAATTTCGGTTTGCGGAATATGCTATTTCGTGTTAATTCGTTTTATTTTAAGAGGCGATCGGTGGCAGACCGAATTCGCTTCAAGAAAATCGCGTACTACGCGAGAATCGAATTTTGTTGAAATCTAATATTCGATTTCATTATCAGATTTGTTGTTTTGAACTTCGTGACATCTCGAATCTGCAAACAAATTAATTAGTCCAACATTCCATTCTTACGATTTTCAATAAAAAAAAATATATATTTATTTTGATTAAATATTATATCAAAGTATTATTTAAGTCAAATATAAAATTAACATTATCATTTAAATCAATTTCAAACTACAATTAAACGAACTATAATTTCTACTATAATTTATATAAGTCCGCTTCTTTAATTAAATAATAATTTATTTATTTTTTTGTATATTATATAAAAATTATTTTTATTTCGTCATGTCTAAAATAATACTAAAAAGAAATATCTAAATTTCATTTTAAATTTCCAATCATTTTTATTATTTTCATGTTTTCTTTAAAATCTAAAGTGTAAAATTTGAAATTTCAATAAAAAAAAATTCTATAAACTATTTTATATATTATTATAAACTACTTTTTATATTTACAATTAACATTATCTTTAAAAAAATTAAAAAAAATAAATAGAAGAATCAATATACACAAACAAAGAAAAAAAAAATAGCAACAAAAAAAATTGACGATCCACTGTAACAATGCCAAATTTTGGCGAATCGACACCAAATCTTTGTATGCCGCGCCATTAATTGGACTGAATTGCAGATGGCTAAATATCATCCGGTTGGAATAAGGAAATATGTGCAGTGAGAGTAGAGTTTCTTTTGGTGCAGTAGATCTGATAGCAATCAAATAATAAGATCATGTTTGCTATGGGAAGGTTTCTTTCCTCCATTTTCCCTAAATTTTATTATTTGAACTCTGCATTTTTCGAATAATTTTTTTTTTCTCACAAAACATCCCATTAAATATTATTTTCATACCAAATTCAAACTAATTTTTTTCCAAATTAATCAAAAGAAACGCACCCTAAGATTTTCAAAATTATATAAATATACATAAATATATAATATACTTTCTACGTCTCATTGAAATATAGTTATTTTTTTTATTTTTGTCAGTGCTAAAACAAGGTTATTATTTATTAATTTAATAATCCTACTATCTACCTAACATATAAGTACCTTTTCAACTTACAATATATTACACAAATACCGTTACTTTTATATCATATAATATTAATACAAGTATTTTTGTATTTTTTATTATAATTCAATATAATATTAATAAAAATTCTACGTATAAAATATACATGTCACTTTTTCAGTGAGACATAAAGAGTATATATATATATGTATGTATATATTTTGCTTTTCACTTTATCTTTTTGTTTTATAACGATTTGGATTTACTTTTGGACATATACATCTTTTTAGCTTAAAATAGTTTTTTTAAGAAGTATTTTGAAAATGCTTTTGAAAAAATAATACTAATAATAAGAATAATAATAATGCGAGTAGTAGTAATAGTAATAATAATAATAATATTAATAAAATAATAAATATTTTTAAAATTAAATTTTTTAATTTTATTTCTAATAATAATAATAACAATAACAGTAATTAATAGATAAAAATTGTCCAAATCCTAATGGTTTGTTTCTTTTGCAAAAAAAACATTCAATATATTTTATTAAAATAATTTAATATATTACATATTCATTATTTTTATGTTATCAATACAATAATTCTATGTATTTAACATAAAAAATAAATAAATAAATAAATTCCTTCTATCCAAAATACAAATCAGACACACCATACCTACACAATAACCCCTACAATGCAATATACTTATGATTTTTTTTACTATACTTTTTACGGTAAATTGATTTTTTTGTCCCGTAACTGGACCATTTTATCATTTTAGACCCGTAATTGGACCATTTTATCATTTTAGTCTCGTAAGTGGAGCCTGTCGCAAACTAGTCCCATAAGTGAAAAATTTTCGCTGTTTTAGTCCTTCGGCGCCGGAGACGCCCGCGTGGCTCGCCGGAGGTGATGTGTCCGCCAGGTGTCCCGCTAGGTCAGCGACACCTGGCGGACACGTGGATTTATTTATTTTTTTAAATTTTTATTAATTTTTTTAATTGGATCAAATAAAAAAAATAAAAAAAACAAATAAAATTTAAAATAAATTAAAAATAAGTTTTAAAAGAAAATTAAAAAAATAAAAAATAAATAAAAAAAATCCACATGTCACCTGGCGGACACGTCACCTCCAGCGAGCCACGCGGGCATCTCCGGCGTCGGAGGACTAAAACAACGAAAATTTTTCACTTATGGGACTAATTTGCGACAGGCTCTACTTACGAGACTAAAATGATAAGGGGTCCAGTTACGGGACTAAAAAAAACAGTTTACCCTACTTTTTATTGTTTATTAGATTAGTGTTTTTTGATAAATTTTTATTATACTATGTTTTGTGCATTTTTTTTTTCAACACAATCAAACACGGAAATTTATATGAATTGCATTAAATTTTTTCATATTTTAGATATTTATTTTTAGATTTAGTAGATTTAAATTTAGATTTGATTTTATCGAATTTGTTTTATATTGTCTATATATAACCCTTTATTTTGATGATCACATAATACAATTTTCAATCTTTTAAAAATATTTTCACATCGTATCAGAATCTATTTTTCTTCTAAATTAGATATAATATGCCCACTCACGTTTCTTTGGGTACATGTACCCGGAGGTCTTCAATTTTGAAATTATTGTTTATGATTTTATGGCATCAACAGAGCTCTTCCAAGTTTGTGATTCGTCTACAATTGATCCTACATCAAATATTTTTTTTTTTTTTCAATTTTGTGTCCAAGTTTGGTTTTTGATCGTTTATCATGGTTCAATACAAAGCAATTTTTCTGATTGTATTGAGAGTACCATCGTCTTCCCGGCTCCGGTGAGAATTCTGAGTTTTCTAGACTTCAGAGAGAGTTTCATATTCGGAGAGAGTTTTTGACTCTGGTAAGAGTCTTGTCATTTTCCAGTTCCGTATTTTTCGGCTCTGGTGAGAGTTATGTGTTTTCCAGTTTTGTGTTCTTAAGTTCTGTATTTTCCGGCTCTAGTGAGAGTTCCGGCATTTTCCAGTTTATGTTTTCCGGCTCTGATAAGAGTTTTGTGTTTTCAATTCTAATTTAGTTGAGGACTCTACTTCTGTTTCTGCCATAATGAACAATTATGGCTACGTCATCTTCAATGTCTTTTTGCAAACTCAAGTTGGTTTATGTTACACCACTTTAATTTAAGGATGGATAGTGAGATATTTTAGATATTCAATTTTATATTTAGATTTGGTCTTTTTCATATATTCGATTATTTAGATTTGAGTCTATCGAATCTGTTTTTATATTTTATGTTAGGGTGAGAATCAAATTGAGTTTCTCTTTCAATTTTCCACCATCTGATATTCCAAAATTTGAAGAAAATGGGAGTACTTCCATGGCCTTGTGAAGCTATCTATCAAGGAGGAGAATGAGTTACATCTGAAGATGATGATCAACTTGTAAGCTATCTTACTTTGAGCTAGACAATTCATCCACTGGTGTTGTTTCAATTGAGTAACAATCAGTCCACCTGTGTTTGTCAAACAAATGGAGTTTATTTAGATGATAAGTTGGGGTGTTTGATGGGTGTCTTGAGTGTGTGAACATAGTGATAGGTTTAGTAAAAATACTCTTGGATTGAAATCCCCAAAATGTAGGTATTTATACCGAACTGGGTCAACAAATCTTGTATTGTTTATTTATGTCGTTGCACTTATTCAGTCATAGGTTAGTGCTATTTAATACACTAAAGCTATACCCACACGCCAACTATATTGTAAAATTGTATTTGCCTCGAAAAATTTTATAATTCTATTGTGAATTAGATTTGGAAGCGTTAGAACCTTTTTCAATATGGTGACCCAATTTCCAACAACTACATTAGACCATCCGCATCGGGCACATCTCCTCTTAAGAGATGCACCACATCACTATTTTTAAAAATTAAAAATAAAACTTGAGAGATATTTTGCCTCCTAGTATCTCCGCAGAGATGCTGAGAGATGTTATCCAATTGTCATGTGTCTCAATTTAATTGGGACACATTGACACTTATGTATATATATGTATATATATATGATATATATTATATATGTTTTTTTTGTAATTTATATTGAATTTATTGTTATATTTAAATTTTGTAATTTTTTATAATTCATAATATTTTGTATTCTACAAAATGATAACAATATTGAATATATTTTATTAATTTATATTTTTAAATATATAAGTACAAATATTATATAATTCTATTGAACAAATTAATATTAATAAATTTAATTTAATTTATTAAATAAAATATAATTATAAATTTTAAAGCAATTGAATAATATAAAATTATATTCCCTCCGTCAAATTTCTATTGTCCTAAAGTATATTTGCACGTTTTTTTAGGTGATTGTCTTTTTGTTATGAATTGACAAATTTGACTTTAATTGTATGGTAGAGATTAAAAGTAATAAATGAATTGAGGGTAAAAATATAAAATTTGTGTTTAAAAAAGGAAATAAGACAATAATTGTTAGAGGTCCCAAATAAGAAAGTAGGACATTAGTTTGTGGACGGAGGGAGTATTAAACAATAAATATATTTAGTTTATAATTAGTTATACATACATAATTAATTAAAACTATAATTACAAAATAATATATATATAATATGAAAATAAAAATTTATTAAAAAATTAGGATAAATATCTTTGTTGCGAATATAAAATAGAAAAGAGTATCTCCGTTGACGTGACAAAGAGAGAAAGTAATGTGGATAATAAAAAATAGTGAAGATATCCAAAAGTAGGTATCTCTATTGCGGATGGTCTTAATGAACTCCTATAGTTTACCATAACAAATCACACTAATCCCTAGACACAATATATTATAAACTGTTGTGCACGTAACACCTACGAAGGTGCTACGTTGTAACCATGTATGTTTTTTTCTTCTGTGTGAGGTTTTTTTTCACCTATAAATACATGTGTTTGATGCAACCTAAATCAATTGCAATAATTACATTTCATTCACTCGTCTCTTTCCCTCTCTCTCTCTCGTTATTTCTCTCTCTCGTTATTATATATATACCTTTGTATATATATATATACTATACATATATATTATATATTATAATATACACACTCACGCACACACATCTATATATATATATTTACTTATCTAGTATATATATATTATATACAATATATTAAAATAGTGGTTAGCAGTAGAAATAATTAATATTTTTATTGGCTAATCTTATAATAATATTACAACACGTTATCAACACGACTATATACTTTATTTCCGCAAGGTAATATTTCATATTTTTTCTGTTTATTATGACTAACCTTGCCAAAACAGGAATTTCTCCCTCTCCTCGTTTCTGGCCAAAATTCTATGGCATGGGCTCGCGATGTTAAAATGCATCTGGTATCAATGGGCTTGGAAAATACCATTGCCCGGGATAAAAACTCCCCGAGCCAAGATCGTGCAAAGTCCATGATCTTTTTGTGCCATCACATCGATGAAGCACTGAAAATGCAGTATGTCACGCTGGAATCCCCACTCGAATTGTGGGAGGGATTAAAAGAAAGATATGATCATTTGAAGCTGACATTGTTGCCAAGGGCACGAAGCGAATGGCAAAACCTACGGCTTCAGGACTTTAAAACAGTCCAATAATATAATTCTGCAATGTTTAAAATAACATCACAGCTGCGCCACTATGGCGAAAATGTATCTGAATCTGATATGATGGAGAAAACTTTCTCCACTTTTCATGCCTCTAACATGGTTTTGCAGCAACAGTATCGCGAAAGAGGCTTCCAGAAATATTCTGAGCTAATCACCTATCTTTTGCAGGCCGAACAAAATAATGAATTGCTGTTGAAAAAGTACGAATCTCGGCCGATAGGTGCAAATCCATTTCCAGAGGCAAATGCAATACAACCGGAAAATCCGGTGCGTGGTCGTGGGCAAGTAAAAAATCAGCGAATTGATCGTGATCGAAATCAGAATCGCGGACGGGGCTGGGCAAACGCATATAGTCATAATAATTATCAAAACAGGCCCCGATATATGCCAAATCGGCGTTATAATGACAGAAGGCCGTACAGACCTCAACAGAGGTTCAACACCGGAAGAAACAGAAACAATGACGAGGAAGGCACCCGGTGTGGAATCAAATGCCATTGGGCTCGTATTTGTCGCACAGCCAGTCACTTGGCTGAACTGTATCGGCCCTCAAAAGATAGGCAGGGAAGAGGTGCTGCCGAAATAAATCACGCGGCCCACGATGACACATTTGACGATGTGATGAATGAAAATATCACGCACCTGGATGCCGATGATCTGCTTGACATAGCTGATGATGTTAAATGATAAAATGATGTTGTATCTCTTTTGTTATTTTGATGTTTTCTGCCCCTCTTTTTGTATTACCCCCTATAATATAAGCTATTTTGATTATGTTACTAATAAATGTCTTTTATTATTTTTACCTTCTTGCAAAGATATGGATGCCAAATATTTTGGAGCCGATGACAACATCTGCCTTATCGACAGTACTACGACTCACAGCATTCTGAAAAACAAAAGTTATTTCTCCCATCTTAATATGGGAAAGACTTCAATTGTTACTATCAGTAGTGCATCGAAAATGATTGAAGACTCAGAAAAAGCTATTGTATATCTCCCAAAAGGGACAAAAATGGCAATTGAAAATACATTGTTCTCGAGCAAAGCTCGAAGGAATTTACTGAGTTTCAGTGATATTCGAAAAAATGGGTATCACATTTAAACATTGAATGAGGCAGAAAATAAATATCTTCTGATAACTCAGGTTGTGAATGACAAAAGAATTGTGAAAGAAAAATTGTCATCATTTTCTTCCGGCTTATATTACTAAAAAAATCAGTGCCATTGAAACATATCACCTAGTAGACCAAATGACTATTAGCGAATTTAAAACTTGGCACAATCGACTTGGGCATCCTGACAATGTAATGTTGAGGCGAATTGTTGAAAATTCAAACGGCCACTCATTGAAAAAGAAAAATATTTTGAGTTCGAATGAATTTGCTTGTGTTGTCTATTCCCAATGAAAGTTAATAATCAGGCCATCTTCAACAAACGTTGGATTTGAATCCCCAACTTTTCTAGAAAGAATTCAGGGTGATATTTGTAGACCAATAGATCCACCATATGGACCCTTCAAGTACTTTATGGTACTAATTGACGCGTCAACGCGATGGTCACACGTATGTCTATTATCTACTCGCAATCTAGCTTTTGCTAGACTACTTGCATAAATAATTAAATTGCGAGCACAATTTCCAGATCACCCGATAAAGAAAATACGTCTAGATAATGCTGGAGAGTATTCATCACATACATTTGATGATTACTGCATGTCAATTGGGATTACTATGGAACATCATGTTCCCCATGTATATACGCAAAATGGCCTGACTGAATCTCTTATAAAAAAAGATTGCAATTAATTGCTAGACCATTATTGATGAGGTCTAAACTTCCTGTATCATGTTGGGGCATGCTATATTGCATGCAGCAGTCCTCGTGAAAATAAGGCCGATCAGTTATCACTGTTATTCCCCCACTCAATTGGTTTCTTGAAAAATACCAAATATATCTCTTCTGCGAATATTTGGGTGTGTTGTTTATGTTCTAATTACGCCACTTCAATGCACGAAAATGAGACCTCAAAGAAGGTTGGGTATATATGTCGAGTATGAATCACCCTCGATCGCAAAATATCTTGAACCAACAACGGGTGATTTATTCACTGCGAGGTTTGCAGACTGTCATTTTGACGAATCACATTTCCCGACATTAGGGGGAGACAGTAATCAACTGAAAAAAGAAATTTCGTGGAAAATACCACTTGAATTTGATCCTCGTACGAAACATAGTGAACTTGAAGTTCAAAGAATTGTGCATTTGCAGAAAATTGCAAATCAATTGCCTGATGCTTTTAATGATGCTGCCAAGGTTACGAAATCATATATTGCAGCAGCAAATGCACCGGCCAAAATAAATATCCCAGAAGGGAAAGTGCCGAGTGCTAAAGAGCATACTGCCCGCGTAAAATGTGGCAGACCGTTAGGTTCCAAGGATAAGAATCCACGAAAGAAGAAAATTGTAAATACTGGTGAAGAGATCAACAATGATCAGATACCTGAAAAGGTCAGTACAACTCCTGAAGAGGTTGATACTAAAAATGCTGATGAAAGTGATGATGAAGTTATTGAAACTTCCGTTAACTATACCATCAGTGGAAAATATTGGAACATAAAGAAAACAAATATTGATAATGCATTTGCATATTCTGTAGCACTCGATATAATGAAAGATGACGAGGATTATGAACCAAAATCAGTTGATGAATGTCGGCAAAGAGATGATTGGGAAAAATGGAAAGACGCAATTAAATCTGAATTGGACTCATTGGAAAAACAGCAAGTATTCGGCTCTATAGTCGAAACACCGGAAAATGTGAAACCTGTGGGTTATAGAAGGGTGTTTGTGAGAAAAAGAAATGAAAATAATGATATCACAAGATATAAAGTAAGACTTATAGCCCAGGGTTTTTCCCAGAGACCGGGTATTGATTTTGAAGAAACATATTCGCCGGTCATTGATGGAATAACATTCAGGTATCTAGTGAGTCCGGCAGTACACAATAATCTTGATATGCGATTAATGGATGTGGTTACTACCTATCTTTACGGCTATTTAGACAATGACGTCTATATGAAAATCCCAGAAGGGATCAACTTACTTGAATCATTTAAATCAAAGCCAAAAGAATCATATTCCATTAAATTGCAAAAATCTTTGTATGGGCTCAAGAAATTAGGCCGAATGTGGTACAATCGTCTCAGCGAAAGCTTAACCAAAGAAGTTTATATAAATGACCCTATCTGTCCATGTGTTTTTATAAAGAAAAATGGGTTTGAATTTGTAATCATCGTTGTATATGTCGATGATCTCAATTTAATTGAAACTCCTGATGAAATCCAGAAACCTGTTGAATATCTGAAAAAAGGAGTTTGAGATCAAAGATTTTGGAAAAACTAAGTTTTGCCTTGGTATGCAAATTGAGCATTTGGAAAGTGGAATCTTTATCCACCAATAAAATTATACCAAAAGGGTACTAAAACAGTTCCTGATGGATAAATCACATCCGCTAAATACCCCAATGATCGTCAGAGCACTCGATCCAGCAAAGGATCCATTTAGACCAAAAGAGGAAAATGAAGAAACACTTGGCCCAGAAGTGCCATATATGAGTGCTATAGGCGCATTGATGTATCTTGCTAACAGCACCCGACCTGATATATCATTTGTTGTAAATTTATTGACAAGATTCAGTTCATCGCCTACTCGACGACATTGGAACGGGATTAAGCACAGTTTTTGCTATCTTCAAGGAACAATTGATCTCGGGTTATCTTACTCGAAAAATTCTCGACATGAATTAATTGGATTTGCCAATGCAGGATATTTATCGGATCCTCATAAAGCCAAGTCACAAACTGGCTATATATTTACTTGTGGCGAAACTGTGATCTCTTGGAGATCAATGAAACAAACTTTAACTGCCACTTCTTCAAATCATGCTGAAATATTGGCAATACATGAAGCTAGTCGAGAATGTGTTTGGTTGAGGTCAATGACTCAACATATTCTGAAAAATTGCGGGTTAATACCTGACGATAAAATTCCCCCAACTACATTGTATGAAGATAATACGGCTTGTATAGCCCAATTGAAAGGGGGTTACATTAAAGGAGATAGAACGAAACATATTTCACCAAAATTCTTTTTTACTCATGATCTTCAGCAAAATGGTGAAATTGATGTGCAGCAAATCCGATCTGATAATATTTTAGCGGACATATTAACCAAGGCATTGCCGACGACAACATTTGAAAAACTGGTGAAGAAAATTGGGATGCGTCGGTTAAGGAATCTCAAATAATGCTCAGATCAGGGGGAGCGAATCGATACAAGAATGTTGTACTCTTTTACCTTCACTAGGATTTTTTTGTTCCACAGGATTTTTTCCTAGTAAGGTTTTAACGAGGCACATTCTTTGTATAAAAGCATACAAGGGGGAGTGTTATACACGTAACACCTACGAAGGTGCTACGTTGTAACCATGTATGCTTTTTCCTTCTGCGTGAGGTTTTTTTTTTTCGCCTATAAATACAGGTGTTTGATGCAACCTAAATCAATTGCAATAATTACATTCCATTCACTCGTCTCTTTCCCTCAATCTCGTTATTTCTCTCTCTCGTTATTATATATATACCTTTGTATATATATATACTATACATCTATATTATAGTATATTATAGGGTAAACTATTTTTTTAGTCCCGTAACTGGACCCTTTTATCATTTTAGTCCTGTAAGTGGAGCATGTCGCAAACTAGTCCCATAAGTGAAAAATTTTCGTTGTTTTAGTCCTCCGGCGCCGGAGACACCCGCGTGGCTCGCCGGAGGTGACGTGTCCGCCAGGTGTCCCACTAGGTCAGCGACACCTGGCGGAAACGTGGATTTATTTATTTTTTTCACTTTTTTAAATTTTTTTTTAATTTTTTTTAATTGAACCAAATAAAAAAAAATTACAAATAAAATTTAAAATAAATTAAAAATAAGTTTTAAAAAAATTAAAAAAAATAAAAAAATCCACGCGTCCGCCAGGTTAGCGATACCTGGTGGACACGTCACCTCCGGCGAGCCACGCGGGCATCTCCGGCGCCGGAGAACTAAAACAACGAAAATTTTTCACTTATGGGACTAGTTTGCGACAGACTCCACTTACGGGACTAAAATGATAAGGGGGTCCAGTTACGGGATTAAAAAAACAGTTTATCTTATATTATAATATACACACTCTCGCACACACATCTACATATATATATATATTTACTTATCTAGTATATATATATTATATACAATATATTAAAATAGTGATTAGCGGTAAAAATAATTAATATTTCTATTGGCTAATCCTACAAGAATATTACAACATAGACTATGTTAATTTATGCATAAAAATGATTGTTATACCCACGGCGGATGTATGTGGGGGCAAGGGGCAAGCCCCACTCCCCCCACCCCATCCAACTCCACTCTTTTTTAATTTTTAATTTTTATTTTATATTATATAATATAAAAAACAATAAACAAATTAAAAAATTGCTAAAAATTAATAGAGTATTTACGTAAAAATTTAAATTTTGAATAATAAAAAAATTTATATCATAATAATTGTTTAATGTTATAAAAATATATATGAACAAAAAAGTAATAAATAATAATTAAAAAAAAAAGAAAAATCTTCAAAAAATTCTCAACCATATACATAGGAGATGATATTTTTTAGAGCTATTTTTTTTAATAAATGTTTTTTACTATTTATCAATTTCATATAATACAAAATTCACCGGGTAATATGCAGTTGTCACTGTAGACTGATATTTTACAAGATTTTCGAAACATCATAACTCTATTTATAAAATTATTGGATAACAATTAAATGATGATCGTTTCAAAATTTGAAAAAATTAGCCCCCCTTTCATCCCGGGTCTGCCTCTGGTTATACCCTTGATTAAATAACTAAGTTAAATTTGAATCAACTCTTGGCTCCAAATTTTTCATCTTTTGGGTCTCTATCAGTATGTTCGATATTAACTCAAAGACAAAAAAAAAAAAAAAAAAAAAAAAAAAAAGGTCTGAAGTCTGCAAATCAAGATCCAAACCATTTACATAAGGGGAGGTACGTATGTCTACATCACTGGTGCACCTACAACTGATTTTATTTTATTAAAGGAATAATTTATAATTTAATAATAGGTAAACTGTTTTTTTAATCCTGTAACTGGACCTCTTTATCATTTTAATTCCGTCAGTGGATCCTGTCGCAAACTAGTCCCACAAGTGAAAAATTTTCGTTGTTTTAGTCTTCCGACGCCGGAGACGCTCGCGTAGCTCGCCGGAGGTGACTTGTCCGTTAGGTGTCCCGCCAGGTTAGAGACACCTGGCGGACAAGTGGATTTATTTATTATTATTTTTTTATTTTTTAAATTGTACTAAATAAAAAAAAATACAAATAAAATTAAAAATAATTAAAAATAAGTTTTAAAAAAAATTTAAAAAATAAAAAAATAAAAAAAAATCCACGTGTCCACCAGGTCTCACTGACTTGGCGGACACGTCACCTCCGGCGAGCTATGCGGGCATCTCCGGCGCAGGAGGACTAAAACAGCGAAAATTTTTCACTTATGAGACTAGTTTGCGACAGGCTCCACTTACGGGACTAAAATGATAACGGGGTCCAGTTACGGGACTAAAAAAACAGTTTACTCTTTAATAATTGTATTAGCACTGAAAATATTTGTGCTCTATTTAAAATTCAAAACATCATCTTTATCTTATTAACTAAAACATAATACTTTCTTGATCCGCCTCTAAAGATTTCATTGGGTCATTGCATTTAATATTAAAAATATTTTTATATTTTTATAATTTTTTATATAAATATCCTTGTATTAGTATTATAAAAAACTAATAAAAGTATTTTTGTCAATTTTTTTTAATTTATACTATATTTTGACATAATAATTAATATTCAAATATCGATAGAAAAAAAAAAATAAATGTGAATATTTAATTTGAAATTTGAAATGCCACAATTATCCAATTAATTAAAATCCAATTCAATTAAATGATTAATTTATATTTTAAAGAAAATATACAGAGATGATATAAATATTTTAATTTCTATATTATCAATAACTATTTATTTTTATAAATATTAATATTATCTTAAGTTTAGATATTCTGATACTGTAAAAAAGGAAAAAATCTGAATCAGCCTGTACATTGATAAAAACTATATTAAAGATATATAGGAATATCATAGGAAATATGCATGAAATTGTATTGAAGTTGGCTCTAGAGAAAACCAAGAAAAAATGAAAATAACCAAAAAAAGAATAATAATTGAAAGAAAGAAAAATAAGACAAAAAGAAAAAAGCATGAAAAACAAGAAAAAGGCACATAAAATCACATGAATTTTATGTAGTTTTCCTATTAAAAACCTAACAGGCTGTTTGGTTTAAGGACTTTTCTAATGGGATTGGGATTTTGTAATAAAATTTATATTCCATAGGATTTACTGTATTTAAATTTGGAATCTTATCTTGTGTTTGGTTGGGGGTGTTTGGTTCAAGGATTTTGATTTTTGATATTTTAAATGACGTAATTATCCTTCCACAAATTTTTATTTATTGTGATAAATTAAACTTTACATCCATGATTTTTTTCCGTAAACTTTATTTTTTATTAAATTTAGTGTATTCTAATAAAAAAAATTTAATACAATTTTCAATTAATAATAAAAGATATAATATATATATATATTCATACAAAATATCTGTAATATATAATCTATACACTAAAAAATACGACAATTTAATTATTTTTTATACTATCGATATTCTTTCTCATATTTAATATAAAAATAAAATAGTTTAAACTAAAAATACAAAATCAATACGTCATTAAAATAAATTTAAATTATTAATTGATATTTTAAATTATTAATTTATTTAAATTATCATTAGTTAAAGAATTAAATATATAATATTTTTATAAATAAATATATGATTTGTAGTAGTATATTAAATATAATATTATATTTTATAAAAGCAATAAAAATTAATTTAAATGTAAATATATATTTATATACATTTAATATTAAAAAATAAAAGAAATATGATTTTTTTATGGGATGATATAATAGTAAAATGAAAAATACAATGACATGAGATTTTAAAGTAACAGGGGGTACACTGTTACTGAAAAATCCTGCATTTGCAGGATTTTAAAATCCCATGCACTTAAAATTCCATTACCAATTTTATAACCAAACATGGATTCATTAGGATTTTAAAATCCAAATCCCATGGAATCCCACCAAATTCACAAACCAAACAGCCTCTAAAACTATTATTAAAATTTACATATATTTTTCGTTTCAAAATATTGTGTAAATAGTGATTATAATTATTATTCCTCAGTACCAAGATAATTGACAGTTTTCATCAGCGATACCCTATTTAAGATAATAATATTTAATTAGTTAATAATAATATTAATAATGTATTATGATATTATTTTATTATTTTATATAATTAATTATATTGATAGTTTTAAAATAAATTTAATATATATAATTAAAAAAATTATAATATGTATTTAAATATTTTAAAAATGATATCGCAATAAAAAGTTATATTATAAATATCATTTTGTTGACAATAAAATTTTCTATAATACAAGTAAATAAAAAATAGATTTATTTATTTATAATTAACATAAACTAATTTTACAAAAGATATGAAAATTTAAATGTCAATAAAAGGATTTTACTTTTAAAGAGAGATAAAACAATATAAAATTTTTGAATGGGTCCTACGTGATGTATAATATTATATGTTAGTAGTTAATTAAGTTGATTTATATTTATTAAATATATTTTGATCCGATAAATTTTATTTAAAATAGAAAGATGTTAATTGTTATAGTACAAATAAAAAAAATGTCAATTAAGATTAGACGGAGAAAATATAATAATAATAAAAAGTATTTTCTTCCAACAAATTAAAAGAAAATAAAATAAAAATTGACACTTCCTCCTTAATAGTATAAAATATAAAATATTATATTTATATTAACAAAACATTTTTTTCATACATAAAAAAAAAAACTACTTAAATTAAAAACATAAAATTATAAATATACTCAATATATTTTTATTAGAAACTATATATCGTATTTTATACTCTCCGTCCCATAACAAAATATTCATTTTTCCATTTTAGTCCGTCCCACAACTAAGTATCTATTTCCTTTTTTAATAACTGTACTATCTACTTAATATTACAAATACCGTTACAACTTACAATATATTACACAAATGATATTATCTTTATATCACACATACTAATAAGGTTATTTTAGTCATTTTTACTTTATTCCTACTATATTCCAATATAATATTAATATTTCTAAAACTACGTACAAAAAATAAATGTACATTTACTTCCTGGACGGATGAAGTATAATACTTTTTTAAATGATCAAACTCTTTCGTGTATTTTTTTATTATTATTTTTAAATATCATGTGTAACATCGATCACCACACATGCATGCATACTGCTAGTACGATTGCCTTAGCCGTCAAATTATTGTCCATAAATTTAAGAATTAATGGCAATAAGTTGATGAAATAATGAATAGTAAGACCACGGTTTGCCTTCCTTAACACTTTGTTGAACTTTAGAATGAATATATTTACACTAAATTTTGTCTAGACTGTGAAAACTTATATCATAGGTTTATTAATAGCTTTATTTATTTCCCTTCCCATTTAAGATTCCCCATTACTCTCAATAATTTTCTTTTCTAAATATTTTGTAAATGAGATTTATTTATAGTCTTATATTTTATCTCCTTTTAATAAATAAATAAATTTATGTACATTCAATAATTTTTTTTTTTTTTATAAAATAATTTCGTCGTAGTTAGGGTGTTGATTTGGTCAAATCATCGACGTACTAGTTTTGATTAAATTAGCAAACTAATTTGAAGTAATCAAGAAATCGCCGCAATACATATAATACAGTACTAACTTATTATATATTGTGTGTTATCCGAAAACGTGAGTTATGTGAATTATACTTCGTGTTAAAATCAACATATATTGTGGTACATACAATTATATAATATCCTATGCTATATATTGTATTAACATTTATCTTGTGAGTTATAATTTTACTATGTTGTATAATCCGTTTATTGTACTATTATGCTAAAATTATAATATATTGTGTTGAAATTAGAATTATATTTTACTACATGTAATTATATAATTTTTTATTAAAATATTTCTTACATATTATATTAATATGTACTACTTTTTTTTTAATAAATATGTGTTGATTGAGTCAGAACGTATTATTCTGAAATCAGAATTATATTTTGCTATATATAATAATATAAATTGTTATTAAAATATTTGTTATACTCCTTCCGTCCCATAAAGAAGTATACATTTGCTTTTTGTACGTAGTTTTAGAAATATTAGTATTATATTGGAATATAGTATGAATAAAGTAAAAGTGACTAAAATAACCTTATTAGTACGTGTGATATAAAGGTAATGACATCTGTGTAATATATTGTAAGTTGTAAGGATATTTGTAATGTTAGGTAGATAGTACAGTTACTAAAAAAGAAAACTGATATTTTGTTATTGGACGGACTAAAATGAAAAAATGGATACTTTGTTATGGGACGGAGGGAGTATATAATATTAACATGTGCTACTTCTTTTATCAATATTTGTTGATTAGTCAAATCAATATTATGTTGATTTGATCCAATCAACACAATAACCAGAGCCAAATCAATATTACTCCCTCTGTTCAAAATATGGTACAATATTTAGTTTTGGGAATTAGATAGATAGCACATTAAGTAGGATATTAAAAATTTAGGTAATGTAATGTGAGAGAAAAATGTATATTTATTTTTTATTTGGGTGATACGATGAAATAAATACGATGAAATAAAATGTAATATATATTTATTAGAGATTAAGTATAATAAATTATTACTAATTTTATAAATATTGAAAGACAGACAAAAAAAATCTTACACCGTGTTTGAGAAAGATATAGTATTTATTTATCTTATATTAAACTTTATTCTCAAAAAATGATATACACTAAATGCTCAATTCATCACAAACATAGTGCAACATTTGTTTTCGACACAAAAATTTATGTAGATAATATTAAGTATGATAATTTGACAATTAAGTAATATGATAAAAATGTGTGGTGTATATTTATTAAAGATTAAATATAGTTATTATTTTATATTTTGAAAATATTGAAGAATCTTTGGAACAAATAAAAAAAGATATTGTAGTATGTTTGTAATAATTTTTTTTTAAAAGTTTAATATAAATATATTTATGTTATATAAAATTTTATATAATATAAACAAACATGTAAACGTGTACATATAATTAATATAAATGAGCTTAATAAAAGTAGAAAAATTTCAAAATATTTCAAAATACATATACAAAGTGTTTACAATTTTATAATTAAGCACAATACTAACAACATTGCACATAGTGATAGATAATTTATAATTTATAGATAGCTCTATATCAACATAATATAAATACAATATATGAACTGACAATATATCACATAGTTTACAAAACACATATTATTATTGATTTAAAAACAATAAACATATTTACATAATAAATCCAAAAATATGAATTGATATGGATCGTATGCTTTTATATAACATAATATAATATTATATTAAATAAAAATATTTGCAATCTATTTGTTTTATACGTGCTTAACAATGTAAGCATTCATATACACATTAGAGATGGAACTAGACAAATGTGAAAAAATTATGTGAGATGAATTAAAGAAAATAAAAAATAATAGCACATATATATATATGGTAAATTGTTTTTTTAGTCTCATAACTGAACTTCTTATCATTTTAGTCCCGTAAGTGGAGCCTATCGCAATTAGTCTCATAAGTGAAAAATTTTCGTTGTTTTAGTCCTCCGGCGCCGGAGATGTCCGCGTGGCTCGCCGAAGGTGACGTGTCCCACCAGGTCAGCGACACCTGGCGGACACGTAGATTTATTTTTTTTTCATTATTTTTAATTTTTAAAAAAAATTGGACTAAATAAAAAAAATAAAAAAATGCAAATAAAATTAAAAATAAGTTTAAAATAAGTTTTTTAAAAAAATTTAAAAAAAATGAAAAATAAAAAAATCCACGTGTCCGCCAGGTGTCGCTGACCTGGCGGACACGTCACCTCCGGTGAGCCACGCGGGCGTATCCGGCGTCGGAGGACTAAAACAGCGAAAAATTTTTACTTATGGGACTAGTTTGCGATAGCTCCACTTACGGGACTAAAGTGATAAAATGGTCCAGTTACGGGACTAAAAAGACAGTCTACCCATATATATATATATTATATTATATTATATGGTCATGCAAGATTGACTTTCAAATGGCAAAACTTCCAAAAATTATACCATGTCGTGCAAAATAACATGTGCACAATCTTATTATACAAAATTTGTGAATAATCCGGACAAGCACTTATAATGGGAAATTGATTACAATTGATATCGCATAATTGAAAAGGGTGGTAAGAGTAATAAATAAGTTTTAAATATTCCACACAAAAATTTAATATTTAGTTGAACTAAATATGCATATCATAGAGGAGGGCATCAGTCAACTCAGTAAGGTGTTAATTTAAGCGAATCAACATAGATCGTGTGGGTGATCACTACATATTTATATATATATCAGTTTATTTATAATACCATATATGTTATTTTATAACACAATATATATTATATTATATATAAATATATGTTGATTATTCATTTAATATATATTGATTTGATCAAATCAACACTGTACTCACTTGACCCGATCAACACTAGATTCACAACCCAAAAACTAATATATAATTGAGTCGAAAAAATATTTCGGTATAATTGTTTTTGTTATATGCTATACCTTTTTCTTTTAAAAAAATAATACTAATAAAATTAACAAGTGTGTTCACTTTTATATATATTTTTTGTATAAGTGCTTTTTTTAGATATGAGAAATGATATTGAAAATAAAAAAAATAATATTTTCTTCATTTCGGAACAAATGATCCTTTTATTTCAAGCACGGTTATTTAGGTTGTATAAATTAGTAAGTTATTAATAAATGACAAAATTGCACCCAACCTACCTATGGTTTAAAAAATCAGCGTCAATCCCCATTGTAATTATAAAATTGCATTACTCTCCCTTGTATTAATGAAAATACAACATACTCTTTTTTTTTTTTTTTTTTAATTAACACTGTCAAATTAAATATATATTTGAACCTTTATCCTTAATTTTTTTTCCTCTCCCATCCCAAAATTTCAATTTTTCTTAAATTCATATATATTTCCTTCCCACCAAAACCACCGTGCCCTTCATATTTTTCTTCTGAACAGAGAATGACTCTCATATTCCGAACGCGAGACAACACCATAATTTTCTCTGAACTGCAATGAAGTGATTCCTCAACATCCTCCGGTCAGTTATATTTTGGTGAGTTATCAATCTTGTCCAAAATGAAACTACAACTTCTATTTAGAGTGATATGCCTATCCATTTATATATTTCGGCTGGACGGTATCCAAGAAGGTTGTCGAGTTTGTCCTCGAATGTGGAAGACAACTATTCATTGAAATATAATTTTTTCTTTGGTGTTTTAGGGCTATTTTTATGTTAAATTATTTTAAGTAATTGCTTGGTAGAGATTTGTCTGTACTTGAGGTTGAATTTTTTTTTCCTATTTGATAGGTTCTACGGAGGTCCCCTTGAAATTATTATTTTGTTTGTTACGGTCATTGGAATTTTTTATATATTCTTGCTTTTTTCATATTTTATTTAAAAATTATTGATTTATATTATATTGTTGGGTACATGTGCAGTTTTTTACTGCCTTGCCATTGTGTACTCGAATCAATGAACCAAAATATCTATGTCGAAACAATGGAAGAAGATGAAGGCAATTTAGGGAACATACAAACTGAAAGGGACACTGAAGTTGAAATTCAGAATGAAGGATCTGACGAAGATGAAATTATAGAAAATCTTGGTGTCGATGAGCCAATTTGGACATATTACAATGAGAATGATGAGGTAAGGGATATAAAGGACTCATTGTCTAACAAGGTCGTCAAAAGCTATGATGAACCTGCATTTCCACCTGGTCCGATTACACGAAACCGTGCCCAAATGTTTCAAACTAATATTATGACATTAGTTATTTACTTTGAAGAAAAGAACATGTATAAAGTGGAAACATGGAGGCCAATAGGAAGATCATTGTCAACATTGAAGTGCATCCATAATCTATGCATTTCATTCACTTTAAGACCATAATTTATAACATCCATGGAAGTTGCTACTCACATCATTATTCCACGTGGAATAAGAGGTGTTCTATTTTATTTAATAAGGTGGACCTTTTTAATATAATTAATTGGACATTTTTTAGTTATTTAATTAGTTGGGCCTTATTTTTTATTTTTTAAATTAGTGGACTTTAAATAATGTGTACTTTATTGTCCTACATTGATTGTAGAGCCTTTTGCCAAGCTAATCTCCCCTATAAATAAGACATTTGGTCTCATTTGTAAGACACCTTGAAATTTATATGAATTAAAGTTTTTCTTTTTTATTCCACTATATTGGAATTAGTGTGTGAGTGAGGGTTTTCCCTTGCAAACGCGTATCATTCTCAAACTCGGGTTCTTGGATTGATTCCTTGAGTTCATGGCTTCCGAAACCGACCGGAGTTTTTAGCCATAACCTTCGAGTCTCCATTGGTTTAGAGGTTTTGAGTCTAGGCAATGTTTGGGTTCACATCCGATCGATTGGCAAATCGGACACCGGTACTATTTCTCTTTATTTTCTTAGTTTTCAATCGAATTTAGTTTTTAGTTTCGACTAGTATAGTTTAGTTACTTGGCCCGCGTCATCAATTTGGTATCAGAGCCTTTTTATAGGAATTTTTATTCTGGTAATAGTAGTAATCTTTATTTCATATTGTTTAATTTTGTTAAGATCTTTTAATTTCTTATTGTAGTAGCATTATCATTGTTGGGAAAAAAATGCTGCATAAAAAATAAAAGAAACTACTGTAGCAAAATATTCAAAAAAAAAAAATTAATTCCTGCAGCAAAAAGAAAAACAAAAAAAAAAACAAAAGCCCTCCTTGAAATATATAGTGATTTTGAATATTGTATCCACTTGTTTATTTGTGGATATCGGTTGTCTTGCGGTTGTGCTTTCATTGTTTGTTCGTTTCTATTGTTTAGTTTGGCTTCTTGGGGTACAGTCGTCAGTTTATATTGGTTATATTCCGTAAGGATTAGTTGGCTATAACTCGAGAGGCTTACCAAGGACCTAAAATTTGAGCGTATGTGTAAGACGGAGAGGTTCATTACGTGGGTATACATGAGAGGGTGAGAAAATCATTTATCTAACTATCTATATACATCCACAATATTTTTCTATGGCCGGTGAGAAAAGTGACAAAAAACATGATATGAAATTTGTATCAAGCTTTGACCCCAAAATATTCGTGAAGGATATGATGGTGGAAGTGCAAAGGGTACTACGACATGAGGTTGAAGGACTCCACGTCCGAATAAACAAGTTGAAAACATTGATGGTAGAAGGGAATGCCCTCCATGCCCGCACAATGACATTCCACCTTTAGGATGATGACATCCCGGGAAAGCTCTAAGGCATGAACGAGTTCGTAATCTTCTAAAAGATGATCGTGACATGACTAAATATGATGGAGAAATAGAGGACAATGTTCCCCTTGGAGCACGACGGTGGGCACATAGGAGGGATGACAATGATCCAATTCGCTTTATGAAATTCCTAGTCCCAGTCTTTTACAGGAAATATGATTCCGAAGCATATCTTGATTGGGAGCGGGAGATTGAGCTGTTCTTTGATTGTCAAGATTTTGATGGTCCACATAAAGTCCGAGCCGCGGTCTCCAAGTTCAAAGACTATGTCATTCATTGGTGGGACAATATTTGCCTCAAGCAGAGGCGAGGTAGAGCACTGATGATTCAAACATGGAAGGAGTTGACACGTGTTATGCGAGCTAAATTTGTGACGAGTTCCTATACGCAAGAATTGCATATTTGACTGTAATTGATGAAGTAAGGAAATAGGATAGTTGATGAGTTCTACAAGGATTTGAAGGTGACTTTAATACGGGTTGATGTTCGAGAGAGTCAACAAGCCAAGGTAGCGAGGATCTTGACTCGGCTGAATTGAGACATTGCTGACAAAGTAGGATTGTTTCGTTTTGATGATATTAATGAATTGGTAGAACATGCCATTACAATTGAGAAGAAATTGAAGCGTAAGGGCAAATAACAAACATTTGGTACAAAGCCCTTCACACCAAATTATACCAAGAAGGATGACAAATCCCAAGTGGTTCAAGGGTTTGTAAAGGAAAATGTGTTATCAACGATGACACGCCAATGAACAAACATGTTGGAGCTGATCTAAAGAAGCTGAGGAATCGAGATATCATTTGCTTCAAGTGTCAAGGTCGAGGCCACATTGCAAGTCAATGCCCAAACAAGAAAACGATGATCCTCAACAAGTTTAGGGAATATGAGATGTAATCTGAAAATAAGGAGGGGGTTGATCAAAGAGCACGTGAGGAAAATAACACAGATGATAATTCTGATTATAGTGTTGCTTTGAGTTTGGTTACTTTATGAGCTTTAAGCACAATGTCAAGGATCTTTGATGATGAACAACGAGAAAAACTCTTTCAAAGTCGTTGCATAATTGGAGGCAAAGTGTGTAGCCTCATTATCGATAGTGGGAGTTGTACAAATATTGTAAATGAACTTGTTGTTTCAAAATTGAATTTTCTAACAACACCCCACCTCAAACCATTCAAATTGCGGTGGGTTAGTAATTGTGGAGAGTTGAATGTGAACAAACAGGTGACGATCCTATCAAGATCAAGAATTATGATGATGAAGTCGTGTGTGATGTGCTACTAATGCAAGCTTGTCACATATTACTTGGGAGGCCATGGTAGTTTGATAGAAAGGCTTATTATGATGGATATTTGAATAGATACTCATTTGAATTTGGGAGTAAGAACATATGCTTGAAGTTGTTGTCTCCAATGGATGTCCATGAGGACCAACTTTGCATGCATTGTCAATTTTTAAGAAGCCAAAGAAAATAGAGAAAGGAAAAAGATTGAGAAAAATAAGAGTGAAAAAAATTAAGAGTGACAAAATAGAACAAATGAGTGAACAACACAAGAGTGAGATTGAAAAAAAAATACTTGTGAGCTTGAGAGACGCAAAAAATTTGAAAGTTCACAAGGGAAGTTCTTATTTACTTTTGATTAAATCTGTTTTTCTGTCTAAGCAAGAGATAATGGAACTCACTTCCAATGTTACTGATCTTTTTCAGGAACATCAAAATGTGTTTCCTGATAAAGTAACAGAAGGATTGCCGCCTACGGGGTATTGAGCACCAAATGGATCTCATTCCGGCTGCATCAATTCCAAATTGTCCAGCTTACAAGGCAAGTTCACAAGAGGTCAAGGAAATATGAAAACAAGTAGATGAGTTGCTTGACAAAGGTTTGATTCGTGAAAGCCTAAGCCTTTGTGTTGTACCGGTTCTTCTTGTCCCAAAGAATGATGATGGATGAAGGATGTGCATTGATTTTTGAGTCATAAATACCATAAAGGTAAAGTATCGATACTCTATCCCTCATTTAGATGATATGCTAGATGAACTGCATGGGTCAAAGTACTTTTCTAAAATTGATCTGAAAAGTGGATATCATTAGATTAGGATGAGGGAAGGTGATGAATGGAAATCTACATTTATAACTACATTAAGTTTATATGAGTAGTTAATCATGCCTTTTGGCCTTACGAATGCTCCAAGTACGTCTATGCGGTTAATGAATCATGTATTGCGCACCTTCATAGAGAAATTTGTTGTGGTTTACTTTGATGATATTCTCATCTATAGTAAATCAATGGAAGAACATGTAGAGCATATTTGTAGTATTTTCAAAATTTTAAGAACCAAAAAGCTTTATATTAACCCAAAGAAGTGCGATTTTAATGTCAAAAAATTTATTTTTCTTGGTTTTGTTGTAGGTGCTAAAGGGATAAGTGTGGATGAAGCTAAAACACAAGCTATTCAAGATTGGTCAACACCTAAAATGATCAAAAAAGTTTGTAGTTTCCTTGGACTTACAAGCTTTTACCACCGCTTTGTAAGAGATTTTAGCTCCATTGCAGTACCACTGACTGAGCTTACAAAGAAAGATAAACAATTTGAATAGAGAGTTCCTGAACAAGCATTTTTTTATTTGCTTAAGAGAAAACTTACTAATGATAAGAGAGGTTAGTTACAAGACTAAAAACTTAATTTTCCACACGTCTGTGAGTTGGCACTTACCTAGCGGACACGTGTCATCCGATGTGCCACACGGGCATCTTCGGCGCCAAAGAATCAAAAATACCAAAAACGAGACTAAAAAAGAAGTTTACCTTATTTCTAATAAGATTGAAGACATATTAAATACAAACAAACACAATTTTCAATAGATTTTGAAATCATAATGGTTCAGTATTAAATTTGTTGGATATAGAAAAATAAGAGGTTAACTTCTCCAAATTTAATGCGAGCAAAACTTATGAAATCATAAAGATATAGTGTAACTGCTATATAGTTATGACTGTGATATGTGTTTAAGTGTAATGCTTGAGCAAATAACACACAATTTTTGTTTATCGAGTTATTGGGCCAGAGAAAATGAATTGGGAAAACAACCCAAGAAAAAAAAAGGGTCGATTTAGCAGACGCTTGATAAGCGACTTGCTGAATTTACAGCATTTACAAGGATTTTTAAATGAATTAGTCAAATGAATATGAGTTATTGAGCATGGTGAGATACATATTAGAAGACAGTGAAGTTGTAGACCCTTAATAGCATTTTATCAACCTGTGATTAGCCCCTACTAGTCAAAAGCTTTCACAAGTATTTATACTCCTTTATTGATGAGTTACCAAGTCGAACATAGGGATTTTAAGTCATAAAATTCAAATAAAGAAATTCCTACTAAGTTAGGCAAAAGCAGAGAAAACGAAGAAATGGGCGGTTCTCTCACAAGCGAACCTAAACTGAATGACATTAAATGAAATTAAAGGAGTAAGATGCTTGGGGAGAGAAGTGATAAGGTGAGGATAGTGTGCGAGCGGCAACTGCAGTGGAACATTGGTGAGCGAAAGCGAGCGGATGTATAGTGAGCGGTTTATAGATATTTGGATGATGTTGAACGATTGATGAATGGTATTGCTAATGTAGGGTGAGCGATATTATGTAACGGTGAGGATGATCAGAAAAGGTTGTGTATGATCTGTGCGTTCCCTAATGACTAGGTTCTCATGGAGGAAATGAGTGAGCGGTGATTGTGAATAAGTGAAATATATGCTTATAATATGAAATGACAAAAATAATGAATGTATTCATGCTTGATTATTTAACTCAGAATCTTAATTCTCTGGCACTCGACCTTAAGGGATTTACAATAAGACTTCAATGATGCCCATAATTAGAACATTATAAGTAAGAAATGCTAATGTCACTAGACATTTCTATGACCTAATAGACAAGCGCCTATGCCTATTTAATTATTCTAAGTTCCGTCTCTTAAATCGGAATCAAATTCGGCACAACAACTAAGCAGGTCGAGAAGGCTCCCACGTACTTAACTACATTGAACTGCCTAAATTCTATTAATGAATACGACATGAATTTAGGTTAACTAGTTGATTTGTTTATGTTCTTCCCCAGTGAATCAATATTTCGAACTTAAACATTCAAATAAGAATATGGGAATTTGGATGAAGATGAATATGAAGAAATCATTATATTTCATTTAAAATACTGAAAGTAGTAAAGATCTACATTAATAAAGCAATAATAAAGCAGAAAATCAAATTTGTAACCTATTCTAAAAAGCAATAAAGTGAGCGGCCACAGAATGAGAAGATCTCGACTCCTCTGACCATTCCTAACTAAAGAACCCCCTTACAGGGATGAAGTTCTTCGAAAGCACAAAATAATCTGCAAAGGAACATTTTTGTGTAGTGTATAGTACAAATGAAATCTGGCCATATTTATAGATTTTGAAACCGGCAGTTAATCAACATTTGAGAGGCAGTTGAAACTGCTTAGCAGTTAGACGGTTGACAACATTTAATATATTGGAGAAGTTGTACTAGCCATAACTCCCAAGTTGATCGCTTTGTCTGCCTCAGAATGAATGGACACAGATCTCACCATGAATGGACACAGATCTTCCTCACTTGCCCGGCTTGGCTGGAGGGCATCGGCGCAGCTCAAGCGTGTTGTCATCACTGGTTGGCAATGGATTAGTGTGTCCGCTTAGAGATGAACACTTAGCCAGATTTTGAAGTTGGTCCAGTCTCGTTTGATCAACGGTGGATGTTTGGTCGCTGGTGCTAGCACAAGCGGTAAGAGCGTCGCTTATCTCTTCAGAAGCGCCTTCATTTGACTTCAATGCTTCTAGCCAAGAAACATCACTTAAAAAGGCTAAAAATATCGATAATCTAAAAAAAAATAGATTATGGATCATGCCAAGCAAAACAAAGCAATAAAGTATGCCATAAAGTAGATATTGTGATGGTTTTCACATAAAAATTCAAGTAATACATAGTTTTGTCAAGTGAAAAATATGTTATTATTTGGAGTTATCAACACTCAAGTGAGAGTTGAACCCAAAAATGGAGGAAAAACCCACGCAATGAAGGAGACAACAACTCATGACTAAGGAAGGAGGCCCAAGTTGAGTAAGGGTAGCGGAAGATGACCCAAGACGTTGCCAAAAATCTGCAGCCTTACGGAAAAATGGTAGTAATGTTGCGGAAGCTTTAATGATCATCAAGGTTGTGAGATTAAATCAATTTGATGGTTATTCAGGCATACTTAATTAAACCTAGCAATTAAAAGAATCAGAGTTATCCTGATTCAATTTGCTAGGGGTTATGGGAGTTATGAGTAAGCTCAAAAAATGGTTGATCATTAGAAGAGATGAGGGAGTTATAATATTTTACTGGAGTTAGTTACATGTGATTAATAAAGTGAAGTTACAACCCTAAGTGATTCCATAAAAGAAGAAGATCGGAGATAAGAAGAGGTCACCGACCAACACAGTATTTTCAACTTTATTCTTTTATCTTTATTTTTTTTCGTATTTTACATTCTTGAAATTTACCTTTATGCAAGTTTATTTGCTTTTCTTTGAAGTTTTTTTTTCTTTCAATTTTGAATCTTTTTTTCGATCCTTTATTTTTCAATTTAATACAATTACATTTTAAAAGTCTTTTTCTTTTCATTCGCCGGATTTTCCGCTAAGTCATATTTCTGCATACACAAAATATCACCTAGGGGCTTTCTCGAGTGCCCTAGAGTACCATTGGCCGCTCTACAATCGGTTTCATCGAACCTTCATGAGAAACAAGTATTTCTTCATCAGGAGAAATTGAATTTTCCATCAATTTGAGCCAGAAGTCCAACCAACTCGCTTGAGGGGGAAGATGGCCTACTTAGCCAACGGTGGAGTTTTATGGTTTGGGTGGAAAATATCCCTTTGTCATTTCCACCGAGGTCTTGGTAGAATTTGGCGCCATGGAGTCTCCAACACTACATTCACTCGGCATACTATGGAACCCCGTGGAGTTTGAATGCTAAGATCCCGCCCATTTACCCATCGGTTAGAGGATAAGTGACTATGGCCAACTGAAAAATCGCAACAGTCCAATATACACTACCACATCAAGCATCCGAGAAGGACTATAGGGCACCTTTGACCCCCCAACTTCAAAACGTCATTTTCAAATTCAGATAATGGCAAAAAGAGCCATTTTCAACCGATATTCACCGATTCCATTAGAATGCAGCTGAACCAAACCCCAAGCACCAATCATACCAATACTACATGAGGGTTGGAAGCCACCTTGGAAGGCCACACTATCCATAATACAAAAGGGTTGAAATCCACCTTGGAAGACCACATGGACGAGGATCAGGCAGACCACTAGACCGTCAAAGCAGATGTATATTTTGGACAGAGTTTCACTACATAATACAGTGGTGGAAATTAGTTTATACAAGGATGATAGAGTCTAGAGAGTTACCTTAGTTTACCAGGTGGTGATCAATCCGCATCCCGTATAACACCCACAAAAACCTCCCGAAAATGGCAGATGAGTGGTGAATCAACAAAGAAGTCAACAGAAATTCTTAACCAGCACCAAAAGTGGCATATGTAGTGCCAACATCTGGTAGAATGGGAAGCCATTCATTATGTGAATGTTGGCAGCAAGGTAGCACTTGCGGATCCTGGTGAAAAATGCAATAGATTCCCACAAAGAGGTTTGCAGAACCACTTGCGAATGATACAGGAATGACATCCTAAGCATATTCCAGCGGGAGACATCATTCTCGGCGAACCTAGAGGAAAAAAACTAGACAAGGTGCTTAGAGCTTGCAAGGACACCCATGTTAGTCCACTAATAGTTATGGACTCATCTTCCTTCGAATTAATCTCTTTGGTCTTCTCCGTATCCTCTTCCGATTCATATTCATAATCTCTAGTAGAAGTGATGATCATGGTTCTCTTGTTAGGAAATTGATTGGTAAATTATCATTGTCTTTGACATTTAAAAAAAAAACATACCGCACGAGTGTGAGTAATGGATCCATTATATGGGTAAGATGTCGTACCTTTTGAATAGGATGATGTTGGAATGACGGATTCCTTCCCATTACTTGGTTTTGGGCTTGGGTGTCTTTTGATGTATATGCACCTTATAATTTTTTTTTTTCAATTTTCTCTTCTATTTGATGATTTGATGCACCACATCCTGAAAATTCACATAATGATACATCTTCAGACTATCAGTGTCCTCTACATTAAGCCCATTGAAGAAACAATCCATTATCCGCTCGGGGTCATCATCAACATCGGCTTACTTTAGCAACATCTCTAACTCTTTGTGGTACTCATCCATCGTTTCAATCTTTTAGTACCCTATGGTGATGATTTGGAGGCATAAATTTTCTCCGCATCCATCCTTGCAAGTTATTCCAAGTGCGCATAGGAGGCTCTCCATGCTTATGTCATGAAAGGTTGATCTGGTCCCACCATGATAAAGCATAGCCAAAGAACTCCATAACAACAACACGTAAATTTTTTTTCTTTGAGATTTATTGCCCGTTGAAAATCAATTCCATTTTACGCTCCCAATCTAGAAATACCTCCGGATCATATTTTTCATTAAGGGTGGATGGAATTTGAAACTTAACAGGTGGTGCAACTTCATTATCATACATTTTGCGGGGGTTATATGGCCTACGTTGTGCGAGTTCTACTCCATCCTCATACTCATGCTCATAATACCTCCTTGGTTCATGGATATTATGCCAGGGAACTGGTATTTCTCTTCAAAAAATATTATTTCTAACTTTTCCATCACGAACATTTTCTCCATCAATGACTTTGGAATTACATGGAGGACCACGCAGCTGTTGGTTTAACTCCAACTGATCCATACGGTTATTAAGCACCTCAAGTGTGGAATGGCGTAACTCCTTCACTTGGTTTATCACCAAGTTTAGAATTCCTTGATCATTTACATTTTGAATCCATGTGTCATCATTTTCTGCCATTAGAAAAAATAATAATATGGAAATATATATAGACTAGTTAGAAAATAATTCCTTACAACTCTCGTGTTTCACTCCTTATGTATCGTACATCTCCGTCTTTCACAAAGCACAAATTAGATTGGTGGAATAACTCTAAAGATTTGACCAAAAAATTCAAGAAGGTGAAAATAAACTATGAAGAACTTAGAATGATAGTGAGTATTAACGTACTTGTAATGGAGGATGCTAAAGCTATAATAGAACAATAAGCAAACAAATGTGATGTTTTTTTATTAACACAACTTTTTTTTTCGTTTTTTTAGAAGATTAGAGAATAAGTAGACTCAATTGTAGGAATTCGAGCTAACTAGCTCTGATACCAAAATGACATGACTCAAGTGGGTTAGTATAGTTTTTTCTAGGTAAAAAGATGAACAACTTCAATTGATGTAAGGAAGTCCATAAAAACAAAAAATATATATATCAGATAAATTAAGAACTCCAAAAATTTAATCTTATACCCAAAATCCTAACTAAGGAAGATGAACAAATCAATGGGCTTAATTCATCTGTAAGAATTTAGATGCCACAAACCAATGGTTAATACCAAAGACCCGATTGAAATTAATGTGCAATGAAGTACTCACTCACACTTTGAAAGTAAACACAATAAAAAACACAACTTTTCAATGGAAGGAAAATATATTATGATAAAAATTGATATGAAAATGGATATAACATCCTATATATAGGTCAAAGAGAGGAGGGACAAAGAACTTACTACAATTAAATTGATTATAGATTCTCATAGGGAACATATTCGAATGCATACAATTGATACACATTTATAATCATTATCACAATAATGACAACACATTCCCAAAAGAATATATTTTTAAGATTGCAATTAATGGTAGTGGATTTTCAAAAGGAAATGTAAGCAATGATGTGAATACTTATGATATAAGCAATGATATCATCATATATCTTTGATTATTTTAAGTTTGTATAACTGTTAGGCTCGGGCCGATAGGTTTCCATGTTTTATCCTTATTATATTCTTTATCTTCAGCTCTATGATTAAATTGGAAAATTGATCTTGGAGTTTGTAAGCTTGGCTTCGGGTAATATTGGTCCAAGTGATTGGATGGCATTTTGATGTCCATGTCAGTCTTAGTCGCCCAAAGACTATGGACTTTATTCTAGAAATGTGTAAGGGCTACCTAAAAAATCGATTAAGATAGCATGTTTGGCGGCATCTATTCAGCACTGTCAAGAAATTCTAATGCCCCGTTGATAACCTCTGGACTTAACTCAATGATTTATCCTTGCAAATATGCATTATGGAACCACTCAGAGCTATAATCCAACACATATGGAGACATATTTGCATAAATTTTATGTACAAAATAAGAAAAAATACCATTGCAATGATGTAACCCAATGTAGCAAATGGGTTTCTCGAATATAGGAAGTTAAACCAATCCCCACTTTAATATATTTTTCAACATGCGCTTTGATTACAAATTCTCTATCACTCAAGACCTCATAGTCACACTTTTCTGCTACAAAGTTGAAATATATTTTCTACTACAGTACCCTGGCCCGCAAGCCGCACTGTCCAAGCATGTCATGACTATAGACTAGTCCGACAAGTCAATACGAGTTCTTTCAAGCGCTTTTGTTCTAACTCACATGCACACTGAGAGACTTTTCAGGGGTCAACCTTCCTAAAATTATTCTTAGACAAGCATACTTAACTCTAGAGTTCCTTCAGTAACATTCTAGAAAAAAAATCTCATATTGTTGACGTAAGTAGTCTAATCTATCCATTTAATTTGTATTCACTCTTGAATGACTTAGCACTAGCCGATCCATACATAAGAATTGGCCTAACACCAAGCCAACTTCAGGGATATCACATCCTCCCTCACTTGAGAATATAACGTCCATATTGCATCCCAATGATCCATCAATTGTTAGACTCCTTAGCAGTCCAATCAACGACTATAAGTTGTCACATTATGGCTCTAGTATTAACTGTAACACTTTTCCTGCAACCCACGCTGGCCGAGTGTGTTAGGATCGTAGACTAGCCCTACAGATCAATGAAGAGTCCTTCCAGCGTGCTTTGTTCTTCACTCACACGCACCTTAGGACACTTCATAGGGGGTTAACCATCATTAAATTACTCTAAAATAAGCACGTTTAACTCTAAAGGTCTTTCAGTAGGGCTCCCGAAAATGAATATACATATTTTTTATATTAGTCTAATCAATTCAATTAATCTATATTCACTCTTAAATTGTCTAGTACCGGCTCATCCATACCGTAGTTGGCTTAGCACCGATCCAACTTTGGGGGTATCACATGTACAAACTTGTATATTATTGGCTTGAAAAGATTACATTGCATACCATATCCTTCTGATTCTTCTTTTACATCTACACAAATTTGATCTTTGACATATTGTATAATACTTTCTGAGCGCCATCAAATGTTTATGCAATTTATAATGCTAGACGCAATTCTAAAATACTTACTAGCCAAGTGTTAAGGAAAACCATATTATCTACAATCATATTGTTATTGTAACAACGGTCTGGCATTTTTATCTTTTTGTCTTATGCAACTATTTATCTTTTTATTTCTCTTTGCTTTTTCAATCACCATTGGAACTGGTTTCTTTTATAGAATCTCTACCTCAGAAAGAAGAGCACCTCTCGTAAATATAGTTGGCTTGCTCTCTGAAGTATTAATGAATCTCAATGCTCTGACGCAATTTGAAAATTCAATGATCAAGTTGTAAGAATTGCTATTAATGGAATGCACACTCCATTCTAAGGAAAATTTGTCTTCCAGGGGTTTGTCAATTTCTGGATATTGACTTTTGAGACTATTAGAGCTAAAGAAGACCTTTCAGCAGCTTAAGAAGTTGAGGGGCAGAGGAATCCAACACTTTCTCAAAAAATTTAGGATGAAGAGGATGGCTCAAATATAGGAAATGGCTAAGAGGCCATTCTTAGCCGATATCCATAAATTCTGTCGGAATACTACCTAACAAAACTCAAGCACCAACCTAATCCTTACTTCAGGAAGCTTGAAAGCCACCTTAAAAGGCTATAGTAGCAAGGATTAGGAAGGCCACTAGGCCATCAAAAGCTAATTTCAGTATGACTAGTTGATAAATAAAAATGCAACACCGAAGCGAGACCAGATGGATGAAATTTGTAGTATTGCATCAAGACGGTACAAATAGGAATCCTCCATATGCAAATCATAGAAAGATTGATCTATCAAAAATAGACCTACGCTATTATCTATGACCATGCCAAAAATGGAAGTCGAAACGGATTTTATCCAATTGAGTTTTTTGGCATATCCTAATCGAACTCTCTGGAAAAATTCTCCATCAATATTGTACCGGAGGGTAAGCCTAAGGTTGATGCATTGGATGGTGATAAGAATCCAAAGTTCATTTCACTAGTTTAGTGGCGGATCAGCTGGAAAATAGAGTGGAGATACAATCTTCAAGAAACTTACAGAGGAGGCCACACAACATCTGCAAGTGTTCTTTCTTATAATTTCGTTAAATGGTCTGGCTATAGGGATGTTTTGGTCGATGGAGGAACTTTGAAAAATATAATGATATGTCAACATTCTAGAAGAGCGGGGAGACTGAAAATGATGATAATGTGGAGCTCGTTGAGGCGGAGACAGATCACCTTGTTGAGATTCGTTTAGTCGAAGCTATATATTATTCTCTTGATCTGTCTCCACTTTCCAGGATGTTATAAGATTATAAAAGTTGGGAGAAATGCAACCTTACCACTCAGGGATTCGAAATCCATCCAAAGGCCGATTTACGGGCAAATGATTGATGAAATTCAGTTTGTCCAGAAGTGAAATGACCGGCTTAAGGAGCTATCCTATCATGAGGAATAACAAACTAATAAATCCCTAAGTGGTAGATAATATTTGAATATTTTTCGCTTCTAGAAAGTGATCTAGAGAAGTAAAAACATATCCTCAAATATGATAGGAGCAAGGGATATATGATAATGTTTCACTTCTGAAAGGTGACCTGAAGGTGAAAATTGGACATTAACCGTTCAACAGAAAATTCCTCCTTTCGGGGCCCAAGATCCTTTGAAGGATATTAACTTGGGAGAGGACTTGTGCAAGTCCTAAGCTTAGTGAAACATTATTTTTTCACCAAGCTTTCCTGCTATCTTTATTAACAACTTTTTTTTACCAAGTTTCTCCACCACGACATTAGCACATTTGAAATGTTTTAACTCCAACTTACTCTCAATTGGGAGGAAAAGGCATTGGACTTGTGAAAAAAAAAGAATATGTACAATATTTGGGATAGCCAGATGACTTTGAAAAATTAAAATCCCTGAATTGAAGGAAGATTCTCTGGCGAGGTTATTTTCATACAGGAGTTGCAATTTAGGAGCGGATTTAGAGAACCTCTTGAGAGAAATGAGATGAAATAGGCGGAGTTGATCATGAGAAATAAGATAATGAAGAAGAATGCAACTGAAAGTGGGAGCAGCAGGTGAAATCAATTGTAGGACATACGACGTTACTTTCTCGAGCTCCGAAATGGTGGAAAAAGTGCTAGTACCAGTCCACAACAATACATAAGAAATCTTACTCCCAATAAGTTTTTTTGGCCTCCCATCCGCCGCTAAAGGTGATTCAACGAGGAACTTCTTGAAGAAAAAAAAAACTATTAAACAAATATATGATATTTTGGAAAATCCGATCCATCAAAATATGTTTTTTATGGGGGCTTCCGGTATACTAGGAAATCCGCCAAATTTTGGAAGAATCGCGAAGGAAAGATCAAATGTCGGGTCATCATGAGGTTGACAGATTTTTTAAGCCTAGCCTAAATGTAAGAAAGAGATAGCCCAATAATATCAAATCTCAATGGGGTTTAACAACGGCCCAAAGAAAGAAGTAGAGGGCAATATGTTAAGCCAAAAGAAAAATTGGAAAAAAAACCCCAAATTGATCAAGATCCAAGGAAAGTGGCACCGGTTCGATAGAGTTTGAGTGCATGTAGAGTCCATTTTGTAAGAAAAGAAATGGGAGAAATGTCAAAGAGTAGGCGGATTTTTAAAAGAAGAATTGAAAATGGAGAGTTATGAGTGCTATGATAATATCCAATAATAATGAATGTTACGGGCAATTAATGAAGTGAAGTTATAAGCTTTATGGGAGATCCATTTTGTGGAAAAAAAGGTGGGAGTTGGCAGATTGTTGCATAGTGTAAAATGTTACCAAGTGTTTGGAGGAAATTTAAATAGTGATTATTAAATCAACTTGGGAATTAAATTCGTTTCCAAGTAGTAGGAGAAGTTTGTATAATTGAACATTAAAGAAGTTTGAGAGTTATGTAAATTATTTATACTTCAGTGAACCTCAATAATGGTAAAGAATGATGGACATTTATGCAATTGTAATTACAAGCCCAACAATTTATCTCTTTTATTTTGATTTTTCTCTTTCTTGTATTTTTGCTGTCATTTATTTTTCTTCCAATCGTTTCTGCTTTTTTTTTAGCTCCCCTTTTAATTTCACATGTACTTTGCAATTATTTAATTTATATATAAAAAATAAACTTTTTTTTAAGTCAAGTTCGAGTTCATTTTCTTCAATGGATTTTCCGTTGAATTTCACTTCCATACAAATTTCATAGGCACAAAATATTCTGTCCTAAGAGCTTTTTGGAGTATGTTAGGAAACCCTTCACCCATCTAACTAGTTTTCTTAAGCTGTCGAGAAAATTTAATATCCAAATTTTCGGATATAACAGGATCAAAGAGGTAAATGAGAATAAATTTGATGGATGAAATGAGTTGCATGTTGGGAAGTATTTTTATTTTATTTACCTAATTTGAAAGAAAAATATGAATATAAATAATAATAGAATAAACTATTTTTTTAGTTTCGTAACTGTAGTCTTTTATGATTTTAATTCCGTAATTAGATATTGTCTTAAAATAATTTCGTATATGAAATTTTTTCGCTTATTTAGTCCTTCAACGCTGGAAATGCTTGTATGGCACCCGCATGACACACCAAATGACACGTGTTCGCCATGCAAATGTCACCTAACGGCCACGTGAATAATGATTTTTTTTAATTGGACCAAATAAACACAAAAAAAAAAATACATCAATGTAAAGTAAAAAAAAAATTAATTATCTATATGGACATGGTAGCCATGTATCCCCAACGTGCTACGCGAATGTTATGCAGGTCCGGCCTTGGGCCAGGGCCATATGAGAGTTTGCCCAAGGCCCATTCTCTTCAGGGGCGCCTAGAACCCCCAATAAGATATATATGTATATACTCTTATTACTAATATATAAATATATGCTATTATTATTAAATGTTTTATAGAATACTTCAAATTAATTTTTAAATAAAAGAAAATTCATATTATTTTTAAATAAATTATGTTTATATGAATTTTTTAATTATTTATTTGTATGTTTTAGTGTGTATATTTAATTGTATGATTTTATATATTTTGTTGTGAATGATGTAAAATTATGAAGATACGATGAAGAGTAATATTTTGTGTGTTTTTTATATTTATATTATTATGTTTATATTTAAATCTGTATATTCTATTATATTTTTGGGTAATATTTTTAAAAAATTGTGTATTATATAAACATTGAGTTTATTTTTTTATCAAAAATTTTTCAATATATATTTTTTTAAAAAAATTAATATACTATACAAACTCATTATTTTTATATTATTTACATAATTTATTATACCTTACATAAAAAAATTTTCTTCAAACCAAAATACAAAACAAAACACCATAAATAGACACTTTTGTTTGAAATATTTCCTTTTAAAGATTTTGACTATTTATAAAAAACAATTCTTTAAAAATATTAAATTAAATATTTTTTATTTTTTATATTATATTAAAAATTAATTTTGTACTAGACAATATCACATTAATTTTATATTTATTTTTGATCTTTTAATATATACAAAATTAAATTTATGTTTACATTTACATTAAAAATATATGTATAAAATTATTTTTATTATTATGCTAATATAAAAATATATATTAAGGGACCCACTATTTTAATTTTTTCCCATACTTAAAAAAAAGTCAAGAACGGCCTGGTGCCATACAGGCATCTCCGGTGCCAGAGAACTAAATGTGTAAAAACATCATTTATGAGATTATTTTAAAACAATTTTCAATTACGAAATTAAAATGATAAAATAATTGAATTACGTGATTAAAAAAAAGAACAATTTAACCAAAATTGTAATTGTAATTGAAATATTGGATTCATTAGCATAAATGTGAATTGTCATTACTTTTTTGTCTTTTTTAACTTCCCAAACTTCATTTAGACTTAGGGTGTGTTTGTTTGGGGGATTGAATTTTAAGTTGGGATTTAAATAGTAAAAATTTTAAATTTGAATAGTTGTATGATGTGATATAAATAGGTGTTGATATGATATTTTGAATGTAAAATTGATTTTTAGTATAATATAAAAAAATGAAAAATAAGTGTTTGATTTGATATTTTTTGTGGAAAAAATAAGATAAATAGTGTAAATCCAATCCAATCCTCCAAACAAATACACCCTTAGAAAATTATTGTACTATTAAGTAACCGCATCAGAAATTTCAATTTGCATGTGGTGGTAGACCAACTCATTGTTCTTTTTATTATAATTGTCCGTAGAAAACTTATCCTCCCACCGATCCTACATAAGTTGTCCCTATTTTCTATTTTCGTTCATCCTACATAATTTGTTCTTTCTTTTTTTGGAAAATTAATATACATTTTAATCATATTTTAAAATTTAAAATTTAATTTTTTTTAATCTTAATTAAACTATTTAATTATCTTAATCTTAATTTATAATTATTTTTACTAATACATTTTTTAATTACTTACTAATTATACTTTACCTAAATTTTCGTATCTACAGTAATACATTCATATTACATGGGACGGAGACAGTAATTCGAACCAATCGTACATAGACACAGATCCAACGACCAAATTATTGAATAAATTGACATGACTAATTAAAAGGCTATTAAAATATCACCAAAAGTAGATGATGATGAAAATAATAATAATAATAATAAATACAAGTTGGTTGGAGCTACATAGAGGCTGGATTGGAGGGCAGTCACCCCTAGCTACCACATGCATGTGTCGATTACGTCACGCCAATATTAATAATAATATTAATGGAAAAAAATTAATTTTGGTGTTAATATAATCAAAATTTATCAATTTTAGTTTCAATATAAAAAATTCATCAATTTTAGTCTTATTATAAACAACGTCAATCAATTTTGGTCCCATTATAATTAATTTCAATCAATTTTGGTCCTATCGTTAAAAAATCTAACGAAAATTGCTGACGTGGACATAATGGAGGTGACGTGGCAGTTGATCCGGAAAGTACATGGCCATGTACAATTATACACGGCCATATATATTTTAGTCGTATAATTATACATGGTTATATTGTTACACGATCATGTATAATTTTACAAGGCTGTGTACATTTATGTTTTAGTCTAAAATTTTATTTTTTTGTTATATTTTTTTATAAAAAATTATTTTGAATTTAAAATAGTTGATATACTTAAAATGGATAAATCAATATTAATCATAATATAATTAAAATTTATCAATTTTAATTCAAATTTAAAAATTTATAAGATATATTCTTTCCAAAGGTTGTCTAAAATTCTATTATTAATAAAAAAAAATTCTCTTACAAACATTCAATTACACAACTATTTTTTAATTTTGTATATTATAATAGTATTAAAAATTAATTTATTATTTCAATACAGTAATCGGATATTTGTAAGAAATTTTTTTTTGGCAAATAGTAGAATTTTAGACAAAATCTTCCAAAAGAACATACTCGATAAATATTTATATTTGAACTAAAATTGAAACATTTTAATCATATTATTATTATTATTGATTTTTTTTTTCATTTTAAATATCTCAACTATTCTAAATTTTAAAAATTAAAATTAAAAATATAACAAAAAAATAAAATTTTAGACCGAAACAGAAAGATACACAGCCGTGTAGAATTATACATGGTCGTGTAAAAACATGATCATGTATAATTATACACTGAAATATACATGGTCATGTAACAATATGACCGTGTATAATTGTACATGACCGTATAGCAACATGACCATGTATAATTATACACTGAAATAAAATATATAATTGTACATGGCCGTGTACTTTCCAATTCAGTTGCCACGTCACTTCCATTATGTCAACGTCAGTAATTTTCGTTAATTTTTTAGCGGTGGGACCAAAATTGATTGAAATTGTTTATATTGGGACTAAAATTTATGAGTTTTTTATATTGTGACAAAAATTGATAAATTTTGATTATATTAAGACAAAAGTTGATTTTTTCCCTAATATTAATAATAAATATATCGTATTTTTTTATTAAATATTTTACTATTTATTTTTAGAGTTTTCTATGTAATACTCATCCGTCCTAATACAATAGTCTTGTTTACCATTTTTGTCCATTCCAAAATAATAGTCTTATTCCAAAACTACCTATACTTTTTCATTTTTATTACACAATTGTCACTACCTTTTACACTAATATACTCATAAGGACAAAAAAGTCTTTTATTTATTCTTTTTACCAACTACGAATATAATATCAATATTTCTTAAATCTCGTGTCCAACACAATTAAAACTATATTTATGGGATGGAGGGAGTACTATATATATTATAATTACGTTTATTTAAAATATCACGTTTTTATAATTATTTTCTCTAAAAATATTAAAAAATAAACACCAAGTAAATCTCGTTGTTGAATATACATTTTTAAATTAGTATTGAGCGTTAACTATAATACTTATCACAGAAAATTTGTAAATTGAATAATAGATTAATAACAATACAAACTTTTTTTCTTTAAAGAAATATGTATATATATATATATATATTAGTTAAACTTTTAAGGGGTTTTTTGGTTTTCATTTCAATTTGAATTTTTTATTAATTTTTTTAAATAGTATTTTGATGTAATATTTTGTGAAAAAAATAATACATTTTTATCGAAAACTGTACCAATTGAATATTAGTAATTTTTGTTTGAAATATAAAAAAAACAAATCCTTAAATTCAAATGAATATAAAATATAAATATATATTGATACGATGCATTCAATATAAAATTAAATTTTTATATAATATAATAAATAAATAAATAATATTTGATTGATATTTTAGGGAGAATTCTTTTTTTTTTTTTAATAATAAAACCTAACCAAAACCCCACAAGTGTTTGTTCTTTCCTAATTTCAAAGTTAAATTAATTTTATTTATTTTGCATAATTTTTAATAAAAATACATCATTGTCTCTCACAAAATATTATATGAAAAATACAATTTAAATCAATATTTCATTTTAAATTTGATTTCACTTGAAATTGAGTTTTTTAATTTGATTCTTGGTTTAAATAGTATATTTTTTTATGATTTTTCGTAAGAAAAGAAAATTATATTTTACATGTCCTACCGAGACAGAATTTGTAATTTGTTATCATCTTGCCTAGCAGATAAAGATAGAGCTACGCGGAAAGGATGATTCATTCGGATCGACAAGAAAGTTCAACTACATTGCAGACTGAATATTTTTAATTTGTATTTGTAAAACAAACATGCCGTTGGCCTTAGTATATTCCAATAATAATTATTATAGTTAATACTGTGATGTTTTTCATTTTTCATTTCTTTTAGAATTTATTTTATTTTATTTTATTTTTTATTAATGATTAGATGACCTGTGTGTCACTATAAATATGTATTATTTTTATAATTAAAATAGAAATTTTCAATCACATTCAAAGATAGTATCAAAACAAATGCTTTCCATATATATTCATGATTTGTTAAATTTTGTATATATTTATATATTTTGTTGATTTGTCTCTATGTAAGATCATGCCGCCATTGTCTACACCAAGTGGCTATTATTTTGTGCATTGGCTAAGTCTGGTTTTAGTTATGAAGTGTTACATTGTTAATGTGCTTTCCTAAGTTGATTCATGTGTTGTTCATTTTAGATAATTTGAAATCATATATGAGTTCACCTCACTTCAGAGCTTTAACAATACTTCGTTGTTTATTCTTAGATTTCTCTTTGCATAAGTTTCCTTGTGCTTTTCTCTATTCACCACTAGGGATGGCAAATCGGGCTGGCCCGATTTTTTTCGTTCCAGGCCGGCCCGACCCGATAATATATCGGGGCAGCTAGGCACAACCCGGTTTTCAATCTGGCCTGAAAATTTAGGCCCAAGCACGGTCCGTTTTTAAATTGGACCAGCTGTTAGTACATTTTAATTTAATTTCGTTGTTTTATTTTTCTTAATTATAAAATAGTTTGAAAATTAAACCCACGACCTCATATCTACATTACACAAACTTAACCATTGAACTACACTTGCATTTTAAAAATAAAATCATTTATTAATATATTTATAAATTAAATTTTTAAAATTATATTTAATTTAAAATTTGGGCCGGGCCAAGGACGCCAGACATTTGTAGGCCCGCACACGGCCTGGTTCATCCTCGTGCCGGGCCAGATATGGCCTGAAATTTTTCAGGCCTGTTTTTTTAGGCCAAAGTATTTTTCGTGCCAGCTTTAGATCGGATTTTCACACCGTACCTATTTTTTCTAGCTCTATTCACCATGGGTGAACACACTAGCCATGTGTCTGGTATGTCAATTGTCATGTCAACCAATCCATTCCTAATTATTTCAAACTACTATGATCCTGTGTATCTTCATTCCTCGGATTCTTCAAACACATCTCTTTTCCCATGTGTTTATTGGTTGTCAAAATTATGTTTTCTGCAATAAAGTCATTATAATTGCCTTGAAAAGAAACAACAAGCTTAACTTTGTAGAACGCAATGTTCCTATGCTTAGTGATCCTGAACTTGATAAAATATAAAGTATGTGTAATGTTATCATTATGTCATGGTTTCCGAACTCTGTTGATAAGTCAATATATAGAACTCTTATTTCTTGCACCGAAGCCTTCAATATGTAGAGAGACCTTAAGAATACTCATAAAAAAAGTAGCAGTACAAACATATTGGAATTTTAAAACAAATAGAGAACTCTCAACAAAAAAATGACAGTGTTAACATTTACTATACAAATTTGAAACAACTATGGGAACACACAGCCTCCATTAAGGCAGTTGATCCTTGTGTGTGCAATGATAGACCCTTCTTAGATAAATATGAACAAACTTAACGACTAATGCAATTTCTCATGAAGTTAAGTGATACATTCTTTGTTGTTAGAAGCACCACACTTTTTATGAATTCACCTTGTTCAGTTATGAAAGTGTTTAACACAGTAAGTCACGAATAATCTCACAGAAAAATTTGTAGTGACACACTTTCATCTAAGACATTAGGATTATTTGTTGCAAAAAAAAAAAAAAACCATAAAGTCTAATGCAAAATAATTCAAATCTTAAATACTCATATTGTGGTCGCACTCTCTATTTGATTGAGAGGTGTTATAAGTTAATTGGATATTCTGATAAAAAATAGACTTCCAAAGCAAATAAATTTGCTTATACTATTGGCAATATTTTCTCTGTTGAAAGTATGAACACTAAAACTGTTATAAATCCTTTGAAAATATAGCTAACTCTTCATGTTTGTGATAAATTAATTAGGTTACTGTAATAATAATAAAAAAAAAACTCTCAGACTCACCTCAGTTTAAAATGGAAGATACGTTAGCTACTCACTTGTGTAGTTCTATTTTTTTTTTTTTTTTGATTGGATCATACATTTAGGAACTATAGATCATATGGTAGGAAATAATGATTTTCTTTTTGGTGCTAAACCTATAAAAAATGGATCAATATATGTTGATCTTCCTATATGCAAGTATGCTACAATAGTTGATTTTGGAATAACATGTTTGAAAAGTAATACCATGATAGAATACATTTAAGTTTTTTATGAGATCACCCTAAATCTATTGTTTATTGGTAAGCTTGTATCCTTAGGAGTATTAACTCTAAATTTCTTGAAGCATGCTTGTGTAATTCAAAAGCACTATAGAGAGAAGTTTTCTAGGCTTTCCAAAGTAATTTGTAGGTCTGTATAGAATCCAAAGTTCTCAAACTTCTTCCATGCCACATCCCTGCTCCAACATTGGAGTAGCTAATAACTATACTTTGTGGTACTTTTATCCTGTCTATCTCACACTTTAAAACTAGTACGTGACAATTTTCATATGAAAAATAGACTTAAATCATCATTCCTCTTACTACAACATAAGTAAAAAAAATTATTCTTATGCTACTTGGATTTTTCTCATAGAAAGTAAGTCTGAAGTTTTCTCGTGCTTAAAATAGTTACTTGCTTTGATTAAAAACTAATTTCATAAAAATAACAAAATTTTTAGGTGAGAGAATGGAAATGTGTTTGTAAAGTCACACTTTACTAATCTTTTTACTAATTCTAGAATACTGCATCAAATTGTATGTACCTATAGTCCTTAACAAAATAGTGTTTTTGAGCGTAAATATAGACATAAATACTATTTCAATGGAACGGTTGAGTGATACAAAGATAGAATGGTTGCCAAGAGGTTCAGTAAAAAAAAAGACGTAGATTTTCATGAAATCTTTTTTCTATTTGTAGAAATATCTATTGTACGTTTTGTTTGTTGCTGTTAATCAAGGCTGGAAATATTTCAAATAGATATGAATAATGTTTTTCTTCCATGGTGGGCTTCATCAAACAATCTATATGACCCCTTCTGATGGATATTTAGATGTTTTTAAAGTAAACATTGTCTTTTAGAGAAGTTTTTATTTGGGTTAAAATAAGCCCCAAGATTGTGGATTGAAAGGTTGAAGTCAACAATGGTTGTGTTTGGGTCTAGACGATCACTGCATGATTATTTCTTTTTATGAAAACTGAAGATAATCTGATTGTTGTAGCTTTAGTGTATGTTAATTATATTCTTGTGACTGGATATGATATTGACAAAGTTGTTGAGTTTAAGAGATTTCTAAATGAAAATTTTAAAATCAAAGGTCTAGGTACTATAAATTATTTTTGGGCTTAGAGGCTATCAAGTGTAATGAGGGAATTGTTTTTCGTAGCGATAATACACTTTTGAATTAATTTATGAGTTTGGTCTACTAGTTTTTTAAGCCCTCCTTAATTCCTATAGAGCAATATTTGAAACTTGACAACTTAGAGAGTCCATATGATCCTTTGTTGTTGAGTGTTATTTTATACCAATTGTTGGCTGAAAAACTGATGTATCTTACTTTGACTAGGCTTGATATTGCTTTTCCCGTTCAAGGTTTAAATCAATTTATGCACAAGTCTAAGGAGTCTCATATTCATGCTACCTTCAGAGTTCTGAAATACCTAAAAAGGTGTTCCAAGAAAATGGTATTGATTTGGAGAGCAACAAATTTTCTCTTTAAAGCCTATTGTGATTCATATTGGGCATTCAAGAAAATCTTTAACAAGCTTCTCTATGTTTTTTAGAGACTCACTTGCCTTTTTCAAGAGTAGTGAGTCTTCTTTAAGAGATAGTTTCGGTCATCAGCTGAGACATAATATAGGGTGATGGTCCAAACCTGTGTTAAAATAACTTAGATTCTCGGTATCATTCGAGATCTACACGTATCGCATAATAGTGTCGTAAAACTATTTTATGATAACAAAGTTGTTTTACAAATTCTTGTTAACCCGGTTTCTCTGGAAATAAATAAATACATTAAGATCGATTGTCACATGGTTAGAGGTTACATTTCCAAGGGGATCCACTTGGGATCATCTCCAAGGGGATTACAACTCGCCACTACCTTCACCTTCGCATATCTTTCATACACCCAAGTCATAATTTTTCTCTTGATTATTCGAATTTCTTCATTCCAGCTCGTCTCTCTCCCACTCTTAACAATCTCCGTATTGATATTAACTCATATTTCCTTATTGTCATATTATTCATTTTGTTATTACTCTATTTCTTTAACATGATTCTCTTTCACAGATCTGTGCTCGTTATTGATGTGATTTTATAGCTCGATTGTTGTCCGTAGTGTACACGGTTGGGGAAAGCACTGGCGGTGGTTGTTCGCCACATTAATCACATCTATGGTTGTATCGTTTACTTTAGCTTATTGTTTTGTGCCTTGGTTAAGTTTGATAATGGTTAAGGAGTGTTCCATTGTGAACATTGTGCTTTTCTAAGTTGACTCATGTGTTGTAGTTCATTTTAATCTTTTGAAATCATAGATGAGTTTTCTCTGGTTTGTCTTACTTGTACACTAGTGATTTGGAATAATTACTTTGTGTCTAAAACTATAGATTCATTTCAAATTCGTACACTTGTCCCAAATAATTTCAAACTAACAATATAAAAATTCATTTCAACTACAATCAAAACAGTAATTAGATGTGTTTGTTTAGTATTTTAAGTTTGATATATTTTTTTATATTACATACCTATAAGTATGGCGGTAATAAAAAAATACTCCTTAAGTCCGCTATAATTATTACATACGTTCTTTTATTGTCTGTTAAAGTTATGTACAAATAATAATCAATTTGTCACTACTTTTTCTAATTATCTCACTCCATTTATTTTCAATTCTTCACTAAATTTCTTACAATAACCCCACTTTACCTTTTATTTACTCTATTTTTATATTAAAATATCATTATTTTTTAGTCCCTGTGCGCAAACAAAGTTACATAATTAGCTTTGGACGGAGAGAGTAATTTTTTGTATTGCTTTTTGTACATAAGTAGATAGTATAGTATTATATTAGTGTATTTTATGTATTGTATTTTTTATAATATGACTCAGAAAGTGTGTCAGAAAAATTGTTAAGTGAACACTCCAATTTTTTTTTTTTTTTTTTTTTTTTTTTTTTTTTTTTTTTTTTTTTTTTTTTTTTTTTATCAACATGTCCATCCAAACAATTCACTTACATGCAAACCTAAATACCCAGTTCAAAGTTAACACATGCAAACAACATAGTTGCTAAGGGATTGTCTTAAATTGTTGACATAAAAAAAGAGAAAAGAAAAACATAACTATTATTTTATTATTTTTTATGAGGCCATGTTGTTGAATGTGGTGGCGTATATATCTCTTTTTGTTTTGTTTTGTTTTGTTTTGTTTTTTTAATGATGTATATATCTCTTTTTAATATGTACAATAAAGAAGGTAATTTTTGTGAAGCATAGAAGATTTTTTATGAAAATGAAAAATGAATGATGAGAAATTCAATTTTAATTGTGGCGTATAATGTTTTACTAAATATATATTATAAGAATGATAAGATCAAAATTTCAATTTCGGTTTATGCAGTATATAAGATTGATGGGTAAAATAAATATTTAAATTTGTGTAAAAATTACATGTTTAGATCGAAACATAATTAGTCTATAGTTGAACAAAATGAATTTAATGATGAAATCACAATGTGTTTGGATAACAATCATATTTCAAATATATTTATTCATTTTTCTTAAGAAAATGATAATTAAGGATTACAATTGAACTATATTAATGGAGACTAAAATTAACACAGTAATGAATAAAAATGACCTAAAATGTATTTTATTTATTTATTTATTTTTTTCCATCTTCAATCGTTCACAATTGCAATAGCTAGCACTGGTGTTGTCTTCTGCTAAGGCACCGATCAATCTTCTTCCACTTTTTTCTTTTTTTCATTTTTTTTTTCTTATCTCGAAGATTTTCAATTTTTCTTTCTTCTCCGGTTGGTGCTACTACTGTACTGGTGCCGGAATCGGGGATGGCAACCACGGGTATAGTTTAAGGGGGCGACGGACCTTCCGGGTCCCTTAGTTGCTTTGCCCCATGCCAGTCTGTTTACTTGTAAGATTTTAAGTTTGATTTTACTATTTTAATTTTTTTTTTTCTCCAAAAACATTAAATCAAACGCTCAATTCTTATTTATTTTATTACACTAAAATTTAATTTTACATTCAAAACTTCACATCAACACATTTATATCACATCAAACAACTATTTCAATTCAAAATTTTACTATTTAAAATCAAAACCCAAAACGAAAACCTCACAAGTAAACACACCTTATAATTTGTTTGAACACATAATTGCATGTAATATGATAATGGCAGAATATAATAATGGTCCACACAATAGACGCATTACGATTAATTTCAACACACAGTAGATCGATATTAAGACAGCACAATTGCATTGTATGAGCAAATAATAACAATAAAGCATACAACACATATTTTTAATTTGAATATGATATATGTATTGTAGTCATTGATCAATAAGGTACTAATTAGCCTTATCCTTACCATCCCATTATTACTATGGTGAACTATTTTTTTAATCTCGTACGTGACCTCTTTATAATTTTAGGTTTGTAACTAAAACATGTATGTAACTAAAATATGTATTGAATTTGTTCCACACTTAAAAAAAAATGGCAGAAATGGTCCTCAGCCACCAGAGTTACTGATGTGACAGCATCATGGCACGACAAAGATTATATAAATGACACATGGACAACGTTTGTGGATATTTCTGTCAACTTTTAAATTATAGGACGAATCTAATACAGACTTTAGTTATAGTTCTAAAATAATTTTAAGATGGTTTCCATGTGTCAATTGTCATTCATACAATCCCATGCATGCCAAGATGCTGCCACGTCAATAACTCCGGTGTCTGAAAACCATTTCCGTAAAAAAAAAAAAAAAATAGTTGCGAGACCAATCCAATACCATATTTAGTTAATAGTAAAAGGGATAATGTACGGGACTAAGAAATAATTTTTCCTATTATTATTATTATTATTATTATTATTATTTTACGTCAATGCATTAAATTGCCCTTGTTTTTATCTCAAGTTCTTCTTTTTACATTCCTTCAGTGTTGGTTTCGGTGCAATGTATAAATGAGCTATTTTACAATATATTTTTTTAAAAAACTATCATACCATTCAATAGAACTGAAATACAGTATGTACTTTACTCGCACTTGACATTTATCATATATATATATATATATATTCTTTCCTTATAATATAAAAATAACATAAGTGCATATTCGATAAGTAGAGCTGTAAAACAAACAAACAGTTCGCGACCTTGGCTCAGTTCGGCTCGTTTGAGTTCGCTAACGAGCTTGAGCTTGTTTACGAACGAGTTCGAGCTGTTCTAGAACGTTCGACAATATTTATTAGAAAAATTAAATTAATTATTTTATATTTAATAAGTATATATAATTCTATAAATATTATATTTCATTATATTTTGTATTTACATTTATTAATAAATATTATAATTATTATTAACTGAACTAATTTTTTTAAAAATAAATAAAATAAAATTTCACTTAACGAGCTAAGTCGAGCCGAAGACGAACAAAATATTTGTAAACGAGCCAAATTCAAACAAAAATTTCAGCTCGTATCTCTTAACGAAACAAACACAAGCCAAGTTCGAGTCCTTAACGAGCCGAGTTCAAACATGTCAAACTCGGTTCTGTTCGGCTCGTTTAAAGCTCTACCGATAAGTAATGTGAATGGGGAATTACTGATAAAATGGTTTATGTGACAAATTTTAACGAGGTTGATTAAGTAAAATTACTTTAAAGATGGGCCAATCTAATGGAATCAACCCATTTTTAATAACTTCATCTATATTGTTACAAAAATATCTTATATGAGTCGGAAATGACGACCAAAAATGTATCCTTCTTTTTTCTTGCACAAGTTATACTGCATTTTTCATAACCATATATATGCTATTTGTCAAGTGTATATAAGCAATGTATTAGGAATATATTTTCACTAGCATGTATCTTACTGCATTTCCTACATCCATCATTTTAGCCCGCCAACTTTTTCCGAATCCGATGAATGATCGAATAGCAAAAGCCGAATAAGAAAATATTTGTCAATCAAGGATTAAAATTGTTTTATTCAACCAAAACTACTTACAAAAAATAAAAATTAAATTAGATATTTATAGAGTTAGAAACGCAAAAGCCCACAAAATAAATAAATACAAAGATTACGAAAACATCATACATCATGGCAAGGTGATGATTTTTGACTCGTTGGGCCATTTGGAATTATTAGCGTGAATTTTTGTTCAATTTCAAATGCGATTACCCAAGGACGAAATTGAAAGGGATAAGTTGACAAGGTTTTGTAATAGTTAATTTCTTAAAAATGATACTAAAATTTTAAAAATATTCATCTTCCTATGACTAATTCCGAGAATATTGCAAAAAATATCCTACACTTGTACCCTATTATCACTTTTGTCCTGTATTTATCTCCCTAGCAAAATATATCCCACATGTTTACAAAAGTCGCTATTTATGTCCTTTGCCCGCGCGTGAAATTCACACCACGCGCCCTTACGCGCAATCACGCGCGGCCACGCGCTGCCAAATGATAGAAATAGCGACTTTTACAAACATGTGGGATATATTTTGCCAGCGAGATAAATACAGAACAAAAGTAATAATGGGGTATACGTGTGGGATATTTTTTGCAATATTCCCGACTAATTCCAATCCATGGTTATATGCATCATTTTACATTCCTATTACCCATAATTTTATTATTCACCAAATATTTTCCTTTCAAAATGTTCAAATTAAACACTTTTTATATATTATATTAAAAATTAATTTTACGCTCAAAATATCTATATGAACACCTATTTATATTACATCATAACTATTCCAATTCAAAGTTGATTTTTACTATTGAAATCCTAAAATGTTGGTGTGATGCTTAGTTTTGGGATGAAATTTAATATGGAATGAAAAAAGTGTTTAGTTTTGCAAGTTATATATAATGTGTTGAGTTATAGTGCCGAAAATATTTCAAATTTTACTTTCAAAAGTTCGTTATTACTAATGAGTGTCAAATCGAACTCACGAAATTTAACTTTAGATAGAATTACCAACGAAAAGTGAACGATTAATGGCATTGTATTTCCGCCGAGGTTCTATCATCTGCAGGAACATAAGACGAAGTATGAAAACCAGTCATTCTGCCTACGTGATGTCTTGATGAAAGTATGTTATCTTCTTTCTTTTCTCTTTAATTTTTTTTTTTTAATTTTTTCTAATTTTTGTTTTTTTTTTATACTATGTTGTGTTTTAATAGTTTAGTTTGAACTATTTTTTATTTATTTATTTTTTTGTGAGATATGAGAAAGCATATCGATTATATAAATAATAATATTTTATTTAATTGTTGAAGTTCTGTGGATGAATAAAATAGAGATATTATACATATCACTACAAAAAAAATTGAAATTTAACTATAAAAAATTTTCATCGCAATAGGTAATGAATTTGTAGAAAAAAGATTTTTACGAGGAAATGACTATACGCTGTTGGTAAAGGTCATTGGTGATAAATTTGAATATGGTAATAAAAATCTTTTTGCAATAAAAGTTAAGAAAAGAGATATATTTATGAAAATATAATTTCGTAGCTAAAACTCTTTTTGTTATAAAAATAAAATTTATAACAAAAGAATTTTAGCAACGAAATCTGTATAACTTTTTTAGCCGAATAATTTTAGCTATTAAATGTGATTTTGTAGATAAAATCTTTTATATGTGAAAATCGAATTTTCTTGCAAAACAATTTTAGCTACGAAAATAATTTTACAGTACATAATTTCTTTTTAGTGATGAAATTAATTTTTTTTTTTTTTTGTTGAATGACAAAAATATTATAAATAATTATAGATTGTATGGATATGTATATAGGTTACGTTTTTTTTTTTTAATATTAATTCAGAATAGTATCATTATAAAATTATTGGACTTTTAGGTTAATAAGATCCAAAAATTTATCAATCTCAGGGAATGCTAATTCATAATAGGCATCAACATACCTATAATTTTATTTGATGTTTTTAGATATATATACTTTTTAGATCTAAGAAAATTCACAATCAAATATATATATATATATATATATGTTGGCATATTCAAAATTGTCAAACCCTTTTGTTTCTACTTTTGGAGCAAGTATGCAGGATGTTGTTGCAGCTTTTGTTTGACACCATTTCGGGAAACCTGTCAGCTGCAGAGTTGACCGAGTTATAAGTTTTGGATGCATCTTGTGTGTTCTAAACTCGATGGAATAAGACAAACAAATATGCATTAGACAGAGGACATGCAGGAGAGGTTGCATGTATTGTCTTCTCATACTGGATGACATTAATTGCCCTGATACACTGCTCAAAAGTTGACACACAGTCAACTTTGTCCTCTAGTGGCAGGATTTATATTTTGGTATGGATGTTTGTTTGTTTGTGTGGGTGAACAACCAGAACTTAGTGAGTAAGAATTCTCTCCACCTGTTAGAGTGTTAAGAGAGCTCATCCATGGAGGATTGAAGACGAGAAGAGGGATTCTTGAAGTCGAAGCCGAAGAAGATATTCATCCGGTAAACAACCTTATTCTTAGCTTGGTCGCTGGCCTGCTGGAGTTGTTGCGGTAGAGTAACAGCCAGTCCATGAGAGTTTGTAAAACTCAATGGAGCTTGGGTAGAATATAGGTTGGGTAGTTCGGTTTGGTGTTTTATATGGTATAAACCAAGTGTTTGGTTTAGTTAAGACTCCTGGATTGGAACCCCCAGATGTAGGTTGGAAAACCGAACTGGGTAAACAAACTTGGTGTGTTGTTTTTCTTTCTGCACTTATTCAGCCATCGATTTGTGCATGAACACACACCTCTGTTTTAACCGCGAGACAACTATGTTGTAAAGCTGTGATTACGTCGAACGTTTCACAGTTCCGCTGTGCAAGGTACTCGGAGGCGTTGGACCTCTTTCGCGCCCCTCTCCGCGACTTCCAACAATATATATAGCCTGTGTTTCTCCAATATTTTAGAAACCTTAGACCCATCCAAACTATAGGTTTGTTAACTTCATGGAATGATCTTGGCACATTTTACTTTACATTTCAACGTTCATTTTCTACTGATCTTAATAATGTTTCTTGTTGGATGTTGGAAAATGTGATGAACAAGGTTGGTATTAAACATAACTATATATTCATATTTCATATATTTATCGACTCATATAACGTCTACATATCAAATATCATAATCCATCACTTCTAGATATGATCATACTGATCCATGAGTATATAACATTCGACGGTGTTCTTTTTGCATGATTGATTTAGTTAGTGCAATTGATCCCCAAGTCCCGGATGATAATGTTGGCAATATAACGATATGCTTCTTGTGTTAGGTGTATGCCATCCCAATTTATATAGGTGTTTGGATTAGGGCACACTGGTACATTTCCATTTCCACAAAACACAGGACCTAATGAATTATAATTTCCTTCGGTTCCACAACACGCCTTCAACAATGTCGATGTATTAAACCCTAAAAATTCAAGTAAAGATCAATTAGCAATAAGCACAACTCAAGACATTCAATTTATATATATATATATATATATACACATACATACAGGGGCGGATCTACATGGGGGCTAGGGGGGTCAACTGACCCCAGTCCTCAAAATATATCTATTTTTTAGTGTAACAAATAGTAAAATATATATTTTTTTTAATAATTTGCCCCTCCTATTTTTTTATTTAATAATGTAAAAAATTATAAAAATTTTATCTTTGTTAATTTATATTTCTAGGCTTTAAGTTTTATTTTTTTTATAATAAAAAATATTGAATTTTATGTAGTTTTGTTGAATTTTTAAAAATTTTTTTTTCGCCCGGATGTGCTATGAATTAAAAAAAATATATTGAATCGATAAAAAAAAGGATAAAAAAAATTGATATTTTTGCCCCCAAACTTTTACTGCTGGTTCCAACACTGCATATATAAACTGTAACTTGTACGTACCAAGAGCAGGTGCATCACGAAGAATCGATAGAAAACCATTATAGAGGTCGGAATAAAGTATGGTGGCATTAGGTAATTCCCCTCTAAGAGTGATTATATCTCTTCGAAGATCATTATTTCTCGAAGCAATCGCATCATTCAAGTCTTTCACACATCCATTACTATCATAAGTTGTCGTCGCATTTTTTCTAGCAACATCTAGAAATAATGGGAAACATCCGAGCGGGAAAAGTAAGGGAACTATAACTTGAGGAACACCCGCAAGAATCACATCCTAAAAAAAAAAAAAAAAAAATCAAATCAAAATCAAAATGATATCACTTATTTTTATTAAGTCATAGATTATATGGTAAAGTTTAAATCAAATAACTTAGAATTTAGGATCACCAAATTTTTATTAACTACTATGTTAAAAACTATAGTGTGATATATACTTTTCATAATTGTTCGATATTTCTAAGTAATTAATGCACAATTCAACAAGGGCATGGAAAATTACTCTTGTGCTATTAATGATTACTCGATTAACCTCCAGCAAGTAGCTTTGGATAGTATCGAGGGATCTCCCTTCAGCATATGCAAATGATATGTCATTGTAACCGAATTCTCCAACAAATACGAGGCTGTTGTTAAGCTTTTGTCGACATTCTGAAAACAAATGAAACAATATATATCTAAATAAAAATAAAAATTGCACTACAGGAACTCTATTCGATATTCACATATTATACTAGACTTATCCTACTTAAAATTTCACTATGACTTGAAGAATTAATCCCCTTTGTTTTTCCATATTGTATCTCTATATAGAAATCACAAGTTTTACAATAAATAGCATCGGGCTCTTGTGAATTTATAGATTCCTATAAATGTTATTACAAAATTTGAAATATTAGAAGTATGCGGATATATGATTAACTTAGGGTTTGTTTGATTTGTGTTTGTGTTTTTTATTTGAATTTTGATTTTGATATAATACATAGTTATAGAAAATAATATATTTTTATTAAGAAATATATACTTTACCCTTAAAAATTTATATTTGGAATACAAACCCTAATTAGAAATGGTAATACTTCATTTGTCCGGAAAATTTACTCTAATTTGTTTTAATCCGTCTGTTAGATTTATCTCATTATTAATTTTGGCAAAATCAACAAAAACAAATAACATTTAATTATTACTTTTCATTCAACACTTATTTACAGTAAATATCACTATTTTTATTACATTAACTCTCTTTATTTTTTTAATTTCTAATTAAATTTTCAAAAATACTTCAACTACGTTTAACTTTTATTATTTTTTAATAAAATATTTATTTTTCTTAATTTCTGCGCCGGACCCAAAGTTATAATTTTATCGAATGGGAGAGTATAAGGAAATGAGGCAAACATGGGATTTGTATGCTTCTTTACATTTGGTTTGAAAAATTTTGGTTTAGGTTTTGTATTTAAATAATATTTGATGATATATTTTGTAAGATAAAAAAATATATTTTTTCGAAAAATGCAGAGTTCTTTGAAAAACTTGGATAAAGAAACACACTCATATATCCATATATATCTATTTATTTACGGTGGTTGTTATGGTATTCAGCATTGTACAGACCGCATATCGTGTGTAACAGACAACATAAAATATTATTACAGAAAACTAATCATTTATATTAATTAAATACAAATACAATACATGATATAATCTTATACAATATATTTTATCATATAATATATTTTTATACAACACGTCATAAGTATAAACATATAGCATGTCTTTATTTCACACCGCATGTGATGTGTGAAATAAAGCCATGTACTATATATATATATATATTTATATATATATATTATATCTTTCTTGTTTATTTATTTTTTAAGAATTCAATTTTCTTTAAAATAGACTCCCTTCGTCTTATTTGAAAGTATCATTTTGAGATTTTCTAATAAATTAAAAAATAATAATATTTTATTGATAAAATAGTTCATAGTTTTTCAAAATTTTGCGTAAAATTTTTTTGTACTTTAAAAATTGCATGACACTCACCTATACTTTAAAAAACGTTGCATAAAACCCCATCCCCATGAAACCACCGTTGTGTGATGGGATGATAATTTTCTATCCATATTTTTTGCACAGCGGGGGGTTTTATGAAATTTTTTATAAAGTATAAGGGGCCGTCATGCAATTTTTTTTTTAAGTAAAGTTGAGATTTACACTGAATTTTGAAACCACGTAGTGGTTTTATGCAATATTTTTTAAAGAATAAGGAGGCTCCATGCAATTTTTAAAGTAAACGGGGGACTTACGCTGAGTTTTGAAACTATAAGGGAGCAATTTTGCCTATTTTATTAGTGAGTAAAAGTGTGCAAGAGGTTTTAATATTTTTGTCATTTGATTTTATTTATAAATTAACTATATGTGTAATAATATATTTGTAATATATGTAAAAATTAAGGGTATTTTAGTATTATTGTATGATTACTTTTACTAAAATAGAAAATGAATAATTTTTAATATGACGGACAAAAATGGTAAAAATAATATTTTAATTTTGAACGAAAATAATATGACATACAACACTGATTTCGAGTGCAAAATATCTTATGCTACAATTATTTCACCTTAGGAAAAAAAAAAAAAAACCTCAAAAATACTCATTTTCATATGTTATTTATTGTACCTATTGTTTAAGTGAGTAAATTCGATTAAAATCTTGAATAATTTGTTATACATACACGCCTAAAAACCACTCTATTCAATTTTGAGATTTTTTTTCCTCAATTTTTATGTGTCACTATAGTCATTATCAAAATCATATCAATTTTTTTTTATATAAAACATCATATCGAATAAATATTTCATTTAAAAAATTAAATTGCATATTGAAAAAACAATAATAATACCAAAAAAGAAAGAACAAATTAACCCTTTGTTTTGTATGAAAAATTAAAAAATTAACATATGTAAAAAACTAAAATAACCAAATTTTTACATCTTCATGGTATATTTTTGTTTGAATATATATATATATATATATATATAATGAACTTAATGGCGTTTTTCTATATATTTTAAATAGTCATATTAGAATGGAGGCGGTCATATACAAAACTTAAGCTAAAAAAGTAGCATAGCAAAAAGATATAAGTGGGTATTGGTTCAAATGGAATTATATTGTTATCGGTGGCTTGCGGTTATATCGTTGTAGATGTTAGGTGGTTAAGTATATTTATTTTGTTGTAGGCTTTCTTATGTAACTTGTCCGAAAGCTAACATATTCGGCGCCTAAGCCACGTCCGTGTTGAGGCCCAGACCAGCCATTTTTTGTACGCAATACGTCCGAGATAATACCATACAATATGAAAGAAGTATGCGAAATATATATCTGTACCAACATATATACCGTTAATTAGTTGTACAGGATATAAGCTCACACATATGAAACAGACTATGATCGAGAATCCGGGGCAAAGTGTCAACCCGTTAATTAGTTTTAATATTTTTGTCATTTGATTTTATTTGTCATTGGGCTTCAATTGTTTGGGTGGTGGCTGGTCGTGGGTTTTAATATTATTACTATTTTGATTTGGGTTAGGATTTTATAGGTGGTTTGTGTAAGATTATATTAGGGTTTTAGATTTGGGATTGATTGGGCTGTTATTAGGTTATGTTTGTAGTTTTGTTTTTATTTGGTATTGATGCTTATAGGCCACTACAGATGGATCTTTTTGATGGACCTACAAGAAAAAATAGTTTGAATTCGCTACTTGGATTGCTCTACATACACTTGTTTAGGCTGTCCCGAGGATTTGGGCCGCAATTTCCATGTTTGGGCCTCTAGTTTAGATAGATATATTGTTACATCTATATAGATTTGAAGATAGCAGATATATGTATATTTTTTTCGTTATTTACCAAAATATTTATTTGCTTTTTGAGTTATTGTACTTAATAATAAAAACATTTTTATATTTGTATAATATCATATACAAATATCATTGTATTTGCATTATACGATACTAATAGATGTATTTTTGTTTTTTTATCTTAATTTGTACTGCATATGAATGTAATATTAATATTTAAAGTTCGACACGCAAAAAATAAATAGATACTTAATTAAGGAACGAAGATAGTATATTATGTTTCTCCTTTTCTGAGAATGAATCAACTCGGCCGCACAAATTTGTTTTTGAACTTTCTTCAAAATGCCTCATAGTAATGAAGTTTATGTAAAATTTATATAATGTAGATTTTTCTTCAAATCTTCCGACGTGGGACTTAGGTTTATACCTTCGAAAAAATACAATATCTTATAAATAATAATAACAAATTATTTTATAAGGAATCATAAAAGTTTAACACTAGAAATTTTGAGAATCATTGCAAACCATACACATGAGTAAAGTGAGTTTCGTTGTGATTGTACTTGGATTTTATTTTGGATATATATTTATATATTTTTTAAGTACTTGGAACTACAACTATTATATTTTTAAATGCTTGATAAATTTTTTTATTAAACTCAATAGTTTACAAATTAAACTGGCGAGACAAATTACTCTAGATGAACCATGTATGACAAACAAAACCTAAAAGTATCGCATGAACCAATGACCTAGAGATTTGATTTTTTTTGTTTTGTAAATTAAATATGATATTTTATTTAAAAAAAAAAAATTGTAAAAATTGAACTGTAATAAAGTGGATAATTATATTATTGCTAAGTGAATAAAACATGAAGTTAGTATTTAAGTAGTAATCTGTGGCAAAACCTGATGGAGTTGAACATATGGTTGCAATATAGCTCTGGAATTGTTGTAGCTGAGTACGCAGTGAAGGTCGCGCCGAGGTAATAATTCCCCTTAGCGCGAAAAACAGAAAACTTAGCGTCGTACTTCCAGATACCGCAAAATTGACACCATTCTGAAACGAAGCATTTCTGTCCAAATAAGGATTCAACAATGGAAGTCCGAGAGCGTTAGCTGTCGATCGATATCATATGATATTCGTAGTTAGATACGCGTCGAAAAATAAATAAATAATTAATGGAATAATGAAGTGAAAATGATCGAACATCTACCCATATTACACTAATTAAGGAACTGCAAAAAATTACAATTATCTTACGTTGTTTCCATATGTGCTATTTTCATATAACTTCACAAAAAAAAAGTCGCCGGTGCAATAAATAAGAAAGGTGTGCATGTGTGTTTTTCCTATTTTAGTCCGGATAGGATTTGAAATTTTATTTAAATAATATCGCATGTCATATTATTTATTGAAAAGATATTTTTTTAAAAAGAAGGTCAAGTTTAAATAGTAAAACATAATAATAATATTATTATTGACGTGTCGCGCCGTTCTTATTTTTGTAAACTATAGAGAAAAATAATGTACTTACCAATTTATAAAACAAAATTACAAAATAAAGTGTTCGGGATAAAAATAATTATGTTATTTTTTTTTTATTATTGTCAACTAAATTTATAAATAATTTATTTATCATAAAGCACTTTATGCCCATAATTTTATTACTCATGCTATTTTTTTGCTATTTTTTTTTCTTTCTCAACCCTAAAAATTTTCATAATATTTCCATTTTATTTTTTATTTACCATACTTTAACATTAAAATACTGGTATTTATTAGTGTTGCTATCCCACATAAAACCTTAAAAAAATTTCAGGCCCAGAAACTTTTTTTTTTTTTTTTTTATAAAGAATTGCGATGGTTTAATAGTAAGAAACTGAAACAAAACTCCAGATCCTAGATTGAACATATATAGAGAAAATAGCATCTCATATGATTATTCTGTCGAAAGATCAAGAATCCAACCTCCAAACAATCAAACAACATTATTTTACCATAGAAAAACATTTGTAGAACAATAACACCGTCTATGAAAATCGAGCATCCTACAATTATGTTCACACAAATTAAGTTATAACATCGAAAGCATACATATATATATAGGACAAACCTATGTAGTCAATGATAAGTCGACCATCACTCCAACGACCAGTGGGGCGCCCGGGGAAAGTTTCACCATACGGCGGGCGTGAAGCAGGGGCAGTTGGCATCATTCGGATAAGATTCCCGGTATCGGAAATTGAGTCTCCAAGCTGATATATAGAGTTTATAGGACATGTTAGTACTTGGGATGAAACTTGGAGTGCCAAGAAAGCAGACAAGATTTTTATGAAGACTAAAATGGAAAATATATTGCCAATGATGGACTGTGGCTTCATTATATTTCTATTCACACTAAGATACAGGTATATGATATGCATAAATTAATGAAAATCTTACATTTATATAGCCAGTTCGAAATGTGATGTTATGAGCCATAGGATTTGCTTGTTATAAATGTTGCATTAAATATGACCCAATAATAAAGAAATATGACCCATTGTAACCAATGTCTCTAGTAAAATTAAAGCAGTGTAGTAAATTTTAGCTGAAATAGTAACATTTGGGTCGAAATTTCAAGTTTTTGAACATTTCAAAATGATACTACCTCCGTTCGGCTCTAAGGGTCTCATTTACTTTTTTTTTCATATTGATCTTTGAATATTAACTATTATATCAAAACGTATTTTTTTTTTTTAAAAAAAATGATTTTCAAGTATTTGAATTCCTTTAAATTAGGGGGAGGATAATAGCGGCGGGAAATTTAAATATTTTATATTCTCGGAGAATTTTGAAATTTTTTATTAAAATAACTTAATATATAATGAGAATTGTTCAAAAATTTTGAGACTATTTAAAATAGGTTTGAAAATTTTAAGACTATTTGAAATAGGTTCGAAATTTTTTGAACTTTTTTATTAAAATAAAAATATATATATAATAAAAATTCGAAAAATTTGAGCCTATTTAATTAATTAAATATAAATATATATGTCTATAAAGTAAAGATTCAAAAATTATAAAATAATTTTATTAATTAAATATAAATAATTTTATTAATAAATGCTCTCCCAATGAAATAAGGAAATATGATGCATAGCAACCAAATGATAACTCTGTTTTTCAACAAAACTTGAAAACACCTGATACGCCAAAGTGAATACATAGAATTTTAAATGAATTAATTCAATGAAGCGTGAATAATTGGGCATATTCAGATATAAATGATAGAGAACAGAATTGTAGACCCTAAATCGCATTATCACAATTATTTATACTCTTTTTACTTGTGAGTTTTTAGGTCGAACACATGGATTTTAAGTCACAAAATTAAATCAAAAATTTCATATTAAGTTAAATGCAACAAAAAAGCAGTTAGGTGACTCGCTTGTGAGCGAGCTAGAGGATAAATTAACTAAGACAGTATGTAATCAAAAACGAGTAAAGTGAGCGGTTTGTGGGCTTTGTAGTGAGGATGGTGTGCGAGCTGTGGATGCAATGAGAGTGGTAGTGAGCAATCGCAAGCATGTGGAAGGTGAGCATAATATAAATATATGAGCGATAATATGTGAGCGATGAGAGAGATCAAATATTGTTGTGTATGACTTGTGCGTACCTTAATGGCTACAATTTCATGGATGTAATGAGCGAGCGGTGTTAGTGAGTACGCGAAATATATATTTAGAACACGTAATGATAATAGAAATGAATGTAATTGCGTAGAATGATTAACACAGAAACTTAGATCGCTGATACTTGACCTTAAGGGATTTACAACAAGATTTCAATGACGCCCAGAATCAGAACATTATAAACAAAAAATGCTACTATCACTAGACATTCCTATGTCCTAATATATAAGCGTTTATGCCCCTTTAATTATCCTAAATTTCTGTCTCAGTGGTTTTACCTTTCTAATTCCTCTTTTTAATCAGAATCAAATTTGGAACATCAACTAAGCAGGTCGACAAGGCTCCCACGTAGTTAACTACATTGAATTCCCTAAATTCTTTTAATGAATACGGCGCGAATCTAGGTTTATTTAGTAGATTGTCTATCTGCGCATCATGTGAAAAAGTAGCAAGAACTTGGTACAGACCCCTCGATGGCTCCGGCCTACTGGCTTCTGACCAGCTTATCTGGTTAGTCGTCATCTTCTCGATCAAAGCCCTCACTTCTGAAGCGCATCACCCCATGAACGAGCTGCCCACCTCCGCATCGAGTGACATACTTAATTCAGGATTGATCCCTGAATAGAATATCTGAAGCTCCATGAAATCGGGAATCTCAAAGTGTGAGCAATTACGGATCAACTGCTTGTAGTGACTCCAAGCTTTGGGCAAGGTCTCCTCAGCAGCCATCATGAAACTCAGTATCTTATTTCGCTGACTGATGGTTTTGGATCCATGATGGTATTTGCTGACGAAGGCTTGAGCTACATATTTAAATATTACAGGAACTGGGTAGAGTGAGTCGAAACACTTCCTTGCTTCACCTGCTAAAGAGAAGGGAAACAAAATTTTCTTTCCAACGTCCTTTATGATGCCATGGGATTTAAAGGTGGCAGCAATCATATTGAAGTTATGTAGATACTCATATGAACTTTCATTGAGCAGCCTATGGAACTGACTCTGGCTGGCTAGCTCTACCAGGACTGGCTTGACTTCGTAGTTGCCAAAGCCTCTGGGCGCAGAACTAGTGATTAAGGTATTATCCAACAGTATCTAATGATTCCCACGGCAGTATGGAAAGAAAAACTGCAACCACATACAAGGTATTCAAAATTATCGTATTCGAGAAGAGTAAATCAAACAATGATAAGATAGAGTCAAACTGATGTAACCACAAAATGATGTTCGTATAAATAAGATATTCTATGAATAATGAACGGGATTGATGTCATTTGTTTGGGCAGGTGAGTAATGAACAATAATTTTCACCAAGAAGTATCACACCCTGCTATAAAAATTATATATATTACTCACATAGTTAGCCTTGAGAGCATCCATCCAGTCATCCCCCAAGTTTGATTGGATGAGAATAAATTTCCAATCCGCAACAATATCATTCAAATCTTTTTCATGTGTTTCATGCTCAAGCTCTTGGGAAAGCAAGTACTATGTAAAAAAAAGAAAAAAATCAAAGTTAATCGTTTCTTTAAAATGTGAAGAAAATCAACTAATGAGAAATACATGGCAGTGTAAAAAAAGAAATGTGAAACTCACACTCATAATTGTGGTAAAAAAGTACTTCAGCATTGGGCGCTTTTCTTTTTTTGAAGCCTAGAATTCTTTCTGGTTGATATAAGCTCACATGATTATTACAGTGTTGGAGACGTCGCTCCCAAATTTTAACGTCTGCACATCGAATTTGAACAACGTTCATTCATTGTCGTTGTAGACAATAGGCCCACATTCATCTCGATTTGGAGGATAGAAAAAAAAAAAAAAAGGCCCATCTGAAAATGTCCTCCTTCTATGAACCAATCTTAAAAGATTCAGATGGATCGCGTGATTTTTTATCAGTGAGGAAAGCATTTTCGAAGACAACCGGTCCTTGTGAATCTTCACCTCTGAAACAGGGACAACTGCCGTCTGGGGAACATCCTTCCTCGTATGATCATTAACTAGGGCATTATCCTTGCCCACATGTTCACCCTCATCTATGGAATTATTAACCAAGAGATGATCCTTCAACGCAGTTTCCTTGGCCGGTGCAATGTCATCAAATGACATGTATTCCCGTTGAGAGTTTTTACATAAAATATATATGCGTTGAACAATATGTAATAATGTTGCATACATCATGTAATAAAATAAATTAGTACGTACCATTGCAATCGAAGCCAGGTCAATGATATCATCATGTAGCCTTATGTAATTCCCAAATAAAATAATTTCGAAACAGGGGTTAGAGTTTTTTCAAACAACTTCTGGCAAGTTTTTTTCTTCTTCATCGAAAGGGTTTCGTTGATTGGTTCAGATGGGCATTCAGCATCCTTCGCAGCATTGCCTGAAGTCTGATGGTGCTCATCCTTCGATGAGGGGTCCACAACATCTGTATGAATACATGGATCAACATCTCTTGTCTTCTTAAACTTCTCATCACGTTCTTCTCTTAAAATACGAGACTCGTCCAATAACCTTGCGATTTTACTGTCGTACCATTCTTTACTCATGCTCATCTCTTTCGTTAGATCACTCTTAAAATGAATAAGATACAATGCAAAATTGGCAATATATTGAATGCATCATAATCGACATACTAATACATCAAAACATATAATTGAAAACAACGTCACTAAATTATTAATGTATTACAACAACCTTTTGATGGGAAGGTTCGGATGGGCCCATAATCTTGCAAATCTTATCTACAGACAGGGTTCTGGAAAGTGATCACGTATAAAATAGGTCAATCAAATGTTTTTTGTCAACCATGTCAAAGAACATATGCTGCAAAAGTATTGGATAATATATAATAGGTCAACGAACATGGCTTGACGATCTACCAAACAAGTCACAAAAGATATTATTGAATATAAACAAAAGGAGAAACTTACTACAAGAGCTTGCATGTTGCCACTAGGTCTCACACTTTTCATGTCATTTGCTAGCATCTTTTTACGGGTAGCCTTTATCCCAGCAATCAACTTATCTTTGAAAAACCCAGCCCAGTTGTACTCGTTCGCTATTTTCTCAGTTTTACGAAATTCAATGTAGTGGTGGCTTATTTGGGCATTTAAACCAACAACTAAAAGGAGACACGATACATAAAGTAGACTCTCCAAAAGTCTACATTCCTCACCGATTTTTCACTTTTCAGTAAAACTTTCAAATCACTATCTTTCACTAGTCTCACAGAATCTCCTATTAAGCCATACTCCTTAGCAAACTCGTCCGCATACCCATAATAATAATCTTCTTCATGTATCGATATAGGGGCCCTATCACAACCGTACGGAAAACCATACACCCTACAGAAGTCCTCATCGGTCAAAACCCACTCATCCCCACTAGAAAACACAAAGTATTTGCGATCGACATCCCAAAATCTAATTAACTTCAAAATGGGATCTACACACATGGGCATTGGATTAACGAAAAGGAGACCTCTAAAACATGTTCCTCTTATGAAATCCTTAATGCGTTGCCGTTAGGACAAGATAGCTTCTCGTTGTTGAAGTCGAAAACCTTTTTGGGGACACATAGAACTTGTATAAATTTACTTCTCTTTGGCTTGAACTTCACCGAGGGCTCTGAAGCGAGATTCTTATTAAATCCTTCATGACAACAACAAGTGTGTGGGGAGGGGATCGACTAGGGTGGGTGGCTAGAACTTGTGATTGAGGCTTTCGGTTCAAAGGGATTGTGGATTAGGTTTTTTTGGAGGAATACGAGAGGCGAACAACAGTGGGGGTGAGTGTTTTCCGGCGGCGACGTCCGCCAATGAGGATTCGTGTTAGTCTTTTACAACGAAGGAGTAGGGCTTGAGTTGTTTGAGAGAACGAACGGATGCGAACGACTGATGTGGGGTGTGGTCGTCGGCGGCGGAGTGTTGTCAGTGGTGGCAGTGTGCAGTCGACGACAACAATGTGGCTAGAAATAGGGACGAGGTGAATCGTGCAAGGGTTGGGGCTCATTGAAATTTGGGTGAATGGATAGAATTACTCGGTGGGAATGTAAATTATATTGATCAATTAAAAATATTTATTTATATTACATTGCTTAAACAGCATATCCCGTTACTATATATATCATATTATATATGTATAAATATATTTTCAGTATATAGTTGTATATTGTTAATTATAGAATATTGCTTTAAGTAAGGACTATTCTCAAAATAGTATATAGAAATATTGGATTATGAATATTGATTTTCCAAACATAATTATATTAATTGAGGTAAAAATTGATTCGTGAGTAGAATTGAAAGTTTTAGAAACACATAAGTCAAACTTATGTCATATATAGTGCATATTATCTCTATTTTTCTTAGACATCATTATATTAGTGTTATGATAACATCTGTAAAGTGTAAGTACATCATAACGTATTTCGAATATTTTTTATTTGGACAAAGCTTGATTGCATACGTTTCTAATTTATTTTGATTAATATTACCAATTATAACTAACTATATAATGTAATTAATTATTCCTTAATTAATTAATATTTAATTATCTTTTTCCAAAATTCCTACAATACCCTTATTCAATAACAACCATGAAACCAAGATAATATTTGATCGGACGGTTGCAATAAGTTTATAATAGTTCTGAATATTGTACAGGGTCAGGGGATAGCAGCAACCAATAAATTTTGTATATGTATTGATTGGTATGAAAATAATATCTTCATTAATGTTCAATTATTATCTCCTTGAATAACAGCCATTTTTGCACCTTTCAACTACGTTTCACTTGACTCGCCATACTTTATGTTCTTTATTTATCTTCCGAGCAATGACCAAGTAACCTCCTTCACCAATGTAAATCTAATTAGCGGCGGAGCTAGAAAAAAATTTTAGTGGGGCCGATTTTTTTTATATAAATAATATATAATCATTTTAAAATTATATAATATTATAAAAAAATTACAAACAAGTTTTTGTTCTATTTAATTTTTTTTTATTATTTCTAAAGATTTGAAGTGTTTGAACCATTTTTTTCAAATGTTTGAATTAAATATAAATAATAATAATAATATTTGTATTAAATATATAGGAGTAACTAATTATTTAAATTTTAAAAATTATACAAATACTACATAAAAAAAAATACAAAATTCAAATAATTAGGTAGGGCCGATTACCCTTCGACCCCCTACTAGCTCCGCCACTGCATCTCATTGATCATTTTTCAATGTGACTCATTATACTTTTTCGTTCTTCTTGAAACTTATGTCTATTATCGCATTATGGGATGATACTAGCTCCAAAGTCAGTTTGGACGGCTGTTCGAGACTTTCGGATATGACCTTTCAAGGAGGCGTCCATTTTTTTCCAACTATTTTAAGTGAACAAACCTTTTTCTGTATTTTTTAAAATTATGTGAAACATCTATTAACATATCTATTCTAAAGACCGAGGATTTATGGGTTTGGGAAAATTTTGGTTTTAACTTGTATTAAAATTATATATGATTTGATATTTTGTAAGAGAAATAAATGTATTATTTTTCGAAAAATGCGGAGTTCAACTTTGGAGACAAAAGAAACGAACTCAATTTTCCTTTCTTTACAATTTGTTGAACTTTAAAATAAATATATATCTACATATCTAAACTAATTTTTTTTTATTGTCAAAACTGATATCATAGGTTTACTAATAGGCAACGGTTAGTGTTGGACATGGGTCCAAAAGCACCTGAACGAGAAGGAGGCTCAAAGACAAAAATGGTGCCAGAGCTCATTGGCCACGGAGCCGCTCAACAGCAATGGAGCTTCAAGCCTCGGAGCCAAAGACTGCTGCTTCCACAGAACCGAAGGCAACAGTTTCCATTGGATTGTGGTGCTTCCACAGGGCCGAAAGCAGAGGAAGGTTGCCTCCACAAGATAGAAATCAACAGCTTCCACAGATCATGGGATAACTACCTCCGTTGGCCCTGGGTTAATAATTTCGTACTTAACATTAGCGGAGGACCTATGCACTCTCATGCTTTATTCAAAAAGCTCCATGGAACAAACCAGCAAGAGGAAAACCGAAGATTCCATTTAACTCGAGGCTGTTGGGGATACATCCCCGTGGACCGGCTAGGAGTACGATGGAAACAAGTCGGAGTAAACAATTTATCTGGTCCAGAGGCAATGGAAGAAGTTCAGAGCAAGTGGAACCCGGTCCAAAGGCAATGGAAGCGGCTGGGAGCTGATGGAAGAAGGTTCCAGGTGGTTAGGAGCATATGAAAGGAGGTTACCAGGAAGCTGATGGAAGGGGGTTACGAAGTGGTTAGGAGGTAGTGGAAGGAGGTGATTTGGAAGTTGGAGGTAGTAGTGGGAGGTTACCAGGAAGTTGGAGGTAGTAGTGGGAGGTTACCAAGTGGTTGAGAGTGGTGAAGAAATAACTGTAACCACTCCTTTACTGGAAGAAGTTGTTATTCTAGCTTAGGATTACAAGTAGGAAAAAGAAACACATCACACACACGCACAACAGAACAATTCGTCTACTTTCTTACTTTTCTTTCATGTTTTATTTTCGTTGAATGCATTTTAATTCGAATTACATACTTTTATCCGCTTTCCATTAGATGTTAGTTTAAATCCATTGAAATCGGTCGTTTAGGCTCGAAGCCTTGTGGACGATTGAAGCTGTGCAGGCTCCATCACAGGAGCCGCCTCCAATCCGACGACGGACAGGCTCTTTGGAGTACTTCCGAAACCCACACCGACAAATTGACGAACGTTCTTGGAACCTCCGAATTTCAGGATCCAACAGTTAGCCTGCTCATTAAGGTTAATCAGTACGGTACTCATTAATTCTAATATGTTTGATTAGTTTTTAATCAAACGGTGAAAATAGATAATGAGAGTATAATGTAAAAAAAATAAAAAAATAAAAAATTAGATTTTTTTAGAGTATGGCAATTGAACTCCGCCACAGTTGTCCTCCTTGCAATAAACCTCAGGGGTTTCTTCATGCTCCTGGATTTCATCATCCTTGCTTGTGTGTTTTATTTTTATTTTATCGTGGGATTAATTAATCTCTATGATATTTTTAATTGTATAAAAATTTGTACAGTTGGAAAAAATCATCCAAAATCATGTCAGGTTGGGGTAAAAAATTAAAGTGTGAAGGCTTTTTTATTATTATTATTATTATTATTATTATAAGAGCACTGTAATCGACTATAGAGACCATGACATGTATTCACAAAAAGTATAACATTATTGTCCCGTAAGGGATAGTCAGGGGTTGGACTTGTAATCCTGAGGTCATGGTCTTATTTATTTTTTGCTCGTTGATCTTTGAATATTAATTATTATATCAAAACATAGCACAAATTAAGAAAAAATTGCACAAAATACTTCATTTAGTTCCATTAGTGTCTTATAATACCAATAGAAGGACATTTGTACGAAAAAATTATACAAATATAAAAATATTTCTAATATTAAGTACAATGACGCAAAAGGTAAATGTGACCTTTAAAACGGACGGATGAAGTATTAAATTAAGAAGATCCTACAGTGCATATTTAATCAGACATCATCACGATAATTGAACCATTGGTAATATATATTAGTCATATACATATATTATTTATACAATATAAATTTTCATTCTAAAGAAATAATATATTTTAAATATATTGTATCAAAATTAAAAAAATATATATTTGTAGTATATAATATAAATAGACATATAAACGTGCACATATAATTAACACAAATGAGCTTAATAAAAGTAGAGAATTTACAAAATGCACACGTCAGTTATTCTTCTCAATTTTATAATTAAGCACAATGTTAACAACATCGCACATTGTGATAGACAATATATAATATAACGACATATATGGTATGATTTATATAAACATAATACAAATGAAATACATAAATCTAATATATAACATAGTCTACGTAACACATGCTATAATTAATTTTAACACAACAAATATATTTACACATGCTATTTGTTTCATACGTGCTTAAGAATATAAACACATATACATATATATATTGGAGATACACTACAAGAAGTAATATATTTATAATAGGAACTAGAGATGATTGACGTTAGCTACGTGAATTTTAGGAATATAATTTAATAAAATTTCGTCCTTAATATTATTAGTAATGGAAAAAAAATATATTTAGGGACGAAAAATTTTTGCTTAAAAATATTACTACCTCCGTCCGGCTCTAAGGGTCTCATTTACTTTTTGCATGTTGATCTTTGGATATTAATTATTATATGAAAATATAGTACAAATTAAAGGAAAATGACAAAAATACTTCTACTAGTGTCTTACTATTACAATCACATTTGTGAAAAAATAAATTATACAAATATAATGATATTTTTAATATTAAGTATAATTACGCATAAGGTAAATGAGACCTTTAGAGTCGGACAGAGAGAGTTATTTTTGTACTGATAGAACTAGATAACTGTAAAAAAAATTGTGAGATAAATTAAAGAAAAAAATATAATATATATATATATATATAATGCCATGTTAGTGTCACAATCTTATAATACAAAATTTGTGAACGGGGACAAGCACCTATAATGGGAAATTAATTACAATTGATATCGCATAGTTGAAAAGAGTGGAAATTAAGGGTAATAAATAAGCTTAACATATTCCACGGAAAATTATGTAGTTGAAATATATATGCATATCATAAATTAATACATAATTGAGTTCAAAAATAAAATAAAATCTTCCGGTATAATTGTTTTTTTTATATTCCATACCTTTCTAAAAATAATATAATAACATGAATGTTGTGTGTTCAGTTTTATCTTTTTGGATATAAGTGTTTTTTTAGATATTAATCCCAGAAAATTACGAGGAAATTAGACGATTGTAATTAGAGCTGTTAAACGGATCGAGCCGTTTGTGAACTCGGCTCGGTTAATGCTCGTTCGCAAACGTTAACGAGCCAAGCTGAACAACATAAACATGCTCGTTTGATTAACGAACAAGCCCGAGCTTTGTTCGCGAACGTTCGCGAACGTTCATTTAAATAATATATTTATTATAAATATTATATATACATATAAAATATAATTTATAAATAAATAAAAATATCAACTTAAAATATATAAATAAAATAAAATTTTAAATTTTCTTTATAATTAATATATAAATTTTAAAAAATAAGACAAACGAGCTCGAACGAGCTTAATCGAGTCTAAACGAGCCCAACACGAACATGAGCTCAAACAACAAAAATTCCTAACGAGCCGAGCTCGAACACTACGAACGAGCTCGAAAGCTTAACGAACGAGCACGAGCCTTGTTCGCGAACGTTAACGAACACTTAAAATTTGGTTCAGCTCGACTCGGCTCGGATCGTTAACAGCTCTAATTGTAAGTACAAAAGATTAATAGAATATGCAATAAAGGGCCAAGACATATACAAAAAGGTGGCATGCATATTGTGGTGTGTAGTTTAGGCCCAGAAGGGCAGGGCAGCCCAAAATACAATATAAGAAGAAATTAAAAGCCCAAATAATGTTTACCCAGCAAGAACCATACAATACATGATCCAATGAAGCCCATTCGTACTAATTAATTAAGTTTGATCCAGTCTAGCCTGTTTCTGGTTTAATCCAATAAATTTGTTTGAGTTGGATACCAAAATGGGCAATGTTGAATATATCCCACGTTGGCAAAATGTGGATCCCTCTTTGGTTTATTAGGGTGAAGGGTGACTCCATCTATCACCAATTGATTTTAGGTTGAAAGTTCGGATCTATTCTCAACAGGCAGCCAAGTTCTCATCGCCATTCCAAATATAATTATTGTTCAACCCAGCTTGGAAAGTGACTTGCACTTCATGTTGGTAATCTACTAAACTAGAATTAAGAAACAAAGGAAAAAAAAAAATTCGAGAGAAATACAAGGAAGAACAACATAATAGTAGCACACTCTATTTTTCTTTTATGGAATTCACATACACTTCTTATGAATTAAAAATTACAATAGATAAAAGCAAATGAAAACTAAATGCGCAACCTAAAACTGTTCGAAACGTTTATATATTAAAACTCCTAATTATTTCTCAACTAAACTCACCATCAATGACCCCATTATTTCTCTTTTTGACCATATTCAAAGAATATCAGAATTATTTCATCATTTCCCCCCTTTAGTTCTGACTTTTATCGTCAAGATTCTTCAAACTCAATAGATTTATCATCCTGATGTACTTGAGTCGTGGTAATGCTTTGGCCAATATATCAGCTTGTTGCTCTTCTCAACTAACATGCTCCACGCTAATGATCTCTTTTTCAACACATTCATGTATAAAATGATACCTCATATCTATGTGTTTGTTGCGATCATGAAACACTGGATTTTTCATTAGTACTATTGTTAATTTATAATCAACAAACAACTTCACTCTTGAGCTTTCCCATCCGGTTAAGTCCTTCAAAAAATTCTTTAACTATACAGTTTGACACGCAGCTGTTGTCGTTGCCATAAACTCTACTTCACAAGAAGATAGAGCCACAGTTTGTTGCTTCTGAGATAACCATGTAATTGGATTATTCAAGAAGTAAAATATTGTTCCAGTGGTGCCCTTCCGATAATCCAAATCCATTCCGCCACTACTGTAACTGTAGCCGACTAACTTTCCATCGCCTCCTCTTGTGTATGCCAAACCATATTGCACCGTAACCTTTCAACTATCAAAGTACCTGTTTCACTACCTTCAGATGGCTTTCTTTTGGACTGCTCATATAGTGACTAGCGATCGTAACAAAGTAAGCAAGGTCTGGCCTTGTATGAGTCTAGTATCGAAGACGGCCAATGAGTTGGCGATCATTTGTTGCATTCACATATGTGCCTTCTTCGTCCTTTGATAAGCTAAATTTTGTATCCATAGGCCACTTTGTTCGATTACAATCCCATATTCCAGCTGCTTGTAAAATCCGTTTTACATACCCGGCTTGACTTATCTCGATGTCTTTCTTACTTTGCCGCACTTCTATTTTCAAGTAGTAAGTCAACAGCCCCAAGTCACTCATCTCGAACATCTGCTGCATTTTTCCTTTGAACCAAGTTACTTGCTCTTCATTTGATCTGATGAAAATTAAATCATCCACATATACGCAAACTATCAAAATTGTGTTGGAACAATGAATCTTATACACTGCTTGCTCTTGTGAACATCTTATAAAGTCCAAATTTTTTAGTGCCTTGTCAAGACGTATATTCCATGCTCATGGCGCTTGACGTAAGCTGTAGAGGGCCTTGTATAGACGGTATATCATATGTTCCTTTCTTTTAGTAACAAAACTATCGAGTTGAGAAACATATATTTCTTATTGCAATTCTCCATTTAATAATGCCAACTTCACATCAAGATGATGGACCAACTATCCTTTCATCGCAGCTATAGCCAATAGCAGCTTATAGTTTCCAATCAGGCCATTGATGTAAAAACTTCATCAAAATCGATCCATTTCCGTTGAACGTATCCTTTTGCAACTAGTCTAACTTTCTGTTTGACGATATTTCTATCAGCATATTTCTTGATTTTAAACACCCATTTTAGTCTTATTGGTTTGTGCCCAAGTGGAAGAGTTGTAAGCTTCCAAGTATGATTCTCTTCAATCGAACACAAATCCGCTTTCATTGCTTCCTGCCATGAAGGAACACCAACAGCCTCTATAAATGTTGTAGGTTCATCACTTACAAACATCAATTCATTGGCTTCCTCTTCCAAATGCTCCGTCTCATTGTAGATATCAGTGACACTTCGAAAGCCTTTAATAGGGGTGTGTTCATACGTCGAGGGGTCCACATTTGTTGCACTATTTTTTCTCGAAGGAGTTGCATTTCAGAGCTGCTGCAAAATTTCAATCAGCATGCTCAACAGGAGGTTCGGGCTGATGTTCAATGTTGGTGTCGGCTAGTACTTCTTCTTTTGAGATATGATTGAAAAAATCGTTAACTCACATTTTATTTGCATGAGCCTCTTCCGTGTGTTATTGGGCCCAACTCTATTTTTTCTTTTCATCGAAATTGACATCACGAGCAACCACAACTTTCAGCTCAATTGGGTTCAACATTTGGTAGGCTTTAGAACCCGATTCAACACCCAAATAAACCATTGGAGTGTTGCGATTTCTAAGCTTTGAGACCTGACTAGCCAACTTCTTTACATACCCAACGCACCATTAACATCTTTAGGTGCTCAAGTGTTGGTTTAAATCCTTTTAGACCTTCATATGGCATCATCCATTTCACTTATTTAGTCGGAATACGGTTAAGTATGTAGACAACATGCCTGATAACTTCACCCCACACTCCATTTGGTACATTCATCGTTCGTAATAACGATCTGGTAACTTAAAAAAAATGCTTATATTACGACGCTCCACTACACCATTTTGTCAAAGGGAGCAAGGGCCTATAAGTTGCCTCTGAATTTCTTCCCACTAACAAAATTCATTAATTTTTTAGAGGGATCCCCCCCCCCCCACAATCAGTCTGAAATCCTTTCAACTTCATCGATGTGTCTTTCTCAATTTCAACTTTTGAATTTCGCAAAATTGGCAAAGGCTTCATCCTTCAATTTCAGGATTAAAAACCCACATATAACGACTGAATCATCGACTATTAACATGAAATAACAGTTATTTGACACTGTTGAGGGAGATATCGGACTACATAGATCCGCATGAACCAATTCAAGAGGTAGACTTGCCCGTCATTGAGCTTCTTTGAGGAACGGACGTCTCAATTGCTTTGCAACCATACATCCCTCGCAAACTTGCGTAGGATGTTGTATAATAGGAATGCCATGAACCAATTCATTTTGATCCATCCACTCGATTGTACGAAAATTCACATGACCAAATCGATAATGCCACATCCATGATTTGTTATCGAGATTCGTCATTAGACAAATAGGTTGAGTAGTCTGGATTGCAATTGTATACATTCAATTTCTCAATCATAACACGACACAATGCTATGATACTAAGTGTTGGTAATCAACTAAATTGGAATTAAGAAATACACCAAAATAATCGAGGTAAATACAAGGAATATTGGATGCTTGAGATATGTAACATGTACCAAAACTTCCATATCTTATGGTATTGAATTTATTAGCAGGTTTATGGAGTCACCACATCAATCTCACTTGCAAGTAACCAAGCACATTATACATTATTTGAAAGGGACTTGCAATTATGGCTTATTATACACTTCAATCTTTGATTGTAACTTTTTAACTTGTAGGGTATTCACACAATATTAAGGAATGTATATATATTTTTGGTATAGAGAAATTATAGCATAAATATTTTTGTATTTTAAGTAGGAAGAATTTTAAGGAGAGACTTTAGCCATACCTTTTTGTATGTATAATATTCTATTTACTTGTGATGAATGAGAAAAAAGAAAACAACGTGCGATCCAAAATTATTTATAGTCTTCTGAATTTTATTATAGTATCAGAGCTATATCCTTTAATTGTTTGTTCATCATGAGTGACAAAGGAAAAGAGATGGCAAATGATGTTTAACAAAGAAAAACGATATCGCCATTTGATCTCACAGCTAATGAAAATCCTGGGCTTCTCCTTACCAATGTTGTCTTGAGAGAAGATAATTACGAAAAATGGTCTCGATCTCTTCGTAGAGCACTTCGAGCACGAAAAAAATTTGGATTTTTCAATGAAACAATTCCTCAACCTAGTGATGGTTCCTCAGATCTTGAAGATTGGTGGACTAACAACTCCCTCATTATAGCATGGATGATGAACACAATCGAGGAGAAATTACGCTCGAGTATATCCGATGTCGAGGTTGCAGGCGACCTTTGGAAAGATATTTGAGGTAGGTTTTCTCAAATTAATGGACCTCGGATTCAACACTTGCGGTATGAAACAAAGCAAAAGGGTTTAAGCATGGTGACTTATTTCGGAAAATTGAAGAAATTGTAGGATGAGCTTCGTCATTTTAAAAGATCCAGCAATGCAAGTGTGGGTTGTGAAATTGTCGACTGGAGTTGAAGTGGGAATAAGAACGCGAGGATGAGAAGGTACATTAATTTCTCATGGATCTTGATGGGTTGCTCTACAGCATGACACACTCTAATATACTTGCTCAGGAACCGTTTCCTGTGATCAATAGAGTTTATGTGATTATAACACAAGAGAAGAAAATTGGATGTATGATTATGGTGCAACTAAACACATGTCAGGATCTCTTGAGTTCTTTTGTGAAAATTGGGTAATTTCAGATTTTCAGGTTCATCTTCCGAATTGTGAATCTAATACAGCGACTCGAACCATTGTTGTTCGATTGAGTTTGAAGATGGTTTTACATGATGTGCTTTATGTTCCTCAATTATCTTGTCATCTTATTTATGTTTCTCAATTACTGTGTGATTGTGATTGTTATGCGATTTTCTCTGCTGCTGGTTGTGTCATATAGGACCGACTTATGAGGATGCCGATTGGAGCGAGTGAGGTTTAGGAGGAACTGTACTTCTTTCGAGATGTGGAACATGCTGCTCCTATAAATCATATAGAATCTTTTGAATTGTGGCGTCGTTGCTTGAGACATCCATTTGATAAATTGTTTAAGTTTCTCTCCCATCTTAATACAATGAAGGATTTTAGACATTCGAATAAATCTTGTGAGATTTGTTTGAGAGCAAAACAAACTAGAGATAGTTTTTTCTCTTAGTAATAATAAAACTTATGATATTTTTCAGCTTGTCCATGCTGATTTGTGGGGTCCAGATTGAGTTCCATCTTTTTTCCGGTGCACAATATTTTTTTACTATTGTCGATGATTTTTCTCGTGCTCCTTGGATGAATGAGAGCAAAGATGCAGCGTGCGATCCAAAATTATTTCTAGTCTTCTGAATTTTATTAGACAGCAACTAAGCTGGAGATTTAAATGATAGAAAAGTACATCCGACAATTGTTTTCTCTTTGAAAATGCAGTTTGTTCATGGTCATCAAAGAAACAGTATGTAGTTGCACTCTCAACATGTGAGGCGGAATACATTGCCTCAAGCTTGGCAGCGTGTCAACCTGTTTGGTTGGAAAGTATATTGAATCAAATTGCATCACATGATCATCGAGCCTTGAAGATATTTGTTGATAACAGCTCAACAACAATAAAGTTGGCGAAGAATCCAATTACACAGGGAAAGAGCAAACATATTGATATCCAATTCTATTTTTTTCTTTAAGAGAGTTGGTTGAAAAGAAGAAAGATTGAATTGAAATTTTGTAAAAATCAAGATTTGATTCAATTACGTGAAAATTCTACCCGTAAATTTGTCAATTTCACAATCTAGTATATTGTATTGTTAGTTATAAATGTTTCATAATGTAAGAAGATATTATTATCTGATAAAATAAAAGAAGGAAGCAAAATTATCATAAAAGAGCGAGGATAAGAGAAAAGCACATTTATTTTATTCATATTCTTGTGAATAGACTTGCCCAAACGGTTCAAATTGTCGGTTACGGTTTGTCAGAATTTTAAACCGAAATCGAACCGTCCGAATGACGGTTTCGATTACGGTTTGACGGCTTCGATTACGGTTTATAAACTGACGGTTTCGGTTTAAAAATCGCCGGCTACGGTTTGAACCGCCGGTTTATATACTTCTTTTTTCATTTTTTTCTTAATATTAATTTTTACGATTAATTTTGATTTCGATTTTAATTTTAATTTTTTTATTTTTGTGAAAAAATATATAAATAATACTTCGTTTTTATAAAATAATTATTCATCAATTTATTAATTAAGAATGTAGAATACAATTATAATTTATATAAGTGTTTAATAAATTAATTTTTAAATTAAATCACACTATTGAAAATTAAAATTTATTTTTTTTAAGACTAAGATTATTTTTTATTTGATTTACATTAGAATTTAAACTTATAAATTATTTAATTAGATAATCCAAACTCCAAAGATTATTGACTTTTTACATATTTATTTGATTTTATTATTTATTTTTACAATTGTTAGTACAATTTTCTTTAAAAAAAAATTATTTCAAATTTCAAGTAAAAAAAAAATATTTAAATAATTATTTTATAAAAAAATATGTAAAAATAAATATATAAATAATAATTATTCAAAATTGTTTAAGTATTTTAAAAAACAATTCAATTTTATTAATTCTTATCACCTTAGTCCTTATGTTATTAATAATATTATAAATTTTAGAAGAATTATTTATGTAAAGTGTAAACAATTAAATTATCTAAGTGATAATTTTGATTTTCGATTACAAAATTTTACGTTTTTTTTTACTTATAATTATCATTTTATATATATATGCTCCTATAATACTATGTTAGTAAATATTTTATTTAAAAAATTAACTTGTGTTTAATTAAGAGGGCTTGGACATAATTTTAAATTTCTAATTTAGATTTATCTAAGTTTAAATTTTTTAAACTTGGGGAAATCTAATTTAGAAGTTTAAATTTATGTTGCCTACATATCCAATTGGAATCAAAGCCCATGTAGTTCTTTTAAGTTTTAAATATTATATACTAATATAAATATACCTAAAGTTAATAAATTTTAATCATCAGTTTCGGTTATATTTTGAAGATCATCACTTGAATCCGTATTATTAGGTTCACAATGACTTCTATCTTCAGCTTTTACCAAATCATCAAGTAAACATTGATTTTTTAAGTGTTCAACGGTTAATTTAGAACATCTAGCACTTAATGTATGACCACCCATACTAAAAGCTTGTTCGACGGCTACAGTTGACACGGGACAAACAAGTATTTCTTTTGCAAATAATGTCATTATTTGATAAGTAGATGCACCACCATTTTAAAATATCAAATTCTTCTAATTCATTTTCACCATATTCAAAAGTTGTTGTTAAATAAGTTTCTAATTCTAAATATGGGTTTGAAATTTCTTTAGAACGTTTACGTCCTCTTACATTATAAAAATCATAAAAGAATAAAAGTTGTGAAGGTTAAGATAAACTATCACTACAAGAAACATTAAAACTAGTATCTATATTCTGGTTAGGATCAATTCTACAAGCAACAAATTGTTGTTTATATTTTCTATAAATATCCATTAAAAGTTGTTTAGCTCCATATGCAATTGAAGTAAGGTTAGGGGTTTCATTATCTTTTTCAGGAAATAATGAGTCGTAATAATATGTTAGCAATTGTTCTAATCCATCTAATTTTACTCTAGGATCAAATATTTTAGCAACTAAGAATATATCAGGCAAATATAAAAAATATTTAAACCATTTAAGTTTCATAGAAGCAATAGCATTTTGAAGCAAACTATTTGACGATTTCTTTAATATTAAAGCAATTTTAACACAATGATCTATAGCCAAATTAGAAGTATGATAATAAATACCAGATAATTCAGTAGTAGCATCATTAAAAACTTGTAATATTTCACACAAATTTGAACATGAATCTCATTGTTGTGGAAATAAAGTAAAACCACATTCACATGCTTCTCGTGAGAAAAAATCACATAGTGCATTTCTATATTCATAGGAACCACGTAGCATTTTATAAATAAAATTCCATCGAGTTGAAACATCAAGCGAATTTTTTTTTGGTTGTAAATTATTTTGTCTACATTATCTATTCCATCGTTTTAATAATGATGCATGTCTTACTAGATAAGAAATTGTTTATTTAATAGGATGTACATGCTCTTTCAAACAAGATAAACCATCTTGAACACATAAATTTAAAATATGACAAAAACATCTAATATGAAAAAATTTACCACCAATTGATGGTTGACAATATTCAATAAGAGAATTTAAACTAGCCGTATTAGTACTTGCATTATCAAATGAAATTGAAAAAAAAAAATTGTAAGTAAATTATATTCTTGTAAAATAGATCGTATCTTGTGAGAAATATTTGTTGCGGTGTGTTCTACATCAAATTCTCTATATGCAATTAAACGTTTTTGTAATGTCCATGAGTTATTAATTCAATGAGATGTAATGCTCATATAATGATGTTCTTACCAATGATCACTCCAAACATCCGAACATATAGAAACTTTATTTTGTAAATTATTAAACATATTAATTAATTCTAATTTCCATTCACCAACCATTATATCAATATAACGGGTGAGTGTTGAGCGTGAAATTCTTTTAGCGGAAGGATTGTAAGCATTAGTAACCAATTTCTCAAAGCGTAAATCATTTGCAAATTTAAAAGGAAGATGTTTAGAACAAACTAACTTAGTTAATTCTCTTCTAACAGTAATATCACTATATTTAAATAAAGTAGGGGTACTTACCTCATCTCCAATTTTGGAAATGGATGACGGAATTTGTCCCCGAATTTGTGTTTGCGATGTAGTTATTCCAATTTTGGGTGTTTATTCTCGATATGGAGTGTAAATGTTCCATATCCTCCTCCTTTCTTGTAATTATAAACTTTAGAACAATAATTACAAATAACTTGAAAGCAATTACTTACCTCAGTTGCTTTCTTGGTAAAATGAACGGAGAAAATATTGGATCTTAAGGCTTGAATTTGAGGAGCTTTTCGTTTTCCACTTACATCTTCTACATTGTTGGGAGCCTTGGGGCATTGATTTTGACTTAACGAATCAAGCTCATCCAAATCTTCTATATTTCATTGCTCATAAAAAGAAATTATGAAACTGAAGAGGAGGAGGAGAATGTGAATCAGCAGTAGTCTTACCTTTGTCATTTCCTCTAGACATAGACGATGACATTTTTCTATTTTAAAAATTAATTTTTAATGGATATTAAATATATAAATAATGTAATGAAATAAATAATACAAATAAAAAAAAATTCAACTAATACTTATTAGCTACTTTAAAAGTATATTTTTATCTAGAATAAAATACTATATAATAGAGTAGATTAGTAGAATATTAAAAAATTAGTATAAACTTAATTACTTAACACTCAGAATTGAGAGATTAAATAATTATAAGTGAGTGAGAGAGTGAGATTTAGAGAGAGATAAATGTAGAAGTTGAGGTGAAGAAAATTTATCCAATTCATCCACCTATTTATACACCCAGTCATTAAATTTCATCCATTCATTTACTATAACGTACATTAAATCTCCACCGTTCATTTCAAAATTTCAAATTTAGAAAAAAAAATAAATAAAGCGCTCAGTTCTAACCGCCGGTTTGTTCCATCAAATCTTGACCGTCGGATCTGCGTGAATTAATTTTGACCATTCATTTTTTAAAAATAAACCCGCCAAACCGCCGGTTCAAACCGAAATTGGCGGTTTCGGTTCCAAACTAGTGGTTTCGGTTTGTATTTTATCCTGCCCAAACCGGCGGTTTGGAACGGAAACCGGAGGTTTCGGTTCGAACCGCCGGTTTGGGTGGACATAATTTAAAAAATAAATAAATAAAAAAATATATAAAATATAGGCAAAATAGCAAAAAATTCTCCGGTAGTTTTCCAAATTAGCTGAAGACCCCATGTGGTTTTAAAATTCCAAAAAATCATTTCCAAAATGTTGTACACTCTCCCCCATTTCTAAATTTGACTAACAGACGTTAAATTTTATCACATTTGACCGTTCTACCCCTATTTATATATTTTTTTTAATTTATTTCTCTTTCTTTTTTTTTTCTTCTTCTCTTCTCCCCAAAAAGACTCTTCTTCCCCAAATTCTTCTTTCACACGTAGGTTTTTCCCAATTTTTTTTTTTCTTCTTCTTCAATTCTTTTTCATGCACCGGAGCCTCACCATGTTCTTTCTTTTCTTCTTTTTCTCCAATTTTTTTTTCCTTCTTCTTCATCTCCAATTCTTCTTTTAAGAATGAAGAATTGGAGAATAATAAGAAGAGAAAGAAGACAATCAGCAAAAGCGTTGGAGCAGGGAAGGAAGAAGAGAAAGAGAAGAAAGAAGAGAAAATGGAAGGAAAAAAAAAAAAAAGAAAGAAGAAGAAGCGGACTGGACCAGATTTTTTTCTTTTTTTTTCCTCCAATTTTTTTCTTCTTTCTCTCTTTTTTCCCCCAATTTTCTTTCTTTTTATTTTTCCTCTCCAATTCTTCTTTCTTCCTTAATTCTTCTTCTGCAACCAACATCACCAAATTCTTTCACTTTTTTTAGATTGATTTCAAATCTGGATGTCAAATTGATTTCTGGGTTTGGTAAAAAAGAGAAAAAATCGATAATGAACAATGAATTTGGGATCGATTTCAAATTTGGTTATGTTTAGTGGATTTAAAATGAAAAAAAAAATGAATTGAGATTAAATTTTAAAAGTACGGAGAAGAACAAGGAAGAAGAAGTAGGAAGAACATGCTATAAAAATAGTCATTAAGGTATTTTAGTAATTTTATACAAAAATATATCAATTTATGGATAAAAAAATCGCATAGCAGGCGCGTGACATACAATCAAAAAAATCGCATAGCAGGCGCGTGACATACAATCACCGTTAAATTCTAACAGATGGGGATTTTTTGCAATATTTTGAAAACCACAAGAAGGTTTTTGGAGTTTTAGAACTACATAGAATTTTTCAGCAAATTCGATAAATTACAGGGGGTTTTTCGCTATTTTGCCTAAATGTCCAAACCGCCAGTTCAAACCGCCGGTTTACGGTTTGAACTGACAGTTCACGGTTTGGCTCAAATACAAACCGAAATCGAACCGTCGGATTCACAATTTCGGTTCGGATTTCGGTTCGGTTTGAGCCCGGTTTCGGTTTGAACCGAAACCGCCGGTTCATAAACCGGAAAACCGGCGGTTCCGAACCGAATGAGCAAGTCTACTTGTGAACAAGAAGAGTACATATTTTGTGAACAAGAAGAGTACATCTTTATAACGGCAAGAAAGATTAATCAAAGCCTATAATTTACATAATTATTTTATCATTACTGCTCAATCAATATTAATATCACACATACTGATTAAATTAAATCACTTATAACTAAGTTAAATCACACATAATGAATAGATTAAATAACTCATAATGACTAAATTGAATCACACATAATGACTAGATAAATCAGGATTATTCTCACATTTCCCCTTAATCCTCATTTCCCAAGACACAAACACAAACCATATCACGAATTTCTATTTAATTTTAACAATTAAATCAAACACTATTAGCAGTTTATATATTGAAAGCATTCCACCTCTCTAATACATACAGACTTACTACAACCTCAAAATTCAATCAAATGGCTCGTGTTTGTATAGTATGATCAGAAAGTATACACATTTTTCATTTTGTATTGTAAAATTACGAAATAATTATTTTATTAAATATTCAACTTTTTTCTCACAGATACCTCTCATTTACATCACATCGTATTTTTATACTAAAAAACAAAGGCAAGAATGTCACTACACTATTTTTAACTATCCACTCTAATTAAAATACTATTATTTCTTAAACTTCGCACCAAAAATAATTTTTTACTTTGTAGCCGGACGGAGATAATATCATGTAGTATGATTCTGAAAAAACCTCAAATATAAATTACTAAGAAATCTAAATCCCGAGTCCAAATTTTTTTGTTAATATAATATAAATTTAACATATGAATTGATAACACATAACAATGGTAGACACAATACTTAGTACTATGAATCTATAATCGATCTCATCACAAAAGATATGTTCATAGAGCACACTTGTAACGACTTTAAGCACATAGTTTCAATTAACACAACATTATTTATGTTTTCATGTGCTGCTTATCCTAATGAGCACCATAATCATTTCCCCAACCAAATATACATATATATATATATATCATCCCCTGATCAGACAGGAAACGAAGGAATGAAGAATTTGTATACTCAAGAGAATTATCTATGTAGAGAATTTTTATGGTGGAGAAAAATTGGGTATGTATCATTTTAGCAAAGTCCATATAATTAGAGGAGAGTTCAGAACGGTTTCACATTAAGTAAATCCACGTAAAACGAGAGTAGTCATCAATAAAAAATACGAAATAACGAGAATCATTCATAGAGACAGCGGATGAAGGTCCCCAAACATCAGAGTGAACTAATGAAAACAGAGTATCCACAACATAAGTACTATGAGGGAATGATAAAGCAGGTTGTTTCCCCAACAAACAATCCACACAATTAAAAGACTCTAAACCAACAGAACCCAAAAGACCTTAACTAATCAAATACCTGAGTTTATTTGTGGACGCATGACTGAAACGATGATGCCACTGAAGGCATGATGATGTAGAGGTGGTGGGGCAACAGAAATAGAGAGACGAATGAGCTGAAGTGACTCAAGCTCAAATAAGCGGCCCGTTTTCCGGCCCTTCTCGAGCGTCCTTCCGGTTTGCGCATCCTGAACCTGCACACCAAGAGAAAATTACTGTGAGACTTTGATCAACTAATTGACCAACTAAAACCAGATTCAAGGTTAATTGGGAAATAAAATATGTGTCAATAAGGGATAATGATGAGGTGGATGTGTCCAGTATGGGTGATGCGCATATGTGTACCATTTGCGGTAAAAGTAGGAGGTAGAGGTGGTGCGGTGGATGTAAAGGTCATAAGGCATATATTAGAGGTCATATGATTACTACAGGCAAAATCAAAATACCAAGGAGAGATACCTGATGTGGTAGACATGGCGGTATTGGAAGATGGAACCTGTTTAAGGAGCCTCCAAGTCTTGAGTCGTAGGAGGCGCAGGCGTGGCAGAGGCTGTGACAAATGAGGTACTAGACTGAAGAGGTCCACGAACATGCCGAGGCTTGAAGTTGCTGCTGCCAGAGCGAGACGGCCTATTAGAGCAATACTTTATAGTATGGCCTAAAACGTGACAGTAATGACTGACCGAAGTCGTGATCAGAAGACTGACATCGTTTACAGCAGAGTTGACGACTCTGAGTAGGTGGTCGGGCAATGACCGCAAGAGCATAATCAAGTGGAAGAGCCTTGGCTAAGTGGAGACGTGTTTCCTCTAAAAGAATCTCCTGAATAGCTGCATCCAATGTAGGAAGTGAGTGCCGATGTAACAAGGAGGCATGAAGTGCCTCATACTTTGTACACAAAGCCATCAAAACTTGAATGAGGCAAAGATGATCAAGACAGATCTCAGTTTGATCCAACTGATGCCAAAGGGGTTGCACTTGCGTAAGAAAGTCGTTGACAGATTGTCCTAGTTCCTGTTTCAGATCATGAAGTGTACTTCATAGCTGATAATAGTGCGCCAAACCAGTAGCACGGAAGCGGACTGCCAAGAAATCCCACGCTGCCTTAGTAGTTTCAACTTAAGCAAGTTACACATGTATCGTCGGAGTGGAAATATTGCGCAACCAGATAAGAATCTGATTGTCCTTACTATTCCAATCCTCCAATCTTTCAATATATGATTCAACAGCTTTAACAGTAGGCGCAACTTCTCCTATAGCAACCGGAGCAACATGAGCAACTATATCCCCTGTAACCCACCATAAATTTTCATTGATTGTGCCCATAAATTATAATTATCCCCAGATAAAGTGATATTAATTGGAACATAGACATCCATCTTTTTCATATCAAAAGAGAAAGCAACAACCACAAATAATATCTAACGCCGAAATCGCAAGATAAAAAATAGCCGACATAAGCACGGACAGAAGATCGAATCGAATCCGAAGCCCAAAAGAACAGACGATCACAAGATAGTGCTCAAACAAGAAAACAATTTAATACCATAAGAGACAAAATTAAATTCCGAGCAAAACACCGGAAAAAGCTACGGCAACTGCCGCAGCACGCGCCGCCTAGGCATCCGACTGCGAAACTTTGTCACGCGCCGCAGTTCGCCGTGAAATTTCGGGTGCCGGCCGGTCTCGCGGTGGCGCATCTGGTGGTGGGGGCAGTGTCGATCGAAGATCGCCGGAAAAATGGGTAACGGAATGAGCAATGTAATTTGATTATACGGAGAAAAATCGGAGCTCTGATACCATGTTGAAATTAACAGAATAATATTATTTCTCAAAAGATACAATTAGGATTACATAGACATGTATATACGATTGATATTGGGCCGGACCATTTACATAAATATAATATATATATATACATATCAACACTCTCATTCATCACAACTCAAAAAATTTAACTTAAAATAACTTCTAATTTCAAAACAAATCCCAAAATTCATGCAGTTGCTAAACGCATTCGATAATCATATGAACACAACAAAATATGCACATAAAATATCCAGCAATTAGCAAGAACAATACTGCTCACCCATGGCCATAAATTGTCTCCGAAAGGAACTTAAAATAATAAAATCAGTACGTACCTCTTGTTCCTACGTTAAGTACGCCGTCGAATCGCACTGCTATCTTTCGACATAGATGAACTAGTCGTGCCGCCATGGGTGCTACTCGAGTCCACGTAAGAGTCCTCATACTTTTCCCTCAGCGCCTGAAGCTTCAGTTCGGAGTCGTAAACATCAGGATCCATATTAAACTCTTGAATGCTGATTTGTCCTTGGAGCATGCCGACCACCTCCGACATAGTTGGCCGGAGAGCTGGCGACGGGCTCGTGCACAGGAGAGCGATTCTGATTATCTTTTCTGCTTCATTTCGATCAAATTCGGATCCAAGTCTTGGATCGACCAGCTCCATCAGCCTTCGTTGTTTCTGGAGGATAAGAGCCTGAAATGGGAGGAGATTCCGATAATAAGGCACAAGCTATGGTCGAAATTAATAAGGGGATTGAGGCAAAACATTAGCAGCATAAAGAACATGTAAACTCACCCAATCAAGGAGACAAACACAGTTTTCATTGGGACGATACCTCATGTTGTTCTTTCCGGCAACAATTTCTAATATGACCACCCCAAAGCTGAAGACGTCTGCTTTGTAAGTTAAGTAGCCCCATAGTGCATACTCAGGAGCCATATATCCACTGAGAAGCAAAGAAACGTCGAAATTTAATATAATGTGTAATAACTAGTATCATATATACCTCAGATGATTATGCGTAAAACTAGAAAACCACAAAAAAGAAAACAAACAAATGATGCATTTTGGTGCTTTTGTAAAGAAAGGGATTCAAGTAGAGCTGTTAAACGAATCGAGCCGTTCGTAAACTCGGCTCGATTCAGCTCAGTTGAAGTTTGTTCGCGAACGTTAACTTGTCAAGCCGAACAACATAAACATGCTCGTTTGATTAACGAACAAGCTCGAGCTTTGTCCACCAACGTTCGTTTAAATAATATATTTATTACAAATATTATACATACATATAAAATTATAAATAAATAAAATATTAATTTAAAATATATAAATAAAATGATTTTAAATTTTATTTTTAATTTATATATAAATTAAAAATAATCAGACAAACGAGCTCGAACGAACTTGAACGAGCTTTAATCAAGTCTAAACGAGTCGAACACAAACACGAGCTCAAACAACAAAAATTTTTAATGAGCCGAGCTCAAACACTACGAACGAGCTTGAAAACTTAACGAACGAACACAAGCCTTGTTCGCAAACGTTAACGAACACTTAAAATTTGGCTCGACTCGACTCGACTTGTTAACAACTCTAGATCCAAGAATGAGAAATGGAATGGTTTTGAGTAACATTTCAAGCAAAGCTGAAGATTTAGCACTAAAATGTAGACTTACATAGTTCCAGCAACTCGAGTTGTGATGTGAGTGTGCTCCTCTTCGTCAAGTTTGGCTAAACCAAAATCAGATATTTTCGGATTAAGATCTTTATCAAGTAGAATGTTGTTTGCTTTGATGTCCCTATGGACGATTTTTAAAGCTGACTCTTCATGCAGATAAACTAAGCCATTCGCAATTCCAAGACATATCTTTCCCCTGGTTGGCCAATCGATTTCCAACTGGTGCTCTTCTGGTCCTAAACTCGATTGCAAGAATGCATGTAAGGGATCCAGCACACTATGGTACACGAAAGGCGATGCATGACTAATGTAAGAATGATTATTTACCGAATAGAGCTCGGGCGAGGCTGTTGTTCTCCATGAACTCGTAAACAAGCAGCAAATGGCTTCCTTCAACACAGCACCCGTAAAGCTTAACGAGATTTGGATGTTGTAAGCCAGAAATGACACCTATTTCGTTAACGAACTCCCGGTTTCCCTGCCTTGATTTCGAAGATAGCTGCTTAACAGCAATTAACGTGCCATCCAATAGTGTACCCTGCATACAACATTACTTCCGTTTAGAGTTTATCGAAGCATTACCAAGAAGGCTTCAAGTGTGAATAATAAAACAACATAAAGAAAGCTTTTATCACTGCACCTTGTAGACAGCTCCGAAACCTCCTTCCCCGAGCTTATTTGCAGCATTGAAATTTTCTGTGGCAGCTTGGATTTGCTTAAATGTAAAAAAGCCAGTGTGCAAATTTAATCCTCTCAGAGCTGCAAAGAAAATATTTTCAGCCAATGTTTCGAATGGAGATTAGAGCATCTTAGGTTCATGTATTTGTGTTTGGTTAGTGCATTCAAGAATGAATGATCTACAAGATATCCAGAGCACAAGAAAAATAAACGCCTCAAAGTATTAATTATATCAACAAGAAATTATATGCTCTAATTCTGCTCATATGTCAAAACTAAAGGATAATCGAAAACTATTCACCACTTTAAAATGAAGGTTGATCTCGACATAAGACAGGTATGTGTAAGGAATTTGCAGTACCTTCCTCCCTCGAGATCCTGCCTCCAATGTAGCCTTTCCACCAGGAAAAAAGCAGAGCTACAACTATGAGTAATAAAGCGAAAAGAGATGCTCCCAATGCAATGAAAATCTTGGCTCTGCGGCTAAGTGGAGGCTTGAATTCTATAATGCAACATAATAAAAGAAATTCAGCAATTGATGTTCAATGAAACAATCAGGCGATGATCGTTGAAAATTTTTAGAATTTCACATGGTTTAAAATAGAGAAAGATTCTTACCAGATTTCACAGAAATAGCAGACACCAAAGGACCATATACTCCACGAGTCGGTATAGCAGTTGTTCCCTTTCCAGTATAGTGAAACCGAATCTCTAAACTATTATTCATTACAGGTACATTTTTAAAGGTTTTTAGAACAGCTATGCCAGCTCCTCCTGCATCATGCTTAATATCGAAATCCTTAAGCTTTAGTTTACCCTGCATTGATTAAAAGATATGAGTTTGCATCGATAAGTGTAGAAACCAATGAATCTGAAGCTCTATTCATTGCATAATATACCTGTATGTACACATCAAATATTCGTCTTCCAAGGCTCCAGTAAGACTGGTTTTCCTGGAAAACTATCTCCGCAAAATGAAGTGTTACTGTGTAGTTTCCATTTGCTAAGCAACGCCCATAATATGTGGCTGATAGAGGAAATTGACGGGCAGTCTCATATAATTCTGAGTCCTTCATTCGGAGAGCAGAAACATTGCTTGGTAAATAGTATTCTGGCCGTCTATCTGGCCGATACCAAAAGTCTCCTGTTATGCTGATCCCCCATTGTTCCTTTAAATGAACAAATTTTACGGGACCGAGTGGCTCTTTATCGTCATCAAAAGTAGTTCCATTGATCCTTGTTGTATTTCCACCGCAATTTACATGAAAGGAATACCAATCTGTAAAAATACATTAGAATGAGCTAAAAGCAACTATGAGTTAAATGGGACTAACGAGCTAAGTTCTCTTTTGACAACGACCATAATACAACGTCTACAGCACAAAGCATATATTTGATGTTTATGTCTCACCCTTCGGACAAGGCGACAAACATTTGACAAATTCTCTGCATTAATGATTTAGGAAAAGAAAGCATAAGTAAGAATAAAGACTCTTTGAAACTTATATTTGAATGACAAAGAAATACAAACTTACAATGCGTTTCTTCCTTGGTAGCTTCTATACAAGTTTCTAAACCATAAAAGATGATAAAAGGAAAAATAAGTTATGACTTGTACAGCAAAAGAAAATTGTAGAGCATTGTAAAACATAGCCTCACAAGGAATTATCCCGGCATTCTTGAGGCATTGTATCCTCGTTGAAGTTATTGTAGGATAGGTCAATTTGCCTGCAGACAGATATGGGAATATTGATTGAGCTATAGCTTCCCATCTTTTGGTTACTCGTTAAAAATGAGGAAGCTAAAACAAACATAATATACGTATGGATATACTGTATAATCATAAAAGATGCAGAAAACAAAAAGGGCATACTGTTTAGGGTCTCTTTTTATGATCCATTCTGGAATCGACCCAGAAAGTGAGTTACCGGTCAAGAACCTAATAGCACAAGAAGAACTATAAAATTTATTTGCTTAGCTTCTAAAATGCAACAAGACATAAAATTAAAGTAATCGGTCACATACACAATCTCCAGTTGACCCAAGCCTTCAAGATTTGGTATCGGTCCCTCCAAATTGTTGAAGCTCAAATCCCTTGCCATGCAAAATATTTTATATTCAACAAATTGTGTATGTGAAAGGATAGAACAAGCAATAAAAAAGTGAAAAAATATACAAATAAAACACAAACACTAAGCATGTCAAAGCACAGATAATGATAGTGAAACCACACTGTACAAAAAACAAAACAATCTACTACATAATTTAAAGGAAACAGAAGTAAATGCATTGATAAAAACGAAGGCATTTTAGCTCATGCACTCTCCTATAGACAAGCAAAGAGTTAGAAATGCACTCAGAGTGCAAAATCAGTATTCTGACGACAAAAATGAGAATAATATGGCAAGCACAGATCGAGCAGTTTGTAGAATAAAGGCCATGGAAGATCATATAGAAGAGACATTACAGAATCTTCAAGCGTGACAGATCTCCAAACGGTGGGATATTCCCAAATATATTACAACTCTGTAGCATCCTGCAATCACAGACTATGATGTAAATATTGCCTCACGATTTTGTTTACTAACTTTTTCTTCATACAGTTTTGATGTGATGACTGTTACTCACAATTTTGTTAAGTTACTTAGGCGTTCTAATCGTGGAAACTTCGAAGCACCACCGCTCAAGTGACTGATCTTTCTGAAAGTGGCATCATAGCAATAAGACAAATATTTACCACTGACTTATAATGTGTCAATATGATTTACAGGGGATGTGCAAACATCCAAGTAATGGTCTCCAAAGAATTTAAACTCACAATTCTGTTAGATTTATCAAATTTGAAATAGTAGGAGGAATGGGTCCTGAAAATCCACCTGCCTCTATTTCTCTGCATGTAACCAATGTCAATTTATCAAGAAACTGAAAAGAACTTGTTAAGGGAGCACAGAGGACTGAGCTTACAGATATTGGAGATTCGTCCAGTTGAGGAAATCGGGGAGTTTTCCTGCGAAATTGTTGCTACTTATCCTACTGCATTGCTTCCACAAGAGATCAAAATATCAATCACCTTAAATGATATAAGGAAATAACTGTATATTTCATATCGAAACTATATTTATGTTACTTACAATTCTATCAAATTCTTCAGTTTAGCTAACTCCACTGGTAGCTTCCCAGTGAGGAAATTCGCACTCAGCACACTGAATCAAACAAAAATTAGATATAAACAACGACGCCTTGGTAGCTGAGTACAGGCATGGCATGCTTTCGATCCATCATCTTGTCATAGAAGAGAATCTTACAGTCTCTCCAGGTTAACAAGATTCCCTAGCTCTGGTGGAACTGACCCACTAAAAAGGTTGGTCTCTAAACTCCTGAAATTTCGACAATCTTCAGAATTGTACTAGCATTTAACAATAGACTCTGCCACAAATCATTCGTTCATGGGCAGATGTATGCATGTGTGAGATTACGAGAGAGAATAGAGAGAACTTACAAATATGTAAGAGTAGTAATGTTTCCAAGGTATCTTGGTATGGGTCCAGATAAGCGATTGACACTAACACTTCTGCAAAAGTTAAGTTTCTATAGAACTAAGAACATACTGAACAATAACACATTCAAAAACTCTCTTAAGCGACTAATAAACTCACATGGATTTCAGCTTAGTAGATGCCCATTCCGGGGGTATAGTACCACTAAGAAAGTTTCTATTAAGATCTCTACACACAAATAGCAAAAAATTCTCAACAAATCAGATAATCGTAAATTGCTTCTACAGCCAAAAAACAAGAACCCTAATTTTTTTTCATACATTCCCTCCAGCTGACGCAACTTTGACAGGGAAGGAGGAAGCACACCGGGTAAATCCTGACCTTTAAAATTTCTTTTAACAAAGAAAACATTAGCAAACAGTTCTACCCGAAAATTCCACATAAGATCAACATTTTTGTTGCTCATCCTCCAAACTACAAAGCTCTTACATGCTTTGGATGTAATAAGTTCCATTAGGTATTGAACAGTTGCATACAATGGTGGTATTGTACATTCTCGTTTTCGAAAAGCTCCACGAGCTATCATCGCAGGGATTTTTCAATCCCCATTCCTTTCTCCCCAACTGATCAACTATCTCACGAAACGCACTCTCTGAAAATCAAGTAACGCAGGCAAGTCAAAAATTAAGATTCAGGCAATGATTGGAAGACCATCAGACAACCACCACAAAAAATGTCGATTAAACGAACGAGAGATGAGATGAACACTTACTCTCTTCCTCAGGAAGGTCTCCGCACTGAGCTGAAACAATTTGTCCTTCGAAAAGGAGCCATACAGACAGAGCACAGATGAGAATGAAAAGGGTTTTCGAAATACTCACACTGGTCGCCATCTAATCTTCTGCTAGATTGAAAACGCGCAGAGCATCTGCCGTAGTAATTGATACATGTAGGAGACGAACGGAAAGTTCAATGAATCGATCGATCAACTTGCGTGGCTTCTAGAGAGGTGAAGAGTTTGAACACATTCCGCCATTTTCTTGCTTGAGATTGAGATAAATGTGTACTGTGTATATGTACGTATACAATAATGTGGTTAGTGGAGCCATGCCGCTCTGCTCTGCTCTGTTTGTTTGTGCTTTTTTTCTTTTTCTTTTTTTTTTTTTTTGTTCTTAAGTAGAATTTACATTTAGTCCATATTATTAAAACTTCTTTTTTTTTTAAGTATTGATTTATATTTAATTTCTATTTTTTTATTTTTTTATTAAATAATATAGCATAAATATAATGTACTCTTAAAATATATTTAAATATTTTTAACATTTTTTTTATATATTTATAACACATTTCACTTTGTTTATATACTACATTCCGTTCTACCTAAATTGTTGTACTGATATATCTTTATTTACGTTTTGTGTACTTTTGTATATGTATTTTAAAAATATAAAAATAATAATTACAATTACGTTCTATTATGGGATGAAACAAAAAACTACTACACACTTTTTATATCCCAAATAAAATTCTATACCCGTCATTTTCGTTCATGTACCACAATATATTGACATTTTGCCTCCTTCCTGCAGTCGATTACTCTTATTTCCCCTCTAATTTATTCATATTCATTGAAATTTCTAAATTTGCACTAACATTATTGTATTATCTGAATCTAATTATAAAATAAAATATGTATAATGTAAGAATTACAATGTGTCAAATTTATTGAAATACAATCTAAAACAGGGACGTAGAATTTATATAAAATTATTTTATATATATATATATTCATTCAATCAATATAAATTACAAATTTATATTTTTTTTATAAAAAATGTAAAAGAAAAATAGATATATAAATTTTAAATACAACCATAATTATATATATCATTTTATTAATATTAGTTTACTTACTCTTTTAATTCTACCTATAAAATGAGAAAATTTAATATTAATAATTTATACTCCCTCCGTCCACAAACTATTGTCCTACTTTTCTATTTGGGACGTCCAACAACTATTGTCCTATTTCTTTTTTTAAACACAAATTTTACATTTTACCCTTCATTCATTTATTACTTTTAGGGTGTATTTGTTTGGGGGTTTGGATTTTGAGTTGGGATTTGAATAGTAAAAATTTTGAATTTGAATAGTTGTATGATGTGATATAAATAGGGGTTGATGTGATGTTTTGAATGTAAAATTAATTTTTAGTATAATATAAAAAATGAAAAATAGGTGTTTGATTTGATGTTTTTGGGGGGAAAAAATTGGATGAATAGTAAGAATTTTGCAAAATCTTGCAAATCGAACACACCCTTAATCTCTACCATACAATTAATGGCAAATTTGTCAATTCATAACAAAAAGACAATCACCTAAAAAATCGTGCAAATATACTTTAGGACAATAGAAATTTGACGGAGTGAGTATTACTTTTGTACAAAATTCATAATTATATTTAATATAATATAAAATATTACATAAATATTATACGTAATATAAACTTTATTATATGATTCAATATAATATTAGCAAAATATTTATCTATATATATAATTATTTTATCAAATATTTAAAATCGTATATATAAGACACAATTTTTTTTTTAATATTAATACTAGTAATAAAATTTATTTATAGTACTCTATATATTTTAAATACTTACTATGCATAAATTTTAGGGTTTGTTTGTTTTGTATTTTGGTTTGAAGGAATTTTTTATTTTTTTATATGAGATATAAAAAAAATATGTAAATAATATAAATATAATGAGTTTGCGTAATATATTAATTTTTGTAGAAAAATATTGAAAGTTTTTCAGAAAACAAACAAATTCTTATTCTATAGAAAATAAAATTTACAAGAAAATAAAATTAGATAATTTTTCCTATCAAAAGATTTATATTAAATATATAGGTCACAATTTTGTATAATTTTCTTTTTTTTGATCTTTACTAATATTATCATTTTTTTATTTTAAAACTTGAAAATAAAATAAATATAAATATAATTTTTTTAAAAAAAAAGTAAATTTAACTTTTTAAAAGAACCGATAAAAATAAATGGAGTTAATTTTTTTTTCTTATTCAATAATTCTAATTATAACAACACACCTAAAAAGTAAATATATAAAAATAAATAAATTATTCAAACACATATCCTAAATACTTATGCATATATCAGTTTTACATTCATGTATATACCCCTGATAGAGGTGTGCTCTCACGAAGTGCTTTAATTGTCTCCTTTCGGAAATTGACTGATGTCAATCACATTCTAAAATACATGTTGTTATATATATATATATATATATGATATTTAATTAACCACCAATCATACATTGATTGCCGGTGTTTGTACCCCGGATATTGTTGCCTAGTGCATTAAAGATATACCCCATTGTAATTTTTATGTACCTGCAATATAAAGTCATATGCTCCGCTAACGTGTATTCATGCTCTAGTTATATATGGTTGGAAAAATGGGTCGTATTTGGTTTAACATATTCAATTTCTCTTAGTAACAAGAGATAAATTTATCATTATTGTCTTATCACGACTCCCTGACATGTAAGTAAATAAAAGAATACATGTTTACTATAGATAGCTAAACAAGTAAGAAATGACATTGTTAAGTTTGTTGGTTGTTACTCATGCATCACTACTCTCATAAATTGATTGTTTTTTAGACATATTACGTAGTGATCCACACCGTAGCACACACAACAACATTTAGTTCACCAAGGATGAGAGAGGAAGTGTTCTCACCGAGTACGCGAATTGGCCCCTCTCTATGGAAATGACTGAAATTAACTACACTTGAAGATACCTGATAATACACAAATAATACCTAATAAACCATTATTTATACCTCGCATATAGGTGTTTATACTCAAATCACATTCTTATGTACCTACATAAAATATCTAAATACCGTAGGGCATATCTTAACTACTTATAATAATAGTCTCATATGCTTCAGTAAAGAGTATATATGCTCTAATAACATGTGGTTGGAGAATGATCGTTTTTTGTTCAAAATATTCACTTGTTGACGGTAACTAATGATGCGTTCATTATGATAGTCTTCTTGTGACACCCCAAATTGTCAGAAAAGGTAAACAAGACATATTTATGAATGGTTAACCAAGTCAAGAATGACTTAGATAAGTTGTATGATATATGTACTATTATAGTTCAACCTCAACTAATAGATGTCTAATAAAGTCATAAGTGACTAAGTTGAATTATATTGATTGTTAGAGTACATGATTGCTATCACAAATTGAAAATCTTTAGACCTATTACATATTAATTCACATCGTAGTACACACAACAACTTTTGGTCAAGGGCATCTAAGCATAGGGTCTGACTCGGCTAAGCATGTGAGTACTCCAAAGCAACTATGTCGTACCCCCAACCTGATTTTGTGTACAAAATTCTACTAGTTGTGTACCTACTGCAATCTTTTATGTAATTGAACATCATAATCTCATGACAGAGTTTTCTAACTGTGTACCTTTATAGCTCATGTTAATACTTGTTATGATTTAGCATATGAACAAAGTGACATTGATAGATTGGTACCTATGCTACCACACTCATGTGCTTTAATACATCAATTGTACACTCCCTAAAATGATTCATATGACTCTGATATGTTTTCAGAAACCTATGACTTTAAAGTATTATAGAAAAATGAACACTATCACATATTTGTTGTTCGTGTCTATATACGTTAGTACATTCTCTCGTTTATCTTAGTGTATTAATTACAATGAATTGTGTATGGGTTTAATTGATACAACACAATAACCTCCGATTACTTTATACCAATACGGTAATTATTTTTTGAGACTTCATTGACCTTGATAGCACAGTAATATCATACTACGTCATTGTGCTTCGGGAGATCAACTACATACCCAACATATAATTTGTGTGTCTCTATTACGTTTCCTAATACGTGTGTAATTGAATTATCATACACAAAAGAAGATTGTCAAATACCCATTGTTGGTGTTCATGTACCACAATACATCCAAGTGGGGTTTTGTTGTATGTTTACAAACAATATTTCATTATATCAAATACGCCAAAACGGTTCAAACCGCCGGTTTCGTTTTATCAAAATGTCAAACCGAAATCGAACCTTCTAAATGACAGTTTCGGTTATTGGTTGACGGTTTCGATTACGGTTTAAAAAACTGACGATTACGGTTTGAACTGTCGATTTATGTATATTCATTTTTAATATTCTTCTTTTTCCTTTTTAAGTTTTTCTAAATTTAAAATTTATTCAAAAATAATTATTTTTTATTTTAATTCTATTAAGGTATATTTATTATTTATTTATTATGTAAAATCATATAAATAATAATTACTAAGATTGTACAATATAAAAGTGATTAAAATAATAGATTTACTAAGTAATTAAATTACATTAAATTTTAAATTAAAATAAACAAAAACAAAATTTTAAGAAATTGATGTGTATTAGATAATAAAATAGTTTAAATTAAATATAATTATATGATAAGAAATACAAAATCTAAAACATAGATATATAAAATAATGTATATTATTATTATATAATGAATAATTATTTATTTTTATTAATATTAATATTATCTTTATTTTTATAATAATTTACTTATATATAGTAGTTTTAATTATAAGTATATTATTATATAATATACAATTTTAGCCATAAACATCCGCTCTCCATATTCCGCAGCCACTGCCGCCTGCGACAGGCGGCAGTTGCAAGAATTCGTTTTGCGTTTTTTTTCCGTTTTTTTTTTTTCAATTATTTTTTCTTTTTCTTTCCTCCTCCTTCACGGTCACCGTCCGCCCATAACATTCCATAATCCACAATTGCAGCCGGCATGCAGGTTCAAAATAATAATAATAATAATAATAATAATAATAATAATAATAATAATAATGACCGAACCGTCAATTGAAACTGTAAACTGGCAGTTTGAACCAACAGTTCGCAGTTTGACAAATATATAAATCATAACAAGCGGTTTGAAAACCGGTGAACCGAAGATTCGGAACTAGATGGACAAATTTAAGCTGAATGTGTTATAAGTATATAAAATAAATTTGGAAGCATTTAAAGATATTCTAGAGGTACAATAATTTTTTACTAAAGAAAATATAAAAGAGGGACTAAGACTAAACTAAATAAGTAAATGAGAGAGTGCAAACCAATTGTTTTAAAATAGGGACTGAATTATAATTAAACATCACATAGGAGTGCAGACTAATTATCCGTTGTTTATATATATATATATATTTCACCCACTTATAAATAGCAAATTTCACCATCTCTCGTAAGAGGCGGCGTCAATACCGTGCTGAATCATTAATGACCATTAGGTCGATATAATATTAAATTGGATGGTGTTCTTTAAAGAATGTTAAATCTGTAATTTTTTATTTATTTATTTTTATGTATTTAATGTGATATTCAGTTGCCATATTGAATATTTTTGTGTGCTATTATGGTTTGATAAGTAGGAAGACTTTGTGTTCTTTTAATATATTATATATGTGATTTATTTATTTGTAGCATGTGCTATTAATGTGTTTAGGCAAAATAGCAAAAAACTCCTATGGTTTTTCAAATTTGCTGAAAATTTCTCGTGGTTCTAAAACTCCAAGAAAATTACTTATGGTTTTCAAAATATTGCAAAAAACCCCCCCTATGTAGGATTTAACGGCGGTTGTATGTCACGCGCCGGAAATGCAATATTTGATCCATAAAGTGATATATTTCTGTATAAAATTACTAAAATACCTTAATGACTACTTTTTATAGCAACTTTTTTTTCCTTATTCTTCCCCGTACTTCTAAAATTTAATCTCAATTCATTTTTTTTTTTCATTTTAAATTCGCTAAACACAACAAAATTTGAAACGAATCCCAAATTTATAACACAATTAATCGACCAAACATGGAGATGGAGACAAGAATGCATAAGTTATTACTCACTATCGATTTCTTCTTCTGTTTTACCAAACCCAAAAATCTAAAAAATTAATTTGACATTCGGATTTGAAATCAATCTAAGAAGAGGAGAAAGAACCTAGTGCAAAAAAAGAATTGGGGAATAAAGAAGAAAGAAAATTGGGGGAAAAAGAGAGAAAGAAAGAAGAAAGAAAATTTGAGAAAAAACAAAAAAAAAAAAAAAACTTAGGTGTGGCTTCTGCGGTCTAGCCCGCTTCTTGCTCTCTTTTTTTCTCTTCTTCTTCCTTTTCTCTTCTTTCTTCTCTTTCTGGGTGTGTTTGTTTGGGGGTTTGAATTTTGAGTTAAGATTTGAATAATAAAAAATTTGAATTATAATAGTTGTATGATGTGATATAAATAGGTGTTGATGTGATGTTTTAAATGTAAAATTAATTTTTAGTATAATATTAAAAATTGAAAATAGGTATTTGCTTTGATGTTTTTTTAGAAAAAAAATTGGATGAATAATGTAAATTATGGGAAATCCTCCAAAAGAACACACTTGAGTTCTTCCTTTCTTTTTCCCTACTCCAGCCACTTCTACTCATCGTCTTCTTTCTCTTCTTATTCTTTTCCATTTCTTCATTCTTCAAAGAAGAATTGAAGATGAAGAAGGAAAAAAGAATCTAGGGAAAACGAAGAAAAAAAGAACCGGGTGGGGCTATAGCGGCGTGAAAAAAAATTGGAGAAGAAAAAGAAGAAAATTGAGGAAAAAGAACAAGAGAAAGGGCCTAGTGTGCGTGTGAAGAAGAATTTGAAGAAGATGGAAGAATCTGGTGGTGCTGTTGGGGAGAAGAGAAGAAGAAAGAAGAGAAGAAAGAAAAATAAATTATATATATATAAATAAGACTATAACGATCAAATATGATAAAATTTAACGTCCGTTAGTAAAATTTAGAGAGGGGGGAGAGCATGCAATATTTTGGAAACCACAAATAGATTTTTTGGAATTTTAGAACCACAATTGGTTTTCAACTAATTTGGCAAACCACATGGTGTTTTTTGCTATTTTGCCATGTATTTATAATAATATGATACTAACTCCGTCCACCACTAATCTATTCATTTACTTTTTGCACAATAAAATTATTATTTTAATGAAATTATTAAGAAATTATAAAAATATAATCTATTACTTTTACGTTGGAATATTAGTTTTAGGTTTCAGAGTTTATTTATTTATTTATTTTTATTATATGTATATTTTAAATATATTTCTTGTGCCTTTTTGCTACATGGTATGTGATTTTCTATACATATTATGTTGTTGTTTTGTCTATATGAACTTGTATAAGGATTATATTTATTGTTGTGTGTGTTATTATTGAGTTAAATATGTGATATTTTTCTATGTAGCATTTGTTATTTAAAATAATGATTCGTTATTAGTTTTATAAATTTATTGAATAATGCTAGTATTTAGATTTTACTTGAATATTAATTATTACTTATTCTTACAGACATCAAAGGAAAAATACTTTTATGGTTTTTAGGGTTTAAATATAGCAAATGTAATGTTTTTTCCGCTGTCTTGTGGGTGATTTTATAGATTAATAGAGTTGCTGTTTTTTTATATATTTGTGTAATTTAAATTTAAAAACTAAAACATGTAATTTTCTTTTATTACGTTATTCATGTGATTGATTTAATTATAATATGTGCTATTTACCATTTTATACAAAATACGGTATTTTTTATTAAAAAATTATAAAAGATTGTACTTTGTTTTATTGACATACAAAAAATTAGCCGTAGGTTAGTGATGTTTTATGGTTGAATATGTGTTTTTTGTTTTGTGTGAATTTTATTTATGTTTTGAAAAAAAAATAAAATAGAAAATTTAATTCTATTTTCTTAATTATGTAATTTTCTAATCTATTTTTCATTTCTCGCTCTATTCTTTCTCACTTCTTTCCATGCCCTTCGTTTGATTATCATTGTTTTATTTTCTCGGTTACTCTATACTGTTCTTCGTGAATCAAAGTTTGTTGAAATGTCTAAGATATCGAAGTATTCTCAGGTTTCATGCATTCCTAAAAAGATAAGTGTTCTATATGTTGTACTTTTTTGTTTCCATTTATATGATTTTCTAATGATTAGATATTGCTTCTTGTTGAGATATTTTAGATACTCAGTTTTAGATTTAGTAGATTTATATCTAGATTTGATCTTATCCATAGATTAGATTACTTAGATTTGAGTATATGGAGTCTATTTTGTATTGTCTATATTTAGCCTCTTATTTTGAAGATCAATAAAACAATTTCATTATTTTTCTCCAAAATTTCTAACATGGTATCAGAGCCTATTTTGCTCATGCCGTAGGTATAGCCTACCAACATGTGTTTCTCCGGGTACATTCAACCTGGATTGTACCCGGAGGTCTTGTGATTTTGAGATCATGCCTTTGCAAGTTGTCTTTTCGCAAATCTGTCTCGTCTCGTCTCCGATCTGTCATCTGTCTGTTGCTTGTCTGTTGCCTGTGTGCAATCTGAAATCTTCGCTACTTGTCTGTTGCCTGCGAGCGATCTGAAACGATCTGTCATATGTCCATTGTCTGTCTGTTGCTGCGTGCGATCTGCCATCTGTCGTTGCCTGTCTGTTGCTGCGTGCGATCTGCCATCTTTCGTTGCCTGTATGTTGCCTGCATGCGATCTGTCATCTTTCGTTGCTTATTTGTTGCTAGAAATCTGTCTATGATCTGCCATCTGCCCGTTGTTTGTCTAGTGCCTGCATGCGATATGATCTGTCCGATGTTTGCGATTTGTCTGTTTTCGGCTCTGGTGGAGTCATGTCGTTTCCGGCTTCAGTGGAGTCCTGTCGTTTTAGGCTCAAGTGGAGTCATCTCGTTTTTCGACTCCGGTGGAGTCATCTTATTTTCGGCTCCGGTGGAGTCATCTCGTTTTCGCCTCCGGTGGAGTTATGTGGTCTTTTGCTCCGGTGGAGTCATGTGATTTTCGACTCAAGTAGAGTCATCTCGTTTTCGGCTCCGGTGGAGTCATCTCGTTTTCGACGGCTCCGTTGGAGTCATGTCGTTTTCGGCTCCGGTGAAGTCATCTCGTTTTCGGCTCCGGTGAAGTCATCTCGTTTTCGGCTCCGGTGGAGTCATGTCGTTTTCGGCTCCCGTGGAGTCATCTCATTTTCGGCTTGTTTTCGGCTCCGGTGGAGAGTCATTTCGTGTTCGGCTTCGGTGGAGTCATGTCGTTTTCGGCTCCGGTGGAGTCATCTCGTTTTTTGCTCCGGTGGAGAGTCATCTCGTTTTCGACTCCGGTAGAGAGTCATCTCGTTTTTTGCTCTGGTGGGTGGAGAGTCAACTGCTAATTTTATTTATATTTTCCTTTTATGTTTATATTCAAATTTCTCATCAAACTCAAGTTGGTTTCTGTTATACCACTTGAGTTTGAGTGGGATGTTGAGATATTTTAGATATTCAGTTTTAGATTTAGTAGATTTATATATAGTGTCGGAAGCTAATGACCGTCTCACCTAAAAGCTCGAACTTTTAGGTGAGACGGTCATTAGCTTCCGACATGGTATCAGAGCCTAGGCTAGGTCTCGAGTTCGAGTCCCGCCCGTCCCCATTTGTGGCATATGCATGTGCAAGTTTCGCAGACCCACTTGCACCTGAGGGGGCGTGTTGAGGACTCCCGTTTGCGGGATATGTAACTAATGGCTTAGTTTCCCTAACAAGTTCGAGCTTTTAGGTGAGACGGTCATTAGCTTCCGACATATAGATTTGATCTTATCCATAGATTAGATTACTTAGATTTGAGTATATCGAGTCGGTTTTGTATTGCCTATATTTAGGCCTCTTATTTTGAAGATCAATAAGACAATTATTTCCCCCAAAATTTCTAACACTTCTTTGTTTATATTAGTGTATTTGAAGTTTTAAATGAAACCTCGTATATGTGTTTTTATTATGTTGTATATATGTTATTTATTAAGTTATATATCTGTACAAAATTATTTAAGAAAATATCAAAATGTAATAATTATTAACTTTTACTGATAAATTAAAAAATCGCAGTACGGCCAACATATTATTTTTAGGGTTTATTTTTTTTTTATTATATATTTTTAAATGTATTTTTTGTGCTTTTTGATTGCAACGTGTGTGATTTTCTAGATATATTGTATTATTGTTTTGTTTGTATGTGTGTGCTTTTATTTGATTATATGTCTTGTATATTTATATATGAAATATGATATTTTTATTATCTTAACAAAATTATTTAAAAAATATAAAACTATAATAATTATTAATTTTTATTGACATACTAGAAAAATTATAATTACAGTACACTCAAAAGATTAGTTGTAGGGTTTTTAGGGTTTATTTATTTTAATATATATTTAAATATATTTTTGTGTTATTTTTTGCTGCATGGTGTGTGATTTTATGCCCATATTGTATTGCTATTCTGATCCCGTGAGAAGATTATATAATATTGTTGTGTGTGTACTATTAAGGTGTTAGATATGTGATGTTTTTCTAATACATTCGTGTTTTAAGGTGTTAGATATGTGATGTTTTACTAATACATTCGTGTTTTTTGTGAGATTGTTGAAAAATAATTTTTTTATATGAAGTATAAGAAATTATGTATAGAATATAAAATAATGAATGTATATAATATATTAATTGTTTTTAAAAAAACGTGTAGAGAAAAACTTAAAAAATAAACAAACCCTTTTTATTTACTAATTACCGCAAATGTGACACTATATTAGGGACGTAAGGAGTGTAAATTTGTAATTGACAGTTATAGTATATTATTAATATTTATTGAGATTTATAGTTAATTAATTATAATAAAATAATTGTAAAAATAATTTATATTAAATTTAAGCTAATTGATATTATATTTAATCAAATAATATTGCTTAATTTTTATCTTTATTTTATATAAATATTTTTAATAATATGAAAATTTTAATTTATTTAATTTAAATATATATTGGTATTTATGATTAAATAATAAAAATAATAAACATAATTTATCGGTATAATATTTTAAATATTAATAGAAAATATTATTATAAGCTAAATATGTAAAATTAGTAAAATATTGAATGTATTTGTAAATTTAAAAGGTTATATAAAATAATACATAAAAATAATATATAGAGAAAATATTCTTTAACTCTAAAAAAAATAGATAGTATGATTGAGATAAGTTAGTATAGCATGTCCTTGCAAAAATAGAAAAATATATTGTAATTTCTACAAAATTAGAGTTAGGAATCGGAGATGTCTCAGTTCCATTTGGTTTATGAAAAATGTAGGAGAAGGATAGAAGGAAATGAAAAAAATAAAAATTATCTTTTTTTTTTTCAAAATACGAAATTTAGAGAGGAGAGAAAAATGTATACTTTTTTAATTTATAAAATTACTAACATCCATAATATTATATACTATATTAATTATATATATGTTGTATAGTAAAGAAAATTTTATGAAATTTTTTAATTATATAATATAATTAAAATTATAAAATAAAATTTATATATATATCAAATTAAATTATTTTTAATTTAATCATCTAATTAAATTATTAATAGTCCAGTTTTAATAAATAAAACATATTTATATTTATTATATTTATTTATTCAGCACAGATGATATTTATTTTGTAATTTATTTTAAATAAATAAATTTTATGTTAGAGTAATTATTTTGTTATTAAATTATTCAATTTTCCTACCTTTAATTTAATTTTTATTTATGTTATATTTTATTTATATGATATGTATATATATCCTATAACATACATATAACTTAAAATTTTTTGGCTACATAAAATTACATTAATATCCTTTATCCAATAATCTATTTTCTTTTTCACCCTTTTCCAAAAAACTATATTAATATAATTATTTATTTTGTTATAAATATTTCATTCAACATTATTAATTTTATTAATTCTATTATATAAAAATATTAATTTTTTAAGTAGAATTTATTTTATTATTATAGTACAATAAAAATTAATGATAGATACTTTTCTTAATTATTTTTTATTTTTAAAAAACTTTTTTTATTACATGAAAAATTAATCTTTGTTTTATTCGATAGATTTTTTTCGGTCATTAAGTTTTTTATTGACTATTATTGAAATAATATAAAATAAAAGTAATTAATACATATGAACATTCACTCTTATTTATTTATTTTACTCCTTTGTGACCGTATGATTGAAATAATAATCAATTAGCATAGTAAAATAATAAAATACTTTACTATTTGTGTAAAGAATACTACTAATATATCTTGGAATGCAATTGTACTAATAATTATATAAGTTCTGTATTTTCTAAAATTAATTTATACTCCCTTCGTCCTATTTATCATGCATATCTTTCTATTTTCATTCGTTCCACTTATTTTGTCATTTAAAAAAAAAATTATACACTTTAATCTTATTTTAAATATTTTATTTTTTAATTTTATTAATTTTAATTAAACTAATTAATTATTTAATTTTAATTTATAATTACTTATATTATACCATAATTATTTTTACTAATACATTTTTAATTATTTACTAATCATATCCTTCATAAATTCTTCTGTCTACAATAAAGAAGACATAATAGCGGCATAGCGCAACAAACAACTACTATATATATATATTTTAAAACAAATTACATCATATATTATTCTATTATATAAAAATTGATGTTTAATTAATAAACTAATCAAATTTTATTAGATATATATATATATATACCTATATGGCCAAAACACTAAAATTATTATACTTTTTTTTTTTTTTCACCCTTCTTATTTATTCAAACACAAAAATGTTGTTTTAAATTCGACTTTGTTAAAATTCAATTTTTCATGATCATACCCAACACAAAGATATTAGGTTTCATTTTATTCTTGACGTTGTGTCTAAAGGTTTTTTGAAATTTGAAAAAATACCTTCCGAATACAATTCTGCGGACATGAGAACAAAAATTTTGTCTATAAAAAAAATTCAACTTGTGTAAAAAAACAGTCTATATCGATACTTTTGATTATAAATGAATTTTAAAATTGTAAAATTGTAGTTTAATTTAAAATTCTGTTTTAATGTTTCTAAAGACACTGTAGCTCTGTTTATTTATAAGATTTTAGATCTGATTTTACTATTCTAATTTTTTTTTCCAAAAATATTAAATCAAATATCTTATTTTTATTTAAATTATTATACTAATCACATTAATAAGTCGGCATGTTAAAAGATTGAAATCAATAGATGCTCGGCCAGTGATGACACCCGTTAGAGATATATTCTCCACGCCCACAAAGGTGGAGATTTGTGAAGTTTTGAGCCAATGAAATAAAGAGGTCCAATTAAACACAATCCGCGACTTGCCCAAATCAAAACTCGTATTCGGCAACCCGCTAACCCGACCCGGTCTCTGTGAGACTTGCTGGCTGCTGGGTTATTTTCTTTGAACCGATTTGCTGCTTGATATATGTATTTGGTTTTGGTTGAACCAGGGCAGAACAGATTCATTCCTCATCATATCGTGCTTTCTCTCTAAGAAGCCGTAATTCTCTGTCGTTGTTCGCGTTCGCTTGTCATTTCCGGTGAAGTTGAAGGTTCTTCCTCCTCCTTTGACACGCGAAGGATTGACGGTTTGGTTGTTCGATTTGTACATTTTCTTTCATGTTCGCAGTGAAACTTTATGTATTGTTATTAGGCTTGAGAATCGATGTTGTTTCCTTAAATAGGTTTCGGTTTTAGTGAAATTGTTGCATTTACAAGGGATGTCATTTTCGGTTTGGGTCTAGGTTGTGTACTAGTTGGTTTCGGTTGATATATTTGGGTAAACTGAGTTCGAGCTCTATTGGTCTTGAAATATATAAAAGATTCTTTAAATTTCTTTTGATTTCGCTCGATTATGTGTAGATAACAAATTGTCGATCTTAAATTTTGAAATAACATTTTTTATTAATTATTTATAATTTTTAAAAGTAAATAAAGTTAATAAAAATTAATTAAATAATACTCCATCTGTCCTATAAATACAGTCTTAATTGGATTGAGCAGCACGAGATTTAATGAATATTGATATTGTATTGGTAGTCGGTAAAAAGTATGGATAAAAGATTTTTTTGCCCTTGTAAATGTATTAGTATAAAAAGTAATGGCAATTGTGTAATTAAAATAAAATAGTAGGAGTAATTTTATGGTGATATGTTTATTTATGGAAATAAGACTATTGTTTTGAGACAAAAAAATAATAAATAAGACTATTGTATTGTAACGGAGAGAGCAGTATAATATCTGTGCAGTGTTACGAGCTAGTATTAAATAATACAAAGTTATTATTAATGTGAAAATATTATTTTATCTTTTATTAATATCTGATTTAATATTAATTTTATTATATAATTAAAAGTATTTAAAAATAAATCAATAAGTACTTTAATAATGAATTAAAGTAAACATGAAATTATTTTATTATATAATTATATAATTTATTAGAATAATATATATTATAATCATTCTACAAAGTGCACGCTAAATAAAATAATATTAAATCCAACGTTCATTTCTTAAAAAAAAAAAAAACTAATAAATATTTTACCTTAAAAATGTTTATTTATTTTTATCTTTTTATTTATTATTATTTTTTTTTTAAGAAAAGCACAAAGAAAATCTAAGAGCCTTACAGTTCAAAAAAATTTAATAATATGTTAGTGTCATTTTGATTTCGAATAATAAATTTTTGAATTGAAATAGTTGTTTGATGTAATATAAATATATATTGAAGTAATATTTTGAATGTAAAATTAAATTTTAGTGTAAAAAAATAAATAAAAAGTGAATGTTCAATTTGATTTTTTTGTTTGAAAAAAAAAATAAGAATAATAAAACGAGAAACCAAATTTCGCAGGTAAACAATTTTGAAGATTTAATGGGATTTAATTACCTAATTAAATGAAGTCGGTGGCTTAAAACATTAATTTAGATTTTAATTCTTATTAATTAATTTACAGCAAAATATATCCTAAGCACGTTGTTATTTGTCCCAAATAGGGATGTTAACGGGGCGGGTTCGGGACGGGTTCTGCAGGCCCTGAGACCCGCCCCGCTAAAAAATATTAGGCTTCGAGATCTGCCCCTCCCCGCTTCCACCCGGCCTCCGGATCTGCCCGGCCAACCCGGCAAACCCGTTTTTTTTAATAATAAATATTTTTTTAACAAGCGAATACTAAAACAAATAGCATTAAAAGCACAAAAAAAAATCTAAAAACACTCAAATATCAATCCATAAAAATAAGATAAAGAAACAAATAATATATTTTTATTATATAAATATACATATATTAGGTATAATAATTTTAAAAAATTATTTGGAGCAAACGACTAATTAAATTTTATATTTAAAATTATTTAAGTAAATAAATAATATATTTTTATTATATAAATATACATATATATTAGTTATAATAATTTTAAAAAATATCTGAGTTCGGGTTGGGGCGAGTTTTTAGTAAAACCCGTAACCCGCCTCGAACCCAGCCGGGTTTAAAATTTTAAATTCATAACTGCTTCGAAACATATTATTTAGACCTAAATTCGCCCCATTAAAAACGGGTTCGGGCGGGTCCAGGGTTAAGCCGCCCCATTTGACATCGCTAGTTGCAAGGGACCGCGAGACAACCCTAAGACAATATTAATTTTGTGACTTTTGCCTCATTATTAGTTGGGACCCGTGTTATACATTGTATGATTGTAAATTTTATTAAATTATTATAAGTAATTATTAAATTAGAAAGCACAATATGTGGCCCGCTTACACCTTTCTAATGTCAAATCCTATTATTAAATATATATATATATATATATACAGTTTTTTTAATATGAAAATCATTTAAATAAATTGAAACAGTTCACATGATCAATTTTTAGTGATCTAGATTAGTAGATTTTAATAATTAAAAAAAAATCAATAGACAAATATATTAAGAAAATGAATAAAATAATAGTACTCTATGAATTAGTTGATGTGAAAAATAATATTCAACAATCAAATAAATAATTTGTATATATATTATTCATTTGAAATAATTTATAATAATAAAAATAAATTATTTTTCTTTGTAAGTCAATAATAATCTATCTAAATTTGATTGCATATAAATTTTAATTTTCTTAAGATTTATATTTACAATAAAAAAAATTAATTTAATAATAATGATTTTATTTTTTTCTTCTAAATTCCTAATTAAATGATAGGAATAAGTAACAAAGTATCAAAATTATGTCCCTTCTGTCCAATAATAAACTTCTTATTTTATTTAGTTTGTTCAAGTAGAAATTTTCATTTTCTTTAAAGTAAAAATAGCTATAAACTAAATACTAAAATATTCTTAATATTTACTTTTTAATATTATTTTTATTTTAATGTCAAAGGCAAAATAGATATTATCCTACTTAATTACACTACATGTCTATTAAATAGTAATTTATCTTAATCCGCGTGAAAAAAATCAAATATGAAGCTTACCAATTGATGGAGGGAGTATTTGTTTATTTTATTTTCAATATCTTATTTTTATTGTTCATTTAAAATTACATATACTTCTCTTGTTGCTTTGAAAACTAATGATTTTATAATTATTTCAATATTCAAATACAAAATATCAATTTCTTTTACTAAGTGTAAATTCTATTACATATCACAAATATTAGAATATTTATTTTTATTTACATCGATATATCAAATTAAAATATGATAACAATTCCGATAAAAAAAATATGGTGACAAAATAATATATGCATACAAAAGTATAATTAATTACTATTTCTTACATCCCATATATAATATAACAATTTTCATTTCTATCGGCCTCATATCTTATGTCACTTTTTTTTTTTATAAAAGAATTACACAATTTAATCGTATCTTAAATTTTATAATTTATAATTTTTTTCAAAATTTTAATTAGAATAATTAGTCATCTTAATATATAATTATTTGTATTATATTGTAATCAATTTTGCTAATACATCCGTAATTACTTACTAATCATACTCCTCTTAAATTCTCATATCGTAACGTTATATTCGGAACGGAGGGAGTATCAAAATATAATAAAAACATAGGTAAATTGTTTTTTTAGTGCCGTAATTGACCCCTTTATCATTTTAGTCCCGTAAGTGGAGTTTGTCGCAAACTAGTCCCATAAGTGAAAAATTTTCGCTGTTTTAGCCCTCCGGTGCCGGAGACGCCTGCGTGGCTCGCCGGAGGTGACGTGTCGCCAGGTGGATTTATTTTATTTTTTTAATTTTTTATAATTTTTTTAATTGGACCAAATAAAAAAATAAAAAAATTACAAATAAAATTAAAAATAAATTAAAAATAAGTTTTAAAAAAAATTTAAGAAAATGAAAAAATAAAATAAAAAATCCACGTGTCCGCCAGGTCAGCGACACCTGGCGGACGCGTTACCTCCGGCGAGCCACGTGGGCATTTCCGGCGCCGGAGGACTAAAACAGCGAAAATTTTTCACTTATGGGACTAGTTTGCGACAGGCTCCACTTACGAGACTAAAATGATAAGGGTCCAGTTAGGGGAATAAAAAAACCAATTTACCCTAAAAATATTTTCAAAAAATTATCAAAAAATATATATTTACTTTTATAGAATATATTATATATTTTTATTTAAAAATATCACTTCAATTTAATTTATATCAAATTCCATAATTATTTTAATTTAAAATTTGACATACAAAAGAATATCAAACAAATAGTATAACATAATATTACTCCATTTGTCCGTCAAAATTATGTCACTGTTCTTTTTTAGTTGTCTGCTAAATTTATATATAATTCATTTATAGTAAATAATTTTAACCTCTTATAATTTTATTACTCTTATTTTAACAAATAATAACACAATTGTCATTTTTTTTTCTTGTTTCACTATTTTTTATAAATTATTTTGATAAATTTATCGTAATATTCTCACTTTAGTTTTTACATAACCCACTTCAATATTAACTTATCATTATTATTATTTTTTTTTAATCTCATATTAAGTATAATTAGAGGTGACAAACAAACCACAATTTTACCGGACACAATGAGTATAACTAGGGGTGACAATTCGGATCGGCCCGACCTGACCTGATTTCAAGTCGTGCTGGGCCAACACGGCCCGATTTGTTATTAAACTATGTTGTAATTTTCGTTTTTGTTTCAAACATTAATATATATATATATAAAGTTATTAAAGTTAAATATTAATTTGAAAAATCAGGCCGGGCCAGACACGGCCCGAATTTCATGAGTCCGGGCATGGTCCTGTTCATTAGCGTGTTGGGCCAGACACGGTCCGAAAATTATTGGGTCTATTTTTGGAGGCCCAAGCACGTTTTTTTGGTTCCGTGTTCGGACCGGACTTTCGGGCTGTGCTTATTTTTGCCACCCTTAAGTATAATAATACATTTGTTCACTCACAAAATATACATATTTATATTTTAAATTGTGCAATCACAAAGTAATTACTTTAAAAATATCCAACTTTTTTTTCACACATACCCATATTTACTATCACAATATTATTTTTATACCAAAAGACAAAGACAAAATTATCTTTACACTAACGTATATAATTAATGATAGAGACCATATTTTTAAAAAAAATGTGATTTTTTTTCCTTTAAGTGGGATCCACCGCTTCATCTTCCTATTGAAACTCTTACGGCGGTTTGGTTCAAGGATTTGATGGGATTTTATGGGATTTGGATTTTAAAATCTTATGAAATCTATGTTTGGTTAAGAAAAAGAAAGTGGAATTTAAAATGATGGGATTTGAAAAAGGGGTCTAAAATCCTACAAATAAGGGATTTTTTTGTAATGAGAATACCCCCGTTATTTTTAAATCCCATTCTTGAAATTTTAATTTTTATATTTATATCCTCTTATAAAAAAAATAATAGTATTATATTTATATAAAATATTAAATAATTTTAACATTAATTATTATTTGAATTATATACTTAATTAAATTTATATTATTTTTTATTGTACAATATTTTTTAAATTATTATTTATTATAAATTTTATTTGAATTATAAAATTATAGGGACGATCATAAGTCGGGTTCAGTCGGAACTGATATTCATCCCAAATATATATTGTTAAATCCGTGATTCAAATTGGATCCGATTATACCAGATCCGACCGAGACTATACCCGGTAAGACTTGATGGATCCGAAAAATCCATTTTTTTTTACAGTTCATAAATTTTAATTTAAAATTACACATGTATCGGATCCAATGTATATTAAAATTTATGTATTTTATTAGAAAAATATTATAATAAAATAATGAATACGTTAAACTCAAAAAATATTTTTAATATAATTATATTATTCGAAATTCTTTTTTGATATATATGGTTGATATATTATTATATTACCCTGATCATGATCCGGATCCAGGTCTAATACTCAAATAATTGGACTCAACTTCAAATAAATAGGTCGAGCTCTGTCGGGTCTCGAGTTTACGCGAATCTATTGTCATCCTATAAAATTATCTATATCTTTTCAATTTATATTAATAATGAATTAGAGGTTTAATTTTTCAAAATAAATAAAATTCATAAGAGGACAATTATGTCATTTAGAATATAAAAAATCCAAATCCACGAAATATAAATCCCACCATATTTTACCAACCAAATATAATATCGGATTCTAAATCCTAAATATAATAAATCCCATCACATATAACTCTGAAATTCCAATTCCATCAAGAAAATCCATGAACCAAACAGTCCCGTTAGAATATTAAGGTGAAATGTCATAAACTGGTTAGGATGAAAGAAAACTATTTGAAGTAGGACATGCGGATTTTTTTATAAGAGAAGACAAATAAAATAATTAAAATGAAAAGTATGCCCCCACATAAAAAAAATTAAAAAAATGGAAAGTGGATTTCACGTAAAAATAAAAAATAAAAAACATAAATTTTACTTCAGTCTCATAAGAAATGATATAATTTATATTTTAGTCTATTCCACTACAAACGACACATTTATATATTTGGTAAAACTTACTAATTTAAAACATATTTAAAAAATATAAATCAACTTAATTAGTTTTATATTGTATATAACATTATATATCATGTGGTATCCATTCAAATTTTTTTTTATTTTTATCACACTCCTTAATAAATAAATATTTTTATCTACATTTAAAATTACTTATTTTTTGTAAAATTAATTCATACTAATTATAAATAAATATATTTATTTATTTGTATTATATATGAAATGATATCCATATTGTATATATTTTTATTAAAATATTATTTTTCAAATATCTAAATAAATATTCTAATCATATATTAATTTTTATTTTAAAATTACTAATAATATTTTTTACATAAAAATAATAAAATAATATCTTAACTTATTATTATTAACTAATTAAACATTATCGTCTTAAAAAAAAATCAAATGAAATTCAATTATATATTATTAAATAGTGGGACCCATCATAATAAAATTTTAAAAGGTTAAAAAGAAAATGATCAATGAAAGAAACATCAAATGAAGTTTAATTATATACATTATTATTATTAAATACTTGGTAACTGTATAAAATTTTTAAAAAACAATAAAAATTTAAAAGGTGACACAGAGCAGAACAAAATTAACGGTAAAAATCAAATGAAATATAATTATATATATTATTAAATAGTAGGATTTACCAGATATATATATATATATTTTAAAAGAGTAAAAAATTAAAAGGTGACACGTGACGGAATAAAATCAATGGTAAATATATATTTATTGTAGATTGTACACTATGGTAGTGCATTTGTTTTGGGTACAAAATATCACGGGTTCAAATCCTGTCATTCTTACCTAATTACTGTCCCCTTTAACCAGTAACAAGGAAACAATTGAGATCGATTCCAATTGCAATAGCCTATGCTGTGTGTAATGTGATCATCCAATAAAAAGAATTTACACATTTCTCGATCAATATTATTAAGAAATAATATATATATATATTCACACATCAGATACAATATTGTTATATAAAGAAAATCTACTAAATTTTGAAAAAAAAATATTAAAAATCAAGATGGCGAAAATGACAATTAAAGTGGTGGATCCGACCCGAAATGAATGTTACATAACCCAAAATACAGAAGCAAAATAAGACCAAGAATAACTTCTTAGGCCAGGGGATGAACGCCGGCCCAACAAAAGAAGTAGTGAGCCATTTGTTGGGCCAAAAGTAAAAATAAAGAAAACAAAAGCCTCGAAATGACCAAATGGAAGAGGAAACCCAAGTCGACCAACGTCCAATGAAAGTAACACAGGCCCAATAGAGATTGAGGAGTCCATATTGACGAAAGAAAAATATATGAAGGCTGACGAATTTATGAAGAAGAAGAGGAGTTGAAGGTTATTGCAAGCCTATCGCAAAGCTGCAAAATTAGTATTAGTTCATACATTACAGAAATATACAAAATGCAGTAGTTTTGGTGAGTAGGGTCGTTTCCACATGAAACAATAACAATATTGACTATTCAGTTATTTATAATTATACTATATATATAATGGGGGATGATTTTGATTTATCACACTAAATTGGGGAAAAATAAATTCGATCAATTAAATAAAATAAACTAAAATGCAAGACGGTTTATCAAAGATGATTAAACTCTAGCATATACATGAATTTTCTGTTCGGGATATGAAATTTGTTCATCGACTAAAAATCAAGTTCATTGACTAGTTGGATAAATTAGTTATAGTTGATCTACACGCGTTTACGACCAACTTTTCCTTACTTTGTTGATAGTTAATATACGACCGTTAGCTATTTCCTTAATCGAGTGAGAATCCTAGGTACGACCGTAGTATTACTGACTCGACAGTATTAAGGACTAGAAAGATCCAATTTAATTTAAAAAAATTCCTACTCAGATTTGTTCAAAATTGATTTTAATTTTTTCTAGAGTATTCTTCCTCTAGGTTGCTACACCTTTGGAAGATTACACATTTACGGGTGCCAATCTCCAATATAGCTATAAAATCTCAAATCAATACGTGCACAATAATCAATTTAAGATTTCTAAACTCGTAAAATTAGAAAAATTAAAAATACCCAACATGGATTAACATCAAATTCAACCAAAACCAAGTCTCACAAATTCAATCCAAACATCAATTTACACCTACGCAAGAAATGAAATTACTCGCAATCCAAAGAAATTGAAAATATAAAACAAATCAAAGAGTTAATCATGTCTTCAATTTTTGGAAATCGACAAGGAAGAACAATACATAGAATGAAAGAAGAATGCCCGGAAGTCATCTGCACTAATTCTCAAAGTTTTCCGCTCCACCTCGTTGTTTCCTTCTCCCTTTTCCCTTTTAAGAAAAGGTGTTTTATGTGAGAATGTAGTTGTACATTTTCTCTTCAGTTGCACACTTCTTTTATTTCTGTAATCCAAGATCCCCTTTGCAATTAAATCCCCACAGTTTCTAAGTTTGCCGGTCTACCCCAGAGGACTTGGTAATTTTCACTTCTTTCCACTATGTTTTGTACTTAGGCGTGATCACGCCCAAGACATTCATGTGTTATGCTTTTTCTCTCAAAATATGTCCAAAATTCTTCAACTCCGCAATGCCTAGTAAACAACAAAAAAATACATCATTAGGAGCATATATATGCAATTCACACCAAAAAATCGCCTAAAATATAACAAAATATTTATTTAACATAACATATGTCATTTATGACCGTTATCAAGAAGTGAAGAGAGTTTAAATGATGATCATTGAATGATCTTGAAAGGTTATAACCGTTACTCAATGGTAGGGCAAAGCTTAAATGATCAAATCAATTAAGAAACTTGGAATTATGCAAATTACACATATCTTGATGGCCTTCAATGATGGAGGTTTTGGACAATCAATGAAGTGTAGTTACAAGATTAGTGGAAGTATAAAAGCTCAAATGTAGAGATGAAGAAGGAGAAAAACAATCTAACAATACAACTCCCAAAGTTAATCTCCTTTATCTTTATTTTTTTACTTTTCTTGTATTTTCATTTTTTTGTGATTTCTATTTTCTTCTAGTTCATTTTTTTATTTTCCAACTTTGCTTCAATCTCGCTTGTACTTTCTAGTTCTTTTAGCCAATTTTAATAAAATTTTAATTTTAAAGTCGAGTTTGAGTTCGTTTCCCCTGACAGATTTTCTATTTGGTGTCAATTTCCGCAGAAACGAAATATTCTTCTTAGAAGTTTTTTGGAATATTATTGGAAACCCTTTCACCAATTTTCTTACAGGTTTTTCTCAAGACTTCACAAAATTTAAACATCCAAATTTCCCGATACAATAAATTGGTACGCCCAGTGAGATCACGATTCTTTCCTATATCTCTATTAAATACATTTGAAGAACCAACTATTGGAAGCTATCATGACTCTAAATACCATTGCTATAGATAGAGCCGGAATGAGAATCCTCCCTGTAATATTGATTCAATTTTTGTGGATTCCACATCTCATGATGGAAGAGATAATCAAAATCCTATTTTCGGGCCTACCAATATTTTTCGAGAGTATATTCGGGATGAACTTAAATTATACATGCACGATTCTGCCCTTTTGACCTCCAGGTACATTGCGGATGTTATTGGAATGACCATTAAGAATGAGGTGACTTGGTTCCGGAATGAAGAAGCCAAGAAATAAGGAGCTACTATGGAACAATTTTATACAAATTTTAGAGCACCATCCATCCAGCTTCTTCCAGACCAAGATCTACTTAGAGAAACAACAACAATTCCTCAAGTTGGAGGAGATGAATTACCCATAAATATGGTTCTCAAGCTTTCTAGTTTGCTTGAGGGGCAAGTTGGCCATATCATCCGGCCGGAGAAGCAAGCATTCCTCCACTTAAGGTGGCCGGATGATCTGCCAGCGTTGTCCCTCAATCAACCTAACCTGCTTGAGGGGGAAGATGGTTTACTAATCTGGCTGAGAGTTTGGTTAGTCCGAAAAAGAAAATGCATCACCATAATTTCCACCAGGGTCATGAGGGAGTTGGATGCCGTGGATTCAACAATTCATCTTTTTACCTCTATATTGTTCCATGGAGTTCATCCACCTAGATTTCACCGATCTATCCGTTGGCAGGGGGGCAAGTGACTGTGGTTTGACTGACAACTGCAGCAATTTCGTAGGGTCCAATATAGAATACATCCAGGAGTATTTGTGACACCTCAATCCACAAGCCATGCAAAGCCGGGCGTGTCAGGATCGTAGATTGGTCCCACAGGTCAACACAAATCCTTTTAGTGTGCTTCTAAGCTCCCTCACGCACACTCTGAAAGACTTCCTAGGGAGTTACCCATCCTCAAATTACTTTAGAGCAAACACACTTAACTTTAAAGATTTTTTAGTAGGGCTTTCGAAAAGAAATGTGCACATTGTTGACATAAATAGTCTATTCAATCCATTTAACCTCTATTCAACATCGGGAGTATCACATCCTCCCCGACTCATATCACTTCAACTTTGGGGGTATTACATCATCCCCGACTTAAGAATACAATGTCCATATTGTACCTCAAGGATTCACTAACTGCTAGGCCCCTGAACAGTCCAGTCAACGACTATGGCCTATCGTAGATCAGCTCTGATACCAATTATGACACTTTGACCCGCAACTCATGCAAATCCAAGCTTAAAGGATGAATTGCTGAATGAACTTGAAAGATTATGACCGTTACTGAATGGTGCGGCAAAGCTTAAATGATCAAATCAATGAAAAATTTTTGGAGTTATAAAATTCACACATGTTTTGATGGCCTTCAATGATGATGGAGGTTATGGACAATCAATTAAGTGCAGTTACAAGATTAATGAGAATATAAAAGTTGAAATGTAAAGACTAAGAAGGAGAGGATAAATAATCCAACAACAAAACACTCAGAGTTTATCTCCTTTATTTTTATTTTTCATTACTCTTCTTGTATTTCAAAAAAAAAAAAAATCAAAAAAAAAAAAAATCAATAAAAATTAACCTAAATTAATTCACCCTCCCTCACCGTCCATCCATAGCACCAAATTCTCACGCCTTTTTTGTGTCCGCATAAACCTCCCATCATGTCATTTCCAAGAAGTCTCTGGATTCGACCACCCCTACACTAATGCTCGTTGATTCGGACAGCTCTGCCATAGCTCATTTCGTTTACGACTCGGTTTGTCACTCATTTCTTTTGTTTCTCTCATTATCTTTAATCCCCGATGCAGAGCATCAATGGCGGAATATATAGTAGATCTTAACGCGTCGGCTACGCCCAAGGCCACGGAGAGCAACCACATACAATTTCCATATGTGCCAAAGAGGGTTGTTGACATCAACAACGAGAAGCTTTTTCGCCCTAGCAGTGATACTTTGAGGTACTTTATATGTCAAACTTGTTTTAAAGGTCTTTTTTATGTAAAAGTTATGGCTATGATTGTGGAAACAATCATAAAGTTATTGATTTTTTGGGATCTCGACCATGAGTGCTTTTTATGATACGTGTTTGATTCCTATATGTTTTACAACTCACATAAAAATAAAAATAAGCAATATGGGTTTCATATAAACTAAAAATAATTAAACTATTTAGCTTTCTACGAATGTTTCAAAGTATGGTTTATTCAAAGTTGAAGACCAAGAATAATATTCACATGGTTGAATTTTGTAGAAACAAATTCATTTTCTTCATTGTGTTATTCTTCGTATTTTTGTTCTCTCTTCTGTTCAACAACCTGCATTTCTTCTGTCTCTCTGAGCTACTTATGGACACAGTTCTACGGATCCTTCCGCGTTGAATCTCCTTTATTTTCAAGGACAAATTTGATCTCGCATTTGGTTATCCATAATGTCCTACATTCAAGATGATGTTGAAATCAACCGAATATGATATTTGGTATATTAATATGATGTACATTGAAAAGAAAAATGTTCGTATAGGTGTTTAAAGGTCTGTGAGGTATAGGTGTTTAAAGGTCTGTGAGGAACTGTCAAGGTTTTGCGATTTATCTTTAACTTAATATTTTTTTCAGTGGGATTTTTATTTGTAAATAATATATTTTTCATATAAAATAAAAATAACCCAACTAATTGGGTTTCTACAAAAATTGATCTGATGCATTATACAATATTGTGATATATTTTATTATGTTACGAAATATGCGGTGTGTTTCGATTAACTATGATACATGTTCAAAGAATGATATCATGTTAAAAATCATAAAATATATCGTATGCAATATTGTAATATGCTATGATATATCAAAATGTTGTCATTTGCTGGAACTACAATATAATTTATCGATTTTATTTATAGTTAATTTTTTGAAAAATAAAATTATTTGAATTTTTGTGTTTAGAATATTGAGAAAAAATATTTGACTATGGCTATGAGTATAAATTTATATTCATAATCGGCGGCTTAAAAAATTGTAGTTATATGCATCGTCAGAGCTTGAAAAATTTTTGGTCAAGTAATTGAAGTGGCTTGTTATACAAACATTGTATCAACAATGTAATATGGGCTTTTTTTTTTTTTTTTTTTTTTGTAATATTGCAATATGATATATTTATTATATGATAATAATGTTATTAATTAGGACTACACAATTTATCAATTTTATTTAATAAATAACATTTAAGAAGAATAAAAGTATTTGATTTATTGGGCTTAGTTTTTTTTTAAAAAAATTAAATTATATGTATAAATTAGTTTTATAATTAATATCATATAGTTTAGGTGGATAAATAAAATAGATTACAATTACCTAAATTATAAGTCAATTTTATGGCATTATAATCAACAAATTTAATATTTTCCATATTATGAATATAAATTAATTTTCTTTTTATTTATCTAATTAGTTTGACTAATTTTTAAATTTATAAAACTACCAAACAAATTTTTATAGTATGATTTTTGTAATTTCAATTTAGTAGGCAAAATGTAGGAAAAATCTGAAAAAAGATAAAAATACTTTTAAAATAATAATGTCAATTAATACTTTTTTCTTTAACATGTGAGATTTGAGATGTTTATAAGGTTGAAATATGAATAATATATTCGTTCACGGTGAAAATACAAATGATGATATGATAACCATCTATTACATAAATACTTTTTTACTCCTAAGATGATGTTTATAGAATAAATATATGATTAATTATATAACATTTCCTTGTGTATTAGTAAAAATATTTGTATTTTATTTATTGCGTGAAATTCCAAAATAAGAGATAATTTGTATAATTATTTATTTTATATATTTGCAATGCTTAAATCCATAAATAATGAAAGGGTAAACTGTTTTTTTAGTCCGTAACTGGATCCCTTTATCATTTTAGTCCCGTAAGTGGAGCCTGTCGTAAACTAGTCCCATAAGTGAAAAATTTTCGCTGTTTTAGTCCTCCGGCGCCGGAGACGCCCGCGTAGCTCGCCGGAGGTGACGTGTCCGCCAGGTGTCGCTGACCTGGCGGACACGTGGAAATTTTTTTTTTTAATTTTTTTTTAAAACTTATTTTTAATTTATTTTTAATTTTATTTGTATTTTTTTTATTTAGTCCAATTAAAAAAATTAAAAAAAATAAAAAAAATAAATAAATCCATGTGTCCGCCGGGTGTCGCTGACCTGGCGGGCACCTGGCGGACACATCACCTCCGGCAAGCCACACGGGCGTCTCCGGCGCCGGAGGACTAAAACAACGAAAATTTTTCACTTATGGGACTAGTTTGCGACATGCTCCACTTACGGGACTAAAATGATAAAAGGGTCCAGTTACAGTTACAGGACTAAAAAAACACTTTATCCATAATGAAATCAATACTATAATTAATATTAGTGACAAACTGATAATTTTACCCACTAAATAATCTAAATCGTTGATCAATTTTAAAATCTCACGACTAAGATTTATACCCCATGTTTATAATAGACCTATGATCTCATAATTAATATAAGACTGAGAAATTCTCCAAAAAAAAAAACAACTATTAAATGATCTATTTTCCATGTCAAAAGTTATCTCACATCAGCGAAACAATAATATTATTTGTTTTAAAACTAGCATATTCTATTATTCGGTTCTGGTATGGTGCTAAGTATGCTCATATGCTAGGTTTTTTGTTCGGATACAAATGCAAAAAATATTGAAAAATCATCCCGAGCGCGTGCAGTACATCCAATATTGGTCGGAGAACATTGATGCTCCATTGTATGATAAAATGATGAGAAAAGTGCACAGGACATGTAAATAATGTATTGCAATATTTAAGGATGATTTTATAATTCAGCATTTTATAATTCTATGTACATCATATTTAAATATTTCATGCATTCTCTTTATTTTTCAATTAGCATAATATAATTTGTCTTATATAGAAAATTAAATAATATTATATGAATTAAATATCATGAATTATGGATCATAATTACATAAATTATAATTACATACATTAATGGTCATAATTGTTATAGAAAAGTATTATTATTATTGTATTTACGTGTTTTGTAGCATATTATTAAATTGTAATAATACATAAATTAATTTGATATCATATGCATATATTGTCAAAAGCATTAAAAATATAATAGTATATTATATTAAAAAATTATATAAAGTATATATATATATAGTATATATTCTATGATCAATATATATATTCTTAATTTTTTTTCAAAAAAAACCAATTATGTTAATTATAGATAATAGTATGTATTAATAAGATTATTATATTAGAAAATAAAAAATATACAACATATATGTCAATATGAGACATCGTATTTGAATGCTATATAGATAATTTTGCACAAATGAAGACATACGTAAATATTTAACATAATTTTTTATACATATATGACCGTCCATACACCATATCAAATTTCTTCTCGGTCAGTACCCATTAATCTTTCCTATTTTAAGTATTGTATTAAAATCATTAGGGTAAAGTGTTTTTTTTAGTCCTGTAACTAGATTCTTTTATCATTTTAGTCCCGTAACTGGAGCTTGTTGCAAATTAGTCCCATAAATGAAAAAATTTCGCTGTTTTAGTCTTCCGGCGCCAGAGACGCCTGCGTGGCTCGTCGGAAGCCACGTGTCCGCCAGGTGTCGCTGACCTGGCGGACATGTGGATTTTACTTTTTTTTTTTAAAAAAAAAATTATTTTTAATTTTATTTATTTATTTTTATTTGATTCAATTAAAAAAATTTAAAAAATAATAAAATCCACGTATCTGTCAGGAGTCAAGTTTACCTGGTGGACACGTGGCTTCCATCGAGCCACACGGGTGAGGGGATGACGAGAGTGTTTTCTGGGTGCGAGATAAGCGAGGGGGTTGTAGGACCATGAGTAGGTGGGGGAAGGATGGAGAATTAAATTAGGTTAATTATTGTTTGATTTTATTTTTTTTTAATTTTGATTTATTTTTTTAATTATTGAAGCTACTCAAATTTTGTAAATTAAATGTGTTATATGGAAAGAATAAAATATAGAATAGAATATTGTAACAAAATATGGTAAGAAATATTATATTACATGTGTTATATAACCAATATTTTTTGTACATAATTGTGATTTATTTTTACGAAAATGAATCCTTAAAATCATGCTGGATTTTTCTAATCAATCTTATTATTTTATAAAATGATAAACTCCAAATAATTCCAAAATATATATCATCTTGTCGTACTACTTACATCAATTTTGCATATTGCTCACATCATATCTTTTATGTGTACTTTTAAACCATACATCACCTTAATACATTTGTAGGGAACATATGTTCACGTTGTCAATATCATATTACTTTGGATATAAATATTTCAATTAAAAATTTAATATATCAGATTTTCATGATTTAGGACAATTCTTATATCCAACTATAACGCATTTTATTGATTTCTTTAATTAAAAAGTCATAATACTAATTCTAATACAATACCTAAAATACTCCGATCATTATGAGCTACAAGATTATAAAATAAAATGATCTAATAAAAGAAATTAATTCAGCATGGTGTTCAACTTAATATATACTCAGCACCATACCAACGATATTTTATTATACATGTTTGGTCACAATTTTTTTATTGTTTTGTTTAATTTGAATGTACCAAAACTTCTACAACATTTCTTTTATTACATAAATTTTCCTTATTAAGAATTAAAAAAAAATAGAAATAAAATAGTTCAAAAAATATAAATCTATACCACCTAAAATATTATTTAAGAAAAGAAAGTAAAGGAAAACAAGAAAAAGGAAAACCAATGGGAGATCGTAAGATCACTTAGAATCTTGAATTCCTAGCCACCTAAAACATATACTTCCCTTTATATTAACTTCGTATAGTTTAAAATACTTCAACTGTCTTTGTTTTGTGAAATATTTTGAAATTTTTTTATGTGAAATATAAATAATTATGTAGATAATATAAAAATAATGAATATGTGTGATATGTTAATTTTTTTGAAAAAACATGTAGAAAAAGAATATAACACTACAAGAAAATATCAATTTTGTAACGACGTTTTTTCTTTACTAAATCCAATTTTTTTGTTACTAATGCTATTAGTGACGGAATTGGGGATTAAATTACGTTAACTATTGTGAACTTTAGAAACGAAATTCCGTTATAAATATACTATTTTTTTTTTTGTAGCGTAAAGAGAACACATCCTTGTTTGTTTTCATCAATTCAATTCCCTCTCAGGTCTGATTTTTTTCTTTTCTTTTCATCTTCTGAAGAAATTCCATTAGCCAGTAAAAAATCTGCAAGTAATACTAGCTTGTAAAGCTTGTCATACGCAACATTAATTATTATCAATTTTCTACCCTATATATATGTATAATTAGCCTTTCTCAAGCGATTTTGCATATTATTGTTGCAAGAAACTTACATTTCCATTTAGAAATGTCTCTACAACATCTGCTCAACTTTTGCTACACATTTTCCTTTGCAATTTTCTTGATAATCTTTTCTTCATCCTTTGTATGTGAAGGTGAAATATTTCAAGGAATAAAATGTCCTATAGAATCCATATATCAGGTTGGAGATTCCATATCAGATACAGGGAATTTAGTTCTTGCTATCCCACAAGTTCCTGCTTCGCGCAAACCTTATGGAATAACTTTTCCAGGACACCCCTCTGGTCGTTGGTCTGATGGTCGGCTTATCATCGACTATATCGGTTTGTAATACTCATTTGACACACAACATATAGTAATTTTTTAATTCATTGGAGTCTATTACAATTTTTTTGTTCAGAGTTTCATTGAGGTGATGAGACATTACCAAAATAATTACGGCAAAATTGACCATAAGTCTATCGTTGTTTCAAAACTCACTGTAAATCTCTTTTTTACTTTAAAAATTACATGACATTCCCTTATACTTTCAAAAATATTATATGAAAGTCCACTGTGGTTTTAAAATTTAGTGTAAGTCCGCTTTACTTTAAAAAATTGCATAGCTTCCCTTATACTTTCAAAAATATTGAATGAAACCCCGCCCATGCAAAACATACAGATAGGAAATCATCTTCTTGGGAGTTTTAATGGTGGTGGGGTTTCATGTGACGTTTTGTAAAGTATAAGGAAGTGCCATGCAATTTTTAAAGTATAGAAAGATTTTGCGCTGAATTTCGAAACCACATGGGAGTTACGAGCAATTTTACCAAATAATTAGTTTGAATTTGAGTTAGTTTCCTTAGCTGAATCCGAATACATTCTTTAATTTTTGCGGTATGCACCTAACTAAATTTGTATGATAATATTGGCAGCTGCATCTCTTGGACTTCCACCATTGAACCCTTACCAGGCGAAAAATGCTTCATTCCTCAATGGTGTAAATTTTGCTGTGGCTGGAAGCACAGTTCTCAACCCTAAGTTTTACATAGCTCAAGGGACGTCGGTTCCACCACTTCCGCCGCTTCTTGTTCAGCTGGAAAATTTCAAGAAATATCTCAAGTCAATATGTCTTACCCCAACAGGTTTCACACAAAATAATTATAGATGCTAGAAAATTAAGGGTTTGTTTCTTTAACTCCGAACCCCAGATTCTTACTATTTGAACTCTGCGTTTTCCGAAAAAAATAAATTTTTTTTTATCTTACAAAATATTCCATTATACATTATTGTGATAACAAACTCAAATCAAAATTTTCCAAACTACATAAAAAGAAACATACTCACATCATGGTACTTCCATTTATTCTACTTAAAAATCACTATTCTCCTTAACGGTTTAGAATTTGCATGAGACTTATTCGTGTTTTTGTTAAGCTATACACAAAACCCATTGTCAAGTAAAATTTAACGAGTAGTTTGTTTCACGTACTAGGGTTGTAATCGAGATTAACGGTTCTGTTTAGTCATATATGCAATCTCAATCATAGCCCTAACATTTCATACACATATATTTTTGTTAAATTTTAACTAATAAAGGATTCTAAATACAATATGTTAGTTTATTAATATAATTTGATATAAATTTGAATGGAATTTTTTTTTTATATAATATTAAAAATAAAAATTAAGAGTTTGATTTGATTTTTTACTAGAAAAAATTAGTAAATAGTAAAATATAGATTGAAAACCCATAAACAAAACAATGAGAGCCATCTAAATCTCATGAAATTCTAAACCACATGAAATGTTAAATAATGATTTTTTTGGGAAAAAAACATTACATATATTTACCCAAAATAACTTTAAAGCATGAGTAGCACCATATAAACCATAGAACCTGTAGGTTAAACATCACACAAATTCATTATTCTTGTGAAGGTAAAATGTTTTCATTTTTTACCAGAATGTAGAGTAAAGCTTAGAAGATCACTTGTGTTCGTGGGCGAATTTGGGTACAATGACATCGGCTATTCATTTCAGCAAGGGAGAAGCATTAAAAAAATTCAAGACTTCTTGCCGTTGGTTAATCGAGTCATCCTCAATGCCACAAGAGTAACTAAAGATGAAATACTTGCTGAAATATTTTGCTATATATATTGTTTTATTGCGAAAAATACAAGTGATATAAGTATTCTTCTTTTTTTGAACTTTATAGGAGGTTGTTCAATTAGGTGCGCAACAAGTCATTGTGCCCGGAATTTTTCCACTCGGATGCTTTCCTTTCGCTTTGAGCTCGGTTGATCGTGATCATGCAAACATTTTTGACAAAATCAGAGATGAGTTAGGATGCCTAAAGAACTTGAATAATATAATTGCTTCTCGAAATAATGACCTCCAAAGAGAACTAAGCATTCTCCGTCTCGAATATCCTAATGTTAACCTACTCTACTCTAACCTCTACGATCCCTTTCTATCACTTCTTCGTAATGCACCTGCTCTTGGTACGTATAACATTTTTTTTTTTTTTTTTTGTAGTGTATCTATTCTTAGTGTTATTAGTTCACTGCAAAAAATATCTAATTAACTATAATATATTTAATTACGAAATATTTTTGTAGTTAAAACGTATCATTTAACAACAAAAATTAATTTTATTGCAAAAATAAATAATGTACTACAAAATTGATTTTGTTGCCAGAAATTTTTTACTAGAAAATTCTATCTTCATTGTAAAAAGGTTTTATCTACAAAATTATTTTTCATAACTAAAATCATTTAACTAAAAAAATCATAGATATTTTGTTGCTAAAACTATGTTGTTATGGATTTTAATTTTATAGCAAAAGAGCTTTAGCTACAAAAATTCATAACTACATTTCTTTTCTTAACTTTCATTGTAAAAAACTTATTTTGTGTTACGAAAATCATATTTGTCGCCAAAAACCTTTAGTAACGAAGTATAGGCGGAGAAATGAGTTTCATCGCAACAATGTTTTTGCTATGAAATAACCTTTTGCTACGAAATTTTTTTGTATCTAAATTTCAATTTTTTTGTAGTGGTTTTTAGTGCTAATTGATCCCTTTATTTATTTATTTTGCTTTGTATGCACCAGGGTTTAACATTAAAACGCTATTCAGCGCCTGTTGTGGACTCGAGGGAAACTTTGTTATTGTAGGCCCGATTTTTTGTGGAAATGGAGACGTACCGTTGTGCCCTAATCCAAATAACCATATACACTGGGATGGTTTCCATCTAACACAGGCTTCTTATCACTATATAGCTAACTATGTCATACGCGATTTGAAGCTGAAGTGCATTTAAAATATTTTTCGCAAGAATGAATTCAAAGTAATAATAGTAATAACAATAATCAACTTGGTTTGCTTATAACATTTTTTTTTTTTAGATGCAATTGATGTTGTAAGAGATTTATTGGATCATTTACTGAAATAGCAATGTGGCTATGAATAATGTAATAGTATAGTCATGTAAAGAATAAAACCATATCCCAAATCTTAGTAAACCTGAATTTGCCTGGAAAATTGTAACTTTTGTCATTTGAAGTTGTTGGCTATTTCCTAAATTGTGTTTCCTAATGCTTAGAATATATATATATATATATATATTATATGTTGGTTTTACATTATCTTTCATTGAATTCTCAAAGGTATTATTTAGAAGCACAAATGAAGAGGTTGAAGTATGATTCAAAGATTGATTTGTTGTGAAGGAATTTGATCTAAGAATTTATTAATGTGTGAATCAATTTGAAAAATGAATCAAGATATGAAAGATCTTCTTCCAAATGTTGAGGGAAACAATACATCCTTTTATTTAATAAAATCTAACAAGAATATATATCAAGACTATGATATGGTTTCTCCATCCTCAATATTCCAATAAATACTTAACATATTCATGTGGAGAAGTCATAAAGGATATCCTTAGAATAAGCAACTGATGTATTTATTTGAAGATCCAAGAAGGCTTGCTTCTTACTTGTCTTAGAGATCGAACAAGTATAAAATGAAAGCATCCGTATATTTAATCTTGTTCACAGCTTTTTGGATGTTCTTATATGATTTGTGAGCTTATTAATTGGGGCAATACTTGTGTTGTCACACATATACAATATTATTTTTGCAACAACATAAGATTGAGATGGCCTTTAAGGCGAAAACTAACTAGCCATGGTGTATGTGGTATATAATTGATACTACTAAGTTTGAATGTGTTGTGATGGATTAGGGTTAACGATCGAATAACAAACAGAAACGTAAAGAAGACAATGTGGTTTACCAGCAACGTGTTTTTGCTACGTCCACGGATAGAAACGGAGAACAACGATCTAAATTAGATGGAGATTGAATCTAGTTACCATTGTACATATTTTTTTATTTTTATTTTTATAATTATGTATTCGGTTTGTTATTCGACAACCTCACTATTTAAGCATCGGTAAACAAGCATAAATGCACACAGAACTTAAGAAACCTAGAACATGCAATGGACTTTTATGAAATTAGATCGGATAAAATCCGCTACCTGAAAGTGCACACTGGATAAACCCTCGGCGGTTTGAACCCATGACCTCACGGTCACAAGTCCAACCCCTACACCATCAGGCCATCCCTTATGGGACAATAGGAGTCCCTTATTTATAGACACAATGGATGGGTCGGGTCAAGTCTAATTATCACATGCCTGAAAACATTAATAACTCTATCTGTTATTGTATAAATATTGATGCTACGGGATAGACATAAATTAAGTTTATTCTAATGGATAAGCTTGGACTTAGTCAAAGGGGAATAGGTCATTCTAAAGAGTTCTAGAATGTTTTGGAAGGTTTCAACAGTTTCTACACATTGGCCCTTTTCTTCTGTCTGTTCTCGATCATGGCCCAATCTACATTATTCTGTCGGTTACCTTGGGACTTTATCTTGGTCATTTTTAGCCATAATACGTGATATTCTCCACACTTCCCCCTGCCCCCTTGAACTATACACCATCTTCGATACCTTAAAATTTTGCAATGTTTTTTGTTAACTAACACAAGTTTCCTCTTGACTCTTTGCTAATCTCGATCACGTTTTTCGTTCCATAGTTATGGCTTTCTCTTGTGTCGGCTATGGTTTCTTGCATTGCCACATTGAAATTCCGCGAAAATTCCGCATGTACTTGTCTTGGTATGTCTTTGTGTAACACTCAAAAAATTTTATGAGAATGTCACACGTCAACACCGAACAACAACACATATAGACGTATTGTGTTTCGGTAATAAGGCTAAAACATAAGTACAAACATTTTTTTTTCGAAAGTCATAAAATATTTTTACAAACACCCACAATTATTTTAAAATATGTAATTGTAGAAGGTCATGCATGTTTGACAATAATCCATCCCTATGATGCATCAAGTCGATGAAAGTGTAGATTTCAACTATGAATGAAGAAAACAGTTAAATCAGCAAGAGTTGATTAAGAAATTAAATATACAATGCATTAAATAAAGTACCAACAATACGTGTTAACCAAACAACAACTACAACTATCCAAAATCCACAACTCACTCAATTGATCAACCGACTTGCCAAGTAACCGCTAAGTCTAGCCAAATTACTAGCTCACACAATTATTAATTAACTTCTCAATCAACGGCTAAGTTTAGCCAAATCCACAGCTTATACAATTTATCAATTGACTTGTCAATCAACGACTAAGTTTAGCCAAATCCACGACTTATACAACTTACCAATCGACTTGTCAATCAATGGCTAAGTCTAGCCAAATTCACAGGTAATACAATTTACAATCGACTTGCCAATCAACGGCTAAGTCTAGCCAAATCTACGACTAATACAATTTACAATCAACAGCTAAGTCTAGTTAAATTCACGGCTATCATAATTTATCAATCAACTGCTAAGTCTAGCCAAATTTATGAAATACAGAATTTATCAATCGACTTGCCAATCAACAGCTAAGTCTGGCCAAATCCACGGCTTATACAATTTATTAATCAACTTGCTAATCAACGGCTAAGTCTTGTCAAATCCACGGCTAATATAATTTACTGATCGACTTGCCAATCAAATGCTAAATCTAGCTAAATCCACGGCTTATACAATTTATCTATAATTTTTTGCCCACAAAAACATCAATAATCCAATAAAAAATTTATCATATACAATATATATCACATCAACTTCATTTGGAAATTAATATTATCATATCACAACAACTTCACGACATATCACATAGACATAATCGTATTCATAATCCAAGTATCAACAGTACTAGCACTACACACTGTCAGAACTTTACCAAGGTTTCCATCATTAAAACTGTCTTGTACCATAACAACAATACCACAGTTACTAAACTCAACTTTTGTATTTCTCTTATTATGTGGACAATACCTTTTAATGTGCTCTTTCCTCTTGAAAAGATAACACTTAACTTTGGTAAAGGATTTTGATTTTGAACGCAACCTTCCATTCCCATTACCCATCTCATGTGGTCTTCCCCTACCTACAAACAAACCTGAACGAGAACCCTCTTCCATGGAAACCTTTCTTTTCAATTCTTTGGACATAAGGGCATCTTTCACATCATTAACATAAATTGTAGTTCTACCATATAGCATAGTATCTAAAAAATTCTCATATGAACCAGGTAGTAAACATAGTAAAATTAGGGGTTAATCTTCATCATCTATTTTAACCTCAACCCCTCGAAGATCAAGAGTAATACGGTTAAATGTATCAAGATGATCCTTTACTTGAGTACTTTCGGGCATTCAGAGGTGTAAAGTCGTTGCTTCTTATATAGCCTGTTCATGATAGAGTTGTTATGGTACTTCTCACACAGTTTATCCCATAGCCCAGAAATCGTCGTCTGATCTTTAACCTCCCGTAACACTTCATTAGTAACTGACAGCAAGATCGCGGAATGAGCCCTTGCCAAAATCTCCTTCTTCATCTCCTCCTTCGTGTCTTTAGAAAACTTATCTTCTCCCTCCAACGCAGCCGCACATCCTTTTTGAACCATAAGTGCCCCAATCTTAACCTTCCAGAGCGTGAAGTCATTCGACCCATTAAACTTCTCAAGATCAAACTTATACGAGGACATCTTCAATTAGTTAGATATGACTTTAATACCACTTTTTATGAGAAAACGAGAAAGAAATAAACTAAAGAATATATAGATTTTACATGGTTTAATGATGGTAGGTCAACCTACGTCCACGGGCAGGAAACGGAAAGATTTTATTATACTGATTCAGAGAGTTACAATCATTGTCGTATGCCTAGGAGTCATAGCTATCTATTTATAAGCACCCTCAAAACGCCCTAAACCCTAAGTCCATTTGTTACTAATTAGGATGGACCCAAAAGGAACCCTGCCAATTAAAACAGCCTTTTCGCTTTAGTTTCGGATCGGGTAGACTGCTAAATTCAAGTCATGTTTCAACAATATGGTTATAATACATTGTTATTCTAATAAATTATATAATCATATGATAAGATAATTCAATGTTTACTTTAATCGATTGTTGTATAAAATTATTAATTTTACCTAAAATACCCTTAATTATATGATAAAATAATATTAAGTTAGTTAATAATGAAAGATAAAATAGTCTTTTAACATTAATAATACTTTTGTACGCCCTCCGTCATGCAAATGTGTGCTTATTTGACCAGACACATGTTTTAATAAAAGTGAGTAATAATTGTTAATTTTTGTTGAAAATCGGTTAATTATTTAATCGATGAAATTTAATTTTAAATTAAATTCATAATTTCCGTAACCGATTATTCAATGAATTAAAATGCATGTGGGTTGTATGGTAGTTATTGATAGTGTGGTTAGGCATATAAATACCGGTAAGCCACAGGCGCGCGTGCCACCTGCCGGACCAGATAATTACATGCATATATGATAAATAATTATTTGAAATTCAAAAAATATATTTATGACCGAAATTAAATTTGGTGTTTATGACCAGAATTAAATTGATGTTTATGACCGGAATAAATTTGGTGTTTATGACCGGAATAAATTTGGTGTTTATGACCGGAATTAATTTGATGTTTATGATTGGAATTAAGTATGGTGTTTATGGCCGGACGTTACCGGAATTTAATTATCGTCGATTACGGCGGTTTCGACTCGGACGTTAATTGCCCCACTTGATGGAGGTGCCTATAAAAGGCCCTCTCCACCACCCCATTACCACACCAACGACGCCAAGAGGAGTTCTTCCTCTCTAATCCTCTCCACCCCACTCAATATCCGGCGAGTTTTCCGGCAAGCTCCGGAATCTATACTTGCCTAGCTTCTCGACATAGCTTAAGTCCCCTTATTTTAGTTTGCTGGAGCTCCGAAATATTAGGGTGCCACCTAATTCGGAGACGAACGTCGTTTTATCTTTGGGAACGTTACGCCACAACCCGGAGGCACTATCGGGGCGTATTCGTTTTTACGAAAAGAGGTTCTACCTCGACTCGACGTGGTTATAAAATTTATTTCGATAAAGTTATTGTGATTATCAAATTTGTTTCGATAAAATTATTAAATTCAATAAAATTATTGTGATTATCAAAATTATTTTGATAAATTGATTATCAAATTTATTTCGATAAAATTGTTGTGATTATCAAAATTATTTTGATAAATTGATTATCAAATTTATTTTGATATTTTGATTATCGAATTTATTTCGATAAAATTGTTGTGATTATCAAAATAATTTTTGATAAATTGATTTCGATATTTTGATTATCGAATTTATTTCGATAAATTATTATTGATTATTGAATTTATTTCAATAAAATTATCGTGATTATCGAATTTATTTCGATTGATTATTGAATTAATTCCGATAAATTATTTTGATATCGAATTTTATATTTCGATAATTATTTGATATTCGGTTTTAAAAGATTTTTCTAACAATCGTAAAAACGAATATATTTGATATATTGCGAGAATATCGTCACTCGATTAAATTGCCAATATCATGGATGTTGCCGGCAATTCGAGTGTAGGCACATCCGGTGTCGATGTTTTCTACTGTGTCAACAGATGCCGGTCGGACGGAACAAAATGTTGTTTTGAGTGTGTTGATTTATGGCATTGTGGATTGGGTAATACTAATCTAAATGCTATAAAAAGATTAGTAAATTTTAGTTTACTAAATATTGACACTTAAACTATATGAAGTTTGGGTGGAGACAAAAGTGGCTAATCCTGATAAAAAAAAAAGTGAAGCCATTGGATTTAATTCACACTGATATGTGTGATTTAAGATGTGCAAATTTCAAGTGAAAAAATATATATTAATCACCTTAATAAATGATTGCACAAGATATTGCTATCTTATCCGTTAAGGGAAAAGAGAGAAGCAATAATGCCTTAAAAAATAATAATTTTAAGGCAGCGAATCAGCTAAGCTGTGATTTCAAGGCAGTCGAAGTGATTGAGGCGATAAATGTGTAGCTCTGTATGAAGAATTATCTTGCATAATTCATCAGACTATGACATCATACTCACCATAATCGAATGACATTACGAAATGCATAAATGCCTTGTTGATTTATTCAGAATTACTCAAAAATTGTGGGGGGCAATTTTAACTGCAAGATATATTCTGAATAAAATTTCACTCAAAGGTAAGGATAAAGTTCCTTATAAATTGTGGAAATACAAGAAACCTTCATACAAATATTTGAAGTGTAGGGGTGTAAGTACCGTCTCCAAAAAAAAATTGCGGAGAAAGCGGTAGATTGTGTAAAGCTAGTAAGAGTCTTGAGGTATTTAAAGTATACTCTCGACTTTTGGCATACACTACGCGAGATATCCTCAAGTACTTGCAGGGTACTGTGATGCTAACGGAATATCTGAAACGAAATATTCATTGTCTACAAATGGATATGTCTTTTATGACCCGAGGTGGAGCAATTTCGTGAAAGTCCACGAAATAAATTTGTAAAGCTCGATCCATTTGAAAAAAAAAAAAAAAATCGTACCTCGGTGATGATATATTGTGATAACCAAAATGCAAAAGTAAAGGCTAAGAATGAGATTTACAATGGTAAATCCCGACATATCCGATACATACACAACACTGTGTGACAATTGATCACTAGTGGGGTTATGAATATCGATTATATGTCAGTGTAAAATCTTGCGGATCCGCTAACCAAATGGTTATATTGATCAAATGTATAAATTGCTAAAGGGAATTGATTTGAAATCTACGAATTAAGAGACAATTACAGTGGTAACCCAACCAAATCACTTGGAGATCCCAATCCTTGGTTCAATGGGAAAACTAAGTTATAATACTTCAGCACGAACACTCGACTACCATTCCCTAAATAGCTAAGAGTGTTACAATGTGCAAAGTGGTGAGGTTGAGTCAATGACTCTTAATAATCCTAAAAGTATAGTTGAATACTTTAAGACAGGATTACCTATATAAGTGTGAAGTGAGGGCCGCTTCAAATGAAACACTTATGAATCCAAAGAGTAATCCATGGCCGAAACGGATCAAAACGTGAGAACAAAATGAGGTTGAGATAACGGCATGTCAATATTATTGACTAAAATGTACACAGAGGTGGAATAGTTCAATGCATCGTGTCAACTAGGCCACCGGTACATACAATAATATTGACTAAGGAAGGTTCAAAGCCACAAGCTACCTATCCCGACATGTCGATATCTTTGGATTAAGCTGTGTGGTGTCCTATTAATGGGCATTTTCACTCATGTGGGAGTTTGTTGGAAAATCGGTTAATTATTTAATCGATGGAATTAAATTTAAATTAAATTTATAATTTTCGGAACCGATTATTCAATGAGTTAAAATGCATGTGGGTTGTATGGTGGTTATTGATAGTGTGGTTAGGCATATAAATGCCGGTAAGCCAAAGACGCGCGTGCCACTTGTCCGGACCAGATAATTATATGCATATATGATAAATAATTATTTGAAATTCAAATAATATATTTATGACCGGAATTAAATTTAGTGTTTATGACTGGAATTAAATTTGGTGTTTATGACCAGAATTAAATTGATGTTTATGACCGGAATTAAGTATGGAGTTTATGGCCGGACATTACCGAAATTTAATTATCTTCGGTTACGGTGGTTTCGACTCGGGCGTTAATAGCCCCGCTTGATGGAGGTGCCTATAAAAGGCCCTCTCCACCACCCCATTACCACACCAACAACACCAAGAGGAGTTCTTCCTCTCTAATCCTCTCCACCCCACTCAATATCCGGCGAGTTTTCCGGCAAGCTCCGGAATCTATACTTACCTAGCTTCCCGACATAGCTTAAGTCCCCTTATTTTAGTTCGCCGGAGCTCCGAAATATTGGAGTGCCACCTAATTCGGAGACGAACGTCGTTTTATCTTTGGGAACGTTACGCCACAAACCGGAGGCACTACCGGGGCATATTTGTTTTTACGGAAAGAGGTTCTACCTCGACTCGACGTGATTATCGAATTTATTTCGATAAAGTTATTGTGATTATCAAATTTATTTGATAAATTAATTTTCGAATTTATTTCGATAAAATTATTGTGATTATCAAATTTATTTTGATAAATTAATTATCGAATTTATTTCGATAAAATTATTGTGATTATCAAATTTATTTGATAAATTAATTGTTGAATTTATTTCGATAAAATTATTGTGATTATCAAATTTATTTTGATAAATTGATTATCGAATTTATTTCGATAAATTTATTGTGATTATCAAATTTATTTGATAAATAAATTATTGAATTTATTTCGATAAAATTATTGTGATTATCAAATTTATCTTGATAATTATCAAATTTATTTCGATAAAATTATTGTGATTATCAAATTTTATTTTGATAAATTGATTATCGAATTTATTTCGATAAAATTATTGTGATTATAAAAATTATTTTGATAAATTAATTATCGAATTTATTTCGATAAAATTATTGTGATTATCAAAATTATTTTGATAAATTGATTATCAAAATTATTTTGATAGATTAATTATCGAACTTATTCCGATATTTTTATTATCGAATTTATTTCGATAAAAATTGTTGTGATTATCAAAATTATTTTGATAAATTGATTTCGATATTTTGATTTTCGAATTTATTTCAATAAATTATTATTGATTATTGAATTTATTTCAATAAGATTGTCGTGATTATCGAATTTATTTCGATTGATTATTGAATTAATTCCGATAAATTATTTTGATATCGAATTTTATATTTCAATAATTATTTGATATTCTCGCGGTATAAAATTTTTTCTACAATTTTTCCTTTTATAGTAAAAAAAGTACAAAAATGGAATAAATTTTTACTTAAAAAGAAAATTGTTGAGTAAGAAAAAAACCAATGTGCAGGGTTTTCGAGAATGGGCCTAGGACTGTAGACTGGTGTATAGTTTAGGGTTTAGGGTTTAGGATCAATGGGCCTGTTAATGACAGTGGGATCCTAAATGGGTCTGAATATAAACCAAACGGCCCAATTGTTATTAAGAAAATGGTTTTTTCGGGAGAAACCTGTGATTAGAATGAGACGGCCGATATAGAGGTTGGTCAAAAGAGGAAGTCGGTTGAAGAAAGATGAGACGGCCGATACGGAGGTCGGTCAAAAGAGGAAGTCGGTTGAAGAAAGATGAGATGGCCGATACGGAGGTCGGTCAAAAGAGGAAGTCGGGCGAAGAAAGATAAGATGGCAGACACGGAGGTCGGACAAGAGGAAAGGTCTGTTAATTGGTTGGGTGAAGAAAAGTCTGTTAATTGGTCGCTTAATTAAGCAATCGATGAATCGTCTGGACGAATGGTTGTTCAGCCGTTTGAAAGAACTGAATGATGGTCGCTCGAGTGGGCGATCGATTAGTCGTTTGGTCTAGCGACCAGTTAGTATCTGGATCAGTCGGTTGGTCAATCGTTGGGTTATTCGGTAGGTTCAGTCGGTGGATGGTCCAAACAATTTCTCAGTCGGGTGGTGATTTATGATCCGTTTGAGAAGGCGAAGGTTGTTTTCAAAGTTATAGGGTCGAGCAAACGGTTGCTAAATATAAATGCGACCAAAGACAGTTTTTCAGACGGTTGTAAACACGATGAGGTTTCTCTGTCAGTTATAACTGTTAGTGACGATCTGATAACCGACTTAGAAGGCATATAAGGGAAGTTACAACCAGCGAGCGGATCGGACAAGTGGAAGGCGGGCAAGAGGAGACGTAGCAGCAGGTTTGCCGGTCGGACGAAAAGCGGTTCTAAGACGGTTGAGAGAAGTTACAACCGGCGAGCAGATATGAAGGCATGACCTGGTTGTGGCGGTTGACATAGGTTTTAAATAGGCCTGATCATAACCTAAAGAAACCATCTTCAATCGACATCAAATTCAATGAATTTCTTTTGGGGATTACCATTTTACTTTTACAGTCTGTAGTATTTATTTTCTTATTTTACTTATGTATCGTACGGTGTCTAGGGATTCTTAATCTCAGCCATTTTATTTTATCAAATTCGAAGATAATTTCTATTTTCAGGTTTTACTTTTTATTGTTGAAAATTTGCATCAACAAAAATGAAAATATTTTTCGATGACAACTCAAAAAAAAAGTGAGCATAGATTTGAATGAATGAGCTAGTATTATTTAGTACCACATGTAAGACAAGTATTAATAATCCTTGATTATAATATTTGTATAAGGACTTTACTTTATCCCGAATTATAATAATACATAGTAAATGCATAATTATGTGGAATAAAATAGTATTATAAACTCTAACTCTCCAAAGTAAATACACGCCAAATCATAGTATAAATTAATAAGTTCCTATTTTACAAAGTGTTCGAATTAAAACAAAGAGCATAGATGAAGCTTATTAATGATGATTCATCAAGAAAATTAAAGGGGAAGAGGTGGAGGATAGAACAACACACAGACACACAACCAAAATCTTGCATCTTCTTCGTCTATATATATATATTCTTGTTTTTATGTCAGTTTTTGTTCATCTTCATTTATGCCTTCATTTTATTAATTATGTTTGCTTTTTCATACGTCTTTATGCATTTTTTCGGAAGTCAGAAATAACATGTAGGTTCAAACACTCACAGAACCAACCCTAAAACTTTGGGAGATGGAATGGTGAAAAATGTCCATTCATTTTTTTTTTATTTTTTATTTAGTACTGTTTTTTTTTTTTTTTTTTTTTTTTTTTTTTTTTTTTTTCAGGATAAACAAGAAGAAGGCAATAAATAACTAAAAATTAAAATTTTAGAGAAATATTTAAGAAAGTTTAATAAAATTCAATAATTTTTACTAAAAAATTTAAATCTAAAAAATAAATCAACAAAATAAAAAAAATTATTATTTTTTGCACTATAAAATTAAAAAAAAAAATTTGAAAGTACGAGGGCCAAAATAATAAAAAAATATATAATTTTATTATTTTTAACCCTATATTTGAAGGGTTGGGGCTTGGGGTCAACTGCACCCTAGCCCTATGTACTACTGTGGCCGGCTTCAGAGACACTGTTTATATAAGGTTTATGTAATTATTGTAAATTAAATTTCAATATCTCAATTAAATTTATTTATTTTTTCTCTGTATTTTATTTTAAATTTTTAACATTTTTTTTTCTTTATTTTTAATTTTTTATTATCAAATGTCAGGACATTGTGTCATATTTGATACAAATAAAATATTTAATTACTTTAAATTTTTCAAAAAAATACGTTTGATTATTATTCGATTAAAAATTTTCAACTACACAAATATAACAACAACATTGATATATATTACATTAGAAGATGAACAATTAATGTTAAACAAGAAAAGTTTGATTCAAACTTTGAGTGTTAGATTATTTTTTTTTTCCCAAGTTTTTTTTTTTTTTTAAATATTACTATATAATTATTGTTGTTCCTAATGAAAAAAAAAAATTAAATTAAATTAAACTCCAAAAAGACAATTAATTTTGACGTTAATTACATCAAACGTTTAAATGGGTTTAATTGCCTCATAAAAATGAGGTTAATAGGTTGAAACATTAATTTAAGATTTTAATTTATTTTCATTTAATATCCTAAACACTAAAAATGCAAACTATATAAACTCCAAAAGGGACCATGCGGGACAACAGTATACGACAGGTGTATGATGCGATATTTTGAACAGTAAAAAATTTAAATTAAAATAGTTGTATGATGTGATACTTTGAATATAAGTTTTTTCAGTAGGGCTATTGAAAATGAATTGTTAACATGAGTAGTCTATTGAATCTATTTAACCTATATTTAACCTCGAATGACCTGACACCGGCTCATCCATGGGAGTTGGCTTAGTACCGGCCCAACTCCGAGGTATTACAAAAATTGATTTATATTATAATATAAAAAATAGGTATTTATTTGATATTTTTAGAAGAAAAAAATTTAATAAATAGTAAAAATTTTACACAATCTGCCAAACAAACACAAATGTGTCCTTTACCACATCTATGATTATATCATATAGTCATTTGATTAAATTTATTATTTAAGTTGGGCAATTATTATAATCTATTCAAATATTTTAGCCTTTTTTATACTCCCTCCGTCCAATTTTTATTATCCTAAAGTATATTTGCACGGTTTTTAGGTGATTGTCTTTTTGTTATGAATTGACAAATTTGCCCTTAATTGTATAGTAGAGATTAAAAGTAATAAATGAATTAAGGGTAAAAATGTAAAATTTGTGTTAAAAAAAAAATAGGACAATAGTTGTTGAACATCTCAAATAGGAAAGTAGAACATTAGTTTGTGGACGGAGGGATTATTTAAGTTTTTGAGTTTTATAATATTTTTAAAATAGAAATAAGTTGAGTATTTAATATGATATTTTATTAGATAAAATATGTATTTGAATATGAAAATGGTCTAAACAAATAAATATGTTTTTTTTTTTTTGGAAAACCCAAATTGGATGAATAATTTATTGCTGTCCATTTTTTTTTTTGTATTTTTTCCCCTTAGTTGTAATTTAATATTATAAATGTCTCCTAAAAATTTTAAAATTATTTTCTCATATTATTTATTAGGACAATTTTAATTTTTTGTTTCATATTATATAGTAGTACAATATTAGCTTTTAAAAAAAATTAATAATTCTAAAATAAAATGAAGATTTTATGAACAGTTCGATTTAGATCTCTTATAATAAATATAATAATGAAAATATGTATATATGATCATTAAAGTGGAAGCCAGGTAAAGAAACACAATTTACAAAAAATTATTTTATTTGATACATGAAATTCAGTAAAATTGTATTATATATATATATATTGAAATTTGTAATAATTGTATCCATATACTTTTTTCAATTTATAGTTAAGACATTGAAGTTGTGTTGTTTATAAGACTTGTATAGAACTAATTTAGTGATATACAAAGTGATTGATATTAAAAATAATCTTAACTATGTAGTAGACCAATTATAATTAAAAGATAAAACTGAGTAATAAATTGAAAAAATTATTATTATTATTATTATTGGATTTGATCATCCAATATTTTATTAGGAAGTGCACATTACAAGAAAATATCAATTTTCTAACTACATTTTTTCGTTACTAAATTCAATTTTTCCGTTACTAATGCTATTAGTGACGGAATTGGGGATTAAATCACGTTAGCTATCGTGAACTTTAAGAACGAAATTTCGTTACAAATATACTATTTTTTTGTAGTGGCAATTCTCAATAGATATTACCAAAATATATTATTTACACGTATCTATACAATATAAACAAATGAATTATTGTTGATAATATAAACACAAATGATTTCTTTTAGCCTATTAATATAATAATATAATATTATTTTTGTATATTTAATTTTTAAAACATAAATTAATTATTTTAATTGGTTTAGATTTTAATTATTTGAATATTGGTGATATTTTAACTTATAAAATGTAAGCAATACTACTTCCGTCCGGCTCTAAAGGTCATATTTACTTTTTGCGTGTTGATCTATGAATATTAATTATTATATGAAAACGTAATATAAATTAAGGAAAAATAACAAAAATACTTCTATTAATGTATTATTACAATTATATTTGTGCAAAAAATAATACAAATATAAGAATATTTTGAATGTTAAGTACAATAACGCAAAAAATAAATAAAATTCTTAGAGAGGAACGGAGAGAGTATTTAATTTTTTGTGATAACAATACAAATTTTAAATTTTAAATAGAAACATTGCAACGTTTGAACTACAACACAATTATTAAACTATATAAAAAAAAAGAATTAGTTAAATAAAATCACTAATAGCAACCATCAGTCTTCCATGGGGTCTTATTGATTATCAAAATAAGAAGTCTGTATATAGGCAATACAAAACAAACTCGATAGACTCAAATCTAAGTAATCTTATCTATGAATAAAATCAAATCTAGATATAAATCTATTAAATCTAAAATTGAATATCTAAAATATTTCAAAATCCCCTCAAACTCAAGTGGTATAATAGAAACCAACTTGAATTTGATAAGAATTGAATATAAATGCAAAACCAAAACACAAATAAAAATAATAGTTGACTTTCCATCGGAGCCGGAAACGAGATGACTTTCCACCCCAGAGCAAAAAATGAGATGACTCAATCGGAGCCGAAAACGAGATAATTCTTCACAGGAGCCGAAAACGAGATGACTCTTCACCGGAGCCGAAAATGACATGACTCTTCACCGGAGCCGAAAATGACATGACTCTCCACCGAAGCCGAAAACGATATGACTCTTCACCGGAGTCGAAAATGACATGACTCAACCGGAGCCGAAAACGAGATGACTCAACCAGAGCCTAAAACGATATGACTCCACCAGAACCGAAAACGAGATGGCCGAAAACGAGATGACTTCACCGGAGCAGAAAACGAGATGACTCCACCGGAGCAAAAAACGAGATGACTCAACCGGAGCCGAAAACCACATGACTTCACTGGAGCCGAAAACGAGATGACTCCACCGGAGCCGAAAACGAGATGACTCCACCGAAGTCGAAAATGAGATGACTCCACCGGAGCTGAAAACGAGATGACTCCACCGAAGTCGAAAATGAGATGACTCCACCGGAGCCTAAAACGACATGACTCCACTGGAGCCGAAAACAATATGACTCCACCGGAGCCAAAAAATGAGATGACGCTCCACCGGAGCAAAAAACGAGATGACTCTCCACCAGAGTCGAAAACAAGATGACTCACCACCATAGCAAAAAACGAGATGACTCCACCAGAGCCGAAAACAGACAAATCGCAAACATCGGACAAATAAGATGGCACGCAGGCAACAGATAAGCAGCAGACAGATGACAGATTGTAGACAGATTTCCAGCAACAAACAAACAACGAAAGATGGCAGATTGCACCCAGGCAACGACAGATGACTAATTGCACGCAGACAGCAGACAAAAAGTGGACATATGGTAGATAGCAGACAGATCGCATATAGCATATCGCATACAAATTTCAGATTGCATGCAGGACCAGACAGACAGCAGACAGATACAAATAGCATACGAGACAGATTTACAAAAAGACAAACTTGCAAAGGCATAATCTCAAAATTACAAGAGCTTCGGGTACAATCCAGGTTGAATGTACCCGGAGAAACACAGATTGGTAGGCTATATCTACGGCATGAAAAAAATAGCTCTGATACCGTGTTAGAAATTTTGGGGAAAAATAATGAGATTGTCTTATTGATTATCAAAATAAGAAACTAATACAAAACAAGTTCGATAGACTCGAATCTAAGTAATCTAATTTATGAATAAGATCAAATGTAGATATAAATCTACTAAATCTAAAATTGAATATCTAAAATATCTCAACAATATATATAATAAAATGGTGTATGATCGACACCTTATAGCTTGTTTTTCAATATTAATAAATAAAATGATAAAATTAATTTGTATTCATTGCATATAATCCATATATTATAGTAAATAATGACTGTAATTATATAATTTATAAAAAAAATATTCAATAAATCTGTTTCGATATTTTATGGGTAAAAATAATTTTTAAATTTAATATTTGTACAATTATTCAAATTGCATTGATAAATTTTAGTTATGCATTTATTTAAAATTTATTTAACATATTTATAAACTTCAATCAATGTTAAAAAGTAATTATTAAATATTATATTTTTTAAAATAGCATTTTAGAAATTACTTAAAATGAATAAAAATAAAAATATAGAATTATATATCTTATTATCTTTTACATATAAAAAATTACATACTGAATATCATGGACACAATGGTAGTTATACAATCAAATATGATAAAGGATCATGTGCTCAGATGAAATTCTAAATCAGCATTGTTGAATTATATTTTAGTTTTTAATTAAATAAAGTTAATTCAGTCATTTAAATATATATATTTTTTTTTGAATTAAAGGTGGAGATTATCCATCAGCATGTTGAATTTGGAGTTTTCAGCATAGGATCTATCATAATCAAATATATATTATATCATATAAATACGAGTTTTGTACGGATCTGCCACTTGAAAAGTCTATCTTGCCCCTCATTTCAAAAATAACAATTTAGCCCTTAACCTATCTTTGTACTGGCTTGAAAAGACGAGATTGTACGGATCTGCCACTTGAAAAGTCTATCCAGTCCCTCATTTCGAAAATGACAATTTAGCCATTAATCTACCTTCTCTAATTCCTCCTTTATTGACACGTGCCTTGCACCGTCTCGCCAAACGCTTCCACCAGTTCCCAAACTCAACTTGCCCGACCGACCATTCCAGAGACCAATTGCTAGACCAGCCGACCTACTTTATCCGACCTGCTGACCATCAGACCTGTCTGTCCGACCTGCTAACCATCCGTCTGTCCGACCTGTTGACTTCCCGACCTAAGGACTTCCCGACCTGATCACTTTTCGTCTTGACGACCTCCCGACCTGAGGACTTCCCGACCTGACCACTTTCCGTCTTGAGGACCTCCCGACCTGAGGACTTCCCGTCCTGACCACTTTCTGTCTTGAGGACCTCCCGACCTGACCACTTTCCGTCTTGAGGAACTCCCGACCTGAGGACTTCCCGACCTGACCACTTTCCGTCTTGAGGACCTCCCGACCTGAGGACTTCCCGTCCTGACCACTTTCTGTCTTGAGGACTTCCCGACCTGACCATTTCCCGTCTTGAGGAACTCCCGACCTGAGGACTTCCCGACCTGACCACTTTCCGTCTTGAGGACCTCCCGACCTGAGGACTTCCCGTCTTGAGGAACTCCCGACCTGAGGACTTCCTGACCTGACCACTTTCCGTCTTGAGGACCTCCCGACCTGAGGACTTCCCGACCTGACCACTTTCTGTCTTGAGGACTTCCCGACCTGACCACTTCCCATCTTGAGGACTTCCCGACCTGACCACTTCCCGTCTTGAGGACTCCCGACCTGAGGACTTCCGGACCTGACCACTTTCCGTCTTGAGGACTTCCCGACCTAAGGACTTCTCGTCCTGATCACTTTCCGTCTTGAGAACTTCCCGACCTGAGGCCGTCCCGACCTGAGGACTTCCGGACCTGACCACTTTCCATCTTGAGGACTTCCCGACCTAAGGACTTCCCGTCCTGACCACTTTCCATCTTGAGGACGTCCCGACCTGACCACTTTCCGTCTTGAGGAAATCCCGACCTGAGGACTTCCCGACCTGACCACTTTCCGTCTTGAGGACCTCCCTACCTGAGGACTTCCCGACCTGACCACTTTCTGTCTTGAGGACCTCCCGACCTGAGGACTTCCCGACCTGACCACTTTCCGTCTTGAGGACCTCCCGACCTGAGGACTTCCCGACCTGAGCGCAAATTTTTCTACTTTTCTGTCCGACTTCGGGTCCTACCTTCGTTCAAGACCCTGCTACCATTATTTTTATTATTATTATTATTTTTGTACGTAACACCTTAAATTTGATTTTTTAGCGTCTGAGATTAGGAATCTCTAAACACTGTACGGTACATAAAAGGAAATTGATTGGAAAATTAAAATGCTGAAAATTTAAAGTGGTGATCCCCAAATCTGACTTTGCTTTGTTGAAGTTGATTGAAGATGCTTGAAAATAAAAAATCTAAATCCTTAAATATTACTTTCATGGAACTTTTTCACCGGTTGTTAAGATGGTTACAGTCCATTGTGTTGTATCTTTAGCCCTTAGTCGAGGTTGGAAAGTCTTCCAATTAGATGTTAATAATGTTTCTGCATGGAGATCTTAATGAGACAGTCTACATGATAGCTCCTGAAGGGTATGCAGATCTGTTTAAGAAAAAAGTCTGTCTTTTGAAGAAATCCCTCTATGGATTGAAACAAGCTCCTCGACAATGGAATGAGAAGCTAAAGACAGCTATGCTAGAGTTTGGTTTTATTCAATCCCTTCATGATTACTCTTTGTTTGTTAGGACTGTAAATGACTTGATCACTGTTTCCTTAGTATATGTTGATGATATTCGTTCAAGACACTGCTACCATTATTATTATTATTATTATTATTATTATTTTTGTACGTAACAAGACCTTATGTATTAGTTGATTTGGGTATTAAAACTTGTATGTTGTTATACACGAGATTGTATGGATTTGTCACTTGAAAAGTCTATCATGCCCCTCATTTCGAAAATGACAATTTAGCTCTTACCCTACCTTTGTACTGGCTTGAAAAGACGTTTTCGAACCGTCGCCAGCAACCGCCGTCAACCGCCCAAGACGAAACGTTTTGAAACGTCGTCTGGTCGGTTACATCAACCGCCTCGCCAAACGCCTCCACCAGTTCCAGAACTCAAATAGCCCAATCGACCAATCCAGAGACCAATCGCTAGACCAAAAGACTCCTTGGCCGCACCCACCAAGCAACCTGTCCATCCACCTGCGGACCAGCTGACTTGCCTATCCGACCGCAGACCAGCCGACCTACTTTATCCGACCGCAGACCATCAGACCTGTCTGTCTGACCGCTAACCATCCGACCGAGGACCAACCGACCAGACCAACCGACCGAGGACCTTCCGACCTGCCTATCCGACCGCTAACCAACCGACCAGACCAACCGACCAAATCAAACGACCTGACCCACCGACCTGAGCACAAATAATTCGATTACATTTTTGTTTTACAGTTTATATTTCAAATAAATAATGTTTCACTACATTACATTATAGAATAGTCGCGCGGTATACCGCGCAAGAGCGTGTTCTAGTATATATATATCTCTTTTCCGATTAAAAAAAAAAAAAATCTTTACTATTTTTCGGCTTGGCTTATTAAAAAATTTCAATGACCAACAACATTATTGATGATGAAAATATTATTTTCACCAATAAAATATTATGTTAAAAATAATATTTAAACTAAAATAATAATAAAAAATTAATTTCAAATAACTAGAGCCATCAAAATGAGCTGAGCCCGTCGGGTTGGTCCGTTCCGCCTCAAGTTTGTTTACACAGTAAGAGAAAAACAATTCTAGAGAATGGAAAAAAGTCGGAACAGGGAGTCTACTGGACGCGGTTCAACTAGCGGAGACTCTTGGAACAGCTGGAGTAAGAAGTCCCCAAGTGAGCGTATTATGGGGGACCGTCAAGCACATCCGGCTCTGACGATTAATCAACAATTCGAAGTGCTTTTCTTGTGTATTCTTGACTTCCTGATGTCGAATTCCAAAAACCAGCGAGAGGTTTATATCCTGCTTTCCTATTCTAACATACTAGAATAAAAACTAGTGACAGGAGGATAATTATACCAGTTTACTTTGGCCAGAGCTGATTTATAGTGAAGGGAGCCATATTCAAGCTCATTCTAGCGAACGATCCTTGCCTACTTCCTTTCCAACTGATTTCTATCTAAATAATAGAAAGTACGAAAAAAAAAGATTCGCTGTCTTTTCCCTCTTGACTAATGCTCTTTTCTTCTTTGTCAACGCAGAGTCCACTCTTTTTAGTTTTATAAGGTTTCAATTAAATAAGTGTCTGGACGGTTCGGAGAGCACTGAATTAGAATGAGATTGAAGCCATGGATGAAGAGATTCGAGCCATTGAAAAGAATGACACATGGGAGAGGAATTCACAAGAGAATCAGGGGCAACTGTCAGCAGATCCAATCAGGGGTACCCTGCTCTCTGAAGTGAAGGAAGTTCGTGACCTAATAGGAGTGACTGTTGTCAAGCAGGGGCTTGCGTCTGATTAGCTAGTTGGTGAGGCAAGGGCTAAGGCCCGGGGGCATAGTTGATCAAATCGAGAACTTTTAAGGAGAGTTGAGTTGTAATTTTTTAAGCCTGTTAAAAAGCGTGCCTAAACAGGCCAAATCACGTGGGCCGTAGGTTGGGAGTGGGTTAGCCTGCACTGGGATGAGTTAGCCCGTGGGCCAAGTAAATATAATAATTAGTACTCGCACACGTCTTAACTAAGGGTTGTATTCAATTGGGATTTTAATGACTTTTTTATGGATTTTAAAAAGTCTATAGATTTACGTGGATTTAGAAAATTCACAGAGTCTACGTTGAGTTTGATGGATTTTAGTAATTAATATAGATGGATTTCTACAAATTAGATTGAATTCTTTATGGATTTATATGGATTTTGTAGGATTGTAAAATAATTTTTTTCATATATATTAATTATATAAATTTATATCAAACAACAAATTTTATAAATATAATAAATAGTTATTAATAAGATAATATTTAATATTAATAAATAATATATATGTATTTACTTTTTAGGTAAAAAGGTTATATTAAAATAAATAAATAAATAATATACGATTTTTGAAAAAAATATTAAAATAAATAAATATAAATTAACGGTTCAACAAAAAATATATATTTAAATATCTATTTCACCGTTATCGTAATGATAATATAGTGTATTCGATAACTGAAAAGAAAAGACGACAATATTATAATAATATTTTTTAAAATTATATTTATAATATAAAAATATATTTAAAAATAAATCATAATAATTTGCTAATATATTTTAGTTTTAAATTATTATTTTTATTAAAAATTATAATAATAGTAATAAATATTATCATATTATTGATCACATATATAACAAAAATAACAACAACAACAACAATAATAATAATAATAGTAAGGGTAAACTATTTTTTTAGTCCCGTAACTAGACCCTCTTATCATTTTAGTCCCGTAAGTGGAGCCTGTCGCAAACTAGTCCTATAAGTGAAAAATTTTCGCTGTTTTAGTCCTCCGGCGCCGGAGACGCTCGCGTGGCTCGCCGGAGGTGACGTGTCCGCTAGGTCAACAACACCTAGCGCTGACCTGGCGGACACGTGGATTTTTTTATTTTATTTTTTATTTTTTAAATTTTTTTTTAAACTTATTTTTAATTTTATTTATATATTTTTAATTTTTTAATTTGATTTAATTTTAAAAAAAAATTAAAAAATAAATAAATAAATCTACGTGTCCGCCAGGTGTCCCGCCAGGTCAGCGACACTTGGCGGGACACGTCACCTCCGGCGAGCCACGCGGGCATCTCCGGCGCCGGAGGACTAAAACAGCGAAAAGTTTTCACTTATGGGACTAGTTTTCGACAGGCTCCACCTACGAGACTAAAATGATAAGGGGGTCCAGTTAGGGACTAAAAAAACAGTTTACTCTAATAATAATAATAATAATAATAATAATAATAATAATAATAATAATAATAATAATAATTTTAAAAATCCATCAAAATCGGTGATGGTAGGAGAGATTCTTTTCTATACAAAATTTTCACAAAAATCCATTAGAATCGATTAAAATCTGAAAGTCTATGATTGTTGAATATTTCAAAATTTTAAAAGACTTTTAAAAGTCTATTGAATACCTCGGGATTTTAAAAGACTTTTAAAAGTTTAGATTGAATACCTCTGGATTTTAAAAGACTTTTAAAAATTTTGATTGAATACACCCATATTTTAAAAATCCTACAAAATTTATATTGAATACACCCCCTGAATGTATTCTTTTTTTACCATTTTTACTGTTATATTAAAAGATTATTAAAATATGAATGAAATATTAATATCATGATATATTTTAATTTTATAGAAATATATCATTATAAATACAATTCATTTATAAATAATAGTACAAAGAGTAAAAAATATTAAAATCAATCTTGTACACTTTATTTAATAAATAACATATTATTTTTTAATCTACTAAAAAGAGATATTTTTTGTTAAAGACAAATAAAATATAATTTATATTATCATTAGTTTAAATTAATTAATTAATATTATCTACGCTTTGCCTTTTCTTCTCTAACCCGATGTCGTTCTCATTTGTTTTGTTCATTTTCAATTTTTTGTTTTATAATTTTTTTTAATTCTAAAATTTATTCACATATTCATAAAATTAATTATGATTTATTTTAAAATATTCTTTTATTATTAATTAATTTTAAACACACCAACTAATAGAAATATTTAGAATTGAAAATTTTTATACTTGTTATTTTTTAAAAAAATAATTTGTATTATTTAAACTCTATAAACTATTTTTAAATATTAATTACGAAAATATTTATATTATTTATATATTTTTTAATATTTTTAAAAAGCCCGTGGGCTAGCCCGCTTAGCTCGCTATCTGCCGGTGGATTGGGTTGGACTGATGAAAATTTAGTCCACCCCGTCGTGGGTTGGCGCGCAAACAACCTACTTATTTTCGGGTTATGGTGGGGATTATGGGTCAATCCACCCTGCTAACCTGTTTTGACAAGTTTACAAATAACAGTGAACCAAACTCTTATATTTTAGTTTTGAATTACAATAGTTTGAATATAATGTTTTATATATAACTAAATCATCTCTAAATATTATTCTCTCTATTCCACATAGTTTGTCCTTTTTTCTTTTTCTTTTTTTTTTTATTTCGATAGGTCCACATAATTTGTTTTTTCTTTTTTTTTTAGAAATATAATTAGACACTTTAATTATATTTCAAAATTAATAATTCATAATTTATAATTTATTTTTATTTTAATTAAACTATTTAGTTATCTTAATGTTAGCTAAAATGAACAAATTAGCTGGATAGAAGAAGTATATAATAAAAAAAATTGAAACAAAATTTCAAATCAATATAACTATACCTAATTTCTAGTTTTAAGGCTATCTCCGACCCTCAACTCCATTTTTGCAGTTGCTATAGTAAAAATGCAGTTGATCTACAGTAATTTTACTCAAATCATAAACTTCAATTTTTACTCTAAAAATATATTCTCTGTATATTCCTCTTTTATATTATTCTATATAACTTTTAATATTCCTCTTTTATGGATGGGAGTACAAGATGATCTAAATACTTGTGATGTGTTTAGTAATTTGTAATAAAAATATATTATTTGTTCTCATAAAATATTTCAAACAAAATTCAAATCAAGACATTAATTTTTATTTTTTTATTTAAAAAAAAAACATTTCTTTTCATTATTTTATTTCCCTAGTTTTTATTAGTTCTTTTTTTAAATTTTATCTTCAAAAGAAATTCGATTGTCCATTCAAAATTTTGAAATTTTCTACTGTCACTATTAGTAGTATTAAATTCATAGTGTGTTTATTTTGAATTTCAAATTCAAATTATTAAGCCTGCAAGATAAAAATAAATTTATTATTATTTTTTCATAAAAGATCATATCAAAATATTACATCCGTCCTACTCTAAGGGTTTCATTTGCTTTTTGCGTATTAATATTTGAACATTAATTATTATATAAAAACGTAATACAAATCAAGAGAAACTAACAAAAATACTTTTATTGGTGTTTTACAATACTATTATAATGACATATGTAAAAAAAAAATTATACAAATATAATAAATATATTTTTAATGTTAAATACAATGAGATGTAAATGAAACCCTTAGAGTCGGACCGAGCTAGAGAGCATTATTTAAACCAAAATACAAGTTAAAAGCTCAATCAAATCAAAATCAAACAAACCCATTGTTTTTTCCCTATATATATTAAGCCTATGTCGATCAATACTTTAGATCATACAATACTTTTGAGAGAATTAAACTCAAACAAAGACAACAAGATGTCGAACCATGCGCCAAGCCTTGTCTGTTTATTTTCCATTGTAATTTTCATGACAATCTTTCCTTCATCTTTTGTATGTCTTGATCCACTTCGAGGAATACGATGTCCTATAAAATCCATATATCAGCTTGGAGACTCTACAGCAGACACCGGGAATCTAATTCGACTAATTCCTGCAGCTCCTGCGGCTCGCCTACCTTATGGAGAAACTTTTCCACGATTCCCCTCTGGCCGTTGGTCGGATGGTCGACTTATCATTGATTATATTGGTTTGTAATATATGCGCATGCACATATATATATATATATACATGCACGAGATGATTATTGTGTTTAGCAGGTCGAATCAATATAGTGTTGATTTACCTCAGCGAGCACATGCAGTGGCGGAACTAGGATAAAATTCGAGGAGGGGCAATTTCTTTTAGAACTTTAAAAATATCTTTTGATATAAAATGATATATTTTATTTCTCTTTAATTACAAAATAATAAATTACAATATCATCAATAATAATATATATTGCTATAGGTTGTATATATTCATATATATGTATTCTTTGATATAAAAAAAATATATAATTATTTTTAAAAAAAAAAATAATTGAATTATAATTATTGTTTATTTCAATTTTTTTATTATGTATATATCTAAATAAATAAAAATAAAAGTAGAGATAAGAGTAAGGGTGGGGTGGGGCAGCCCACCCTTGCCTTTTAATAGGTCCGCCGCTGAGCATACGTATAACACAGACAGACAACATATGTTACATTATATAAAAACTGTGTTGTATGAATATAAAGTAAGTGTTGAAATCAATTATGTAGTTGATTTATATTATGTTAAGACAAATTGTATGTTTTTTTTTATAGTTATATAATATATTGTCTGTTAGCACACAATGTGTCACAGTAAAGCGGCACGAAGATAAATGTAATGATATGATAATTTGTGAATTGATTTATTACACATATTTTCGCAGCTGCATCTCTTGGGCTTCCGCCATTGAATCCTAACTTGGACAAAAATGCTACGTTCTTCAATGGCGTAAATTTTGCTGTGGCCGGAAGCACGACTCTCAGCCCTAAGTTTTATGCAGCTCGAGGGACCAAGGTTCTACCACTTCCATCACTTTTTGCTCAATTGGCGGCGTTTAAGAAATATCTTAAGAAGATTTGCCTCACTCCAGCAGGTTTGATCACCACAAACAATTTTATATTACTTCGATTGCTTGTCGAAAAGAAGACATGAAAATTATTTTTTTTTTCGAACCTTCCACGTTCCGCGTTATCATAAACTTTACTTTATTTGTTATTACACTTCATTTAATAACGTCATTCTCTTTTATAGTTTAAAAATAATGTTCTTTGAAAAACTATTCACAAAAAACCTAGTAAATTTCAACTTAATCAAATGTTAAGTCACACTTGCTAGTATTGAAATTGAGATGAACAATGTTTTTAGCCAAATATACAATTTCACTTGTAGTAACAACATTTGATACATATTTTTCATTAAATTTTAGGTGATGATGGTTTTGAGTAGAGTTTTACAAAATATAGATAAATATAATGATAAGTTTTGGTGAATTATAAGGGGTATAATGTTATTTACGCTGATCAATCAAATAATTCATCGAAGTTATTTACCCAAAAAAACTTAAAGGACTAGTGACAACAAGCACCATAGAATATTAAGGTTAACCATAACACAAATTCATTATTCTTGCGAAAGTAAAATGTCTTTTTTTTTTTCTTTTTTTACTAGATTGCAAACTAAAGCTCAGAAGATCGCTCGTGTTTGTGGGTGAATTCGGGTACAATGACATTGCATACGCATTTCAACAAGGGAAATCCCTTGCATATATCGAAACATACTTGCCACTCGTTAATGGAGCCATCCTCAATGCGACAAGAGTAATCGAAGACTCAATACTTGTTCAAAGTTTCTATTACATAGTTTATTATCGAAAAAAATATACAAGTGATAAATAATTATTCTTGTTTTCTTCGATTCTTTAGGAGGTAATCCTATTAGGCGCCGACCAAGTCATTGTCCCCGGACTTTATCCACTCGGATGCTTCCCTTTTTCTCTGAGCTCGGCTGATCGCGATCATAGCTTGCTTAATGAAAGAACCAAAGATGAATTTGGATGTCTAAAAGGCTTGAATGATTTAATTCGTTCTCGAAACAATGACCTAGAAAGAGATATAAACAAACTCCGGCTCGAATTTCCTAATGTCAACATACTCTACTCTGACCTCTATAATGCTTTTCTAACACTTCTTATAAAAGCACCCGCTCTCGGTATGTAATAATTTTTTGTCGCGGCGCATATAATTTAAAATGTTTAGTGCTAATCGATTTTTTCTTGGTTTTTTTTCAGGGTTTAACCCAAACACTTTGTTTAAGCCTTGTTGTGGACGCCCGGGTTTTTATCTCACTCTAGGGCCGATATTTTGTGGAAACGGAGACGTACCATTGTGTCCGAATCCGAATGACCATATACATTGGGATGGCATTCATCTAACACAAGCTTCTTATAAACAAATGGCTCGATTTGTCATACGTGAGCTGAAGGCGCAATGCATTTAAATGTTATTTAGAAGAGATATGCATATATATATATATATATGCATCTTAATAATAAATAAAAGAAGTGTGATCATATGTCGAAGCTGTAGTGTGGCTATGAATAATGTAACTGTGTGTACTCATGAAGAGAATAAAACTGAATACCAGAGGTTAGTGAACCTGAATTTGATGGGAAATATGCAATTTCTATTTTTAAATACGCGCAACATTGTTGCGATTATTGTGCTTTCTAATTATAGTCGATCATAACATATAAAATAGGCTAAATTATATAACAACCCGTAAAAATACACAAAATGCATTGTATTTTGTTTATTGCATGAAATTTTTTATGTTGAATTAAAGTTTGCACAAAATACTCTTCTTGTTCAAACTGATATTGTTTGGTTGTATATACGGACCTAAACTATGCAAATTTTATACAAATAAAATAAGTAAAATATATTAAATATTCATTTTTTAATAAAATAAATAAATAAATAATTGATCAAGACTTTCATTTTTACGGTTCTTGTAAAAATCAAGATAAAAGTTTGTCTTTGAAACTTATAAAAGGATTATTTATTTATTTCAAAAAATATTATTTAATATATTTACCTCTTTTATTTGTATAAAATAGAATTGTATATACACCCATTAGTTTTGAACTAAAAGAGTATTTATGCAAACTTTAATTTAAGACGAAAAAAGTTTCATATAATAAATAGAATAAGGGGTATTTTAGTTATTTATTTTAAAACATAAGGAGATATTATATAATTTACACTATAAAATATATACCAACAACATATGAAGCATAAATTGACAAAAGATATATATAATATAATACAAATACAATATATAAACTCACGCATATATATATATATTAGTAACTAATTTTTATAAGTTTATTATCTAAAACGAACTAGTTATCTTCTTTTTTATAATGTTGAATCCGTGGTCTTAACCCAAGCAATTTAAACTAAGCTAAAATTTAAGGTAAACTCAAAAATATATCTCAATATTGTTTATAATGAACCTCCCATACAACATCATCATTACTATGGATTGTTTAATACTCTCTCCGTCTTATCTATATATTCATATGTTTTTTATACGAAATTTTAGAAATATTAGTATTATATTAAAATAAAGTAGAAATAAAAATAAAAAGATTAAATTAACCCTATTAGTATTGTATGATATAAAGGTAATGACATTTGTATAATATATTGTAAATGAGAAGGATATTTGTAATGTTAGGTAGATAGTACAATTACTAAAAATGAAATATATACTTTGTTATGGGACGGACCAAAATGGAAAAATAGATAAATTATTAAGTGACAGAGGGAGTATATCTATACGGGGCTGTCTTGAACTTTTTTAGGACCTTGAGCAAAATTAAATGATAGACCCTATGAACAAATTATTTTTTTTTTTTTTCAAAATACTATCAACGAACAATACGATAATAAATTCCACTAAAATAAAAATTATATTAATTATATATACAATAAACGAAATATATGTGTCCCGTCACGGACCTAGTTTGTGATACATATGTTGACCATTATAAAAATTTATAATATTTTGACTATTATAAAGCCAATAACTCAATAATAATAATAATTACAAATTCTAAAGGCAAAGAATATAAGCGTTAGAAAAAAAAAAAAAATTGATAAGGTTTATTAGAATTAGAATTGAATTGAGTATATTGTAAAAAAAAAAAAAAAAAAAAAAGAAAGAAAGAGAGATAAAATTTAAATTAAATTTTAATATATCTAATAATAATTATGAACTTTATAAATATTTATGAATTCCAAATGTGAGAAAAATGAGATTATAGAAAAATTCTGACTAGAATTTAAGTTTAGAATTAAAATTAAATTAGGTAATTGTTGAGAAAATTATGGTATAAAATTTAAAATAAATTTTAATATATCTAATAATAATTAAAATTAAAAAATATGAGCCTCTTTGAAGTAGGGCCCTAAACAATTGCTCAAGTTGCTCATGCTAAAAGTCGGCTCTACTTCTACACTTAAAACATTGTTAGAAAAATAGATACAAGATTGACACGGAAAAATTGGTGTGATATGGCATGAACGTATCCAAGTTATCAAAATTATATCAATATAAAAAATATATATATATTATTTTAACAGCGAAAAATTATCTAAATAGTTATTTATTAAAAAAATTATGGGTAAGTTATATAAATTTTATTGTATTTTACTAAAAATGTACAAAACACGTCAAACCCTTTGTATTAATGAAAAGTTTGCATGAAACATCTTCTTTGTTCAAAATTGATGTTTGGATTGAAACAAATATCTAAATTACGTAAGTTTTATACAAATAAAAAACGTAAAATATCTTAAATAAATTTTTTTGAATAAAATAAATAAATAAATAAATAATTGATCAATTATTTATTTTTATAATTTTTATAAAAATCAAACAACAATTTGTCTAAAAAAATATAAAATGAAGGATTAATAAATTATTTATTTATTTATTTAATGCAAAAAAAATATTTAAGATATTTTACGTTTTTTATTTGTATAAAACTTGCGTAATTTAGGTCTTTTATTTAGAACTAAATATCAGTTTTGGACAAAAAATGTGTTTCGTGCAAACTTTACATTAACACACGGGGATTTCACGCAATAAATAAAATATAGGATGCTTTGTGCATTTTTACTAAAAACACAAAAGAATGTTATATAATTTACCCAAAAATTATAACTAAGGCGCAGTTTTCAAGGCTTTATTACTTGTTCATAAGTATTCACTTCATAAAAAATTTAATTCAAAAAGTAACATGGACAAGACTAATTGGTTGGCATTCCAAAACCATCAAAACTGGCTCAAACTACATTTGTATTTATCAGTACCTTGAGGCTAGGAATAACCCTCAATTAGAAGATAGACTTCATAGAGTGCATTGCTACTTTTCAAGCCGACCAAACAGCCATCAACTGAGTTTTACAAAAAAATTTCACTGGTATCACAATATATATAAAGTTAAAATAATAATAATGATAATAACAATATAAAATTATTTTTGTATATTTATATTTTAAAATATAAATTAATTATTTTATTTGGATTGAATTTCAATTATTTGAATATTAATGACATTTTAAATATTAAAATTTAAACAGTTCATTTAAATTTTGGGATAAAGATCAATTTCAAATTTTAAACGGCGGCACTCCAATTTTTTAGTGGTTGCATAATTATTAAGTTATAAAATTTCATTTTGGTGATATAAAAATAACTGGTAGGAGGTGGTTGTTGGGATACGAAGCTTGATTATATCTAAAATCTAGAGATATGATTTGAATATTACATCACGCATTTTAATAAGTGTTGTGTGTCAGTGTACTTTATAGTAAAATTTTTGACTTGGCAGTGCCACAGACGTAGATAATTCTGATCGAATTGAGTTACCAAATTCTTGTATTTTTGTATCCTTATTCGTCTCATCTTGATTTCCTAATATTTCCGCAACAGTACCACCACCAGATATAATGTAGATCCGCCCCTGCAAACAACCCTCGACAAGAAGATTATTGAGCTAAAGACATGATAGCGAATAACTAGAGGGCATAGTGACTCAACTTTGGAAAGAAGTGAACTCCCAAGGCCAACGAACATATCACGAGAATACATGAACTTTTGGAGAATGCTTTGTATTACTCGAAACTATTTACAAGTTCGATGAATGTATAAATAAACTCACTCTTATAAAATGCATTTGCCCCTTGCTCATTAACAATAGAGATCAATTCGACGTAACAACTAATATAATCCATTGGTAAGATCTAGAGCTTCTAAAAGATTATATGCAATTCTATATAATTATAGAAATGTCTCGAATTTTCTGAATCCTTTCAAAGATTTTTTTAAACTTTATCCATTGGTTCGTCGTTTCTCAGCCCAATTTTTGGCTAGAAACAAAGAAAACAAGATAGGTGATGCAACCTTCGATGTTACCAAGAATGCTAATAAATATCTAAAAACCCTATAGTTGGAATTTAAATTTTTGGAATTTAATTTTTTAACATCTTTTTTAATTCAATGATCTTGAAAATTTAGGGAGGTTTAATGCCTAACTAAAATTAAATGGAGTGGATCCTAAATGCTTAGCTCAATTTTAGGCTTGTCGTGCTTAGGGTGTGCCTATTTTATTAAGATTTATGAACCATTTCCCACACCTATCTTGTGTGGTGGCGAAAATGGTTAAGAGTGTTGATTGACATTTAATTAATATTGTGCATACTACACATAAAATATAGACCGTTGTCCAATCTAATGATTAATCAACAATTCAAAGTAGATTAAACTTCTCATTTATTTTTTGCACGTTAATATTTAAATATTATTTATTAGTCTCTCCGTCAGTCTCTAAGGGTTACATTTATCTTTTGCGTCATTATACTTAACATTAAAAATATCATTGTATTTGTATATTTTTTTTTTTTTACAAATGTTCTTCTATTAGTATTATAAGACACTAATGGAAGTATTTTTGCAATTTTTTCTTAATTTGTACTACGTTTTGATATAATAATTAATATTCAAATATTAACACGCAAAAAGTAAATGAAACCCTTAGAGCCGGACCGAGATAGTATATCAAAATATAGTACAAATTAAGGATATAAGGATATTTCAATACTAACAACAATGACGCCAAATATAAATGGAAAGTTCCGTCTTGGACGGAGTTAGTATTTTTGGGAAAAAATTATTTTTGGTCCCAATATAACCAAAATTCATCAATTGTAGTCTCAATATAAAAATCTTGTCAAATTTGGTCCCAACATAATCAAAACTCATCATTTTTTGTCTCAATATAATCAAAACTCATCATTTTTTGTCTCAATATAATCAAAACTCATCATTTTTTGTTTCAATATAAAATTTTTATCAATTTTAGTCCCAATATAACTAAAACTCATCATTTTTTGTCCCAATATAATCAAACCTTATTTTTTTTTGTATCACCGCCAACAAACCAACGGAAAATGCTAGCGTTAAAAGAAATAAAACCTTATATTTATATTTGAAGAAATTGCACAATCTTGCAAGTTCACGTCAGTATTTTCCGTCGGTTTGTTGACGGTGGGACAAAAAAAAATAAGGTTTGATAATATTATGACAAAAATGATGAGTTTTGGTATATTGAGACCAAAAATGATGAGATTTTATATTGGGACCAAAAATGATGAGTTTTGGTTATATTGAGACCAAAAATGATGAGTTTTGGTTATATTTGAACCAAAATTGATAAAAATTTTATATTGGGACCAAAATTGATAAATTTTTATTATATTGGGACAAAAAATAATTTTTTTCCCATTAAAATAGTATTTAAATCAAAGTCTCAAATTCAAACCAAAACCAAACAAAAAGATCTCATTAAATAGATTGAATATGATTACAACAATATTTTACAAAAATATAATTGTTACCATCAATCCAAAGCGCAACTATGATTAACTAAAATTTGAAGTTCAAAGTATGTTTCGCCTAAGATTTAAAAGTCTCAAATGAAAGACGGCCCAAATTAAAGTCCAACAAACGTGCTTGGTTATTGAATTTGTGAGTATAGCCCAAAATCGGTAAGAATTCATCTGAAAAGCAAATAGGAGAGCCCAACCCTAAGTCAAATAAAACAGTTTAGGAAAGATAAAAGAGTTACGGCTATTAAGAAAATTTATGAAAGGACCCTTAGGGTGTGTTTGGTTTAAAGGACGAGAGACGAAGCGAGGGGAAAGAATATTAAAATTGTAATAGTATGTTGTGGTGGTAAAAAATAGTATTTTTATATTTTGTTAGATAAGGGAAATAAAAAAGAAAATAGAATTATTTTGCATTTATAATATATAAATAAGAAAAATAAAAGTATTTAATAAAATTTTATTAATTTATTAGTAAAACATATATTCCGACACAGTAGTTAATATAATATGCTTTGTTTTATATTTTGTGAGTTGCAATTAAATTTTTGTTTGCATTATTAGCCTATTTCATGATAGTAGTAGTGTATAGAATTCTCATTTTGAGTCGCAATATAAATCAAGTCGCAAGTATTTGTGTGTAGGTTTATGTTCTATACATGGGCAGATGTGTATCACAACATTACATGAACCTAACAAATCAACATCATTTACGTATACACAAACTATTAACTTAGACCATATTTCATCGAAACAAAATAGTTTCAAACAACAATAACTCAAGCCAACACATTACAAATACAACATAGCCTCAAACAATAACAACACAAGCCAAGCCAACTCTCATAAACTAGAACAACTCAATCCAATATACTTAACCTATAACATAGGTTCAAATAACAACCTAAGCCAAATCCCTTAAAGTACATCAAATTTTCAAATAACATACAAAAGATCAAGTCAATATACCGGTACTACAACCTTGGATCAAACAACAATAATTCAACACTCGGAACACAGAACACACATATATAGTCACCAATATTACCAATCGGTCAAAGCCAACCTAGCAGGTGAGTTGGTGGTAACTATGACTACACACACGAAAACTAGAAAAACGATATCAACAACACGTATATTAAATAATACTTCCTCCGTCCGCCTTAAAGGTTTACATTTACTTTTTGCGTGTTGCTCTTTAAATATTAATTATTATATCAAAATATAGTATAAATTAAGTAAACAAAACAAAAATACTTCTATTAATGTCTTATAATACAAATATAATGATATTTGTATACAAACTTATACAAATACAATGATATTTTTAATGTTAAGTACAATAACGCAAAATGTAACTGTAAACTTTCAAAGTGGACTGAGGGAGTATTAAATTGTCATGCTCCTTAACAAAGCCTACTTGCACCGCTCAAGGTCTACTATATTTTAGTTGTAGTATTTTAAATTTCTCCTCTAATATATTTATCTTCTTCATCCATTTGTCTTGTTGAACTTCATCAGCAGTGACATCGATAACATTTTTTCTTTTCTGAAGATTGTCGAGCCTATGGATTTTACATACTAATGCATTGATCGCTTCCTTATATATGATAGGGGCTTTCTTATCCCACTATTCGAACACATCATAGTAATTTCCACCATTCTACAAAAATTATGTTAATTCACAAAAATTCAGCTTCAACATAAACTTTAAAAAAAAAAAACGAAAATCAAGTTATCTCATACTAAGATTACTTTGTGCTCTACGATGCAAGCATATAAGCTCATTACCATATTTACACACCAACTTGAGAATATCCTCGACCAAGGACTCTGAAATCCACAGATTTCTTAAGAAAATCATTCAGGATGAAAATGTCGATATCATTTTGCAATAATCGGGATGAAAATTGGTCAATTTGGTCGGCAATGGAGCTCGATTTCAGATGGCGACAGTCGATTGGTGCTAGGGCTTGACTGAAATCGAGTGAACTCATTGCCTAAGTTGGTATAACATAGTCATATGTCAAGCACGTATTAGTTCTGTCAACAGAACTAACTAATTACACCCTAATTAACGGTGTGACTAGATTTTGCGCTTATTAGTAATTTTTAGGAACAATTTCTTCTGCAAAATTAAAGATATATGAACACGGACTGAAAACAAGTATTAGGACAATAATTATGATCATCCCTATAAAATATAAAACACATAAATAGAGTGGAAATGGTTGAGCAATCCATATTTTTTTTGCCAATCCTTCTACTATTTTGCAATATGTATCTGTTACAAATTTTAAGCTTTTGATGTATTTCAAAATTTATATAGGTTACATCTAGAGCTGTTAACGATCCGATCCGAGCCAAGCCGAGCCAAATTTTAAGTGTTCGTTAACGTTTGCGAATAAGGCTCGTGTTCGTTTATTAAGCTTTCGAGCTTGTTTGTAGAGTTCGAGCTTGACTCGTTAACAATTTTTGTTGTTTGAGCTCGTGTTCGTGTTCGGCTCGTTTAGGCTCGATTAAGCTCGTTCGGGTTCGTTCAAGCTCGTTTGTCTTATTTTTTAAAATTTATATATAAATTATAAAGAAATTTTAAAATTATTTTATTTATATATTTTAAAATAATATTTTTATTTATTTATAAATTATAATTTTATATGTATATATAATATTTATAATAAATTTATTAGTTAAACGAATCATTTGCAAACAAAGCTCGGGTTCGTTCGTTAACCAAACGAGCCTGTTTATATTGTTCGACTCAATTCGTTAACATTCGCGAACGAACTTTAATCAAGTCGAGTTCACATACGAGCTCTAGTGACATCACGTTTTCGTTATTGCACGAACAGATCAATAGTTCTTGCCAAAAAATAATGCAGAGAGAGAGAGGGGCCCATGCAGTAAGATGCAAGGTGTTGCTGGATTGAACTCATCGTCACAATAGACCCAAATATTTGCTGTGCGTCTTGTTACCAGTTGAATTTTAAGTTGGAAGTAATTTATTGAATTAAAAATTAATTTATTATACAATATAAATATAATTAAAAAAAATTAAATATATTCACATTTTTTAAAATTATATTTCAATATAATATATATCTTATGAATATCATTTTGTAAATAATAATTATTTATAATTGACATATATTATATTTTTTAAATTAAAAAAAAAATGAAATTGAACTGTATATAAATATATTTATTTAATGAAAAGGGATAATAATAGAAAAATTTGAATGGTACAGCATGATGTACTCCGTCTCATGTAATATGGGTGTATGACTGTAGAGACAAGAATTTAGGTAAAGTATAATTACTAAGTAATTAAGAGATGTATTATTAAGAGATGTATTAGTAAAAATAATTATTATTTAATAAAAATAATTATAGAATAAGATTAAAATAAATAAATAGTTTAATTAAAATTAAAAAAATTATAAAATTTAAAATTTAAAATGCGATTAAAGTCCAAGACAAGTTACGTGGGACAGACCGAAATAGAAAATAGAGCCAAATTATATTGGAGGGAGAGAGTAATATTTAAAAAAAAAATTAAAAACATAATGACTACAGAAGTTTAAATTACAGTCATACACATCACAGTGGGACAGAACTAGAATCAATGGCAAAGACAGAAAACACACAGACAGCTTTATTTTAACCACTTTATTCAATTAAACCAGGGAAAGAAGCAAAACAACATACAAATTGTTCTTGACAAAACAAATCCAATCAGAGAATTGAATCGGGTTCATATATGGTAGTCATTTGTTTCCAACCCTTTCAAAGATTATTGTCCACAAGGACTAAACAAACTAATTCCATAACTTACACTACCTGAAAACTTAGGCCTGCAAATTTTATGACCCAACATAAAAAAAAAAAAAAAAAAAAAAAAAGAAGAAGAAGCTATAACAAGTAACCGGATAATGTAAAAGTTGTTGTTGTCTGCTGTCAGTTCTCGAAACGAGCTACTATGCAGGTAATGTTGTCTGAACTCCCTCGAGCATACGCTTCTTCAATGAGTTTTCGTGCAGCTGCTTCAGCATCTGTGATATCTTGCACGATATTCACAGCATCCTGAATAAGAAACACAGATGTAATCAATTTGGATTGTTCACCTCGGCAGAAAATTATAAGCTTGAAATGGAAATAGACTAACCTTATTTGAGAGAACATTCCAAAGCCCATCGCTTGCAACTATGATGAACTCCACCCCATCGACCTCTTCTTCCTGAGGAAGCGGAGAGAACAGCCAAAGATCATAGCAACTTGGTTTCAAATGAAATGGCAAGATAATAGAACAGCGTAGAGGATATTGGGAATAGTTAGGGAAGTAGGTAAACATATATACAATACAGAGACTGTTTATGCTGATTTGATCCAGTCAGCACGAATCAGCTAGTCCGAAAGTGCATGCATATATATATCACAGCATTATATTGTATCTTGTAAAAACATACGTTTTGTAATTTATATATTATATTGTGTTGTATATATATGCTTAGTATGTTGTAATCAATAATATACAATGTTATGTGAAATGATGTCATGTCCTATTAGAATATATTTTGTATATTGCATTATCATTACATGTCAAATATATGTTGTAAGGTCAAAGCAGCAGATACAGAACCGGTCCAGTGCTTATACATATAAGGAGAACAAAAGCAATCAGGAGATGATACATCTAGTTCACCTAGTGACGTGGCCATCCAAGCTCAAGAAAAAAAAAAAAAAAAAAAAATTATTAAAGATGAACTTGCTAGACATTACAATTCTTTTGTATCCGACTCAAAAGTCACCCAGCCGTGTCATACCGGGGCCAGGGTCACAAGAACCAGGACTTCGAGACTAAGACAATAAATAATTAAAAAAGAATCTCAACGTTACCTTATTATATACTACCTCCGTCCGGTTTTAAGGGTTTCTAAGAGTTTCATTTACTTTTCGCGTGTTAGATCTTTAAATATTAATTATTATATCAAAATGTAATACAAATTAAGAAAAAATTGTAAAAATACTTCTAATAAAAATATATTTGTACAAAGAATTATACAAATATAAAGATATTTTTAATGTAAGTACAATGTAGCAAAAGGTAAATGTAATCCTTAAAGGCGGACAGAGGGTGTATTACTTTTTATTATAAGTTTTCATATAATAAAATTCTATAACTAGAAGTTTCCTTATAGTTAGACTATTTTCTTTATTATTTATTGCCTTTTATTTTCCTCAGACCTCCTGTCTATATAAGATATTTTCCTCAAAGACCTCCTCTCTGTATAAGATCCTTGTCTAATAGAGGAGAGTGAATCTTTAATAAATTTTCTTTATTGTTCCCTCTCAATATTTGTCTAGTGTTAGAATGTGATTTTCTTCTACTTAGATATTCTTTGGAGTAATTCCATCGGTTCGTGGTCTCCAATCCTTTGCAGTAGGAGTTAGCTTATTGTTTGTGTTTTAACTATGATTTTGATTTAGGTCCGCGACTTATTCCCATAGTTAGTTATCATCCATATTAATTTACATTCTTTGCACTAACGATTTCTTCTTTATTCTCCCTTATTTCACCTATATTTTGAACCATTGGTTCTTTATTGAACTTTGTGACTAATAAAATTATTATGAGCATAATTATACACGGTCATGCCGTGTCACGTAGACAAAATTCTTGTAGTTGGAATTTATTCAGGCTAGATGGGGTTTGTTTATTTATGATTTCAAACACAGATTTATATTATTCAACCCGAACGATTTTCAAGAAAAATATGTGATTTTCTCTAAAAAATAAAATCATATCAAAAAACTATTTAAACAAAAACTCAAATTAGTATTTTGATACTTATCCTAGAATATGAAAAAAATTTATAAATGACTGAGTTGAAGATGAGCAGTACCTGAATTTCAGGCTCAGCCACTACATATGGCCTAAGTAATTTATCTCCAAATGCACGAGAAACAGCAAGAACACCGCCAACTCGCCATGTCCCTGACAAAGACAGTATAGATCAACTATATGATGAAGGAAAAGATGATAGCGAAACAGACAGTAGCTTTCAATTCAAATCTGCAATGTACATTACATTGACTTCTAACAAGAAATCCAACACGACAAAAACATTTTCTTTCCGACCAGGTTTAGTGACAATTGAATTTACACCAGAAATATGGATGTCCGGGATAACTGCAGTCTAGAGGGGAAGATGTAAAATTATCCTTAACAGCCATCATTATGAGAAGAAACAAAAGGGTTTTTAATTTTGATTACTACATTATTTCCTCAGAAATCTTTGGCTGAAAACATGGCAGTTTATTACTCATGAAAAAATAGTACAGCAAGAATTCCACATAACGCATAATATACCAATATAGTCCCAAAATGTATAATTAACAAGAGTTAGATAAATCGGCGAAGCCAAATGTACCTGCCCAAACTATGAAACCTCCAGCTTGTTCTATCCTTTCTCGTTCATCAGACCTATCAGGCTTGTGGTCGATAGACAAAGGAACAGCTACATAAAGCAGTGAGAGCGACCATCAACAACTTGAAAAGCATATGTGACTTTAGTTTCTTCCAAGGACATTATAATCCACAAGGACCACAACTATAAGCTGTTCTACTTGGCAAATAAAAGAAATTGAGCTATATATTTAAGTTGCAACATTCATATAGAGAAACCTGTTATCAATGCCACGCCTAATAGTTATTTTACCAATGAAAATAATTGGCTTCCCATAGAGTTTTATGTCACTTTGGAGTTAAAAATTTTGTGGAAAAGCAAAAAAGCGAAATTTCCTTACGGAGCATTTCAAGTTCTCTCAATGTTTTGAAAACAAAACTAGCATCAAAATCCAAACAAGAATTTGGCGTCAATTCCAAATGGGGTGTGAATGCCCACTAGGGCCCAATTAAAATATTTAATGGCTTAACAATAAAATCAAAATTATGGGAAGACAACGTGAAGAATGCACGACTATTTAGTGACAAATCTATGTAGTTTCATTATTTTGGCATAAGAGTATTGAATACTTTAGCACTTACATGGGTCCAATATCAACAATTAACTTCAAAACGATACAATCTTATCGTACACAGCCTCTATCCTTACCTATAGATACAATAATTGAAAATTAACTCTTCCCGACCACTGATAAATATGTTCATATGAGCTTAATATGGGTCTTAATGAACATAATATTATATTCGTTGATTTATGATTGTGACATAAAGTAAGATATTTTAGATATAGGTGAGTTGAACACAATGGATATTTCCAACCAGCCCAAGCAATATAAGCCTAACAACTTCAGCAAGTTATTGTAATAAATTACATACCTATTTCATTATTAGCCAACCAACTAAGGACGACATATTTGGAAATTTAGTTTATTAGATAAAAAGATGCATTAGAAATTTAAAAGGAAAAAAAAAAAAAAAAAACAAGAGAGAGAATCATCCTACTCATGATCTGAGAGAAAGTTACGTAAAGTAATCAGTGCGGAAAAACGGTGAAAAGACACTTTCGAAAGATATCAAACCTGAACCGGCTCTACATGCAACAACTCTAGAATCTCCCACATTCGCAACGAAAAGTTTATCGTGTACAAGAACTGCAGTTGATGCAGTTGAACCTGCATCCTTCTGCTGGTTCTTCTCCTCATTAAGGTAGTCATCATCCGTCTGTCTAAATGATTCAACTGCAACCAATAGCCTTTCACATTACTTAGAATCCCGTACAAAATTGTTAATTTCATATGCATTTTATGGACTTAGATTTCTTAAATTCATACCAATAGCTGCCTTGGTATCTCGCATAAACTCTGGGTGGTTGCTTAGATTTTTGAACAGATTTTTCTTCAGGTACTCCGCAGTTCTGAATCCACCATGCCCTGATATCAAACAGTAATAAGATCAATTTGTGTACACTTTCGAATTATTAAGATGAGACAACATGTCAGAGAAATAAAACTATTTTAAGAGATTTATGAATATTCTGATGATATCATGCAACATTCGATCAAGAAACGACAAAAAATGAGAATTTTAATGCAGTAGCTGTCCAACAAACTGCGAGACATACCGTCGAAAACTCCAAATAGGGCAACTGTTTGACCATTAACTTCTGAGACACGTATCTCATAATAATCCTCCATGGATGCACGTTTACCCTTGAAACTGGAATATCCATAAGTAATCTTGCCCTTTTTATCTCCTGTAAGAAAGCTGCAGCAACTCAAAAGGGTTAAAGTCATAATTAAAACGACAACCACATTCTTTCTAAAATGTATGACTCAAGAAATTCCTTTAATCCCAACAAATGTTTTCTCACACACATTTCAGATTCTAATTCCCTTTATGCTTCTAAGAATACCTATCATCATTCCGCAGCCACATAACCCTAGAACAGATCTCAAATGTTTTACCCAAACAACAAAGACCAGCCAAAAATCGAGCAAATTAATTAATCAATTACCAAAATGGCCAACAAGATCGATCGAGCAAATTAATAATTAATCAAGCAACATTGAGACATATACATATGCATACATACATATATATATATATCATCTGGAATTTCAGATTACGAAATGCACCTCTTTCCACCGCCGCTGACGAGGGCATCGCGATCTGGGAACGAAAGCTTCGCAGTCGGCGCCGCTTTGAATTCCTCAGCCACCGACACCTGCTGGGCTGCAGGAGCCTTTTCCTGGGCACCAGAAGATCGCGCCTCCGCCGGCGCCGGCGATGGTGATTGGTATTGCTCTGGAGCAGTGTTCATCGTGCATTCATTCAAAAACAGCCTTAATTTGACGAGAAATTGATCAACAACGGCGTTGGAACTCAGAAGATTCTCCTCAATTGATTCATTCGTTCATCATCAGGCGCCGAATCTGTCTGTCTCCTCGCGACGAAAATCGCAATCTTGATGGGGAAGTTTACAGCGTCGAACTCGAAGCACCCATTATTAAATGGCTAACCGCAGCTAAGAGTACGGAATAATGCATAATTATAAGCAAAGGATATCTTTTTGTAATAACAACCCAATTCTTGTTTACCTATGTCTGATTTTATATTCATTACAAAATTAAAATTTTACTTGTTTTTTATAACAGTATAATGTAGAGTATTACTCTTTTATGAAATTATTCGCACCGTCCGTCCGTAGAGATATATTTATATTTTGCGTTATTGTACTTAACATTAAAAATATTTTTATATTGGTATAATTTTTTTTTTTACAATTGTCATTCTATTACAAGACACTAATTGAAGTATTTTTACAATTTTTTCTTAATTTTTACTGTATTTTGATATAATAATTAATATTTAGTCTTTAAAAAAAATAATTTAAAACTGAAAATACAAAGGATTTGTTCATGTGATAGGATTTCTATAAATATTATAAAATACAATATATATATATATATTCATATTCATATAATATATTTTATTTTTATTTTAACAAAAAAATTCAATATAAAATATTATGGAGGTGGATCAGCTGTTTGAATTTTTTATTTCAGCACATGATGTTTTAATTTAATAGTTAATTATGTTATTAAATATTTTATTATTAATTATTTTTAATACTTTTTTAGTTCCGGTGAAAGAGTGCCGATTGCTTTTTATAGGTAAATTTTTGAATATTAGTATTATATTGGATTGTACTAAAAAAGACAAAAAATACCCCTATCAGTATAGTGTAATATAAAAGTAATGGCATTTGTGTAATATATTGTAAATTAGAAGAGTATTTATTATGTTAGGTAAATAGTACAATGACTAAATTAGGAAATAGTAACCTTGTTTTAGGACAGACGAAAATGAAAAATGACATCCTTTCAATGGGAAAGAGAGAGTATTATTTTTTTATTATTGATACAATTTTATGTTTGTCTTCGAATAATTATTTTTTTACACATTTTTATTTACTATTTTAATATATTTGTTATTGTTAGTAAATTATGGTTTAACATTTTAAATTTAAGTAATTAAAATTATTAAATTTTTTTATTTTTTTATTTTTTTAAATATATTAACTTATTAAATTTTTTTTAAAAATATAATTTATTTTTATATATATTGAATTATTGAAAATACTAATAATAAATTAATTAATATTTAATATATATATATATTAGACGTTTGCTTTTTTATATTTTATATTATTTCAATAAAAAAATTATTAGAGTATTTTTTTAATAAAAATATATTAATTTCTCCGTCTCATATTTATCTATATATTTATTTTTTACACGAAATTTTAAAAATATTAATATTACATTGAGATATAGTATAAATAAAGGTAAAAAGACTAAATTAATCTTATTAGTATTATATGATATAAAGGTAATCACATTTGTGTAATATATTGTAAATTGGAAGGGAATTGTAAAGTTAGGTAGATAGTACAGTTACTAAAAAAAATAAAATAGATACTTTATTATGAGACGAAATAAAATGAAAAAAAAAATGATAGATTGTTAAGGGACGGATGGAGTATTATTTTTTACAAAAATATGTAAAAATAGTAAAAAAAAATATATTAATAATACTTCTACAATTTTCAATAATTAATAACAAAAATTTTCAATAGAAAAAATTATTTATATATTTTAATAAAAATATATTACTTTTTAAATCTAACTGTAATAAAAATAAATACTTTTATAACACTTTTACAATTTTCAATAACTAATAACAAAAAATTTTAAACATTTTTAACTCAAAAGAATATAATTGAATATATTAGAAACAAAAATAAAATAGAAATGTCCTCAATTGTCATTTTACGTATAAACAGCTAATATCAAATAGTTATTTTACCAAACATTTTAATACAAACAACTAATCGAATAAGCTAGTCAAACCAGCTAATTGAATCAGCTAACAGCTATCAGCTAATTGAATCAGCTAACAACTAACAGCTATCAACTAATTGCCAAATATGACCTTTTATTAAAAATAAATATCTTGGAATAAATTTATTTGAAATTATAATTTTATTGAAAAGTAAATTAATAAAAAAAATTAACCTAATAAATATAAATATACGAAGAATTTATTTTCTTATATTTTATATTATATCTAGTGAAAAAAATATATATTTTATTTGTAATAGATTAAGAAATAATATTAATATTTTTATTAGTTAGTGAAAGTGTGTAAGAAGTTTTGACATATTTGCTCTTGAATTTTATGTATAAGTAATTATATTTGTAATGGTATACTTATAATTTAATTAAAAGTTAAGGATATTTTGGTATTAGTGTATGATTACTAAAATAGAAAAGTGATACTTTTAAACGGGAAATGTGAAATGGTAAAAATAATAATTTAACTTGGGACAAATGGAGTATTATTTTTCTTACAAAATATTTAAAAAAAATAACAAAAGTAAATATTTTAACAATTTTTAATAACTAATAACAAAAATTCTTAAAATCCTACGCACCAAAGGAACACAATTAAATACTTTAAAAATAAGATATAAACTATCAGTAATTTCAATTTACGTATAAACTACTAAAAACAAACAATTATTTTACCAAACACCTTAACACTGGTAGTTAAATATTTAGCTAGTCAAACTTGCTAATTAAATCACCTAACAACTAATTGTCAAATATCTCATAAATAATACAAATACCAATACAGATTCATAGGCAACATGCTGGCAAATGAAGTGAAATCAAGCTCAATGTGTTGGATCCGCTCATGAAAAATATCATGATGGCTATGTTCATACCACTCTCACTACCGGTTGAGGCACACCAAGATTCGTAAGTAACCGATGTAGCCATAGTAGTTCTAATGTAGAGTCATCAAGAACATAATATTCTGACTCAGCACTCGATCGAGAAATCAAAGTCTGTTTCTTGATGCGCCAAGAAATAAGAGAATAACCAAGGAAAAGCAAAAATCAGTAATCAAACGATGATCGGTAGGATCACCAGGCCAGTCGTCATAAAAGTAATTGTTAAGTGTCAATGAAGAATGAGCTAAGAAGTGTAAACCATGCAAGAAATTACCTTTACATAATGAAAAATATGTAAGACGGCGGAGGGGTGAATAGTCCTCGGAGCAACAATTACCTGACTCACAATATGAACTGTATAAGCTATATCAGATCGAGTGACACTAAATAAATTAGACTCCTAACAAGCTGACGATACAATGGCTCGTCCACGCATTCACATAGCATTTTAAGATGAATTATTTTTTGTGTGTGATACAGAGAATTGTTTCAAAAGTATAAAATATATTATTTGAAGTTGAATATTTGACATTTTGATTTTTTGTAATAAGTATTTGAAGTTTTTTTTTTTTATTTTATTTTTGTAAAAAGTTTTTTGTGTTGTTGATTATTATTTTTTTAGAACCATAATTGAAAAATAGTGTTGAAATAACAAAATGTATATAGTAACATCAAAATAGAACTATCATGAGGAGTGAGTCGAATGGCATGGGTAAGAAGTATAGAGGCGATCTGACAATCAGAGAGACTAGCTCAAGAAATAAGATTAGAGGCATACTTAGTCTGAAACAAATAAAAATCATCTAGAGAATCAGAAATCTCTAGCCCCAAAATGTAGCGAAGGGGATCCAAGATCTTCATCTCAAACTGCTGACGGAGATACGTATGTAGGTCAGAAATACTAAAAACATCATCATTGTGATGACCTTATCATTAACATAAAGGAATAGGACGATGATCCCTAAGGGAGAACGAAAAAGAAACAATCCAGATTCGTGATCGCTCGTAGTAAAACTAAACTTCAATAAGACAGAGCAAAAAGTGGCATACCAAGCTCAAAGAGTCTGCTTCAACCCATATAAAACTTGGCATAAACGAAAAAATCTTTCAAGAAGATGGAAAACCTAGAGGATGAGTCATATAGACTTCCTAAAAAAGAATGTCATGCAAAAATGTATTTTTGACATCAAACTTGAAAAGGGACCAGCGACGAGCAACAACAACTGCAAGAAGACAACGCATAGTAGTGAGTCGAGCAACAAAAGTAAAAGTCTTCTCAGAGTTGACTCTACATTCATGGGAATAACCATAGCCACCAGGAGAGCTTTGTAGTGCTTAATGGGACCATCATAATTTATTTTTTATTTTTAAAACGCACTTGCACCCAATGGATGTCTTGGCAGAAGGCAAATCCACCAAATTTCAAGTGTGAATTTTTTTCAAAGCCTGTAGTTCCTCAGCCATAGGTTTTTGCCACAATGGATCAGCAGTCGCCTTATAAAATAACCTAGTTTCATGATGAAATAAAATGATAGAATATCAATGATAGTCAATAAGGTGAGCGAGAGGTCTACTTACCCAAGTGAAGCGATGGCGATTAGTAGGAGAATCAAGAGAATGCGGTGGCTCAAGAGACGCTAACGAATAAATTTCATAAGACGATGGCAAAGTTGACTAATTAGTGAGTCGTGGGAGAGAGGAGGTAGGAATGTTTAGAAAGACATCAGAGGGAGGAGATGAGACAAATGGAGAATCGTGTTAAAAGGTATGCTAAACTTCGATAAGATGAAAAAACAATTGTGTTCCCAAAATGTGATATGACGGGAGATATGTAACCTATTAGAGATAGGATCCCAAAATTAATAGCCTTTATGTTCTACCACCATAGTCTAAAAACAATATAAACGAGTCTTAGGTTGTAGCTTTGTCCGCTCATAAGAAGATTGAAACGCAAAACACATACAACCAAAATGATATAGCATACTATAATCATGGGACTAACCATATAATCTATCAAAGGGACCGATGTTCTAAAGAACTGACGGGGATAATCGGTTAAGATTATTAACAACAGTTAAAGATGTTTTACCTCAAAAGCAATTAAGACATTGAACAAAAAGAAGAAGGACACAAATAGTGAATATGACGGTATTTGCGTTTTGCCCTCCCATTTTATTGGGATGTATAAGGGTAGGAGTACCGTGGTACCCTGACTAAAGAGAAACTATAAAAAAACAACTCATTGTACCCATAAGTATTATTAGTATGCGTGACTTTAATAGGACGAGAGAATTGAGTTCGAATCATCTAAGCAAATTGAACATATATAGCGGACAATTCAGAAGATTTTTCAAAATTAAATCTAAGTGTACCATGAAAAATCAACCAAAAATATAATATAATATTAAAAATTATTTATAGATGCAATAAGAGAGCGACCCAAAATATCATAGTGCACTAAAGAAAAAAGTTGAGTCATCGTAGAAGAATTTTTGGAAAAGAGAACTTTATTATTCAGAGACTGGACCTTACTAAAAAATGCTTGACCTAGACGACGATACCAATGAAGACTAAATTTTTCGGAGGTGAGAGTTGCAGAGCAAGGATATATATGAGAAGTACGGAGAGACTCTAACTCAAATAATCGGCCTGTCTTGTGGCCCATCATGAGAATATGACATGTCCGTGAATCCTAAACCCCCACATCACAAGATAAAAATGTTATGGTAAGATCTTGTTCAACTAATTGATCAATAAAGATAAGATTTAATATTAAGTTAGTGATGCAATATGTATCAGAAATATATAAGAAATGGGAAGACGTGAGACCAGTATGAATAATACGCATTGAGGTACTATTGGTAGTGTATATAGGTTGTAATGGGAAGACATGAAAAATAAATGACAAATTATGAGGATTTGAGATCATATGATTACAACAACCAAAATCAAAATACAATTAAATATATCTGAATTGACAAATAGGGCTTAATTGGCATGGATAACCTGCTTGAGGATGGGATCTCTGTCTTGAAGAGTGTAAGATGAGTGTTGAGGCTCAGTAACAACAACTATGACTAAAAAGCAATCGATGAATGAGTCTCTCGAGGCTTGGAATTTGAGCCACTTGTGAACGTATCGGGCCATGTCAACTTGAATGTCGGAGAGCAGCCACCTGAGTATTTAGGAGCAGAACCACATAAACGCTGAGATCTAATGGGACAATCTGGATCAATATGACCTCATAAGTGATAGAAGCGACACTCGGTCTACGAAGATGTGGCAAAAGTGTGGTCACAACTCCTGCAAACCTAACACTTTCCAATACTAGGTAGTCGGGATTGGCGAGGTGAAGCAGATCCACTAGTAGAAGAAGATACAACTAATATAAAATCAGAGTTTGGTGCATTATCTAACTGAAGTCGAGTTTCCTCAAATATAATCTCCTAAATAGTAACATCAAGAGTAGACAATGGACATCGCTGTAACAGAGATGCACGCGGGGCGGACCTTTTTTTTTATTAAATATATGTAAATATAATATAAAAATTGATAGAAAATCATAAAAAGAATACTGAAAATTTGTTAGATTTTCATTTTAAATCAAAATTATTATTATTTAATTTGTATAATTTTTAATAAAAATATATTTTTTCTTAAAATATCATATAAAAATATTATTTAAATAAAAATATAATATTTAAATTCAAATTAAAACAAAACAAATCTTTAGTTGTGGGAATGAAATAATTAACTTTAATGATTTTCTTAATAAAAGTAATTTTTTTAAAAAAAATATATGTATTATTTATCAATTTTAAACAATATAAAAAATATATCTACAATATGTAATTATTATTTGTCAGTATGTTAAAAAATTGTCAACAAAAATATATTGTGCATATTATATTACAATTTAGTGAGTAATGATTAACTCTAATCAACATCATATCTAACATAATTTTTAAAGTATAATAACTCGAAAATATAATTACCCGAAAATAAATAAATAAATATATGTTTTTGTATGTATAAATTAAATATAATTGTATTATTTTCGATTTTAGAAAATTAACTACCCCTCCGGCTAAGTTCTAATTCCGCCTCTGGATGCACACACAACCTCACACTCAAGTCCAAGAGCCATCAAGAAAAAGTAAAAAGTACAAGCGTCATTGAAGTAATTTATATACTTGGGTTGAGAAGAAAGAATAGTTATGTAACTAAGATCGCAACTTTGTTGATATTCGGCTTCTTTTTTTAATTGAAACAGAAGAATGATTCTACGAGACTTCACGAATGAGTGTGTTTATTTGAAGGTTTGAATTTCGAATTTGAGTTTTAAATAGAAAAAATTTAATTTGAATAATTATTTGGTGTGATATAATATGTATTGATACGATATTTTAAATACAAATATTATTTTTTAAATAGAATATAAAAAAATAGATATTTGATAAATAATAAAATTCTTGTAAGAGCATATGGAGTGTCTACTTCATTATCTTTTTTATCTCTCATCCACATTATATTTATCTCGACATTCAAATAACTATTATTTTTTATCACCCAAGACTCACAATAATTTATTTATTTTTATATATTTTTATCACATAATACATATTATTTATTTATATATACATATTTCTATATATTTGTATTGTCTAATAATATTTTTATATAATATTATTTTTTAACTTTTTAATATTTTAATTTTTTAATATTAATCTGTATAAAATTTAATATGCTGAAATATATAATTTACTATTTAAAAATTTGAAAGTATTCAAAATAAATCAACATTTATATTTATATATAATTTATGTTAAATTTAAAATTTAACATCTTGAAATTTCAAAAAAATTTGAATAATATTTAATTATTATTATTATTATTTTTTAAGGTAATCAGTAGAAATATAATAAATATATAATAATTGTATTTCCTTATAAGAGGTAATAAGAAAGGTAATTAATTTTTATAGTAAAAATTGAAAAAACAATCACGGCAATTGTAACATATGTTCTAAAAAATCCCAAACAAACACAACTGTAAATTTTGAAAGTAATTTAGCTTGTGTTAAGCAGTTTTTTTGGTATAGAATTTCTTACTTAAATGTTAGTATCCAATATAATTATTGATTGTATCCTAATAATCCTTTTATACAGAAGCAAAACAGATTTACCCTTGAAGTTTGATTAATCTTGATCAAGAGAGTTGGTTACAAACATGACATTAAAAGATACTATGAGTAAATTGTATTACAAAATGTTTCCTAAGCTTAGTGTTTATCTATTAATTGGTGTTTTCTACACAATCTACGACTCTAAATTTTTTGGCCTATTTTTACCATATATATATATATATAAAGCAAAAATAAAATAAAATATATGTATAATGTGAAAGAACGTATATTAAAATTTATGTGGTTACATTTAAATTTGAATTTTTTATCTAAAAATATTTTGATACGATGATTTATGAAAAAAATATATATATTTTTTTTATTAAAAACAAAATCAAACAAACTAAAATAAATAAATAATTAAAAATTTCATATTATTTATATATAAATAAATAATATAAAAATTAAATAAAAAATATACTTTTTTATTATTTTTGTCGGAAGCTCATTAGAATTCAAGAACGGACTTAATACAATCTGATACTCTCTTTGTTCCACCTACCGTGTCTACGTTATTATCTCTCGGACGGCGGCGGCTCAACGATGGTAGTCTCCCGACAGTCCTCCGACAAACAACATTGGCTTGGCTCTAGCAACAGCTGCATCATTTGGCAAATTGACTGTACTTCCATTTTGCAATAGGGACGATTTGTTCGGCACAGCCCAATGTGCGAAATGGCATGAGGTAACCATGTCTCAAAGTGAAAGTCGCTCCTTACTCTATGTTTCAACATCCACCGAAGTCGGCACAAAAAAAGACTTATAATCCTCACCGGAAAACTTCTCAGAAAGCTGCTCTCTCTTCTCTCCTTTTGTTCTAAGCCCTCTCACTATCTATTTCTCATAACTTCCCAAAAAATAATCTAACAAACCCAACTAATGGGCTTAGGATTAAAAGTTTGAAATTGTGATTTGAATTTAATGTAAAGAATTTGAGTTTGGGTTAAAGGGATTGGGTCGAGTCCGGTGGACTGAACTAAGTAGTGGGTCAACTATTGTATTATCGAAAAACTCGTTGGATTAGATCTTGAACAGACAGAAATTTTCAACAGAAACATAATGTCGTATTATACGATTTATCTTACCCTTAATTATAATATTTCATTTGTTACATTGGCATAGCATAGAGTAAATATATATATATATTTTTATATTAGGAATAGATAATCATATAAATAATATAAAAATAAGAATATTTATATTAAATTATTAATTTTTTATGATAAATAGAATACACTATATCCGTTCGGCTCTAAGGGTCTCATTTAAGTTTTTTGCGTGTTGATATTTGAATATTAATTATTATATCAAAACGTAGTACAAATTAAGAAAAAATTACAAAAATGCTTCCATTAGTGTCTTATAATACTAATAAAAGGATATTTGTACAAAATATTATACAAATATAAGAATATTTTTAATATTAATTACAATGACGCAAAAGGTAAATAAGACCTTAGAGTCGGACGGATGAAGTATATATTATGTATTGCCTAAAAATATGTATATAATTTATTTTTTTTATAATATTCCTTAGAAATCAGATCAATCAAAAAATATTAAATGTACACACCCATATATTCTTTAAATTTTTCTAATAAGAACCTTAGTAGTTTAGTTGAAGAAATGGGAGACTAAAGACCATACCAGAACAGAACATTCATGCTTCAATTATCAGATAGGAGATTAGTACTAGTTTTTAACAACTTAAGGGAACAAATGATCTTGTTGTCTAATGTGGTGTGTTTTTTCTTTTTTCATTAAGTAATACTCCATTCGTCCCGGCTACAATGTCACATAAGAATTTAATAGAGGTATAATTTTTAAATAATTAAAAATATATCAATAAAAATAATTATAAAATTATAAATTAAAATTTATTGTTCTTTTTTTAAAAAGAATGACAAAATAAATAAGATAAACAAAAAGAAAAAAACGGATACAGTAAGTGGGACGGATGACCAACAATGCCTTGCCAAGGCATATTGGAACTTTTATTGTGCTATTTGTTTGAGCCCATTCAGTTGCTCTTTATTGAAGCCCAAATCAAATTAAATGTAATTAAATCAAATAATTTATCTGACCCATTATAATATGTTAGTATATAATTTTGGAAGCAAGGATAAATAAAATTAATGGGCTTACCCTAATTACATGCATAGTTATGTTTCTTTTTATAGATTTGGAAAAAAATTTACTTGAATTTGGCATTAAAATAATAATGATGATATATTTTATAAAGGAAAGAATATACTATCTTCGTCTAGCATTAAGGTTCTCATTTATTTTTAATATTAATTATTATATGAATACGTAGTACAAATTAAAAAAAATTGCAAAAAAATACTTTTATTAATTAATATCTTATAATACTAATAGTACACTGACGTAAAAAGTAGATGCGACTCTAGAGGTGGACGGATGAAGTATATATTTTTTTTCTGAAAATGCAGAGTCGGGACCCGATCCACAATTAATTAATGAGCTTAACCGAAACACTTTTCAATAAACTATTTATTTATTTATTATTTTAATGGAGAGGGAGAAAGAGAGATGGGAAACTAAAACAGAAATAATATGATGAGCGCCACAAAGTGAGAGTTAATTAATAGTGAGTGTTACTTCTTCATGACTTTATTCGATAAAATAAAATACAATACAATACTAAAGCAGCTAAGAACAAACTGTAAAGCCATGGATCCAACATCATACTATCATGCCTGCCATCTTCAATTCTTCATCCAGATATATATATATATATCTTTAATTCTTCCAATTAATTACTTACACATAAATTGCAATTGTGATTGTAAATGTTAGTTATTAGTCTTTGGTTATGGAAAGTGATGAGTTGTACAATGTTCTTGGAGTTCATCCTTCTGCCTCCGAGCTTCAAATTCGCAGGGCTTACTACCTCAAGGTATGTGTTAAAAAATTTTGCGGAAACTATGAAGCTTGGCGTTATTGATCATCAAAACAAGGGATCTTTATATAAGTAGCGTAAAACAGACTCGATAGGCTCAAATCTAAATAACCGTAATCTAAACTAAATATCAAAAATCTCTCGACGACATTATGTATCTATGTATCCATGTATATAGGTAATTTGTATTTGTATTTGTATTTGTGTTTGTTCCCTTCTCATTCGTTCATTCATTTTTGTCACCTAATTCATAATATAAATATATATATATATATATATATATTGCAGGCTAGGCAAGTTCACCCTGATAAAAACCCTAATGATCCTCAGGCAGCTCAAAGATTTCAGGTAATTAATCATCCAATCCAATCCAATCCTTTACTTGTCAGTTTCCACCTTGCTGTGTGTAGCGACGTGCTGATTTTTCAACTCAGCACACATTATATGTACAAACAATACAGATTATTATTACGTACAGCACATGTTCTATATACTAAAGGTATTGTGCTGTTTTTCTATAATAACAAGTGTGGTGTACAAGAGTATGTCATGTGTTAAAATCAACTACTGTTGTGCTATGAGACTATAACTTGTGTTGTTAGTTCATGTGCTATATTTGTATTATATTAACACATAGAATATGTTGTTTGAAATAATACTATGCTGTCATACAACACACGATGTGTTGTTTAGACTATAGTTCGTATTCTTTGTTCATGTGATATATGTAATAATATCAATTGCTGAAAACCGCCGCCCATTAATTCATTATATATATATATGTATTGTTAAGACAGGGATCCGTTGGTTTTAGGTTGGAACCCCGGATCCTCATCTTAACATGGTATCAGAGCCATGGTGCCCGTATTGGGTTTGGATCCTGTATGGATTTTCGAAATTATTATCTCGAGGGAGAGTGTTGAATATTGTCCCACATTGCTAAATGTGAAATTTCCCCTGGTATATAAGGGTGAAGGGCACTCCACTTATTACCAATTGGTTTTAGGTTGGATGCCCGAATCCCTTCTTTAACGTGTATGTTTTATTGATTTGTCTCAGGTACTAGGAGAAGCATACCAAGTTTTAAGCGATCCAGCACAAAGGGAAGCATACGATCGAAATGGAAAGCATCACGTTCCTAAGTAATTACGTACCTACCCTACCCTACCTCATCTGAAAATATCTGATCTCTCTTTGTTTACTTTACAATATTGATTATTATATATAATATATAATTGTAAAATTGTGTAATAAAAATGAAAAAGTAGGGGTAATTTTACGGTGATATGATTATTTATGAAAATAAGACTATTGTTTTGGGACAGACAAAAATGGTAAATAAGACCATAGTATTCGGACGGAGGGAGTATTATATTTACGATAGTTATTTTATTTAAGAGATTTGTAAGATTTTTGTATTATTTAGATGATTTATACGGCATTATAAATATAGGAATTCTAATGATTGAAATAGAGAATTTCAATTTCATATTTTAATAATAATTATAATTTAGGGAAGCAATGCTGGATCCCACTGCTGTTTTTGCCATTCTCTTTGGAAGTGAGGTTTTTGAAGATTATATAGGCCACCTACCTGTCGCAGCATCAATGTCTTCCGCACAATTAATCAACACTCTCACTCAATATGATGATGTTGATGATGATGATGGTAAACTTCTTCACGACAGACTCAAGGTATTGTAATCAATCCAACAGGAGATTATTACAAGTATTATCGATCGATTTCTTAGATCTCACGTTGGTAATGGTAATGGATTCATTAAGGGTGTTCAAAGAGAAAGAGAAGAAAAGCTTGCTAGGAAGCTAAGGGACTTTCTTCAACCTTATGTCTGCGGCGACAAGCGAGGCTTCTTAAAACAAGCTCGATCCGAGGCTGAAAAGCTTTCACAAACAGGTTTGTAAATACTATTTCCGTTCGGCTTCAAGGGTCTCATGTACTTTTTGCGCGTTGATATTTGAATATAAATTATAATATGAAACCGTAATACAAATTAAGGAAAAATAACAAAAATACTTCTATTAGTGTCTTACAATACTATTATAATGATATTTGTATAAAATATTATACAAATATAAGAATATTTTTAATGTTAAATACAATGACGCAAAATTGGTAGAGTTGAACTCGGCTCGGTTTGGATTGATTCTGCTCAGTTAAAGCTCGTTCGCGAACGTTAACGAACCGAGCTGAACAACATAAACAGGCTCGTTTGGTTAACGAACGAGCCCAAACTTTGTTCGCGAACATTCATTTAAATAGTATATTTATTATAAATATTATATATACATATAAAATTATAATTTATAAATAAATAAAATATTAATTTAAAATATATAAATAAAATAATTTTATTTTTTTTAAATTTATATATAAATTAAAAAAAAAAAAAAAAAGTGAAACAAACGAGCTCGAACAAACTCGAACAAACTTAATCAAGTCTAAACGAGCCGAACACGAACACGAGCTCAAATAGCAAAAATTTTTAATAAGCCAAGCTCGAACACAAGCCTTGTTTGCGAACGTTAACGAACACGAGCCTTGTTCGCGAACGTTAACGAACACTTAAAATTTGGTTCGGTTCGACTTGTTAACAGCTTTACGCAAAAGTAAATGAGACCCTTAGAGACATGTAATTTATATTAATATAGCACAAGTACAAAAATATGTCACTATTGATCTCAGCATATATATATATATATATATATAACATATTCGAATTGGCAGCATTCGGGGCTGAAACTTTGAACACCATAGGATACATATACACAAGACAGGCGGCGCAAGAGCTAGGCAAGAAAGCTATATACCTCGGCGTGCCGTTCATGGCCGAGTGGGTTCGCAACAAAGGACATTTCTTGAAATCGCAATTCACTGCAGCCAAAGGCATTCGATTCCATTCATTTTATTCTCATTCGATATTTCACTACAAAAAAGTATCTAATTAGCTACAATATTTTTAACTATGAAATATTTTTATAGTTAAAACGTGTCATTTAGCAATAAAAATTAATTTCATTGCTAAAAAAAATTATGTACTGCAAAATTAATTTCGTCGCTAAAACCTTTTTGCTAGGAAATTTTATCTTCCTATCAAAAAGGTTTTAGCTACAAAATTATTTTTCATAGCTAAAATCATTTGGCTAAAAAATCATATATATTTTATAGCTAAAAATCTTTTGTTATGAATTTTAATTTTATAGCAAAATAGTTTTAGCTATATATCTTTTCTTAGTTTTCATTGCAAAAAATTTATTGTTTGTTACGAAACTCATATTTATCGCCAAAGACCTTTACTAACGCGATATAGGCAACGAAATGAGTTTCGTCGTAAAAATATTTTTTTTATGAATTATTATATTTTGCTACGAAATTTTTTTGTAGCTAAATTTTAACCTTTTTATAGCGTTTCTTTGAAGCTGCTGACTGTGTGTATGTATATGTACGCATATACCTACCTGGTGCAGGCACTTTCCAGCTGCTCCAAGTTCAAGAAGATATCCGGCGCCAATTCAAGGTAGATGGCGGCAGCGCAAGTCCAGAAACAAATGACTTCAAATCACATCTAAGACTCGATAAAGACACACTTATAAACTCCTTATGGAAGCTTAATGTTGTAGACATTGAAATAACTTTACTACATGTGTGTCAAATGGTTAGTGTTCTTCGACAAATTTTCTTACAATTCTCCCTTCCTTCTTTCCGAGTTCAGTCATGTCCGCTTTTTTTTTTTTGTAGGTGCTGCAAGAAAGCTATGTAAGGAAAGAAGAACTCAAACTAAGAGCAGTGGCACTGAAAATCTTAGGGAAAGTCTTTCAGGTGGCTCTGTTTTGTCTGATTAACATTCGGATATCTATTTTGATGTCTGGAATGGAACTAACAAAGTTATTTATGTTCAGAGCCAAAAGAATATTCCGAATGCCGGGACATCAAAGAATAAAATGGCTTCAGCTGACGAAGATGATGACACTACTAGTTCAGACAGCAGCGATGAAGAGGACTCGCCGCGATCACTCAGCTACCGGACTCCATTACTTACACAGGTATGTAAGATATATAATATGTCTGCATTTATACAAGACTTGAAATGAAATATATATATATAGTTTTCAGACATGACTTCGATCTGCGACAGGGAATCGGAAGACTCTTCAAGTGTCTTTGCAACCCAGCATTCGATGTTGATGATGATGATGATGAAATAGTTTATAGAGGAAGACGATAAGTTTCTTCGAAACAACATCCAATCCATCATATGATTTTCAAAAGCTTGGATCTTTGTTTTTGTAACATCAATCAAAAGAACACTTTCCATATATGTAATGAAAACTTCAAAAGCTAAATGTTTGTTTTCTAGTAATGTAATGAGGGAGGCATCTGCGCCTGATCTTCAAAAGCTAAACAATATGATCGATCGTTCTCTAGCACGGTTATGTTCTTGCAGTGATACATATATATATATATATGTATATATATTTAGGCATGTCAGGTGAAGGCAGTTGTAGTGTTTGACATTTTCATCGGAAATGCATTGCTTCTAGAATTAAAATTGAATTCAGCCATGGAAGGCTGAGGAATGAAGTAGTTGTACGTAATAAGAATGCAGACACACAAATCAAGTGCTCCTGAGATCAAGGCAGCCACTAGCTAAGCTAAGCACTCCACGTCTTTGTTTGATCGAGGTTTGAAATAAAATTTAAATATTTATATTTTGTAAGAGAAAATATTATAATTTTGTTAGTTTTTGTGAAAGAATTATATATTTCATTCAAAAAATTACCACAAGTATATAATCAAGTAGGGACAATAAAGTAAATATCAATATATACAATAATATATATAATATGGGTACGGTTAGGGTGCTGCTTTGAAAAATTCAGTACCGTTCAAATCAACACCCGTAATATATGTAAACAACACACATTCTTATTATACACAACACATGATGTATATAGTAAATATATATGCTGTTGGTTTATAATTATAAGTGTTGTTAATTCATGTGTTGTATTTGTGTTGTTGGTTCATAATTACAAGTGTGTTATATAACAGCATGCGGTGCGCTGAAATCAACTATTTTTTTATGTTGTATAAGACTATTAACATATGATGTTAGTTCATGTGATTTATTTGTATTATATGAATATATACGGTGTGCTGCTTGTAGTAACACCGTGTGCTGCATGGTACAAAATTTTAAGATTCAGCACCGTAGTCGCCGCTATATAATATATATATATATACTAACATTCCCCCGAAACTCAAGGTGGTGCCGTAGATATTAACCTGAGTTTGCGCTTGCATAAGAGAATATGAAAACGATCTGAGAGAAGAGATTTAGTGAAGAGATCTTCCGTTTGATCTTCGGTCGAGATTAGAGGCAACAGAACCGTCTTAGCAACCATGAGCGGAAAATATCATTGTTCGCAATCTGTACGGCACTCTGACAGACGCAATGAAGAGTACAGACAAGGACTGGGGCACCAAGATCAGACAGTAACCAACGAAGCCACAAAATTCCGGAGGTAGAATCAACAATAGCACGATACTTAGACTCAACAGTAGACTTGGAGACACTGTCTGCTTCTTGCTATGTCAAGAAACCAGATAGTCACCAAGAAAAATACAGAAATCAATAGTAAATCGATGACCGGAGAGATAACCTACCCAATTTGCATCACAGTAGCCCACAAGAATCAAGGACAAATGAGCCGAAAAGCGCAGACTATGAAGTAGCGTACCCTTAACAAAACGAAGAATATGGAACACTAGATAGTAATGTGCATTCTGTGGGGCAACCATGAACTGACAAACAATATGTACAACATGGCTATGTGACGAGATACGATGAGATAAATTAAGGATCCAATCAGCTGATGATAAAGAAGAGTTATCCCGAAGGATGAGGCAATTGTTTGCACAATAGATAAGATTAGATACATATTTGGCATAAGACAAAAAAAAAGCCATATGAATTGTCATAAATCTCACGTCTCAAGAAATAGCGAAGATGACCAAGGCACTTCATCTTAAAATATCAATGAAGGTAGCCCCGCAAATAAGAAATACCAAAAATATTGTTCTCAATGACAATCGTATCGTCAACATACAATAATAGAATAATAAACCCAAAGGAGCTTCGATGAATAAAGAGAGTCGAGTCATGAGCACTACGAGAGAAACCATACTAAGTAAAGATAGGACTGAATTTGAAAAATCAAGCGTGAGGTGCCTGGTTCAGACCATAGAGAGCGACATTCACGGTCAAATCACTATGCAAAAAGGCATTTTTGGCATTCAACTAACAAAATGATCACCAATGAATAACAACAACAGCAAATAAGCATCAAATAGTGGTAACACGAGTAAACGAAAATATCAATATATAATAATATATAATATATATACTAAAAACTTTTATTAAAACAATGTATGATAAATAGTGTTTATTTTGATTAAAAATAACAACCAAACATATAGTATTACTTCCTCTATTTGAAAATTTTAGCCTTATTTCTTTTGTACTTTTACAAATTATTTCCTAGACAAGAGGGTATTTTATTTTAAATTTTTTAATAATTATACTTAATATGCTTTCATATTAATTTTTTTATATAGATAATAATAATACTCCCTCTGGACAAATATATCTTTTGAAATTTTATAATAGATTAAGAGTATTTTATTTGTTAATGGACATATATAAGATAATTTTAACATTTTAATCATTTGTACTTTATATATATTTATAATTTACATAGAAATTAAAAATTTTAGTATTAAAAGGGATTATGGTGCTAATTTGGGGAACCGTGTTGATTTTTCCAATTAGTACCGATAAAATATGTTTTTGTCTCAAACAACACATGATATATATTGTATGAAATAAAGAAATGTGTCAGCTTAGAATTATAACATACGATGCATATGAATATATCGTGTGCTAAAATCAACTATTGCATATTTTGTATAAGCCTATATTATGTACTATAGTTTATGTATTTTATTTGTATTATATTAATATATGATGTGTTATTTATAGTAATATTGTGTACTATGTGTTAGCATACGATGTGTTGTCAGCGCGTGCTAAATTTTGACTGACATCTTTGGTATTAATATGTGATATAAAAATTAAATATATTTTAAGTGTGAAAAACAGAAATGATAAAAAAAAATATATATATATATATATTTTTACAAATGAAGTATAATAATAACAAAAGGTTCGGCAGTAATATATGAAATCAAATATCAATAATAATAAATACTCCATCCGTCCTAACGTAGATATGGAAATTTAGGTAAACTATAATTAGTAAGTAATTAAGAAATATATTAGTAAAATTAATTATTATATAATAAAATTAATTATAGATTAAGGGGGTATTTGGGAAAGAGATTTTAGCTTTTGACAGGTAAAAAAACTAATTTACGTGTTTTGTAAATTAACTTTTTGAAAGAATTTTTTTTGTAAAAAAAAATTAATTTCTGAAAAACTAATATACACATTGTTTAGAAGAGCTTTATTTTTATTTTGTTTATTTTGTTTTACCCTTGAAAATTATTTATTTATTTTATACACATAAATATATTTTTATTGCAATATTTATTAATTATTTTTAATATATTTAATTTATTAAATTATAATTTTATTTTCTTAAATTTACAACCATTACTATTACCAATTATTACATATAAATCATTTTATAAAATATATAAATCTTTTAAAATTAAATCAAATAAAAAAGACAAATATTATTAATTTATTTATATATATTCTTACTATATAAATTTTACGTTAAAAAATAATAAATAATAATTAACATAATAAAAAAATATATATACAAAATATTTACTATTATTTTATATTTTACACAATTTCAAATATATAAAATATTATTGTTTTTAATAAAAATATTTTTCTCAAATCTAAAAATTAAAAATAAATAATTTATAATATTTTTATGATTTCAATAATTAATAACAAAAATTCTCATAAATTTTAAACCAAAATAAATAAAATTAAATATTCTAAAAATTAGCATATCAATGTCCTTAATTCTCATTTTACGTATAAACAACTAATGTCAAAAAATTGTTTTACGAAACACTTTAATACAAATAACTAATTAAATCAGCGAGTCAGCTAATGAATCAGCTAACAGCTAATTGTCAAATATGCTTAAATGGTACATTTATATTTTTCTTAAAAAAAAGATTATTTGTTATAAAAAATTATTTAGCAAGGTGCTAGATAAGTAAATATTAATAATTTTTTATCAAATAAAAAATAAAATAGTATTTATCTATTTTTAAAAATAAATAATTTGGTGATACAAAAGATATTAATAGAATTTAAAAGATTTATAAATAATGTTTTTTATAGGAGTATTGAAAAGGTCTAAGCCCAATTAGGCCCAAAATGAAGGTAGAAACATTTCTTCCATCTACTTATATTTCCACACAATTTTACCTTTATTTATATAGAAAAATAAATAAATTGCATTTAAAGTATTACATCAAAAATTATTTTCTATTGCAAACTATCACATCACTTTGCATGCTTACTTCTATAATACACATATTCATTATTCTCAAACTATCAAAATTACAAAATATATTAAGGTGTGTTTGTTTGGGGGTTTGGATTTTGAGTTGGGATTTGAATAGTAAAAATTTTGAATTTGAATAGTTGTATGATGTGATATAAATAGGTGTTGATGCGATGTTTTGAATGTAAAATTGATTTTTAGTATAATATAAAAAATAAAAAATAGGTGTTTGATTTGATATTTTTGGGGAGAAAAAATTGGATGAATAGTTTAAATCCAATCCAATTCCCCAAACAAACACACCCTAAAATATATTTAAACACGTGTATATTACCATAACCTAAATAAGTTTATTATTTGAGGAGAAGAAAAAAAGATCATAGCATTTTGACCACAGGAAGGATAATGGGATTGCGTTAAAATGTTTCTATTCTACTTATTTAGGTGGTGTTTTTATTTTATTTTTTTAACTCCCAAAATTTTTAATAAAAATTTATTATTTTTTACTACAAAATATAATATTAAAAATACTATTTAAATACTAATTCAATTTTATAAAAAAAAAAAAAAAAAAAAAAAAAACCCTTGAAAAGAGAACATCCATCTTATGTCTTTTACAAGAATTCAGTGATTTGTGTGAATGGTTTTAAAATTAATAAAATTTTAATGTATAATATGTGTTGGAAAATACTGGATTGACAAATTTGTTTCAAACATCTTAAATAGGTAATTTTTCTTAAAATGCAGTAAACTCAACAGCTAACTGACAGTGATATAAATACTTGAGTAGAAAAATAATAAATAAACAAAGTATTTGTTAATCCAATTCGGTTATAACAACTTACATTTGGGAAATTTCAATCCAGAAGATATTCCACTGTAATCAATATTGAAAATAGTATATGACAACCTTAAACTCACTAAACTCATATCCTCCATAAAGGCTTACATTTGCATTCGATGCACATGTACTAGAAGTCCCAAATTTGTACTGATATCAATGCATACAACAAGCTTAGAGTAATGCAACCAAGAAGCTGGTTGTCATCTCCTTTAGATCTCCGAAAACTCTTTCCTCCGGTAACTCCTCTGGTTAGTTTTGTGTATCAAACACAGGTGAAAATCATGGAGATAGAAGGAACTCGAATGAAAACTTTTACAATAATTTCTTTTCTAAGGATAAGATCTCAAATATGCTATATCACTAAAGTGGGGTTGTCTCATGCTCTGTATACAATAACCTAATTTGGGTTTAAATTAAAAAACAATTAATTCCCTTAGCACATAATTGAAATTAGGCGGTTCTCAACATAAATCTGACATTCATTTGATTATCTTCATTCTATCAATTTGTCTTGTTTGAATATTTGGATGGATGAGACAAAATGGACAAGACAAAACAAATATACAATTGTTGAAAGTAATTTGTTGTTTTTGGTAGCGGCTGTGTAAAAAATAATGGCGAAATAACAAAAAAAAACCTTGCGGTTTTCTGAATTCGCTGAAAACCCTTCGTGATTTTAAAATTTCAAAAAACCTACTCGTGATTTCCAAAATGTTGCACACTCACCCCTCCCTTATAAATTATACTAACATACGTTAAATTTTATCGTATTTGACCGTTATACCCTTATTTATATTTTTTTCTACTCTCTCATGTTCTTTCCTCCCTTTCTCTCACACATCCACTCTCATCTTCTTTTTCCTTCTTCTGCACTCACTCTCATCGTCGTCTTCTTCTTTTCTCTCTCTTTTTTTTTCTCCAATTTTCTTTCAGAAGTTCGGTGAAAAAATCGTAGCACTAGACACCGTTGCTATTGAGTGTCTGATTTTCTCCAATTTTTTTTTTTTTATTTCTTCTTCTCCAATTCTTCTTCAGGGTGAACGGTTTCTGCAGGCAAACACGTTATTTTTATTTCTTTTTTTCCCATTGTTCTTCTTCCTTCTTTTTTCTTCCTTAATTCTTGTTCAGGCGAACAATTATTTTTTTTCTTTTTTTTTTCCAATATTTTTCTTCCTTCTTCTTACCCAATTCTTCTTCAGGCGGAACAAGTTCTTTCTTTTCTTATTTTTTTTAATCTATTTTCTTTTTTTTTTTCTTCTCTAATTTTTGTTCAGAACATAGGTTCTTTTTTTTCTCTTTTTCTTAATTATTTTTTTTGTTCCTGTTCTTCTCCAATTCTTCTTCAGACCCACCACTTTTTTTCTATTTTTTTTTTTTTATCAATTTTTTTCTCTGTCCTTCTTCTCCAATTCTTCATCAGGCGCACAATAACGGCGGTTTGGAACCAGATATTTATCATTTTGAATGGACAAATAAGATAAGGGGAAGAAGAAAATAGTGCTTAGAGGGTCATTTTAATAACTTACAGAGATATTTATCACTTCTTGGACAAAAAATCGCATTTGAAGCGCGTCACATGTAAGTCCTAGCGGAGGGGGTTCTATGCAACATTTTACGAACCACAAGTAGATTCTTTTAAGATTTAGAACCTAGGATTTTTTTAGCAAATTCACCAGAGGGTTTTATACTATTTTGCCAAAAATAATTTATCCATATTCCAAAAGTGAAAATAAGAAATTTTCATTTACCAATACATATTAAATATAATACTTCATCCGTCTTGACTCTAAAATTTTATTTATCTTTTGCGTCATTGTATTAACATTAAAAATATTTCTATATCTGTATAGTTTTTTTGCACAAATGTCGTTATAATAGTATTTTAAGATACTAATAGAAGTATTTTTTTGTCATTTTTCATTAATTTGTACTATTTTTTATATAATAATTAATATTCAAATATCAACATGCAATGAGACCCTTGGAGCCGGACGGATGTAGTATTTTAAGAAAAAATTAGACTATTATTTATTTTTTAAAAAAACTTTTTACTATGCAATTTTTACTGTTTTTATAAAATTATAATATTTTACTCTTACAAATATCATATTCACTCACTATTTAAATTAAAATTCAATACTAAAATATAAAATCAAATACTAGGGATGTCATCATGTAATAAGTTTTTAGAATAGATATTTTAAATTAGAAATATATGTTTAATGCAAATTTATTAAAAAAAAAAAAAGAAATTATAAATAATGTGAAAACGACTTTGAAAGCCGAGTAGAGTTTTAGGAGAAATTTTAGTGTGAAAATGTTGGTCTATTTTTCTTATAGGCAGATATGGAAATTTGTATTTTAATTGGTAAGTTTTGAGGCACACTTATTTGACATTAATAATTATGCAATTTATCCTCATGTTCTAGAAGACTCCCACGCGTGTGAAGATATGCTAACCCGCACACGTGTGGGCAGATAAAAAAATATTGTTTTGTTGAATCATGAATAATTTAAATATTTATCATTTAATTTTCTGTTTAAATGATAAGTGCTCCTTCTTATTTAATTTGTCCATTATTTTTATTTTTTTTGTTTCACTTAATTTATTTTTTATTTTTTTAAGAAAATACAATTATACATTTTAATCATATTTTAAAGTTATTTTTTTATTTTAATTAAATTATTTAATTATTTTAATCTTAATCTAAATCTAAAATTATTTTTATTGAAGTATAATTAATTTTACTCGTACACTTCTTAATTACTTACTTATGAAATACCTAAAATTTATTAAGAGGGACTGAGTAAGTAATTTTGTAAGTTTTAGAATTCTGAAATTATTTTAAAAAAATAAAAGAATATTATTATTAATTAGTTATTCTTTTGTACCTTCGTTATTACTTTTTTTATTTTCAGTTAAATTTATATTTAATTTAAATAAATAAATAATTTTATTCATTCAAAACTCTATTACCACTCTCTTTTAATAGATAATAATCAATTATCATTATTTTTTTTTATACACCGTTACTGTTTTTTTTTTTTGAACATTAATTTTCATAAATTTATTATAATACTTTTATGTTATTTTGAAATTAAATTTTTTTTTTTTTTTGTGCCAAAGAAAATTAATATTTGATTGGAGGTCTTTGTTTTTTTTTTTTTTTTTGTGCCAAAGAAAATTAATATTTGATTGGAGGTCTTTGTTTTTTTTTTTTTTTTGTGCCAAAGAAAATTAATATTTGATTGGAGGTCTTTGTTTTTTTTTTTTTTTTATGAAATTTGACTATTTATTAATTTGTTCCCATTCTAAAATATATAGCAAAATAATATTTTATTTTTATATTATTATATTAAAATTAATTTATATTCAAAATATTGTACTCCATCCGTCCCTTAACAATCTATTCATTTTTTTCATTTTGGTCAATCCCAATAAAGTATCAATTTCATTTTTTTTTAAGTAATTGTATTATCTATTTAACATTACAAATACCCTTCCAATTTACAATATATTATACAAATACCATTATCTTTATATCATACAATACTAATAGGGTTAATTTAGTCTTTTTACCTTTATTTCTCCTTTATCCCAATATAATACTAATATTTCTAAAACTCCGTGCAAAAAACATATAGATATATAAATATGGGACGGAGAGAGTATTAATATTTATTTATATTATATAAAATAATTATTAAAATTTAAAATTAAAATACAAAATTCAAATTTATCCCAGCAAACACACTCTTATACACTTATTCGGATGCGGACGGAGAGAGAATAATACATAGGTATTCAGTGGTCATCTATTTATTTATTTATTTATTTATTTAATTACGGGTGGTCATCTATTTATTTATTTATTAATTTATTTAATTACGGGTCCAATTCAGATTTATCTTTGCCAATAAAATTTGAGGCTGTGAAAGTCGTCCTGCTTTATACACATTAATAATTAATTAGGTGGATGTGGAGGAGGTTCGGCTTGTCATATTTTCTAATTAATAACATATTTCTTTTCAACCAACCTAAATATTTATTTAATATTTTGGAGTTATGTAGAATTTGTTCATTCAATCAAATACTCCCTCCGTCCCGAAACTATAGTCTTGGTTGTGTTGGGTACGAGATTAATTATATTGATAGTGGGTAAAAAAGTATAGGTAAATATACTTTTGTCCTTGTGAGTGTATTAGTGTAAAATGTAGTGACAATTGTGTAATAATAATGAAAGAGTAAGGGTAGTTATACAGTGATATAATTATTTATGGAAATAAAACTATTGTTTTGGAATTGACAAAAATAGTAAATAAGACTGTTGTATTGAAAGGAAATGAATAGATTTTTTTTACATAATTTCCAAAATATAATATTTATATTTTATTTTCTCGTAAAAATTAATAATTTAACTTAAAATATTATTTTCTATATTAACAAATTAAATTTATATTATTATTTAAGTTATATTTTATATAATAGTGAATTTATTGCAAAGATTAGAGTGGTATATAAAATATTTGGAACATAAAAGTGTTTTGAAATTTATATGATTTTTATATTAGTTATTATGAATTGTAAACATATTTTGGAGAATTGTGATGTTATTTACATTGAATAGTTTTTATTATTTTTAAATATTTTATGGTAAAAGATTAGTTTTATTTATGTATTAGTAAAAAAAATTATTGAAAATTATATAATACTAAAAGAATGTTTTTACAATAAAAATTTAATATACATATATATTCAATATATTACAGGATATATATAAATAAATACCATTGCTTATGTTTTCAAACTATTTAAACTATTTACCTACTTTTTTAAAAATCCTCTCAATTCCAAAGAGTTAAACACACCAAATTATTATCTATGTGAAAAGCAAAATGAACTCATGATAACTATTTTTGCCAACATCTTTTGAAATCAAATCCAGATAGTAATTCAGTTTTTCTTCAATAATGTCTCTTAAAATTTTTCAAAATTTGGCCGATATTGTGAAGCCTACGACTAGTAGAGAAATCGTATGGCTTAAGAAAAAAGAAATTATTACCAACAATTCTGCAAGACAATCATTTTTGCATGAAAACAAGAGGGTATATTTTCGATGGTTTCCCAAGATATGATGGCGAGAGACCATATTGTTGTGGTCATGCCCATAATATCTAAGATCTCCATAGTTATGATATCAAGTGACCAATCGCCAAAATCCCTTGAAAAACTGGATTAATAAATACCGGTGTTTATCTGTAGTTCAGGCTTGAAGAATACAATATCTTGAAACCATTGTAATGTCACCTCATGTGTCTCTTAATCTAGCTAGGGGTACATATTAGCATTGAGCCCACACAATGGTTTCAAGATATTGTATTCTTCAAGCCTGAACTACAAATAGACACCAGCATTTGTTTATCCAGTTTTTCAAGGGATTTTGGCGATAGGTCACTTGATATCATAACTATGGAGATCTTGGATATTATGGGCATGACCACAACAATACTGTCTCCCGCCATCATATCTTGGGAAACCATAAAAAATATACCCTCTTGTCCGATGCAGAATGACCGTCTCACCTAAAAGTTCAAACTGTTAGGGAAACGCAGTCATTAATTATATATATCCGCAAACGGGAGTCCCTGACACCTCCTATATTGTTCGTCAATTTTCAACCATAGTATACACTACTAGAAAATAATGATATTGTCGTAGAAAATTTGTCGCGGAATAAAATATGTTAACCCTAATCCCTTTGCAATCCCCGCCCTCAAATCGCAATTGAAAAATCATTCCCGTCCATTGCGAGAATCATTCTGAGATCTCCCGCTCCGCTTCACGATTGACTCCTCTCACTCTTCTTCATCCCAATCCATCGACACCTTCACCAACGGCCTTCCTCTTCTTGTTCAGCCTCCGCATAACCTTATAAACTACCACCGCCTCTCCCTCTTCTTCATTCACACCTAATCGACGCCCACAACCGCAACCTTTGTCTTCCTCTTCAGTAGCGGGTGGTTATTCCTCAATCGACGCCCAAAGTCGCCTTCACTTTCCTCTTCAGCCGCTCATTCGTTCCTCAACGACGCCTACAATAGCTTTCTCTTTCTCTTCAACCGCACCTTCACTCCTCTTTCGATATGTTTAAAAATATTTAATTTTAAATCAATTTTGTGATACACTTTCCATTAACCTTTGTTTGAGGGATTGTGTTAGAATAAAGATTGATTAGTGTCATTATTAAAAAATAATGAACTAGAATAGCAAGCAATCTTTTGATTTTGAAACCCAAAACAAGCCCTTCCAGTAGGGACTGACATCATTATGGTGGCCTTCGTAATTTTCTGATTTTGGTTCATGCAACCAATTCTAATAGACGAAGCATAACTTAATATTTGTGTTTTAAGTTCTACAATATGTATTTTTAGTTTTATTATTTTGCATTTGAGCAAAGAATTGACTTATTACTTCTTCTCAACAATTTTTTGGTGGTGTGAATGGTGAGGGAATTTGTTCAACCAAGTTTTGTTTTTGCAATCTTGTGTGTCAAATAGAACTTTTTTGACCTAAATGGATACTATAATTTTTCTTTTGCATATGATTCTATTAATAATGCTTTGTGAGATTTTTAGATAACCTTTTCAAATTCATATCCTTTAGAGGTTTGTGGATAATTCTATGAACACTCTTGTTTGTATCATCATCAAGGCCGACTCAGATTACAAAAGATATAATAATGCTACTTTGACCACTCTTTATTGTATGCCCAAAGATGCAATATTTTACCATCATGAATTTCTACCGCTGAATAGTCTGAATTGTAGATTGAGCTCTTAGAAAATTCATGTCCTGACCACTTTAGAAACTAGAAATATATGTTCTAGCATTTAGTAGCTCTACAAGGTGTGGGTTCGAAACACCAATTTTCTAAATTGCTAAATGTTTCTAAGTACCAACTATTTTGAAATTTGAATAGTGCAAAGCACAACCACTTTAGCATAGCAACATTTAACCTTCCTAGCTTCACTGATGGTTGTATGAGTCTTTACTTGATTAAACTATATTTAGCTTAGTTCATATTTATGAGGTTGGTGAAACTGGAAAATTCTACAATTAAACTACTTCAATGGGTACCATAAGAGGGCCATTCAGAATGGTAGTAGCAGATAGAGCAATGACATCTTTCTTTGGTAGAGACTCTATGACTATGGACATCTTTCTTTTATGTTTTGACTTCAACTTTTAGCCAAAGTTACATTTGAACCACAAACATTTAGTTTGACCCTATTGCTAAATAATGGAGAATTGAAAGTAATTGCTCAAGTGTAAAAGATTGTGTCCCGGGACTTGGTTGTAGAGGTAATATAGCAAAGGTTCAAGTTCAACCTTCCTGTTCACAACATGTTGCATTTACATCTTTTTCAAGTGTTTCAATGGATGAGCATTTGAAAATTAAGGAAGAGTTGCGAGCCACTAATCAAAGATTAGATCAGGTTTTTTTTTAAATATTTTTGATAAATTTTATTTTAAACTTTATATTCTAATTTTTTATTTTTTATTTTTTATTTTTTGTAGGTGACGAAATTCCTTCATATGCACTTTGAAAAGTTCAATAATCCTATTCCTCACGAACCAGTGTCATATTATTCACGAATGGCTAATCCAGTTGATCCTTATCAAATGCATTAAGAGGAAAGTGGGAGTGAGAGTCGTACCGGTGAAGCGAGTGAAAGTGGACAATATTATCGCAACGAGGAGGATGCTGAATATGAAAACAACGAGGATGAAACTATTCCGCCTACTCAGTATTACTCCCTCCGTCCACAAACTAATGTCCTACTTTCCTATTTGGGACGTCCAACAACTATTGTCCTATTTCGTTTTTAAACACAAATTTTATATTTTTACCCTTCATTCATTTATTACTTTTAATCTCTACCATACAATTAAGGATAAATTTGTCAATTCATAACAAAAAGACAATCACCTAAAAAACCATACAAATATACTTTAGTACAATAGAAATTGGACGAAGGAAGTATTAAATTTGTTGTATAATATTTTTTTCCTTGAAATGTATTCATTCGTTACTATTAAACAAATATTCATGTGAGTATTTTATTTTATTAATTTAAGAATATTGTACTATTTTAAAAAATATTTAATTTTACTATCTAAATTGTCCCGGAAATAATTTGTTTCGATCGGCAACAATTTTTCTTTGGCATTTTCTAAGGAAGACTCACTCTCAACTATTGAGCACATCAGTTGATTTATGGCCCGAGCAATATGGGGATTTAAAAACAATGAATGATATATGCTCCAACTTTTCTTATTATCTTTTGGCAAAATAGCAAAAAAATTCCCTTGTAGTTTGCGAAATTGGCTGAAAATCTCATTTGGTTCTAAAATTGCAATTTACCTATCTGTGGTTTCGAAAACGTTGCAAAATGGTAAAACACGCGCTTGATGTGCGAGTGGTATAAAAAAATTATATATAATAGGGGTCAAATTACAAAAATACCCTCATATTATTAATTTGACTAAAAGTCAAAATCTGAAATCATCTTCTTCTTTTTTACGCACGCCGCACCCCAAACAAGCTCCTCCATTGCTACCTTCCTTACCAACTTTGAGCACACCAGCGTGGGTCGCCATTGCTGGAAAGGGGAATAAATATATGAAGTGGAACTCACACATTTGGAATTTTAATAAAGATTTCTTTAAAATCGAAATTAAAATTTTAAAATCTATCAAAATCTCTATAAATAGTTTGAAATCGACATCAAAACCTCGGATAGATTCACCCAACATTTTTTTTTTCATAATATTATAAAAATACAACACATATAATACATCTATGAAAAAAACCAATCATTCAATAAATAAAATATTATTATTCAAAGTACAACAGCTTCATCATATCTAACATTAAAAGAAATAATAATAATATTAAAAAATAATACAAAACAAACACAACCCCAAAATTTGATACTTTGCTCATAAGTACATAGCCAATAATTTTAGCTTCAAGAAATCCGATGCAAATGTTCCCCATAAGAAACATAAAAGACGAAGCCAAGGAAATTTTGCAACATATATAAGTGGTTGCCTGTCCCAAGTCATTAATATTTATCCCCCACCCATCTAGAAGTTTTTGACCATTTTATTTATCTATATTTCTTTTTTTATAATTACCAAGACAATAAATCCCAAAGAATATAGTAATAATATTTTTATATGAGAAAAAAATGATGAATAGGCTAGTTTTGAATGCAAGGAAAGTGACAAGAGGGACCTACACACAAAAGAATGACTATATCCCACAACCACAACCACCTCTTGGCTTCATTTCATCCCCCAAAACCAGACCTTGTTCCTGCTCTTCTTCTTCTTCTTCTTCTTCTTCCACAAACACCACACCATGTTTGATCCAAGATTCCAAGATCATCATGGTGGTTGTGGTGAAGAAGACAGAAACATAAACAGAAATACAAGGTTAGACCAGATTGATGGGACTTGCAGCAGCAGTAGAAGGAACTGGTGTGGTGATCAAGATGTGGTTCAATTCAGGGCTACCCCGGATGAAGACGATGATTCCGGTTTCTGTTCGCCACCTCTATGGGAGAACAACAGCACAAGCCAACACAAAACGACGTCCCAACCCCTACTCACCCACCATGTCTACACCTCTCTATCACCATCATCACCAAAGTCCAGACTGCAAGCAATAACCAGAGGACAGAGGGAGCTCATGGAAATGGTCAAGAACTTACCCGAATCGTCATATGAACTCTCCCTCAAGGATCTCGTCGAGCATCGCCAGATGGAGCCTCCTCCTCAAGCCTCTGCCGATAGATTCAATAATAATGGCTCCAGGGGCAAAGGAGGAGGGGTAAAGCTGGTTAAGAGGCAGGGGAGTAAGACGACTACTATCAGAAGAAGCGCCAGCTTCGAGATTGAGAACAAGGGGTTGTTTCTGAAGATTCCATTTTCTTTGCAGTCCAAGAAGAGGGACAGGTTTCCTGGTAATGGAAGCGGGAAGGTTTCGCCAAAGCCTGAGGCAGCTGAGAGGGATTGGTGGAAGAAGAAATTCACAGGATCAAGTGATGAAAGTACTAATAGCAATAGCAATAGCAGCAGCAGCAGAAGAACAAGCAATAATAGTGGCAGCAATGGTAGTGGAAGCACCAACACCACTAGAACCACCACCAGGTACGATGTCCGCAAACATATACAACGTATTAAGTATTTGAGGTTCACAAGTCAGCCATATATCAAGATCCAAAAAGAAGGGTGCTCACAAAGATTAATATGTTTTCTGAAAAATGCAAATAATGTAATTTACATGGATTGCAGGTTAAAGGATGGGTTCCTAAGCAGTTGCTTGCCATTTTTCCACTGCAGAAGAAGTAGACATGTAGATTAGACAAGCCTCTCTCTCTCTATACTTAATGTAAGAACCAACTACAGACTAGCCTTTGGATCTACAAAAGCATTCATAAAAAATACCTGAGGGAAAAGCTTTCATGTGTTTCTTCTATTTCCTGTAATCAACTATTATTTTGTTCTTGTTTATCTTCCTAAGTTTTCACGGTTAAGGCATTTTGAATAAATAATTCTATGCTGTGTAGAAGAAGGGTGGGTGGAGTCATGTAAAAATATAAGAAAGATGTTCTGCACTGGCTAAAAGAACAATAGAATTTCCTATAGGTATTGAAACATTAATATTCTCGGCATTCTCTAAAAATAAACTCACATAAGCTTGTTAGAAGGATGTAGTAGTTTTACCCCCTAGATTCAACGTGTGCAATAATAAAACAAAATTTCTTGCAAGCTAGAAAAACATGGAATTTCTTTCTATGTTACTTACAGGTGTAAGGCTGTTGCATTTCTCACCGGTACTTCTTGGCTTTAGCCAGCTTCTTCTTCTTCTTCTTCACAGCTTTTGGAACTTTATTCTTCCGAGCCTCCCTTTTTTCTTCTTTAACTTTCTTCTTGTTCTCTTTCCTGGCTGCTTTCCTGTCCGCTGGTGTCTGCCTATCATGTTCAGCTGATGAATCACAATCGGAGTCACTGGAATCTTGATCACTTTCATTACTAGCAGTTTCAGATTCTTCATCAACTAGGCTGTCAGAGTTGGCGGGCTCATCTTTCGCAGCCTTGTCATTGTATTCCAGCTGCTGCTGCTGCTCCTGTGCCTGGGAGGGATTGCTCAAAGAAAGAACCTTCTTAAGGCCTGTTACAGTTTGATAGTACATGTCCTGAGTGTCTTTTCCACTGATGATACGTTGCACATCCTCTTCAGCATTCCTCACATCATCCAAGGTCTTCGGAATGAATGACTGTGAAAAGCACAAAATTTTTACATGTTTGTTAGGAAAATTTTTGCCATGGCACTAACATTTGATCGTCAGGCAGGTAATTATATATTTTAGTTGAATGGACTGTGATCTATCGAAATGACTTATTTTGCTGCTTACATACCTGAACAAACACAGAGTCTTCAATTTCTTCCTCAGCAGAGATAACATCACCTCTTGCCAAAATCTTTTGTTGAATCTGTGGAAAGGTGTCAAATACAGATGCAAGTTTGAGATCGCATTGGATAGATATCATGAAATAATGCTAACACATAAATGAACCTCTCATACCTTTTCTAGATAACTATCAACTGAATCATCGTCAATATCAGGGCTTACTATAAACTCAAACAATTCCCGAATTGTCATAACAGCTACTCCATGTTTTCTAAAGAAATCCTGAGTGAGCATGAAGATAATAAACATAAGTCAGCTTCCCTTCACACTAAGTAACCAATAGATAAATTAGTAGTTGTGAACACTTACTGAAACATGAAGACAATCTTCTCGAAGGAAGACAAGGGCCTGAGGATGGTCAAGATCAACTGCTTGTGAAACGTCAATTATGTAAAGGTGACCCTGCATATGAAACAATAAGTCTCTGACTATGCTCAGAATGCTATTACTAAAAGAAAAGAGAATAAAAGCGAACCTCAAAATAAAGTATATTATATTCGCTGAGGTCGCCATGCACTAGCTTGCACTTTTGATACAATGTCCGCATTGCCATAATTATCTGGCACAAGAAGTTTACACTATCAAGCTCCATTTATTTTTAAAGAAGCTTAAAGACTGTATGTTCCTTAAACCTTTGAAGAAAACTATTTAAACCGAGCGCATTTAGCAATGAAACTGACAAGCATTGGGCCATCTCAACCAACCAATTAATGAGAACATAAGCTATTCACGGCATGCTTGGGTAAAAGGACTCCCATTGTTTGGGTTTGATAAATAATAGATTGAGAAATAATTATCTAACATAATACTTTCTAAATACCCAAGAACCTAAATTAAACATCCAAACTCACCTCCACATAACATTCGCGCAACTTATCAAGAGATAAGCCAGAGTCTTTGAGTCTAGGAGCAGCCCATCCTGACTTGCCTGCAGAAAAATTAAATAAGAACTTTATTCCAGATGCAGAAAACTCTCATATCACCAAATCCACAACCATTTAACTTGACTCACACTTTAAAAGTGACTTTTAAATAGTTACACCCAGTCAATATTATTTCTTGGATTTCCACATCTCCTTGACTAACTTCAGAACACAAACAAACCTAGCCCGACATGAAATAATAACTATAAACTGAATACCAATCATAATAAAAACATAAATCCAGAACCACCCCAAATATGATAAGGACCAAATTAAAAACTGATGGATCAATAAATAAACCTTTTTATTCTAATGTGAGCAAGCAGGTGTTCATTCATTGTAAGGTTGAAATTATACAATGCATACAAAGCATACAAAAAAATTGAATTAACATGCTCAATAACTATCCAAATGTTTATTTGTGCAGCTTTTGGAACTCAAAATTCAGTTCCGAGTTTTTTTGTGTATAAAATGCATACACTATGATTTAACAGCCTAAAAAGGACACAAGCAATAAATATAATTGTCACAAAAATGCGAATATAAGTAAGTACCTATAAATTCCATGACCAAAACATGCAGCCTCAACAGTAGTGGCACTGGACATCTGATTCCTGCTGCTCTTAGTCTTCATGTGTAGCAAAATAAAATACATAGTGTCAGATGTTGTAATTCATACCTAGCCTAATTTCAGGATAAAGAAACATATTGAGTGACAAAGATGATAAAATGCCATACATGTGAGGAAGAACACTACATGGTGACTTACCAGATTTCTATAAACCTATATCTTTATTTCTCTGATTTTAGTACAAAAAAATATGGTTTGAATATAACTTCTATAACTTGAAGATATTAGTCTTACAAAAAAAAAATTGATTTATTATTGATATAGTATGGTCACATAGAACTCTTTCCATTTGAAGTGCAAAACAGAGACTGAAGATTATCAATATCACTATTATAACATACACAATCACTAGAAATAAAAGGTATTTCACCTCATAAGATTCCTCATTTCTTTCTCTGCCCAGGTCTTCACCATTTTCCGGGGGTTGTGCTTGCAATACCCATATCTGAACCGGTAATCACCTTGTACATAGCGATCTCTATCCCTGTCATATTGGGATAAATATAAGAGGACATCCCACCACTGAAGCACGCACCATGATTAAAGTACCAAACAATCAGCAAAATGCAAATGTCCTTGATTAAAAGTGAGAGCACATGATAACTCCAATTATCAATGAATTAGGAATCAGTATACCCTTTTACTTAATGAATCAAAGGTGGAAGATGCAGCCAAATTTACTATGAGTGAAAATCACTAAATAATAGTGAGATGGGGAGAATAACTACAAAAGATGTTAGCTTTTATCAAGTAAAATTCTGCAATGCACATTCAATTAACAATGTTTAAGGTTGCGGATCATACTTGAATACAAGAACTGAAGTTTTGTAAACCTTGATTGCCAGTTCTTGACCATCAGATTTAGTAGCGTGGTAAACATTGGCCTGTTAGTAAACCCGAAAAAAAAAAACATAAAAAAGGCACTGGATTAAAGAAGTTCAGCAACAGCCTTTCAAAGATAGTGAATATGATAAGAGCTCAAGAAGATGGAATACTCAAACAACATATAATAGCTAACATATTTCATGATAAGTTTGAAGTTAAAAAGAGATGGTAAAAAAAAACTGATGCAAACATAAGCTAAAGACATACTTCTTTTCCAGTTGAAATGCAGCCATTGATGTCATTGAATACACCCCGGTTCAGCATTTTGAATAGAACCATTCGAGTTCTAGGATCAATTGCCTGGACAGATGTAAATAAACCACAGCAGTCAGGTCTTAATCCAGTCATAATCAAGCAAGTTATAGCATCAAGCTCCAAGCATAAATGTGTGATTTATAGGGTAGGGAATAGGGATGCTTCAAGTGTGGATAGTAACATGAACATGGAATCATTAAGTGAAAAAAAAGAGCACTTTGATCACAATAATAATGAATTTTAGAGTTAAGGAAAATAATCGAAACAGAAAACAAAACATATAATTTCCGTCTTCATTCCAACATAAACTGTTTACCTGCTCAACAGTTGCACGATCAGCTTTTTCAGTTGTTTTAGTTTTGCCAATAGCCATTTCACGAACGCTGTCTCGAATAGCAGTTGTAACTGAGTTCGACATCCCAGCATTGAACCTACCCTCCCACTCCTGCACAAACCGATTGGCATTTTATAACAAAGCACAAAAAGGAAATGAAGATAGACAGGCAAGACAATCCACCATTCCACTCATGAAAAGAAACTTCCTGATCATATCAAGGTGGGTCCTTTTAGCTGAATACACACACTCCCTTGATTTGGAGGAGCACAGATAATTTAACACTATCTACTCATTGCTTTCAATTCCAATTCAGAAAATTTTAAGATGGAACCTATATTACTTACTACACAATACCTCCACAAGAAAATGAAAATTAGATATCGAACACGAAAACATAGCAGAAAAAATCCAGATAAACCATTATGACGTACCTCCAAGGGTGACGCCCTAAAGTGATTGGCGAACTTCTGGGACTTATTGGATATAGGCTGAAGGGAAGAGGAGTTGGGGCGGGTGTGGAGTCCACCGTGAGCATTCGGCCGCCTCGCATTCAGCAGAGTGAATGAACCGCCATCCACTACTCCGCCTTCTGCATCGTCTATGGAGTCCAAGTAATCCAAGGCCTCCCCGATTTCAGAGTCTGATGAGAACAACAAATCTTCTTCTTCTTCCTTCTCCTCGAATTCGTGGGAAGCATCTTCTCCTCTTCCTACTTCTATTTCTTCTGTGTTGCTTTCAAATGCAGAAATAACTTTCTCGGGGGCCAAAGCCGCCATCTTTCACCGAGGGAGTAGTCCAGCCCGCGACAAAAATCCCCGAAAAGTTCGATGTAGAGAAAGAAGAACAAGATTAGGGTTTACGGTGCAGCGCCGCGAAGAAGGCAACGGAAGCCGGGCTTTTTTAGAAAAAAATGGCCTTCCGTCAAAAGAATGATCAAAATTACGATATTTAGGAGGTTTCAAAACTACTATGGGTGTGTTTGTTCGGGCGCTTAGATTTTAAATATATTATTTATTTTATTTTTTTATTTTTTAAATATCAAATCAAACACATTTTATTTTTTATTTTTTATATTATATTAAAAATTAATTTTATATTTAAAATATCACATTAACACCTATTTATATCACATCATATAACTATTTATATTCAAAATTCTTACTATTTAAATCTCAACTCAAAATCCAAACCTCCAAACAAACACACATAATAAATTTTTTGATTTTTTGAAAACATAGGAAATATTAATTATAGGGATTTTCAAAATATATTATTTAATTTAATATTTAAATTATGAATAATCTTGTTAATCACCAAAGTGATCAGATTAGAAAGATATTAAATAAATCTAGATATATTTGAATATATTATATAATTTAATATTTAAATTATAAATAATCTATTAATCACCAAAGTGATCAGATTAGAAAGATATCAAATAAATTTACATATATTTGAATATCGTTGAAACGTGACTTTGATTTAGCGGTCTATCCGATCCAAAACCAAAGCGAAAGGGTTGTTTCAATTTGCAAGGTTCTAATAACAAATAAGCTTAGAATTTTGGGTGTTTTGGATGCTTATAAATAGATAGCTATGGTTCTTAGTCGGATGACATAATTGTAAATCTCTGAATTAGTATAAGAAAATCTCTCTGGTTCCTGCCCGTGGACGTAGGTTGACACAACGTCACCGAACCACGTAAAACCTCTATGTTCTTTATTTATTTTCTTTCTCGTTTTCTCATAACAAATAGTATCAGAACCATATCTCATTGATTGAAGATGTCCTCGTATAAGTTTGATATGAAGAAATTTAATGGGTTGAATGACTTCACGCTCTGAAAGGTCAAGATAAGAGCACTTCTGGTTCAACAAGGATATGCGGCTGTGTTGGAAGGAGAAGACAAGTTTCCTAGAGACACGAAAGAGGAGGTAACTAAGGAGATTTTGGCAATGGCTCATTCTGCGATCTTGCTGTAAGTTACTGATGAGGTGTTACGGGAGGTTGTAGATCAGACAACGGCTTTTGGGTTATGGAATAAACTGTGAGAGAAGTACCAAAGCAACTCTCTCACGAACAGACTATATCAGAAGCAACGTCCTTACACCCTCAGGATGTCCGAAAGTACGCAGGTAAAGGCTCATCTTGATACATTTAACCGTATTATTCTTGATCTTCAAGGGGTTGAGGTTAAAGTAAATGATGAAGATCAAGCCCTAATTTTACTGTGTTCACTACCTGGCTCATATGAGAATTTTGTAGATACTATGCTATATGGTAGAACTAAAATTTCTGTTAATGATGTGAAAGATGTCATTATGTCCAAATAACTGAAAAGAAAGGTTTCTCTGGAAGAGAGTTCTGGTTCAGGTCTGTTTGCAAGTAGGGGAAGACCACAGGAGAGGGGTAAAGGGAATGGGAGGTCACGTTCAAAATCAAAATCCTTTAGCAAAGTTAAGTGGTATCTTTGCAAGCAGAAGGGGCACGTTAAAATGGATTGTCCACAGAAAAATGGAAATACAAAAGTTGATTCTAGTAACAGTGGCAGCAGTGCTGCTGTGGTACAAGATAGTTCTGATGATGGGGACTTTGGTGAAGTTCTGACAACGTATAGTGCTAGTACTGCTGATTCTTAGATTATGGATACCGGTGCTTCTCACTATATAACTTTCTTTTGTGATCTACTCTCTTCTTTTAAGGAGTGGAATGGAACGGTGAAGTTAAGTGATGATGAGATTCTAGCCATAAAGGGGAGCGGGATAGTGCAGATAAAATTGCATGACGATACTGTCAGGAAATTTGATTGTTGGTATATTCCTGAACTCAGAAAGAATTTGATTTCTCTTGGCACCTTAGCCAAGAATGGTTTAAAATATCATGGTGAAAGTGAGTGGGTGAAAGTCCTGAAAGGTGCTCTGGTAATGATGAAGGGAAAACTGCAGCATGAAATTTATTTTCTACAGGGCAGTTCAGTGATGGGAACGACGGCGGTATCCCAGTCCTTGGATAAACATGATGCTAGGACAAATTTGTGGCACTGTCGATTAGGTCACATGAGTGAGCTAGGGTTGTCTGTGTTGAGCAAGTAGGGTTTATTTGGTGGGGATGTGATATGTAAAATTCAATTTTGTGAGGCTAATGTAAAAGGGAAGCAACGCAGGGTGAGGTTTAGTACCGGTCATCACACTTCAAAAGAAATTCTGGAGTATGTTCATTCAGATCTATGGGGTCCTTCTCCGGTGAAATCGCAGGGCGGGTGTTCTTACTTTGTCACTTTCATAGATGATTATTCGAGATAAGTCTGGTTGTACTTTCTGAAGACTAAAGATGAGGTGTTTGGAAAGTTCAAGGAGTGGAAGACCATGGTTGAAAAACGGACGGGTAAACAGGTCAAGACTCTAAGAACTAATAATGGGTTGGAGTTCTGTAATGCTCCATTTGATGATTTCTGTAACAAAGAATGTATAGTGAGACACCGCACTGTACGACACACACCACAACAAAATGGAGTTGTAGAGCGAATGAATCAAACCCTCATGGCGCGTGCTAGGTGTATGCGCATATTTGCTTGTTTATCTAAGCAATTTTGGGCTGAAGCAGTTAACACTTCTAGTTATCTGGTTAATAGATCTCCATCAATTGCAATTGACTTAAAGGCTCCTCAAGAGGTATGGTCCGGTAAACCCTCTGATTACTCTAACCTAAGAATATTTGGATGCCCTGTATATGCTCATGTGAATGATGGTAAGCAGGAGCCGAGGGCGGTAAATTGCATATTTCTAGGGTATGCAACAAGAGTAAAAGGTTATCGACTGTGGTGTACAGAAGGTAAAAATCCTGGTAAATTTCTTATTAGCAGATATGTAACCTTTGATGAATCTGCTATGCTTGATTAGAGTAGATGTTGTGAAAGTATTGCAGATACAAAAGATTGTGGTGCTAACCAGAGGGTGGAGTTTGAGACTCCTGACAGAGTTGTGTTAGAGGAAGAGCAATAGGATAATACTATTGATCAATTCGATCAACCAGATCAATCAAAACCTCAAGGAAAACCGGTTGAGAGGGAATCTAATGACGCTGGTAATGGGGTTGAAGATTCCATAGCAGTAAGAAAGAGAAAGAGAAATATTCAGAAACCAGCTAGGTTTGCAGGATGTGTCAATACATGTGACATGAATTCTGTGGCTTATGCACTGACGGTTGGTGATGATCTTGGCTTTGATGAGCCAAAGACATATAAAGAAACTGTGGCGAGTAAGGATGCAGAAACCTGGGTTATGGCGATGAATGAAGAGATGCAGTCTCTTGAAAAAAACAAGACTTGAGATCATGTTGCACTACCAAAAGGGGTGAAGCCAGTAGGATGCAAGTGGGTCTTTAAAAGAAATGAGGGAATTCCTGGTGTTGAACCTGCTAGGTTCAAGGCGAGACTGGTGGCAAAAGGGTTTTCACAGAAGGATGGAATCGATTACCATGAAGTCTTTTCTCCTGTAGTGAAACACAAAACCATTCAGGTTTTTTTTGGCAATGGTGGGTGCTTTTGATTTGGAGCTGGAGCAACTTGATGTAAAAACAACATTCCTTCATGGTAATCTAGAAGAACAGATTTACATGTCTCAACCGGAGGGGTTCTACAGTTCTAAATGGGACCAGGTATGCTTGTTAAAGAAATCACTGTATGGCTTGAAGCAATCTCCGAGGCAATGGTACAAGATATTTGACTCTTTCATGGTATCTAATGGTTATACTCGTAATCAGTTTGATAATTGTGTTTACTCGAAGAAAGTTTCTACTAATTCCTTTGTATGTCTGTTGTTGTATGTGGATGATATGTTAATTGCAGCTAAAAATATGGCTGTAATTAATGACTTGAAGACTCTACTAAAGGGTGAGTTTGAGATGAAGGATTTGGGTGCGGCAAAGAAAATACTTGGTATGGAGATCTGGCGTGATAGAGAAGCAGGACGGCTATGGGTTTCTCAAGAAAAGTATATTGAGAAAGTTTTGCAAGCATTCTCTGTTGATCAGTCCAAACGGGTAAGTACCCCTTTGGCGGCACACTTTAAACTTGATCGAAGCACTATACCGGGTACAGATGAAGAGGTTAGCTACATGAAGACGGTTCCATATTCAAGTGCAGTTGGAAATCTTATGTATGCGATGATATGTACGAGACCGGATCTCGCTTATGTGGTTAGTGTGGTGAGCAGGTTTATGGCTAATCCGGGTAAAGCTCACTGGGGAGCTGTAAAGTGAATCTTGCGATATTTGAAATGAGCGTCTGATATTTTTCTGGTATATGATTATAAAGGCCATGGTGATGGTCTTGTTGGCTAAGCAGACTCTGATTACAGGGGTGACTTGGTGAAACGAAGATCACTGACTTGCTTTATCTTCACTCTGTGTGATGTGCAATCAGTTGGAAGTCTACTTTACAACCTACGGTTGCACTGTCAATGACTGAGGTGGAATACATGTCAATGACTGAAGGTATTAAGGAGGGTATATGGTTACATGGTCTGGTGTAGAGTTTGGGTCTGAAGGTGGAGAAACTGGTGTTATTCTGTGATAGTCAAAGTGCTTTGAGTTTGGCTAAAAGTCCAGTGTATCATGAGAGAACCAAACATATTGATGTAAGGTTGAATTTTATTCGTGATGTTCCGGAGGAAGACAAGTTTTCTATTAAGAAAATAGCAACAGAACACAATCCAGCTGATATATTGACAAATGCGCTACCGACGAAGAAGTTTGAGCACTGCTTGAACTTGATGAATATTAGCAGGAGGTAAAGCCCTCTTGGGGCATCTGGCAAGAAGGAGACGACTGAGAGATACTGACGAACCTTTGGTGGTTGAAGAAACTCCAAGTCAAGGTGGAGATTATTGAAACGTGACTTGGATTTAACGGTCTACCCGACCCAAAACCAAAGTGAAAGGGTTGTTTCAATTGGCAGGGTTCCTTTTGGGCTTATCCTAATTAATAACAAATAGACTTAGGGTTTAGGGTGTTTTCGGGTGCTTATAAATAGATAGCTATGGTTCTTAGTCGGATGACATAATTGTAAATCTCTGAATCAGTATAATAAAATCTCTCTGGTTCCTGCCCGTGGACGTAGGTTGACACACCGTCACCAACCACGTAAAACCTCTATGTTCTTTATTTGCTTTCTTTCTCATTTTGTCATAACAAATATATTATTTAATTTAATGTCTAAATTATGAATAATTTGTTAATTACAAAGTGATCAGATTAGAAAGATATTTGTGTAGATATTAAATTAAATACTAAATTTAATTACTCATTAGAATGTAACGCTTTGATGACATTATGTTTTAATAATGAGTAAATTAAAGTTCATTAACTATAAAATATTTGAGGATCAACCCAAAGGTAGATCAATTATTTTATAATTGAAAAATTTTAAGTACTTTTATTGAATGTGCAAGATTATCCAAAGATGACATACATGTTCAATGAAAGTGCGATTTATTGTGCGAATTACTTAGCGTCAATTATATTTAATTAGTACTTTGTTGTTCACCCAAAGGAGAATTACAACGTACTTTGATTGTTTTTGCCTTGAATCTGATTTGAAAATTTCAATTATTTTAATTTGTAGTAACTCTGTCTGTGTCGCTTCATTCGCATGCATCATTTGTTCCTATGTTTAATGGGCTCAACTATCCCGAATGGTCTGAGCACATTTAATTTCAACTTGGTGTTTTATGTCTTGACCTACCACTCCATGTTAAAAGTCTCTTGCTATTACTAATACTAGCAGCGAAGGTGAAAGGTCTTTCTATAATACTTGGGAGAGATCGAACAGATTAAGTCTGATGCTTATGCGGATGAGTATAGCGAAAAAAAATAAGTCTACTCTTCCTGAAATCGATGATGCTAAGGAATTTATGAAAGCAGTTGGGGAACGCTCTCAAACTGCAGATAAGTCTCTCATTGGGACACTAATGGCTACGCTAACCACCATAAAGTTTGATGGTTCGCGATCCATTAATGAGCATGTCGTCGAAATGACGAACCTGGCAGCAAGATTGAAAGCCTTAGGGATGACTGTGGATGATAACTTTCTTGTGCAGTTTATCTTGAATTAACTGTCCCCTATGGTCCGTTCCAAATGAACTATAATACCATGAAAGATAAATGGAATGTGAATGAACTTCACAGTATGCTAGTTCAAGAGGAAACACGGCTTAAAAATCAGGGTTCTCATTCAATTCATCTTATTAACAACCAAGGAGCTGGTAGGAGAGTCGGAAATAAGAAAGTGAAGGGCAAGCGCGGACCATTGAAAGTGAATGTACAGTCTGCCCAAGCCCCGAAGAAGGAACTCAATAATGTCAAGTGTTGCTTTTGTGGAAAATCTGGACACTTTCAAAAAGATTGTCTGAAACGAAAGGCTTGGTTCTAAAAGAAAGGTACTAATGCTTTTGTATGTTTCGAATAAAATTTGATTGAAGTTCCTCATAATACTTTGTGGCTTGATTCCGGCTGTACCACTCATATTTTGAGATCCTTGCGGGGATTCCTTACGATCCAAACCACAAAGCCAAATGAAAGATTTTTTTTATGGAAAATCGAGTCAAAGCTCCCGTTGAAGCCGTAGGAACCTACCATTTAATTTTAGATTCTGGACACCATTTAGATTTATTTGAGACTCTTTATTTACCTTCTGATTCTCGTAATTTGGTTTCTATTTCAAAACTCGATTCTTTTGGATATTCATTTAATTTTGGCAATGGTTGTTTCACTTTATTCAAAAATAATTATCCAATTGGATCTGGTGTTCTTGAAAGTGGTCTTTACAAATTCAAACTTGATAACCTCTTTGCTAAAACCTTTTAACCCTACATTATGATGTTGGAACTAAACGTGGTTTAGTGAATGAACACTCTGCTTACTTATGGCATAAACGTTTGGGGCATGTTTCCAAAGAAAGAATTATAAGATTAGTGAAAAATGAAATCCTTCTGGATTTAGACTTCACTGATCCTGGTATTTGTGTGAATTGTATAAAAGGAAAACAAATAAAACACACAAAGAAAGGAGCCACAAGAAGCACACAGCTTCTTGAAATAATGCACACTGATATTTGCGGACCATTTTATGGAAAAGAAAATATTTCATAACCTTCATTGATGACTTTTCACGTTATGGTTATATCTATTTATTACATAAGAAATCTCAGTCAATATACGCTCTAGAAGTGTTTATTAATGAGGTTGAAAGACAACTAGATAGAAAAGTGAAAATCATCAGATCTGATAGAGTTGGTGAATATTATCACTACAAGAAAAAATCATTTTTGTAACAAAACTTTTTTGTCTTTAAATCTATTTTTTCCGTTACTAATGACATTAGAGACGGAATTAGTAATGAAATTACGTTAGCTACGTAAACTTTAGGGACAGAATTTTGTTACAAATATATTATTTTTTTGTAGTGTATGGATTATATAATGAATCGGGTCAATGCCCGGGTCCATTTGCCAAATTTCTTGAAAAGCGTGGCATATGTGCTCAATACACTATGTCAGGTACACCACAACAAAATGGTGTAGCTGAAAGGCATAATCGAACACTCTTGGATATGGTTAGGAGTATGCTTAGTAATTCTTCACTGCCCATATCGCTGTGGATGCATGCACTTAAAACTGCCGTGTACTTATTAAATAGGATTCCTACTAAAGCAGTTCCTAAAACTCCCTTTGAGTTATGGACTAGTAGGAAACCTAGTTTAAGGCACCTGCATGTTTGGTGTTGCCTGGCAGAGATAAGAGCTTATAATCCACATGAAAGAAAGTTAGACTCAAGGACGATCAGTGGTTTCTTCATTGGTTATCCCGACAAATCTAAAGGGTATAAGTTTTATTGACCTAATCATAGTACAAGAATTATTGAAGCTGAAAATGCAAAGTTCATTGAGAATGGTGAAGTTAACGGGAGTTAAGAACCTCGAAAGGTTGACATTCAAGAAGTTAAGGTGCATATTACTGTACCACTGACTCCTAATAATGTTGTTGTTCCTCATGTTGTTGAACCTCCTAACACTAGACACGAACAATAAATTAATGAACAATTGACCCACAATGAAGATAATGAATTTGCAGTAGATGAACCATGTGAAATAGTATTGCGAAGGTCTGAAAGACAAAGACGCCATGCTATTTCCAATGATTATGCGGTATACCTACAAGAGTCGGAATGTGATTTAGGACTCAATGACGATCCAACTTCATTTTCACAAGTCATGGAAAGTAATAATTCTAATAAGTGGTTAGATGCCATGAATGATGAGTTAAATTCTATGAAGCATAATAATTTTTGGGATCGTATCGAGTTGCATGAAGGTTGTAAATAAGTCGGGTGTAGATGGGTCTTCAAGACCAAACGCGACTCAAACGGCAACATCGAAAGATACAAGGCCAGACTAGTTGCCAAGGGTTTTACTCAGAAAAATGGTGTTGATTATAAGGAGACATTTTTGTCAGTCTCTAAAAAAGATTCATTTAGAATTATCATGGCTTTGGTGGCTTATTATGATTTGGAGTTACACCAAATGGATGTGAAAATAACCTTTTTAAATGGAAATTTGGATGAGGAAGTTTATATGGAGCAACTTGAAGGCTTTTCCATTACAGGAAAGGAAAATATGGTGTGTAAACTTAAAGAATCAATGTAAGGGCTTAAATAAGCTTCCCGACAATGGTATCTCAAGTTTTAAGATACCGTGACTTCTTTTGGATTTAATGAAAACACCGTCGATAGATGTGTGTATCTAAAATTCAGTGGGAGCAAGTTTATTTTTTTGATCTTGTATTGTGATGACATCTTGCTTGCAACGAATGATCTTGGTTTATTGTATGATACCAAGAAGTTTCTCTCTAAAAACTTTGAAATAAAGGATATGGGTGAGGCATCCTATGTGATCGGAATAGAAATATTCCGTGATAGATCACAAGGATTGTTAGGATTGTCTCAATAGGCATATATCAACAAAGTTTTTGAGAGATTCAAAATGAAAAAATGCTCTTATAGCATTGTTCCAATTCAGAAGGGGGACAAATTCAGTCTCATGCAATGTCCACGGAACGAGAATTGGAACGTAAGTAAATGAATGGAATTCCTTATGCATCAATTGTGGGAAGTTTGATGTATGCGCAGACTTGTACGAGGCCAGACATCAGCTTTTCTGTTAGAATGCTCGGTCGATACCAAAGCAATCCAGGATTAGATCACTGGAATGCCGCGAAGAAAGTGTTGAGAAACCTGCAAGGGACAAAAGACCAAAAATAAGAGCACCGCTACTTTTTGTGTAAACATCCCATCTACGATTGAGAGTGCCATATGTATCTTGATGAAACTCCTCTTCAGGCAACTTGTGAAAATATTCAATCGATTGATATTCATTTGACTACCTGAATGTAGAATTGTACCTGTTTTAGGAGATCCCGATGGCCCTGACTCTTTCCATAATGCAGTAGCATCCACAACCCCTTTTTTCACAGTTTCCATACATCTCAATTTCATCATCTGAGCATGAAATTGATTCTAATTCACTATATTTATCTTCTTTAACTCCTTGATAATATGCATTTACTATGTGTATATCATCGTATGTTTGCTAAAGCCTTGTGTTGGGATTCACATATGCTGTCTCTATAACCGCACTTGTTTCATTCAGTTGAAATTCAACAAACTACTTTAAACATTGATAACTATTTTCTGGATTTAAAAAACGCTGCAGATTGAAGCCATTCATAATAATAAGCCTCATTATCTGATTATCTTGTCCATTCGTCCAACTGTATGGCATTTTCAAAATAAGAGAATATTGCATTCGGCTTTTTCCAGTCAAATTGTAAATCAAACTTTCTAAATCTTCAAATGTACTATCTCGCCGAACATCTGTCATACACTATGGATCACAATCATATTCTATTGTATCCGACTTTCTTATAATGTTAACATCTCAATATAGCAGAATATCAATATTGTTTTGGCCACTACTCGTCATCTGTTTCTGTAAAAAATAGATATTAAATTAATACTAATAAGAATAAAATTTATATTTTATAAAAATAAGCCATATATAAAAATAGAAATAAACATAAATACATTATGCATTTAAATAATATATCAATATAAACCTTACAAATAATATCAAAAAACACCTAAGATGTTATAAAATTACAAAAAAAAAAAAAAACACAATCACTAAACAACTAAGTTATTAAAAATAATGCCAATATAAATATCATATAAAAATAAATTTGTAATAATATAATAAATACAATGCAAAACTGAATATTGCCTACCAATAATATAAAACAAAATATTATATGAAAATTATAAAATAATTTAGTCAAACAAATAATGCCTGAAAATAGACCTCTTGAGCAAAAGTTTTGCTTCAGAAACGAACTTAGCATACAGAAAGTTTGGAATGCAATAAAATCGTGGGAGATGGGGAAAATTGAGATTAAAAGTATAGAAGTTCTCAAAAATCCTATAATAAAAAATATATGAGTTTTTATAACTACTTTTCATAAAAAAAAAAAAAAAAAAAAGAGTTTTTAAAACTCCTACATTACCAATTATAATAGTATTGAGAACTCCTATAATTTCTCCATACTAATTGCTTAGGTAGGGACAGTACAAGGTTACAAGGTAGTTGAGAGAGAAAATAAGAGTTCTGAAAACTACTATTTAAATATTTTAGGTGTTTTCAAAACGTTTATCATTTTAGATTAAAGAGTTTTGAAAACTTCTATAGCTTATAAATTTAGTAGTTTTGAAAACGCCTATGAGGGTTAGAATTTTAAATGCCACTTTGACTTAGGCTATATTTTTAAAAAGCCCACGGAAGCCAGCCGCGAAGTTTAGGATTTATATACGTTCTTGTTCAATCGGTTTCGAACCGGCGGTTGGAACCGGCGGTTCGCCGGTTTCAAACCGATGGTTCCGCCATCGAACCATAACTGAAACTGATTTTCTTAAGGTTCCGTTTCTCTTTCCTCCGAACCTTAAACCACCGATTCAAACCCCAGGATTTCGGTTCGATACTGACGGTTTTATATTGTTTACTCCATCGTCTCACTATATTTTTGTTACATATTTTGGTACCGTAGATATTGAAATTTAGGTGAACTATGACTAATAAGTAATTAAAAATGTATTAGTAAAAATAATTAAATATTTTAATTAAGATTAGAAAATAATAAATTATAAAATTTAAAATGTAATTAAAATGTATAATTATAATTTTTTTTTAAAAAAAAAGAAAAGACAAATTATGTAGGACGAAGAAAAATAGAAAACGTAGACAAATTATGTTTAAAAAAAATATTCTCCCTCTGTCATTTAAATAAGTATCAATCTGCTTTTTGCACTTAGTTTAATGTATATTAGTATTATATTGATATGTAGTATGAATAAATAGAAATGACTAAAATAACTTTATTATTACTGTGTGATATAAAGATAAAGGTATTTGTGTAATATGTTGTAAGTTGTAAAGATATTTATAATGTTAAGTAGATAGTATAGTTACTAAAAAAATAAATCAATATTTTATTATAAGACGGACCAAAATAAAAAAATAGATAACTTAGTATGAATCAGAGAGAGTATTTTTTATTTAGAAGATATAGACTAACCCGGAGAGTAGGAACCATGGACTGTCGATGTGTAATGAATTAGTAATTGGTTGGGTCAAAAGATATTTTTATAACATTGAAATAATATTATTATTTATAAAAATAAATATTTATTAATAATTCATATTTGTTATATAATATATAACAATATAATATAGTTGGTAAGTATTAAGTATATATATATATATATGAATGTGTGTGTGATATTTAATGTATATAATATTTAAAGATATATAGATATATATATATAGAGAGAGAGTGTGGGAGAGAGGATTATGAGAGAAGTCGTGTGCGGATGAATTGATGCCTACTCCATTTCATTCATTTTGTACATATATATATATGAGAAGCAATATACAATATATGAGTGTAATGCATCCACATCAAGGACATGTAGTGTCTACGTATACATTTGTTGTACAATACTCCCCCTTCGATACTTTATACAATGAATGTGTCTCGTTAAAACCTTACTATGAAAAAACCCTGTGGGAAAAAAATCATCGCGAAAGAAAAAGAGTACATCATTCTTGTATTAACGCTCTCCCCCTGTTTTGGACTTTATGTGATATCTTTTAGTCGATGCATTCCAATTCCTTGTACCAGTTTGTTGAATGTTGCAGTAGGTAGCGCCTTCGTAAATAAATCTGCAAAATTCTCAGATGATCGAATTTTTTGCACATTAATTTCACCACTTTTCTGAAGATCGTGAGTGAAAAAGAACTTCGGAGATATGTGCTTTGTCCGATCGCCTTTAATATATACTCTTTTTAATTAAGCTATACAAGCTGCATTATCTTCAAATAATATTGTAGGAGGTAATATATCATCATAAATCAAGCCACAATTTTTCTGAATATGGTGAGTCATAGACCTCAACCAAACGCATTCACGACTAGCTTCGTGAATTGCTAAAACCTCAGCATGGTTTGAAGAGGTAGTTGTTATTGTCTGTTTAACAGATCTCCAAGAGATTGAGGTTTTACGACAAGTAAATAAATAGCCAGTTTGAGATTTTACTTTGTGTGGATCAGACAGATAACCAGCATCAGCATAACCAATTAATTCATTTCGAGATTCACTCGAATAAAATAGACTGAGGTCATGAGTCCCCTGAAGATAATGAAAAATATGCTTAATACCATTCCAATGACGCTTTGTGGGGGATGCGTTAAACCTGGCCAGTAGACTTACTGAAAAAGATATATCTGGTCTGGTACAATTTGTGAGGTACATTAATGCGCCAATAGCGCTGAGATATGGTACCTCGGGGCCAAGATTTCTTCATTTTCTTCTCTTGGCCTAAATAGATCTTTACTGGGATTAAGGGATCTAACCACCATTGGTGTACTCAGAGAGTGGGATTTATCCATATAAAATTATTTTAATACCTTTTGGGTATATGTGGATTAATGAATAAATATCCCATTATTAAAATGATCCACTTGTAATCCCAGACAATATTTTTATTTTTCCAAAATCTTTGATCTCAAATTCTTTCTTTAGATATTCAAATGCAATTTGAATCTCTTCAGGAGTTCCAATTAAATTGAAATCATCAACATGTATTGTAATAATGACAAAATTTGATCCATTTTTCTTTATAAAGACGCATGAGTATATTGGGTCATTAGTATAACCTTCTTTTATTAAACATTCACTAAGATGATTATACCACATTCGCCCTCATTGTTTAAGTCCATATAATAACTTATTCAATTTGATGGAATATGATTCCCTTAGGCTTAATTTGTATGCTTTGGGCATATTGAATCCCTCAAGAACTTTTATATAAAAATCAGTATCCAAGGAGCCAGAAAGATATGCAGTTACTACGTCTATAAGACGCATGTCGAGCTTTTCTCGCACTGCTAGGCTCACAAGGTATCTAAATGTTATTCCATCGACAACTGGAGAGTATGTTTCATCAAAATCTACTCCAGGTCTTTGTGAGAATCCCTGAGCTACAAGATGGGCTTTATATCTCACAATTTCATTATGCTCATTTCTTTTTCGTACAAACACCCACTTGTATCCAACTGGTTTTATACCATCTGGTGTTTGAACAATTGGTCCGAAGACTTCCCTTTTGTTTAATGAGTCAAGCTCTGATTGAATCGCATGTTCCCATTTTGGCCAGTCATTTCTTTGCCGACATTCATGAACCGATTTTGGCTCTGGATCCTCATTATCTTCCATTATATCAAGTGCTAAACTGTATGCGAATGCATTATCAATAACTGCCTCTTTACGGTTCCAACATTTTCTTGAAGTAATATAGTTAATTGAGTTTTCAATAATCTCATCATGTTCTTCAAGATTGTGCTCTTCTGAAGCAATTATTTCAGGTTTGACTTCCTCATTTGATTGAGGTTTATTAATGTCATTCCTGATATTTTCATGATTATCATCTTTAATGCCTATTTTCTTTCGAGGATGTTTATCTTTGGAACCGAGTGGTCTACCACGCTTTGAGCGTGTCGCTGATTCATTAGCACTTGTAATTTGTCCATCAGGGATAATTATTTTAGCCGAAGCATTAGCAGCTTGGATATATGATCGAGTGACTTTGCTCGAGTCATTGAATGCATCAGGTAATTGATTTGCAATATTTTGCAAATTTATAATGCGTTGAACTTCTAGTTCACACTGCTTTGTACGAGGATCATTAAAATTCAATGGGATTTTCCAATTAATATCCTTTTTCGGTTCATTTTTATCTCCCCCTAATGTCGGAATATATGATTCGTCAAAATGACAATTTGCAAATCTTGCAGTGAATAAATCACTCGTCATAGGTTCAAGATATTTTATAATTGACGGTGATTCATATCCGACATAAATGCCCAGTCTACGTTGAGGACCCAATTTTGTACGTTTGGGGGAGTGGAATGGGAACATAAACAGCACACCCAAAAATACATAAATGAGATATATTTGGTTCGTAACCAAATACTAACTGCATTGGGGAATTGCTATGATAGCTTGTCGACTTCATTCTTATAAGTGTTCCTGCATGTAAGATTGCATGCCCCCAAGCTAAAACGGGCAACATAGACCTCATGAGTAATAGTCTACAAATCAATTGCAATCTTTTAATAAGTGATTCTGCTAGACCATTTTTTGTATGAACACGAGCAACTGGGTGCTCTACATTAATTCCAATCGACATGCAATAATCATCAAATGCATTCAACGTGTATTCACCAACATTATCCAGATGTATAGTCTTAATTGGATTATCGGGGAATTGTGCCCGTAATTTAATAATTTGGGCAAGCAATCTCACAAATGCCATATTGCAAGTAGATAGTAAACAGACATGCGGCCATCTAGTTGATGCATCAATGAGCACCATAAAATATTTAAATGGCCCACACGGTGGGTTTATTGGTCCACAGATATCCCCGTGTATTATTTCAAAAAATGTAGGTGATTCAATACCTACTTTAGCTAACGATGGCCTGGTTATCAATTTTCCCTGAGTGTAGGCAACACAGGTTAAGTCATTTGAGTTTAACACTTTTTGACGTTTTAATGAATGGTCATGCGAATTCTCAATTATTCACCTCATCATTATACTGCCATGATGCCCAAGGCGATCATGCCATATTTGAAAATCGGTAATCTTTTGATCTACCGTGAGGTGTGTTTCAACAACACTTAATCTGGCATAATATAAGCCAGTAGAGAGTGAGGGTAATATCTCTATGATACATTTCCTTTTATCAATGATATTGGTGATCAATAAAAATTCACCATCGGTATCACTCAATTTCAATGTGATAACCATTTTTCCGAATGTCCTGAAAGCTCAGTAAATTTCTTCGAGCTTTAGTGGCCAACAGTGTATACTGTATCACAATTTTCGTCCCCGCGGGGAGAAATATGGCTTCTCCAGAGCCTTCAATTAATTTTGCACTGCCACTTATTGTATTGATATTTATTATTTCCCTTTTCAAATGAGAGAAATATTTTTCGTGTTTCAATATAGTATGTGTTGTTGCACTGTCAATGAAACACATATTTGCATCATTTTGTTTGGCATCCATTTAACCTTTAAATATAAATTAACACAATATTAATAAAGGCAAATATAAATATTACAAAATGCATTACAAAAAGGTAGTATGCGATAATTTAAATATTACAAAATGTAAAATGACATAATATGTCTGTCACTGGGGGTTTGCTGGATCTACGAAAAAAATCCGCTATATCAAGACGCGTTGTGTCGTAATCCAGAAGGTCATCATCGGGGTCGTCATCGTTACACTACAAAAAAATAATATCTTTGTAACGGAATTCCGTCCCTAAAGTTAACGTAATTCCATTCCTAATTCCGTCTCTAATGTCATTAGTAACGGAAAAAGTAGATTTAAAGACAAAAAAGTTTTGTTACAAAAATGATTTTTTTTTGTAGTGTTATCAATGTGATTAATCTCGACCTTCTTTCCCTTTTTTCTACAGTGAGGCTTGATAAAGATCGGTTAGATGTTTGGCTGTTCTGCAGCAGGTATTGGCCCAATGGCCTTCAATGCCACACCGATTATAAATGTCGATTTGTCTCTTTCCCTATTTAGTCTTTTCGGCTATATCCCCGTATTAGGGTTTACTCTGCTTCCTGCTAATGTCAATACCGCGGTGTGATTGTAAGGGGTATATCGACCGCGTTGACTCTCACGACTGGGACCACGTCCACGTCCTCTACCACGTCCTCGGCCTCGTTCAAAAAATGTCACGTTCGCTTCAGTGAACGGACTGGAACCAGTGGGCCGGGACTGATGATTTTTCATTAATAACTCATTATTTTGCTCAGCTAATAAAAGACATGCAATGAGCTGTGAGTACTTTTGAGAATTTTTCTCACGATATTGCTGTTGCAGCACAACATTAGAAGCATGAAAGGTAGAGAGAGTCTTTTCCAATTTATCATTCTCAGTAACAATTTCTCCGCAGAGTTTCAACTGAGATGTAATCTGATGAATAGCAGAGTTGTACTCTGTAATAGTTTTAAAATCCTGCAACCGCAGGTTAAGCTAATCATCTCGGGCTTTGGGGAGAGTGATATATTTCAAGTGTCCAAATCTCTCATTCAATTCATTCCACAAATCAAGTGAATCTTTCACCGTCAAATATTCGGACGGTAAAGGAATGCCCAGATGGTGACACAGCTCCGGATCACCCGAACCCGAACTTAGACGGACCGATTGCAACCCGAACCCAGTCGAAGCTACTTGTTTGCTTGGAGGTTGTGATCCTTTGATCTTAATCAAAATGTGTGGTTTAGATTAGCTTGCCACTTAATGTGTGGTTTAGATTAGCTTGCCACTTAATGTGTGTTTTAGATTAGCTTGCCACTTATGATGTGTGGCTTAGATTAATTTGTCATTTAGTATATATAGCTTTGTTTATTTTCTTGATGGACACAACTTAGATGAGAATATTTTGAGAGAGGGTTAACCTAGCTTTGGAGAGATTCCTTAGAGTTGGAGTGATTCCTTAGAGTTGGAGTGATTTCATCCGCCGAGAGGGCAATTCGATTGTTGAGCTTCGGATGCAATTGCGTGAGAGACGGAAGATGCATCGGCAGCCTCGGACAGTCCGTGGGTTCTCGAAAGTGCTTGCTCGAGAGGACTGATTGCTTTTGGAATTCAAATTATGTATTTCGATTTTTGATTCAGCATTGTAAGTTCCCGAACCCGAATACATATTAGATACTTGTCTTCGAGTTTGATTTATGGAGATGATCCTAATCCATGTCATAAATTGGTATCAAAGCGGTTGTTGATTTGATCATAAGATTTCGTAGCAATTTTGTTCACAACATGTTCGATAATATGTCTCTATGTCCTGTTTGATCAAATTTGTGTTAGAACATTGGTTTAGTTCATGTTATTTGGAGATAGTTCATAGTTTCTAGAAATAGCCATTTCGTTGTTGCAAAAATTCCCTCTCTAGTGGAAATGATAACTAGTTCCAATCCATTGTTAGTTGCCAAACATGAGTTGTGTTGTTGAATTTGTCTATCAAGAAACACAAGTAGTAGTTATTATTGGCTGGCGCTAACAAGCTTTGTTCGTAGTTTTCTAAGTGTTCTTAGACCTTGATTGAGTAATATGGTTGGTTTTGAGCCTAAACACATCAAATGATCATGGAATTGAGTGAATTGAGGGCTTAGAAGTGTGTTTTTGTGAGTTTTGTCGGTAAATCGTATTTTGGCCGTAACTTTTGCATACGAACTCCGATTTACTATTGTGAGGAGGTTTCGGAATCGGCATCGAGTCCTCTATACAGTGAGCACATCTTAGCCGTGCTGTGATCTCAAAATCGTCAAAAAACACTTGGAAGACAATTTTTGGCCAGTCTGAAAATCTTGGATCCGGTATTCTGTTTTCTGTTTTGAGCAGTCGAATTGTTCGATTTACTGCTCTCAATTGGCTGGGAATCATGGAGTGATCTTTTCTTTCCTGCTAGGTAAATCCTTGAAGTTGATTGTAATTTTTGGAATCGTGAGATTTGGTTTTGAATAGCTCTCTGAAATAGCATTTGAATTTGGTTATAGTGCACTGTGTCCTGTTTTGAGGAGTGTGGCAAAAGTGCAATAAAAGAGACAAGCTGGTAATATAAATTAGGAAAAGGCGCACTCTAAACATTAAGTAAAAGCCTAGAGCATCAAAAAAAACAAAAAAAAAAAAAAACAAATTGAGCAGCACACTTTCTCTTCTTTTTATAGTGCTTTGTCGATCATTTGGATAATCATAGTTGAGAGTCACTAAACCAGTTTTGAGGAAGTAGTTCTATCCTTCTGTGGGGGTTCTTTTGAGTTAGGAGAGATTGTCATGATCAAATAATGTGCTAGGGATTTCGATTCTAGCTTGTTGCTTAATTGTGGAATAAGAACTTGTGTCACACTTTCTTTACATCCTGCGATTATAGTTTAGCATCGAATCCTTTAGTTTGGTTCCTAGTTCATGCGTCTTCTTTTTGTTCGACATTATTTCTCCTTGAGTATTGCATTTGAAGGAATTCCGACGTACTGTTTGAGGTATTTGCAAAACGCTTCTTCTGTTTTGATTGTGGTTGCTTCTGATTTTCCTTTCTGAGAGTTGTGAGAGAGAGTGAGAACACTTACCTTTCGATATACATATATATAGTTTGTCTTTGTATACAGGATGGCCACTTTCGAACAATTGAAGGAGCTGTTGGAATCGAGTATGCAACAATTGGAGGCCAAAATGGAAAAAACTTTATCTATGCAACAAAGGGCAACTTGAGATCATGTAGAGTACACCGTGAATAAGAAAATTAAGGACCTCAATCACATGTTGACATCTTTGGAGACGGCAAGGACTGAGGTTCCTTCTGGAGTAGTTGATATTCGGGGTAGATATGATGCAGCTGAAGCTTCTCGTCATCGTGATGTGAGTCCTTCAATGCGGTCAGACGCACACAATAGTCGTAACTCAGAGCACTCATTCCATGAACGAGACCGAACTTATCATCGACGTGGTGAAGTGGATGACGATCTTTCTACCATTAGGATTACCCTTCCCATGTTTGGAGGATTAAGAGGGGCAGAGAAATTTTTGGATTGGACAACAAAGTGCGTTATGGCATTTGACTGCCATAATTACTTGGATGGCAAGAAATTCCGAATGGCGATTTGTGAATTCAGGGATTATGCATTGACTTGGTGGGAGAAGGAGAGACGCTATAGAGAACGGCATCAACGAAATCCGATTGATACTAAGCCCCGGTTGAAGGAAATCATGAGGAGACGTTTTGTGCCACAAAGCTATGAACGAGATATGAATATCAAGTTGCAGTCCTTGGTGCAAGGTTCGAAATCGGTGGAGGAATATTTTAAGGAATTGGAGATTTTGATGATGCGATTGGATATTGATGAGAGCGAGTCATTGACAGAAGCTCGGTTCATTAAGGGTTTGAGGCGTGAGATAGCTGATACGGTTGAGCTGCACCATTTTTGTTCTCTTCGGAAAGCTGTGGATTTGGCTATCAAATGCGAGGAGCAGCTCAAGAGACCAACCTCAACTGGATTCTCATCTCAAAGGAAGTTTCCAACCAGTTCTGTAGCTCCGGTTGTATCTTCTACTGGATCTAAGGGAATTGTTTTCGCTAAGCCCTTCGATAAAAATATGGATAAAGGCAAATATAAAGTAATTGATAAGAAGGATGAGGCTGCAAAGTTCAAAGGAAAGGATTTTGGTCAGCAAAAAGAAAAGATTGTAATGTGGTATAAGTGTCATGGACAAGGGCACTCTGCAGGTCAATGCCTAAATAAACGAACCGTTATGATTTTGGAGAATGGCGAATGGGGATATGTCGATGATGGTGGGGGCGATGAGGTAGTAGAGGCTGAAGCAGAGGCTGGAAGTGATGAAGACGTTGAAGAAGTGTGCGATGAGGATCCATTAAGTTTAGTGGTCATGCGTGCCTTCACATCTTTACCGCACGAAGATAAGGATGCGGGACAGCGAGAAAATCTATTCCATTATCATTGCAAGGTAGCGGGACATACTATATCCATGATAGTGGATTCGGGTAGTTGCACCAATGTTATTAGTTCCTATGTGGTCGAGAAGCTGAGTTTGAATACCACCCCACACCCGAAACCATATAACCTACATTGGATGAGCGATGAAGGAGCTGTCCGTGTCGATAGACGAGCTATTGTTACTTTTTCAATTTGTGGTTTCAGCGATGATGTCCTTTGTGATGTGTGTCCCATGACTGCATGCCACCTTCTTTTGGGACGACCATGGCAATTTGATAGACGTGTTTTGTACGATGGATATAAGAATCAAATATTGTTCACTAAAGGCCGCAAGAAGCTTAGCATTTCCGCCCTTCCACTCGAGACTGTCCGTCATGATGCTGAACATTTACATAGGACTATACGAGATGTGGTAAAATCAAAAGGGGCTGTTGTTACCGTTTCGGCGAAACCTTCCGAGGGAGACGATAGCAAGCTGATGCTTAGTCTCAAAGAGTTCAACAAAGAAGTTCGCCAAAACAGTAACCAAAATGAGGGAAGTTACTTTTATATTCTCTTACTCAAAGAAGTACTTGTTATTGATGATAATTATTTTTCTCACTCGTCTTCTCCTTTTATAGACTTGCTTAAAGAGTTTAAGGATGTTTTTCCGGATGATATACCACCTGGATTACCACCATTGCGAGGCATCGAACATCGTGTTGATTTTGCACCGGGTTCATCAATCCCCAATAGGCCAGCTTATAGGTGTAATCCAAAAGAAAGTGAGGAAATTCGAAGACAAGTCCACGAGCTTCTTTATAAGGGATGGGTTCGAGAATCTTTATCTCCTTGTGCTGTACCTGTTTTACTTGTCCCTAAAAAGGATAATTCATGGCGTATGTGTGTTGATTGCAGGGCTGTCAATGCAATTACTGTAAAATACCGACATCCAATCGTTGCATGGAGCACGATTGTTTACAAAAATTGACTTAAAGAGTGGGTACCATCAAATTCGTATGCAACCCGGAGATGAGTGGAAAACAGCTTTTAAAACTAAGTTTGGGTTGTACGAGTGGCTAGTCATGCCATTCGGGTTGACAAACGTGCCCAGCACTTTCATACGGTTGATGAACCATGTGTTGAGAGAATTTATTGGAAAGTTTGTGGTGGTATACTTTGATGACATACTTGTCTACAGTACTTGTTTGGAGGACCATCTAGGACATGTTAGGCAAGTTTTTCATGAATTAAAAAATGCTAAATTGTATGGTACGTTAAAGAAATGCATTTTCTGCACTAATGAAATTATTTTCCTTGGCTTTGTTGTAGGTGCAGATGGTCTTAAGGTTGATGAATCTAAGGTTGCTGCAATCCGGGAATGGAAAAAATGTACAAGTGTGGCCGATGTCCGGAGGTTCCTTGGAATATGTGGATTCTTTAGGCGATTCGTACCACACTTTAGTGTAATAGCAGCCCCATTGACCTCCCTTTTAAAGAATAATGTTCCATTTAAGTGGGAGGCAAGTCACGAAGCATCCTTTGAGAAGCTTCGGGATAGTTTGACACATGCTCCGGTTTTGGCACTACCCGATTTTGAACGAGCTTTTGAAGTCCAATGTGATGCTAGTGGAGTTGGTATAGGTGCAGTACTATTACAAGAAGGACGACCGATTGCTTATTATAGTGAGAAATTCAATGGAGCAGCCCTTAATTACTCGACATACGACAAGGAATTATATGCGGTTGTGCAAGCCCTGAGAGTTTGGCAATATTACTTGCTGCCAAAGGAGTTCGTGATTCACACGGATCATGAGACCCTCAAGCATTTGCGTGGGCAGCAGCAACTCAATCAGCGTCATGCTCGGTGGGTAAGCTTTATTGAGCAATTTCCATATGTGATTAAGTATAAACAAGGGAAAGAGAACATAGTTGCTGATGCACTCTCTCGGAGGTATGTTTTACTTAATCATACTCGTACACATTTGGTTGGATTTGCACATATTCGTGAGTTGTATGAGCATGATGTAGATTTTGGTGATATATTTAGGAAGTGTGAGAAGCATGGTTTTGATGATTATTATAAGCATGATGGCTATTTGTTTCACGGTGATAAATTGTGCATTCCTAGATGTAGCATTAGAGATGTTTTGATTAAGGAGAGTCATAGTAGTCATATGCTTGGACATTTTGGTAGACATGCTACATTTAATGTTCTTAACGTTCACTTTTACTGGCCTCATATGCATAAACATGTTGATTCTTTTGTTGATAAGTGTCTTGCATGTAGAGTGGCGAAGAGTACTTTGAAGCCCCATGGTATGTATACTTCTCTTCCCACTCCAGAAGGCCCTTGGTTAGATATTTCTATGGATTTTGTTCTTGGTTTACCTCCGCGTGCTAAAGATTCAATTTTTGTTGTGGTTGATAGATTTTCCAAGATGGCTCACTTTATACCTTGTGCGAAAACGACAGATGCTAGTCATGTGGCAAAGCTTTTCTTTCGAGAGGTTGTGAAATTGCATGGGGTCCCAAAAACTATTGTATATGACAGGGATGTAAAGTTCATATCTTATTTTTGGAAAAGTCTTTGGCATGAAATTGGGACGCGCTTACTTTTCTCTACCACGTGTCACCCCTAGACTGATGGCCAAACGGAGGCGGTCAATCGTACCTTAGGTAATCTTCTACGTGCCATGGTACATGATAGTGGTCGAACATGGGATGAATGCCTACCACATGTTGAATTTGCTTATAATAGGCATGTTAGTACTACTACTAAATTGTCCCCGTTTGAGGCTGTTTATGGTTTTAATCCTTTAACTCCTACCGATATGTTGCCACTACCTAGTAGCGAGCATTTGAATTTTAGTGGCAGGGATCGAGCTACATCAATCAAGGAATTACAAGCCAAAGTACGGGAGAACATTGATAAGGCGGCCGTGACATACGCATACTATGCCAATCGCGGAAGAAAACGCGTGATATTTCGACCCGGAGATTGGGTATGGGTACATTTGCGTAGAGAACGCTTTCCGTAGCTGCGGCGTGGGAAAATTTCTCCTCATGGAGCTGGTCCATTTCGTGTGTTGGAGTGCATAAACGATAACGCATACCGGATTTGCACTTCTGGAAGACTTGGGCGTGAATGCGACTTTCAACGTTGCCGATTTGAGCCTTTTTTATCACGCTCAAGATGCTACTTGCCTTGAGTACAAGGCAACCGAAAATGCTGCTACTAGCCTTGAGGACAAGGCAGCCGAAGGGGGAGAGGATGACACAGCTCTGGATCACCCGAACCCGAACTTAGACGAACCGATTGCAACCCGAACCCGGTCGAAGCTACTTGTTTGCTTGGAGGTTGTGATCCTTTGATCTTAATCAAAATGTGTGGTTTAGATTAGCTTGCCACTTAATGTGTGGTTTAGATTAGCTTGCCACTTAATGTGTGGTTTATATTAGCTTGCCACTTAAGATGTGTGGCTTAGATTAATTTGTCATTTAGTATATATAGCCTTGTTTATTTTCTTGATGGACACAACTTAGATGAGAACATTTTGAGAGAGGGTTAACCTAGCTTTGGAGAGATTCCTTAGAGTTGGAGTGATTCCATCCGCCGAGAGGGCAATTCGATTGTTGAGCTTCGGATGCAATTGCGTGAGAGACGGAAGATGCATCGGCAGCATCGGACAGTCCGTGGGTTCTCGAAAGTGCTTGCTCGAGAGGAATGATTGCTTTTGGAATTCAACTTATCTATTTCGATTTTTGATTCAGCATTGTAAGTTCCCGAACCCGAATACATATTAGATACTTGTCTTCGAGTTTGATTTATGGAGATGATCCTAATCCATGTCAGATGGTGACTGATGAAAATAATAGCCTTAGCCCGATCTTGGCTTGTAACTGTATTTTCACTGGCAATTGTATGAACAAGGCCCATAAAAATCAGATGCGTTTCAAAAATAAAATGAGTAAGAGTCTTCGTGCTGATAACGTGCTATATAATATATAATAATATAATATAGTTGGTAAGTATTAAATATATATATACATATGAATGTGTGTGTGATATTTAATGTATATAATATTTAAAGATATATATATATATAGTGGCAGAGAGGATTACGAGAGAAGTCGTGTGCGGATGAATTGATGCCTACTCCATTTCATTCATTTTGTACATATATATATATAGGAGAAGCAATATACAATATATGAATGTAATGCATCCAAATCAAGACCAGGTAGTGTCTATGTATACATTTGTTGTACAATAATATTTTATTATGACATACTTGTCACAATTATAGAAATAGGTGTCATGTTTTTATTAAATGTCAAAATAGTATGTTGCCATATAATTAAAAAATATTGTGTTGCCATATAATTTAATTACGATGACTAATAGATCTATGTAAAGTGTATAAATAGGTCATTTATTCAAAGTTAATAGGAGTTAAATTAACTCCATTTTTTCTTCTCTATCTATAAACTCTCTCCATCTCTCTAAATTCTCTCTCTCACGAATACATATATACTTACTTATATATCTATTTATTACAACCATCCTTATATATATATAAATAATAGACGTATATATATATTACAACCACCCATATATATATTATTATATTTTATTTGATTATATATTTTATAACACGTTATCAGCACAAGACTTTTCGAGGAAATGCTAATGTAAAGATACCGTTTTTTTTATGTTTTTTTAAGTTATTCAAATAGATTACAAAATTTGTTCAAAGAAAAAATAATATCCCGAAGTTCTGCCCGAAGACAATAAGAAAATATCAAAATGCTGCCGAAACTCTGCCAAAATTTTGAAGTACTTATTCAATCAACTTTTTCAATACAATTATTACTGTTAGAAATTTTGGGGAAAAAAGTGAAATTATTTTTATTGATCATCAAAATAAGGGGAATATATATAGGAAATACAAAACATACTCGATAGACTCAAATCTAAGAAATCTAATCTAAATATAAATCTACTAAATCTGAAACTGAATACCTAAAATATCTCAACATCCCCCTTCAAATGCAAGTGGTATAACAGAAATCAACTTGAGTTTGATAAGAAAGTTGAACATAAACGCAAAAAAAAAAACACAAATAAAAATAATAGTTGACTCTCCATCGGAGCCGAAAACGAGATGACTTTCCACCCCGGAGCAAAAAATGAGATGACTCCACCGGAGCCGAAAATGAGATGACTCTCCACCGTAGCAAAAAACGAGATGACTCTCCACCTGAGCCGAAAACGAGATGACTCCACCTGAGCCGAAAATGAGATGACTCTCCACCGTAGCAAAAAACGAGATGACTCTCCACCTGAGCCGAAAACGAGATGACTCCACTGGAGCCGAAAATGAGATGACTCTCCACAGGAGCAAAAAACGACATGACTCTCCACCTAAGCCAAAAACGAGATAAGTCCACCGGAGCCGAAAATGAGATGACTCCACCGGAGCCGAAAAACGAGATGGCCGAAAAAGAGATGACTCCACTGCAGCCGAAAATGAGATGACTCCACCGGAGCCGAAAAATGAGATGGCCGAAAACGAGATGATTCCATTGGAGCCGAAAACGAGATGACTCAATTGGAGCCGAAAACGACATGACTCCACTGAAGCCGAAAACGACATGACTCAACCACAACCGAAAACGAGATGATTCCACGGGAGCCGAAAATGAGATGACGCCACCGGAGCTAAAAATCACATGACTCCACCGGAGCCGAAAATGAGATGACTCCACCGGAGCCGAAAACGACATGACTCCACCAGAGTTAAAAACGAGATGACTCCACGGGTGCCGAAAATAAGATGACTCAACCGGAGCCGAAAACGACATCACTCCACTGGAGCCGAAAAATAGATGACTCCACCGGAGCCTAAAAATGAGATGACGCTCCACCGGACAAAAAACGAGATGATTCTCCACCGGAATCGAAAACCACATGACCATCGGAGCCGAAAACAGACAAATCGCAAACATCGGACAAATCAGATCGCACGCAGGCAACAGACAAGCAGCGGACAGATGACAGCTCGTACACAGATTTCCAGCAACAAACAAGCAATAAAAGATGGCAGATCGTACGCAGGCAACAGACAGGCAACGACAGATGGCAGATCGCAGACAATAGACAGACAGTGGACATATGGTAGATATCAGACAGATCGCAGATAGATTTTATATGTAGATCGCAGACAAATTTCAGATTGCATGTAGGACCAGACAGGCAGCGGACATATGAAAGATCGCAGACGAGACAGATTTGCAAAAAGACAGACTTGCAAAGGCATAATCTCAAAATCACAAGACCTCCGGGTACAATCCAGGTTGAATGTACCCGGAGAAACACGGGTTGGTAGGCTATATCTACGGAATGAGAAAAATAGGCTCTGATACTATGTTAGAAATTTTGGAGAAAAAAGTGAAATTGTTTTTATTGATCATCAAAATTAGAGGCCTATATATAGGCAATACAAAACATACTCGATAGATTCAAATCTAAGTAATCTAATCTAAATATAAATCTACTAAATCTGAAACTGAATACCTAAAATATCTCAACAATTACTAATATAAATTTTCCAATTTTTTCACCAGCTATTATAGAGAAAATGGCACCGAAGAGCCAATATTTAATATATGAATTTATCTGAAAATAATGCGAGTGATGGTGATAATTTTATTAGCACATAATGATATGTGTGATTCTTTATATATACCCAGAATGTGCATAATTTAATAAACATGAAGGTTCATATTTTGGAAATCTTCAATGATGTATATTGAATAATCTGATAGTGTATATTGAGAACTCTGAAGGTTCATATTTAAAACTCTTGATGGTATATATTGAGTTGTATATTAAGCACCCTAAAGGAGCATATTGTGAAATCCTCCAATATTATATATATTATGTATCATGAAGATACATATTTGAAATTTTCAATGATTTATATTTTGAACACCCTGAAAAAGAAAAAATATGAATGTTGAACACGCTATAATAGATAACATGGAAGACAATTCATGTCTCATTGACTGCATCAAGGCACACCATTCTAAAATATAATAAATATTTCACCAACCTGAAGTTGGAAAAAACTGAGGCGAATACGATAGGTGGTTGTGCGAAATTAATTGAAGGCTCTGGAAGAACAATAATATTTCTCCCCGAAAGAGTGAAATTTGATCTTCAACATGCTCTATATTATACTAGAAGATATTGGGAAAATGAATGAATTTAAACCCTACATTCAAAAGCCTAGAGATATTACCATTTTATTTCTCGACATGGGAGACTTCTAAGTGCAATAAGGGAAAGGACCGGTGGCAGAGATCTGGTGAGGCCATTGACTACTCGATTTGGTACTGCATTTCTCACTGTTTAGAATTTGAACATACATAAGAATAAATTGAGACGGTTATTTGTGAGTGATGATTGGAGTGATAATTAGTTATCGAAAACGTCAAAAGGCAAAAAAATATGATGAAAACCATTCTTTCATCAAAATTTTGAGATTAAGTAGAAGATTGTTTATAGGCAACACTTCATCTTTTGATTGTTTTGAGGATAGTTAATGGTGATGAAAAGCCAGCCATGCCCGAGCTATTTTCGGCTATGAATCATGCGAAGAAGAAAATAACTGAATCTTTTAAGAGCAACAACAAAACAAGATTGTTGGCCAAGTTGACGGAAATAATTGAAGATCGATTGAGCGATCAAATAGAGGTGAAGTTATATGGGGTTGCACTGTTCCTAAATCCTTCAAAATATTTTAAATTGAAGAGAAGTGATCCCGTATTTGCTCGTAAGCAACGTCAACTGTTTAATGATGTTCTATAAAAGATGGTTAAAGATGAAGAGTTGATGGATAAAATTAGTGGTCAAGCAGATGATTACGATAAAATACGATGAAGCTTTGGCCGTCAATTGGCAATCAAACACCAAATGCAAAAGAGTCCTTGTAAGTTTTTTTTTAACATATACTCCTTCCGTCCACACACAAAGTAAACCTTTACTTTTGGCGCGGTTTTTAAAAAATAATAGTATTTTAATTACAGTGGGTAGTTAAAAGTAGTGTAATGACATTTTTGCCCTTGCGTTTTTGTGTAAAAGTAATGATGTGATATAAAATAAGGGTATTTGTGGAAAAAAGTAAGATATTTAATGAAATGTTTACTTTGTAATTGGACGACCCAAAATAGAAATATGTATACTTTTTAGCTGGACGGAGGGAGTATATATTTTATTTTCTATGAAACTTAATTTCAAATATTGAATATATTCTTTATATATATATATATATATTAGTTGATTGGTGGGATGCATATAGTGGTGACAACGAAGAGCTTCGATTACTTGCCGTACGAACTATTAGTGTATGTTGTTCTTATGTCGGTTGTGAGCGCAATTATAGCACATTTGAATTTGTAATTAAATTCGTTCAAAATTCACTTATATTAATATTTTAGTAATAATTTTCAAAATTTGATATAAAGTTTTTTTTTTATTTATTTGTTTTTTTTTTCTTTTAGATTCATACTAAGAAAAGAAATAGACTAGAGCACAAAAGACTAAACGATTTGGTGTATGTTCAATATAATCAGAATATTACACATCGCTTTAAAATACGACAGGAAAAAGAAAACTATTTTAATTCCTTAATTCTTGAAAAATTTCAATGGGACAATGAATGGCTTTATGATTCTCAAGACTTGGTTCATGAAGACGGAGATCTTGAGTGTCATCATGTTGATGAAGCCGTAGGTGCTTCAAGTAATCTCAATAATTCCAACATTCGTAATAGAGGTGTTGGTGAATTCTCAGGTCAGCCCGCCGTGTATGATCGTCGTTGATATGAAAAATGAAGAGTGAAGATTGATTTGAAATTTGACAAATTGAGGGTTCTTTTTGGTGTTTTGAAACTTTAAAGTTTTGACCTATTGGTATTTTAGTATTTTGATAGTTATGTTTAATACTTTGATATTTTAGTATTTTGATATTTTATTTAAAATTTAGTGATTTGATGTTATAAGTTTATATTGTATAATTAAATATTAGAAACTTATAATAGGTAGGTTTTCGTACCGGCATATTGCCGCCATTTTGGGCGCCGTGCCTAAATTCTCGACGTAACAACATTGCTAATTTTTTTCACAAAGAGATGGTAATTAACAAACTAAAAATTATAAACGATGAAAAGATGATACTAGTATTTTTAGCAGAGAGATAGTAATTATCAAATCAAAAATCCTAAATGGTGAAAAGAAAATTAAAAATAAAAATAAAAAGATTGAAAATTCAATATTTTTTTTCAATAGATTTTTATTTAAAATATAATATATTATATTAATTTCATTTTTAATTTTGCATACAATATTGTAAATGGAAAAGAGTAATTAGTTTATTTGATTGCAATTTTAAATTGACTTGAAATAATAATTCAAAAATTTGTTTAAATAATATTTTTTAAAAAAATTAATATAAATACATAATATTAATTTCAATTTAAAACTACAACAAATAAATAAATTACTATATATGTGCATATATATATATAACTTGAATGATGTGGCAAGTGCAAGATTCAATATACGTAAATCAGAAAACATAAATAACATCTCGTTAAAATATACTGCAATAATGAGTAAATGATATTAATTTAATACTTTAAATTTAAAATTATTTTTTATAATATAAATAATACATAATTAATTTGATATTTTTATACTAAAAAAAATACGTAGATAGTAAAATTCACCCATAAATTCAATTGTACACAAATTCAGTGTTTGCATTTTAATTTGAATGCATATATTATATATATATATATGGGTAAACTATTTTTTTAGTCCCGTAACTGGACCCCCTTATCATTTTAGTCCCGTAAGTGAAGCCTGTCGCAAATTAGTCTCATAAGTGAAAAGTTTTCGCTGTTTTAGTCCTCTGGCGCCAGAGATGCCCGCGTGGCTCGCCGGAGGTGACGTGTCCGCTAGGTCAGCGACACCTGACGCTGACCTGGCGGACACGCGGATTTATTTTTTATTTTTTTATTTTTTTAATTTTTTTTAAAACTTATTTTTAATTTATTTTTAATTTTATTTATATATTTTAAATTTTTTAATTTGATTTAATTTATAAAAATAAAAATAAAATAAAAAAAAATTGAAAAAAAAATAATAATCCACGTGTGCGCCAATTGTCGCTGACCTGACGGGATACCTGGCGGAAACGTCACCTCCGGCGAGCCACGCGGGCGTCTCCGGCGCCGTAGGACTAAAACAATGAAAATTTTTCAGTTATGAGACTAGTTTGCGACATGCTCCACTTACGGAACTAAAATAATAAGGAGTCCAGTTACGGGACTAAAATTACAGTTTACTTCTATATATGTATATATATATATATATGATGTTATAATATTGTTCAACAGATAAGATCAATCCTCTATTTTATTTATTTTTTAAATAATAATAATAATTCAACGTGGGAGCGTGAATGTGATAGCAACATGTCACAAACTAATAATAGGGACGAAAAATATACTAAAATAAATGTTGGGGAGATCTGACCGTTGATTCCATCTGATTGGATCCACGTCGATCATTCGAGATAATTAAGTCAATTTGATTTGGACTAAGGTGACAAGTTTCAGAAATTCTTGCAATTTCTTTCCTCAATTAATTATTGTTTTCACCGTAAATTGTTTTACTTATATTACTAGTATTAATTGACATATTACATTTCATTACTTATATTACTAGTATCTCCAAGGGTTTGTTTTTGCATGCTTCAATTTTTATTTCAGTCTATATATATATATATATTTATTTCTTATTTATTAGATGGACTTATTTTAATTTTTGTAATTAGTATTTATGTAGTAGTATTTAAAGAGTAACCACGGTTTGAGACATTATTTTTAATTTTGAAAATGAAGTAGTTTGAAGATTTTTGGGCAAATGGTTAAGTTCGTTTGATTGGGAAAACAATTGATATTATTTTATTGCTATTATCTATTGATCTTGCTTCCACTAATTGATTGACCTACTCGATTTTGTTTTCACCAGAATGACAAGATCAACCAACGATCGATTGAATCTATTGGAGGCCGATCAGATCGAGATATATGAGACTTTAGAAGATAACAATGAGCAATTAGCCGAGATCGCAACTTCTCTGGTCACGCTATTGAAGACAATTTTGAATCTGCCACATGGGGGCACTAGTAAGCTAGAGATGCACAAGGAGGGATAGGAACATCCGTCACACCCGTGGTAGCGCCGCTAATGGATGATTAGGCAAACAGTTGTGTGACAACGATGTTTAAAGGTGGTTATCTGATTAGGTGGCTAGCTCGGGCCAAATAACAATTTAAATTGAATTATAGACCTATTGGATTTGAAGGTGGCATCAATTGTGGTTGCTATGAAAGGGCTGACCATGTACTAGTTAAATGGTTAAAGGTGCGAAAGCCAAGGATATTGCAGAATAAGTTTACCCAGATGTTCGTAGCACGGTTTGACATACGATTTAAAGGTGGTGCGGTTGTTCGGAGTCAATTAGTCTAGAATAGTGAAGAACTATATGTCGTTGTTTGTCTAACTAGCAAGCCAGGTGCCAGATTTATCTGATGAACACTATTTGGAGTATTTCATGAATGGACTGAAAGGCGCAATTCGCTGCTCCTTACGTCTGCTTCACTTGAATGATTTGAAGACAGTGACAAAATTGGCTAGAGATATTGAGGACAATATGTTCCTTTTTAATGGAGGGAGAGAGGATCATACTTTCAACATTTTGGGGAAGCGCTCAAAATAATTTTCAAAATTTTTAAGGAGAAGTAATTCGACAACAACTAGCACCAATGTGTTAGAAGAATTAAGGGCAAAGGGTCTATGTTTTAGATGTAAGTAACCCTTTGCACCCAATCATGATTGTCCCTTTAAGCAATTACGAGTGATGTTTAATTATGGGTGATAATGGCCCAAGAGGATGAAAAGTTGGATCTAAAAAAATATGAGTATTGTGAGGTGACAGATTAGGAGGACGTTCACAAGACTCAATGGGTTTTAAAATGAAGGAAACGGTAATTATCCGGTTTATTATATAGCTGACTTTTTCAGTCTTCACAATATGAGTCTTCATGGTGTGTTTGACAAATGCCGAGTGACAATTTTGATTGATAGTGGCACAAGTTACAATTTTATTTCTTCTTCCTAGGCTTTTATGCTAAGACTAAACCCAAATAAGATACTTTCGAGTACAATTTGGTGACATATATAGATAGAAGTCGAAAAGGGTATGTAGAAAACTACCGATCTCATTTTTGGAGTGCACTATTAAAATCATTGTTAAATGTTTGCCTTGTGAGTAGTTGATATAATTATGAAAGTTGCTCGAATTAGAAAATAGTGATAATGCATTTGAAGTGATGTGGTGGATGAGTGGCATGAAAACTAAATCCGAAGATATTCCGAATGGTGGGTAACCATCCGGTGGAGGTAGATTTACCAGAGAGTTTGAAGTTTTCTATAGGTCCAATGTTTGAGTCTAAGAAATTGCTAGCTTGGTTGCAAGGGGTGAGAATGGAGTGAATGAAGAGCAACTGTTGGTTAAATTGGTAGAACAATTGCTAATGATGTGACTTGGATGAGGAAAGCTAGTTTTCAGAATTAGTTTTTGAATTCAACCTTGAGGATAGGGTTGTTTCCAAAAAAGATAGAATTGATAAGGGGTAGGGCATGAACTTGGGAATGTGGATGCAACAAGACCTATATTTGTGTATCGGAGGCGGAGACGGGCTTAAGCTTGTTTTCACAAGTTAGAACTTTTATTTATGAGTCTCTTAATGTTCATTTGGTTGGACTTTTATTATTTTGAATAGCATTTAGTTTTTGTTTATTATATAGAATTATTTTAATTTTAGTAAATAAGTTTTAGGTAGTAGTATTAAGGAGTAGCTAGAGTTTAAGACATTATTCTTAATCTTGGAGATAAAGTAGCCTGAAGACTTTTTGGAAAATGATTGATTTGTTTAATTGGGTAAATGATTGATACGGTTTGATTGTTCATAACTTGTGTATCTGGAATTCAAAATTTCAATTTTCGGACAACTTAAAAAAGAAAGACGAAAATGGTGTATGAATTTCCCAAAATACTCCAGAAACCTTTAGGATAAATTGAATGAAGTATATATATTTAATATCGTATTTTCAAAAATAAATATTAGGTGTAATTTTTTTTTTTGTCAAAAAATAAAATTTCATTAGCAACTTAAAAATAAAACTAAAAACATATTTAAGTAACTATTGTATCCGAAATTTGGATATTCAAGTATTAAAAAACCAATAAGATAACAGGTGTATGGATTTCCTAAGGTACTCCAACAAATCATTAGAAAGAGATTATTTTGTGTCAAACAGATCATAGAATAAAACGTAAAAAATAGGAATCTGCTGAAGAAAAATCACACCAATGAACTTAAACTCGAATTATAAAGCAAGAACATAAATGAAATCTATAAATATGCAAGAAAGTATAAGTGGAAATGGATTAAAATTTAAAAATGAAATAAAAAAAAAAAAACAAAGAAATTGAGTATTGCTTTGTGTGTTTGATGTTGTGTCTATCCCTTTCCCTTTTTCCTCTCATTCTCTTTGGCTTTTATTTCTTTTATTATTGAACTTCATTTCACTTCAATAATTCTCTTGTAATGTTTGTCATTAATCCCTATTCATCAAAGCTCATCCTAGTTCATTTATTATTCCCTTTTTTTTCTAATTTTTTTAAAACTCCAGACTTTGAGCTCTTATCCGCTTGTTCCTTCGTTCAATTTTGCGTTCCTTTCACTAGTAATTTAGACCCTCAACTTACATAATCTACTCATTCATCTATTGGGTCAATCCTTACCATTTTTCGGCCTTGATCACCCCACTTCTCATTGGACCATTTCATTATTATCCTTAAATTCATTTTTTTGATATAACATATTGCTCGTTCCTCCCCCCTGTCCTCAAATGAGATAAAAAATAATATAAACATATATCTTATTTTTGGAATTGATGTTCGGCCTGCTGCTCGAAGAGAGGAAAACACCACTTCACCTTTTCTTATTTCATTTTATTGAAGAGTCATTTTTCAATCATTAAACTTCTCTCCACTACTCTGAAAGATTGCCTACTTTCTTCTTTTTTTTCGCTCGTTCCTCTAAATCCTTTTTCATTCCACAGTAATTGCATTTGGAATATCTAAACCTTCCATCAAAAACTCTCTTACTGGTGGTTCTTCCTCCAACCCAAATATTTTTTTGCTCTTAATTTGTAATTATCTATCTGTTCCTTTAATAGAAAATTTGCAAGAAAATTTTTCTATGGCCAAAGATGCAACAAATCAACTTCCCAAAGAGATATTATTCTTAAACTAGGTACCCTTCATCTGACTCATCCGTGGCTAAAGGTAGATGTTTGTCCATCTAGATTTAATCTTCTTCCTAGAGATTCTTCTGGCTTTAATTCATAGGTAACTAGACTGGAACACTATTTGGGCCATTTGTGGAGGGAATGAGAATTTATGATATGATTATGCTGCATATAAATCTCCTTGCTCATGACAGTAAACTAATTAAGGCATTTATATGCTTTTAGGATTCTCTCATGAATGTTATCATCTTTCTATTCAGTATTCTTAGTTCCACTATCTAGGATATAGCGGTTATTTTAGGGCTTTTCGCGAGAAGTCTTGAATATACCCTAATTGTTTTAGATGTTCCCATTCCTTTGGTATTTTCAAAATATTATAACAATAGGACCACATCAAACGAGTTTATGGCCACTATTATGTTGTCTGGCCTCGTTAAACCCCTGAAAAACAAAAGTTTGTTATTGTTATTATTATTATTATTATTATTGTTATTATTATTATTATTATGGTTTAGTAAATTTATTTGTGTTGCCTCCAAAGTAAAAGAGGCTGAACCCATAATTCAAATTATCATGTATGACCAAGAAAATAATTTTACTTGGGTTTCCTCTATAAGGGAATTAATGATCTAGTGAGAAAAATGTCCAAGTCCTCCTTGAAAGATCCATATGTCATAGGTCCCCTCTAGTTTCTAAATTTATGAACGCAACTCTACTTACCAAAGTTCATCGATCCAAAATCTAGCTCTCATTCTTCATGCCCGTTTTCATCCTTGGGAAGTCATTGCTCTTTGGCCCTCTACTTATTGGAAATTTGAAATCAATTATCCACTCCATTCTTTAAGCCCTTGTTTGGTATAATGACTTTTCTATCCTCTCATGGACGACCCATGCGGTCTCTTTTCACCTTCATATGAAATTTGCTCCTATATCACTTATGAAACTGTAGCATAATGGCGAGCATTTATGCTGGCAATGAAAGGTTTTTCCTACTTACCTCATTAATTCCAATATGCGGTTACATCTTATTTCAACCAGTGGTGGGTAGATGTCAACAAACAACTTCTGTCTAGTCTTCTAATCATCTATATACTCGAACTGGCGGATGAAAATTTAGAAGGTGAGGCAGCCCATCCATTAGAAGCCGAAAAGGTAGTGGTGACTTTGTATATTTTTGCTCTAGGCAATACTTTTTGTTTATTTATATTATAATTTCTAGCATTTGTTTATGTGTGCAACCACATCCACCAAGAAAATTGATATCTCCAAATAATAGCATATTTATCGTTTAATAAAACTGTGTATTTTCTGAATTTTTATGTGAGAAGCATCACAATATCTGATTTATGGTATAATTTATTGATTTGTTTCACTTGATATGATCCAAAGCCCGCTTGTGAAGATTATTGATGTTTTTAGCCTTCCTAAGCGATGTCTTGGCTTCGAAATGTCTAAGTATAATGAGACGAGCGAAGATGGAACCAGTCAAGGCGAGCGATGCTCTTTCCACTTGTGCATGAACCAGCCAGCCAACCAAACGTCCACCGCTGATGAGCAACAATCCATAAATCCCAAGAAATGACTTAAGTGTGGATCTCTCAGTGGTCAACCTTCTATTACCGGCCAGTGTTGACAACCTCGCTTGAGTTGTGCCAAAGCCCTCCAGCCAAGCCAAGTCTAGCAAGGCGAGCAAGCTGAGAGTTATGGCAGTTCCAATCGATCAACCAATTGACTGCTCAACTGCCCAGCGGTTGCAACAACATTTCAATTCTCTCAACTGCTGCTTTGTAACCGCTAAATTACCGTCAATTGTTGCTCCATAAACTCTATAAATAGGTTCATATTTATTTTATAATACATCACATCTATACTATGTGATATTCTTCTTGATTTTACTTTGTCCATTTCCCTAGAGCTTCAATCTTGCAAGAGAGTTCTCTTAGTTAGCGAGGAGGTCGAGAGAATGGAGATTCTCATCTCCCCTAACCGCCCAATTTTAAATCACTTTCTAGGCAGACTTGCATATTTGATTATTGCTTTGTTATCACTTTCTTAATGTAGATTTACAGTTTTCTTAGTATTAATTCAATATCAAGATTTTTCCATCTTTAAATTCGTTCCCAACTTCAAGTTTGTATTTGATTGTTTAAATTTGGAATTTTACTCGACGTGGAAAATGATTAAGAAGAACAAATTATCAAAGCCTAATTTCGTGTCGTAATCATTAACAGATTTTAGGTAGTTCAATGTAGTTAAGTACGTGGGAGCCTTGTCGACCTGCTTAATTACTATATTGAATTCAATTTTGATTAAAGAGATGTATGAGAGGGTAAAGCCACTAATAAAATAGATTCTTAGAATGATTAATTGGACATAGGCACTTGTCTATCGGGTCTCAGAAATGCCTAATGACGTAGCTTTTCTTGCTTATAATATTCTGAATCTGGGTGTCATTGAAATCTTGTTGTAAATTCCTTAAGGTCAAGTATGAGCGAGTCAAGATTCCAATTTACATGAACAAGTATGATCACATTTTTTACTTATGTCATTTCGCATTATAAATATATGCTTCGTTGTTTCACCTTCGTCATTCGCTTATTTCATTTATGAGAATCTAGCCATTTCGGAACACACATATCACACACAAACATCTTTTGTACATTCTTATCGTTGTTATTATCATCGCTCATTTATTCACTACCACTATGATATGCCGCTCGCCAGTTATCGCTCATATATATGTATACCACTCACAGGCCATCCACGCTGCTCCGTTCATTAGCGCATTCACTGCATCCGTCTCTTTGCTCGTCGTCACTATCCACTCACTTTTACTGCAATTTAATGCTTTCGGCTCACTCGCCAGTGAGCCACCCTTACCGTTTTTCCGATTTAGCCAGACTCAATAAATATTTCTTAATTTAATTTCATGACTTAAAATCCTTGTGTTCAACCTAGAAGCTCACCAGTGAAAGAGTATAAAATCAATTATAATATAGCATTTTAGAGTCTACAACAACGTCATTTTCATTAAATTCTATAGCTGATCATTAACCATATGCCAAGATTCAAGATTATTTTAATTCATCAAAAATTCCTATATATGCCGAAAAGCTAGCATAATCATACACCAAAATCAACTTATCAAAAAACTTCTTTTAATTTTAAGACCTAAATTATCTAGTTGTCGTTTTTCTAAACGTCTTGCCACACAAGAAGTTACTCTTCGACCCAACATATTAAGGACCACTAAAAGATCCGTTGAAACCTCCCCACCTCAAAAGGCATGGTGTACTCTTTATTCCAAATATGCATATATTCTTTCTATATTCTTATTGTTGTCTTTCTGCAGGTGTCAATCAAGTTATCAGTATGAACCATCTCTCGTACTTTCCTTGCTCCATCTAAACCGGAACCAACCCCATCGATGTTTGTATAGTTGGAGGATATTGAAAAAGATTTTGCACGTAACTCTATGCCTCTTTCAGATAACTTTGAACACCTCATCACCTTCGGAAAGTCCTTTGGATAGTCTGATGGTTGGCATGTCTTCTAATCCCCATACTTTCAAATTATCTAAATCTCTTCTCTGGGACGGATTCAGAAGAATAAATCTACTAATTCAAAATGTTTTTCATACTAGAGGGACTAATTGACCGAGTAGGCGATGTAGTACAAATCAAACTCCTCCGCACCATCCAAGAATATAATGAAAAAAAAGTTAAATCATCTGTCCACTTTAAAATAAGAGAAGAGGGAATATGTGTCTGAGCTCACCTCGGAACGACAAAAATTCGAAAAAAAAAACAATCTAAGGTTAATACCTTGAGAGATGAACATGAGAATCTTCAAGTGAAGCTGAAATGCATCCAACAAAGCTTGAAGAAACTATGTACTTGGATCTAACAACTAGGTGATAGTCTTGCCATTTTTACTACGTGCGAGGCGGATCTATATGAGCGGGCTCCCAAATTGGATCCATCTTTTTGGGAAATACACAAAAGATTCATGCATGTGAAGAGTTTTGAGAAAAAAGTTCGAGGTTTGGAAAAACTACAAGACATGTAGGATAAAATAACTACCATAAAATGTGCAATATGTACACAATTTTATTATAATATATTTCATGTTTTCAATTTATTCGGTTTTTTAATATACTGATTTGAACTTATTTGAAAATCCAATTTTTAAGATATTTTCAATTTAGTACACTCCAGAAATCTCAATTAATTTATAAATTTTTGTTTGGTTAAGATCATAAATTTGAATTTAGATATTTTGCTCACCCTTACTACAAGGTACCTCTATCTCCTAGCTTTTTAGTTTCTTCAAAGCTCTTACTACAAAGTACCTCTATCTCCTAGTTTTTTAGTTTCTTCAAAGGCTTTCTTTTTAACACTAACAACATTAAAAGTCAACTTTTTGAGAGGATGATAAGGTAGAGATTCCTCAAACTATTCCCTTAGTTGATCTTCTTGACAGTTTTTCACTGTTTGGTCTTTGTTAAGGACTTTTGGCATTGGTAAGTCACCGGAGGTTAGTAAAAGTATCTTTCGGAACACATGTCTCATGCTGGTGGATGGTGGCAGACTTCTAATTTGTATTTAAGATTCCTGCACTTTTGGGTCAGAGTAGGGAGACGATCATTTTCAATTAACCTATTTTGTATCAATAAATTGAGAAATATCAAAAAATTGAGAAAATTGTATATTACCTTGGGGAATGAATGATTGGGTGCCTCCAATCACCCTACTAGATTTTAAGAGTGATGGATCTATTAGAAGCAAACCTATATTTGGCAATGGGGTGGGGTCATTCTTTGGGGTATGTAGGGGCAACTCGGTTCATCAGCCTTCTGTGGAGAAGTTTGTACAAATTAAACAGCTTGGGAAGATATATTTATGGGCTGAAAGTCTACTGTTTGTAGTGGGAACTAAGAAGCCATTTTCTTATTTGATGCTTTGGTGATTATGGTCAATCCTATGCCCCAATAAAGACTATTGATGGATGCCTCCCCCAAGAAGCCTATTGATAAGTTGGTGAAATAGGTGGATCATGCCTTTAAGTGACCTAAGGACCCTACATATGGAAAGTGACTCATGGCTGCTACACCTTGGAGAGCGAAGCTTTTAGGTTGGAAGGCTGACCTTTGTGGCGTAGATGATAAAGTACTCAATTCTCGTACCGTTGCATGAGATGTCATATTTATCCCATGGTCATTCTTGGCATCCAATCTATTTGGAAGGTAGATGAAGCATTCACAGAAAAATTGTGGTTGCTTCATAATATGGAAGGTCGGCCTGCTAGATTTCATCTATCTTAGATGTTGTAAGCATGGTAGAAGCTTCGTCTATAGAAGATTGAATCGAGAAAGCTACAAAATTTTGGCTCAGTTGCCTTCCGAGTAGATTTCTAGTATTCTCATTTTCAAACTACTTATTTATTTTGGTTTTATATAATTCACTAACTTTCTAGAATTTTCCAAAGAAAAAACAAAAAATTTGCTTGAAGTCTTACTTGAAGATCACTCTGAAAAGCTTTGATAGGAAAATTCTTCATGAATTCGGATTGAAAGGAGCCTTCCAGATTGAGAGGCTTAATAGAATTTTCATTTCAATCGCTTTCCTTGCTGGTAATGACATTTTTGGGCGACATCGAATTCTCCAATATTTGATATCGAACTATGATATAATGAAGCAAGGTATGTGATATCCCACTAGGCTTGCCAATTTATTGTTGATGAAATTATCATTCTGGACAAAAAAAAATATATTAGGTCTATCAAAAGGCTAGGCATTTTTGGATTTCCTGGCTAGCTCAAAAAATGTTCCAAGCTAGTCTTGTGTATGATAAATTAACCAATGAAAATAAAAGAATTAAGAAAGGAAAATAAAAAATGAAGAAAATGAAATGAAAGAAAAACAAAAGTATATAGAATGCATGGAATTTATAACAAAATAAAGTGTGTTACAAGAAAGCACAAGAACAAAAGAAAAAATAAAAAATACTCCCTCCGTCCGACTTTAACGGTCTCATTTACTTTTTGCGTCATTATATTTAACATTAAAAATATCCTTATATTTGTATAATGTTTTACACAAATGTTATTGTAATAGTATTATAAGACACTAATAGAAGTATTTTTACATTTTTCCCTTAATTTTTATTACTTTTTACATAATAATTAATATTCAAATATCAACACACAAAAAGTAAATGAGAACCTTAGAGCTTGACGAAAGTAGTAAAAATAAAGGAGAAAGTAAATGAAAATTTTGGAGTGTTCTTGGTCATCACCATTTTCTTCAATTCAAGTCTCTTTTTAAATCAAACCTCCATCTAAGCTATTGTAATCTCTTTTCCATCAAGTGTATAAATTCTTAATTATTATTTTCATTAAGTCTCCATCATAATTCCATTAAGTTTGTAAAATCTTCTTTAATCCCCCTTCATTATTTCAAATTGGAGCCTTTGATAGCTTAATTACTTAAATTATTTTTATTTAATTAAGATAATTATATGGTTAGGATTAATTCAGTTTTATGTTGAATTAATTAATACATCAACACAAGATCTTAACTCTTATTATTTAGTCTCAGTTACAAATTATCTGGCATTAAATTATGTTATCCTCATTGACATACGTCATTAGTGCTTCTTTATCTCTTCATCATTTTGTCATAACTTTTCTCAAATTTTGTTACATCTTTTTAAAAAACTTCTAGGGTCATGCCTTCAAAATGTCACATATAACAAATCCGATCCAAAAAAAGATTCTTGAATTAGATTTTATGTACCATAAAAATGTTTGAATGTATTAGACTTTCAAGATCATCCAATATTTTTTATTTTTTTTTCATCTAAGAAGTCATTCGCTCTTTATTCATGCAATAATTGGATCACCTTTTAGTTAAGAAAGTCGTGTAACTTCACCATCTATTTGAAAAAAATAAAATTAAATCAAGTAATAGAAGCAATGTCTTTCTAATCCAGCATTCTTGAAGTCTTTTGTGCTTCCTCAAGATCTTGGTCATTCACAATGGTAACTGGATTTACTTTTGAATCTCTATATTCATTTGATTCAGTAGTCGTGGATTTTGTCTTTGGATTTCATATTGTTGAAAGCTCTTTGGAAATCCTACGGGACCTTTTCTAGGGTTTAGTGGGAAGACAATGCATAAGGTCAGAAACTCCTACACGATAAAGTTATTCAAGAATAGTGGCATTGAGTCCTTTATTTATTATGATAAATAATTTCAATATCCAAATCAAAATGCTCTCTCAAGAAAGGATCCATGTGAAAATTTAGAATTCATTAGAAAAGCTACATAAAAAGTCTAGAAAACATACAAGACTCTTTTCAAAATCTAACAAGAAGACACCCTGATATCCTGGAGCCTCTAGGACTTTTCTTACGGCCCATCGTGAAGATTGTGTTGAAGTCCAGTAGAAAGGTAATGCGGAAGTCCAGTGGTATAGCCCAATTCCAGGGAATTTTCCTTCGGTCTTTCCTTTTTATAAGTTTGAAATTTGTGCCGTTAATTATCCCATTTTAAATCCAAATTTTTCCTTAAAATGGGCAATAAAAATCCTTTTTACCTTTTTGGATGAAGACTCTTGTTTCATCTTTGTTGTCCGGCATCAACATTATTTTTGCTAATTTTGATTCATAAAAGCCGCTTGGGGTACTCCGCATTGGATTCAGCCTACTGCTCCCATTCTTGGATGCCTTTTCAGATTGTTGGGTATGCCATAGAGTATTAACAACTTGGTCCACTAACCTCGCGCACCAAAATTTTCTATTATTCCTTAAGCTGGTATCTACTACAATATTATGGGATAATAATCACTCCAAAGTTGGATTTTGCTTTGGAGGCTTGAAAATTTGTCCAACCCTTAACTATAGTTTTTCAAGGTGGCTTATAGCTTCTCTTACATATGTAGTTGGTTCATGAGTTTTGTTCGGTTGCATCCCAATTGTATTGATATGTGTAAAAAATGGATGACCAGTCATATCAAGATTCTCAACTAGGTCAAGGCGGACTTCTTCTCTATTTCTTAATTTTGAACCATTTTTTGGTCCTAACTGATGTTAGGGACTATAGGTTACCTCAGTCTTCTAGCTTCTTAGACTTCTCGAAGGCTCTTTTCAGTACTAACAACTTTGAAAGTCAATACTTGGATGGGATAACAAAGTAGATGACCCCCGGACTGCTCACTTAGTTGAACCTCTTGAATTTTTTTTCACCAATTGGTCTTTGTTAAGAACTTCTGGCATTGATAGGTCACCGGAGAATAGTGGAAGTTTTTTTTGGAATTCAAGTCCTAAGTTGGTGGGCGGTAGCAGACTTCTAATTTGTATTTGAGATTCTTGCATTTTTTAGTTAGAGAAAGGAAGCAATATTTTTCGAAAAATCTATCCAAAATAAACGAATTGTGAAGAAAATTGAAAAAATGGTGTCTTACCTTCGAGAAAGTATGATCGAGTGCCTTCAAGTACCCTACCGGATTCTAAGATTGTTGGATCTATTAAAGGCTAGCCTATATTTGGCAATGAGGCGGTGATAGTCCTTTTGGGTATGCAAGGGCTAGTTGGTCCATCAACCTTCTACAGAGAAGTTTGTGTGGATGGAAAATCTTAGGATACACATTTTTAGGCTGGAAGTCCACTGCGATGGAAATTGGAACACTGCTTCTTGATTGATCCTTCAATGACCATGACCTACCTCAGGAAATGTTGTAGGTACTGATGGATATGGTCCTCAAGAAGTCCATTGATAAACTGGTAGAATGGGTGGGTGTTGTCTCCATGGAACCCAAGGATCCGCACGTTGAACGGAGAGTAATTCATGGCTGCTACCTTGGATGGCTAACCTTTTGTGTTGAAAAGTTGTGTTTGTGGTGTAGATGAAAAAAAATTGGATTCTCATATCTTTGCATAATGCCATGTTTGTCTCATGATTATTCTTGCCCCAGTCTATTTAGATGGTCGACAAAGCATTCACGGGCAAATTATGGCTACCATCTACTGTGAAAGGCTGGCCTCCGAAACTCCATCTATCATGGATGGTGTAGGCATGATAAAAACCACACTTATAGAAATTTGATCCAAGAAGGCTACAGTAATTTGGCTTAGTTGTCTTTCTAGAAGATGTCTAGTATTCTCATTTTCAAACCACTCATTTTGTTTGGCTTCATAGGATCCATCAAATTTTTAAAATTTTTCAAAGAAAAATCACAAAAATATAATTGAAGTCTTACCTAAAGATCATTATGAAAAGCTTTGACACGAATGAAGCTTTTCAGCCGTCCATTTATCGCAAAAATATGCTTAAAGTCGTACCTAAAAGAAGTCTTTTCTTCTTCCAAACCTCATTTTAAATCAAACATCCATTTCAACCATCGTAACATCTCTTATATTAAGTTTGAAACTTTCATTTATCGCCTCCATTGTAATTTTCGATAAGTTTGTAACATATTTCTTTAATCCCCTCGATTACCAAGTCTCCATCATAAATTATCTTACATTAAATATCATTAGTTATTCTTAATTCACTTTATTAGTGCTTATTGATATCTTCCTCATCCAGTCATGATTTCTCTCAACTTTTATTTGGTATTTTCTAAAAAAATCTTTTGATCTATTTCAAAAAAATTAATTACAACAAGTTCGATCCAAAAAAGTTAACTTTTTGTGTCAAATAATAAGCTTATTGGGCTTCTTCTCTCGTAGGCCTCAAAGTGGACTTCTTGCGATGCAAAGTTCGGTCAAATTGGATTCTTTTTTTATTCTTTCTTGATTCATTTAAAATTAATTTGATATTTCAGCCAGTGACAAATATATTACTCCCTCCGTCCCACATAATTTGTCTCTATTTTTTATTTTCGTCCGTCCCACATAATTTGTCATTTTCTTTTTTGGAAATATAATTATACATCTTAATCATATTTTAAATTTTATAATTTTTTAAACTTTAATTAAATTATTTAGTTATCTTAATCTTAATATATAATTATTTTTACTATACAATAATTATTTTTACCAATACACTTCTTAATTTACTTACTAATTACAATTTACCTAAATTCTTGCGTCTACAATAATATACTCGTATTCTATGGGACGGAGCGAGTATAATATTACATATTTTAAATACAAAAATTTGAGCAACATAAAATGAATAGCCGATGTCTAACTTAATTTTTAAGTCAAATGTCTAAAACTCAAACATTATACACAAATTTTTCCTTTAAAATAAAAATAAGAAGTTAATAAGTTAATCTAAATCCAGTTAAATTGGGATGGACCTAATAAACTATCCTACTCCAACTCTAGTGCCAGCCAACTTGGCTATAATTAAGTGGTGATATCCTCCATTTGGGAAATTTGTATTTTGGGTACTAACTTGGATCTTTTTGAGAGACATGTTTTGCTAATAAAAAAACTGTATACTTTAGTGTTTCAAAATATTTTTTTAAAAAAAAAAAAAAAAAAAAAAAAAAGAAAAAACCTCTAGTGCCAAAAAAATAATAATAAATAAAATACTCATGTGCAGAATCTTATGTTATATATCCATTTATATTGCCATATTTAGGTTAAAACCGAAATTTCTGTTATTAGAAAAACACTGGCATCATTTAAGTGACTGTATTTTGTACATACATAGCAACTCGCAGCACATTATACCATAAGGCAATCATAGAAATAATTTAGGTTTGTGTGATTAACATTTTTTTTTTTTTTTCAAAATATCATATCATAATTAAATAAAAAAAAATTGTGAAAATATTATATGAAATAATTATATATATATATATATCACATTAAATAATTATTAAAATTAATATTTTTATAATTTTAAAACACAGTAGAATACCAAAAACACAACCAAACAAAACATCTAGAAAAGTTTAATGGTGAAGTAGTTAATTTATATATGAACATTCATTCATAATATAAATAGTAATTATTCCATAAGTTATCTAAACTTATAATGAGTAGGTAGGTGTTCCAAATTTGAATAAATCGTACGGAAATAACTAAACAAATCAATCCAACCACTAATTAAATGCTAGCCTGCTAAATCTGCTCGATTATAATAATACTACATGATACTATTATATAAGTTAAAATTATATAACTATGATTAATGGTAACTCATTCCTTCAATTCATTTATTCATGCCTCCAAAATAAATAATTAAATAAAAAAATAAGCCAAAAATAAATAAACTCTGAAACTCACCCAAATGGCTCCACCACCTTCACCCCCCATTTCATCTGTCAAGCTCATTCATGCATCGCCATCGCCCACCCCACCCCCACCCCCCTTCTGACACTACTGCCTGCCTGCCTGCAATTCTGCCTCTCATTTTAACACCTTCACCTCCACCTCCACTGCCACCACCTCCTCCATTCTATTCGTCTATTTAATTTCTCTCTCAGTCCGCCGCGTTTGTCGCCGGCGGGTCGTCTGTACCAATCTCATAATCTCCGTCGCCGTCGCCGGCGCGGCCATTATTGTCGTTAGTATGTTGATCTGGCAGCATTAATGCAGAATCCTGGTGTGGCCATTGCTGCTCCGGGCGCGCCATTATCGGCGGCATTTGCAGGGCGGCGGCGGCGGCCTTCTCTTTGTATATGGCGTCGAGGAGATGATAGTAAGGGCAGGTTTTGGAATCCTCGCCTCTTCTTTTGTTGGTTTCCTTCACCTTCTTGAAGTACTTGTTGATGTTCTCCCATTTCTCCTTGCACCTCTTCGAGCTCCGCCTGTACCCTAGCTTCGCCATGGCCGCCGATATCTCCTCCCACAGTGGACCCTTCGGACCGTTCTCCTCATACTTTACCTCCATGTTCATTCGCAGCTCGATTAGGGCTTCTACTTCAGATTTTGGCCACCGCGACGAGCTTCCGGCGGCGGCGCCCCCGCCGCTCTGGTTTTCTGCTGATGATGGTGTTACTGTTGACAGCGGCGGTGCGGCGATCGGCGGTGGCGGTGGCGGAGCGGTGGTGATTGGGATATGGAGGTTTTGGTGATTGGATACCTTTTGGAGAAATGAGATGACGGCGGCGTCCTTGGCGGCGGCCATGGATCTCTCCTGAGAAAGGATTTCGTGCTCTCGATTCAGCCTGGTTATTTCCTGAGCTCGCCAGGATTCCTCGCGCGCCATTCGATCTAGCTCTCGTTTCTCGAGAGTTTCTAGAAAGTTCTTCTGCAACTCCTCCTGTTTCTGCACCACGTCTCTCATTAGCTTCTGAAAGAAGTCTTTCAACTTCCTCTTCTTCCCCCTCCGCCGCTGGATTTCCTCGTCGGAGGAGGTGGAGGTGGCGGAGGAAGACGACGATGCGGAGTAGTTGTTCCACCCCAGGTTTTGAGGAGGATCCATGGCAGCAGCAGCAGCAGGCGGTGGATGGAAATTAGGGAGAAGCGTACCGACGGATGTCGCCGCCATTGACGGTGGTTGAGCGGCGGCGGCGGCGGCGGTGGGCGGAGGAGGAGCGTTGTCCAAAGCCTGTAATTGATCGAAGAAACGATAGGTTTTGCCGTAGGATTTTGAAGCTCGGCCATCCTTTGTTCGCTTGTGGTATTTATACACGTTCTCGAACTTCTCTTTGCATTTCTTAGAGCTTCGTTGAAATCCAAGCTCCGCCATTTTCCTGACAAATAAAGATAAATCTCCATTAATGAAAGCTCCGATCCATCTGTTTTTTTTTATTATTGGAATCTTCGCACTAATTAACCAAATTATCTTCTTATCACATACGATCAACTTGCGAGGAATCAACTGCATCCATCTCATAAACACCGAGACAACAAGCATATGACAAATCAAGGAACCGAACTATGAATTATGAATCATTCAAAACGCCGCCGCCATGGCAGAAGAAAACTCAAAAAGCTTCGGAAAGTAATTTAACTGGAGAGGAAAAGCTGGTTTTCACTGAATCCTGTTGCTATAATTCGAAACAAAGTTCTGAAACCAAACCAGCACAGAAGGCGAAAATCCGGAATACAAACATCAACAAAAGATGCTGAATTCCATGAAACCAGCCAGTCGAAGAAACTTTAACTCCAAAACACCAAAAACGAAGAACAAAAAAAAAAAAAAAAAACAACATCAACAGCAATTCATCCAATTCACGATCACCAAAACCGAATAATTCCTCGCAGCAAGTCGAAAACGCTGAATCGATAACGGAAAAACAGTGATTATATATATATGTATATATCTATACCTGGAAACTTCTTCCCATAATGGACCTTTAAGGCTGGAGTCTCTAAAAGCAGCATCCATATCAGATCGAATTTGGAGTAAAGCCAAAGTCTCTTCTCTCGGCCACCGATTCCCCGCTCCGCCGCCGCCGCCTGCACCGCCGCCTCCAATTGTGTCACTATCTTCCATTACAGCGGCTCCGGTGGAAGCACCGACCTCGATGATGCCGCCTGTAGCGGCGGCGGAGGAGCTCACGAGGTCGCTGGATGTAGCACCGAGCATGAGGAGGAATTACAGGATCAAGCTAGCAGAGAAGTCGTTTTCCCTCAATTACCAGCTGAAAAATATAAATAAATAAATAAAAATAAAAATGAATAATATCTAATGGAGGGGAGGGGAGGGGTGAAATAAAATTTTGTGAAGATTGAAGGTCATGTGGTGAAATATAATTAATTTATATCCGTCAGATCTGCCCTGTCAATCTCACACTCTCCAAATACACCTATACATACATTTACCTGTATATATATATATATATATACAGTGGGGTCGAAAATTTTTTTATATAAATAATATATTTCCATAAAAGTGATATAAGTTTTTTTTTTTTTATCTCAAAATAAGAATATAATTTTTTTTACATCACACAGTCTAACCGGATATTTTGTCTTTGTTTCTATAAATCAATATAATACTAATATTAAAAAATATATGTGAAAAAATAAACGTTACTCTTCTTTCGTAATGGATGCAGTATAATAATTTTAAAATTATATAATATAACAAAAAAATTTAAAAAATTACAAACAACTTTTTAGTTTGTTTTATGAAGTTCTTTTTTGAGATATTTTTAAATATTTACAATATTTGAATTAATTCTTTTAAGTATTTAAGTTAAATATAAATAATAATAATATTGTTATAAAATTTATAGGAGAGATCAATTATTTAAATTTTTAAAATATTGCATAATGAAAAATATAAAATTCAAATAATTACGGCCTATATATATATATATGTATGTGTATTTTAAAGTGATTTATTTATTTGTAAAATTATTCTTTTCCTGATAATATACATGTAGTTACATTGTATAATAATGTATTTGTAATATTATTATTATTATTATTATTATTATTACATATACGAATACGTATCGCATACGTATATTGAAGTAGAAGGATCTGGATAGCCACGACGCAAAAGTAAAATTCATAAAAATAAATAAATGTGGCTTCTTGATAAATATATTGCGTAAAAATTGAAATATAATAATAGTAATGACAATAATATTTTTAATGTATTGATGTATAATGTATAATATACTATATATATATATTTTATTATTAATTTTTAATAAATAAATATATTTTTACATATCAAATAAAAATATAAAGTGTGTTTTTTTTTTTAAACCAATCCATATATTATTCTAAGAAAAAATTAATATATAGATCATTTATTATTTTTATACGCCCTGCGTCCAAAAACTATAGTATGGGTTGTGATTAGCACGAGATTTAAAAAATATTAATATTATATTAGTAGTGAGTAAAAAAGTACGGTAAAAGACTTTTTTGCCTTTGTGAGTGTATTGGTATAAAAAGTAGTAGAAATTGTGTAATAATAATGAAAAAGTAAGGATAGTTTTACAGTGATATGATTATTTATGGAAATGGAAATGAGTCTATTGTTTTGAAATAGACAAAAATGATAAACAAGACTATTGTATTGGAATAAAGAGAATATTATTTATATAATTACTCGTGTTCCATATAAAAGAATATTTTTTCAAATTATTTTTACACAATAAATACTCTCATAAAATTAAAAAATATTCTTTAAAATTTATAAGCATCTATTGTTGCCGCTAATATATATATATATATATTGACCATGTTTATAAAATAATACTATAATGATTAATAGTTAAAGATTATGGGTTATAGTTATATATATATATATATATGTATATTTTCTAAATTTTTAAAATAAAAATATTTTGATAATATTTATATAAAGTTTGCAACTAAATTCTTAACATTTTTTTATAATAAAAAAATATTGTAATAAAATTTTGAAAATCAATTAAAGAGAACAAATATATAATTATTATATAATATACATACATATATATAGTTAGCAGTAAAGTATTTTTTTTTCTATTAAAAGAATTTCTACCTAAATTTCTAATTAATATTATAAAAAAAATACATATATATATGTACACAATATTTTTTTTTCCTCAAATTTATTCATTTTTTTAGTCTATCCGCTAAATTAATATCAAAATTAATTAATCAATATTTAATTATACATAATTGAATTGCAAAGAAAAAGAATTTATTTGGTAAAAATAAAGAATTAAGTTGACAAATATAAAAAATATATAATTATTTGGATTGATCAATTAAAAATAAATGATTAATCAGGTAAAAAAAAAATTAACGAGTAAGAATCTATAAAAAAATATTTTTTGTAATTTTTTTTAAATAATAAATTAACACGATGTTTTTTGTAAAATCAAATTTTAGTGTAATTTTTTAAAAAATAGTAAAAAAATATTTAAATAATAAATTTATGTGATGCTTTATAAGATTAAAATAATATAATTAAAAAATATAAAATTAAATAATAAAAAAATATCCGATCAATATACGATTCTCTATATTTTCTATACATGACAGATAAATGAAATCAGAAAATAAAAAATGTTTTATTTCTCAATTATCTGGCTCGACGAAACATTTATATTTAATATTTTGAATAAAAAATAAGTATATTTTATTGAAAATTATAAATAGCATAAAAACTTTAAAAAATACTTCATATGTTCGTTATAATTATATCAAAAGTTTTTTTTTGTCTGTCCACAGCAGTAGATCGAACTCTAGACATAGGGTTCTAATACCATCGGGGCCATCTCGAACTTTTTCAAGGTCCTGAAAAAAAAAATGATAGATCTTATAAATAAGTATATATTTTTTTTAAAAAAAATACTATCAAAGAACAATATAATAATAAAATTCACAGGAAAAAAAATCTATTATATACAATAAATGAAATATATGTGTCCGGTAAGGGATGACGGACTGATGTGGAAGTGAACTGCCGGACCTAGTTTGTGATATATATATATATCTTGACTATTATAAAACTTTACAATATTTTGATTATTATAAAGTCAATAACTCAATAATAATAACTAAAAATTCTAAAGATGATGAATATAAAATTAGAAAAAAAAATAAAATTGTTAGAGTTTATTAGAATTAGAATTGGATTGGGTAATTGTAAAAACACAAATATGAGATAAAATTTAAATTAAATTTTAATACTCCCTCCGTCCCATTAAAAGGTTGCCATTTTTCATTTTCGTTCGTCCCAAAACAAGGTTACCATTGTACTACCTACCTAACAAAATAAATATCCTTCCAATTTACACTATATTACACAAATGTCATTACTTTTATATTACACAATACTAATAGGGGTATTTTCGTCCTTTTTACTACAGTCCATTATAATACTAATATTAAAAAATCTACGTGCAAAAAGCATACGTTACCCTTGTTGCGAGACGAAGGGAGTATATCTAATAATAATTATGAGCTTTATAAATATTTACGAATTTTTAAAGGCGAGAAAGATGGAATTTTAAAAAAATTATAGCAAGAATTTAATTTTAAAATTAAAATTAGACTAGATAATTGTTGAGAAAATTTTAAGATAGAGTTTAAAATAAATTTTAATATAAAATTAAAAAATATAGGCCCTCTTGAAGTAGAGACCCTGAGCAATTGTTCAGGTTGCTCTTGATAAGAGCTGACTCTGAATACCACGTCGGATGCGCAGAATGACTGTCACACATAAAAGCTCAAACTATTAAGAAAATACATCATAAATTTATTTATTCGCAAACGGGAATCCTCTACCGTCATTTTAATCCATCGAAATACAAAACATACATCTCAATTTTTAGTAAATTTGATCATATTATGGATTATAATCTATATGTATATATATATATATATTCAAATTTAGTACTCCCCTTGTCATGCTAAATTTATTCTCATTTTTTTTTAGTTCGTCTGTTAAATTTACCCCATTAATTTTGGTAAAGTCAACAAATCAACATTTAATTATTACTTTTCATTCAACACTTATTTACAATCAATATCACTAACTTTATTACATTTTCTCTCTTTATTTATTTTCATTTCTAATTAAATTTCCAACCGCACGTCATATTCATACGACAGTTGTTCATACACAACCACGTGCGAACTTTTACAAACGTATAGAATATATTTTGTCAGAAAGATAAATAAAAAATAAAAAAATATTAGATATACATAGATAATATTCTTTTTTGATTTTCCACAATATTAAATATACACTTTTTTTATATATTAATTAAGAGATAAAACAACATAGGATATACCTATAATTTATGAAAATTACACGAAAATTCTCATTGTTTAAAAACAATGCCAGACTTTTTTTTACTTTCAGAAACTCTGCATTTAATCCTTCATTTCGGTATTTAGTTAAAAGTGATTTCGTAGTTATTAGAATTTCTGTATTACTTTTGCAGTTAAGACTATGTAGAACAATCACCGTTAACTAATGACAAAAATGAAGTTAAACGTAGAGTTTCCGAAACTATAGAGAAAACTGACGCAATTTTTAAATAACAATGATTTTCGCGTAATTTTAATAAATTATAAATGGAATTTATGCTTTTCTGCCTAATTAAAATAATTGAATGAAATATTTCAAAAAAGTGTATTTGTGTGTGTATTTCAAATTTGATACACAATATCATTTGTAAATTGTAATACTTCTTCCGTCTGTCATACTTAGCTTCTTTGGGCTTGGCAGGATATTAAAAAAATAAATATTTTATTGAAAAACGAAAAAAATAAAAAGATAATTGAAGTATTTTGAAAAATTTAACTAGTAAAATAAAATGAAATATATTGCATAATAAAGTTTGTTTAAGTTGTTTGTAATTAATTGTTGATATTTTTAACTTTTGTAAATATAGTAGTAGAATATATTTAACGGATGGACGAAAAAAAAATTAAATTAAATTTGACGGACGAAAAAAATATAAAAAATTAAGATGTTATAGAACTAAAATATAGAGTTTTTCCACTTTGTATTTTTGATGTATGCATTTTTTTTATTTTAATTATGAAAATTGTGTTGTAAAAATACTTCATATTTTATATTAAGTCATAGAATTTTTGTGAACAGATAGCTAATATATAGTATTATACTCCATATATTATGTTAATATGTATTTATTGTATTTTTAATATTTATGAAGAACTTTATTACAAAAAAAATACAAAGTGAACAAATTTATTTGATTGTGGTTTAAAATTGATTTGAAATAGAGTATTGATTCAAATTTTTATTTAAATAGTAATTTTGATGTTATATTTTGTAAGATAAAATAATATATTTTTATTAAAATCATTTAAAATAAATAATATTGATTGTAGTTTAAAATTACAAAAGAATAAACTCATAGTATCATTTTGAAGTATTATTATGGGATGATAAGCTGTTTTCGTCCCAACTCAAAATATTATTATTATTTTTTTTTTATGTCTCACTCAAAAGTATTATTTTCTTATTTTAATGAAAATAATTATACATTAATATCAAAATATTCTTAATTTTTACTTATATTACAAATATATCAATACATGTACAATTAACTTATACATAAAGTTAAGTAAAAAACATCAAAATCACTTATACACTTACAGTAACTAATAAGATATACTACCTTTGTCCGGTTCTAAGGATTCTATTTACGTTTTGCGTGTTGATTTTTTAATACTAATTATTATATCAAAACGTAGTACAAATTAAAAAAAATTGCAAAAATACTTCAATTAGTGTCTTATAATACTAATCGAAGAAAATTTATACAAAAAATTATACAAATATAAAAATATTTTTAATATTAAGTACAATGACGCAAAATGTAAATGAGATCTTTAGAGGCTGACAGATAGAGTAATTATTTTGCAATTTATTACAAAATTTCAAAATGATAATTTGGAGTGTAGGAGTACACAGAGATGGAAGTGAATTGTGGGAATTTCTTGTTAATTTGCAGCACCTGCCCTAATAAATGCCCAGATCAGATTTTCAACGGGCACGATTTTCTGTGAGACCTTAAGATAATTGATATATATAATGTATACTATATTGTAGACACTAAAATATATGTCTAAAATCAATTAAATATCATATATTTTGGAAAAAAATAAAATTCTAATAAAATAAATATATGGTATTTAATTATGTATATATATATATTAATTTTTATATAATAAATATCAATCATTAATACAAAAAAATCTGCTTAAAATGGAAGATATCGTACAAATATTACGTGCATAAATAAAGCTATAATAAATTTGGCAGCAAAATAAATTAATCTTGTCAATAAATGAAGTATATAAATTAATATCTTCCGAAAAAGGACAATGATATAAAGATCTTGGCGGGAAAGGAAGGTGCACAATCAAATCCGTCAAGAATGGAAAAGAGCATCCGATGGAAAAGGAAAGATTATAAAATCTTCATATTGGCCAATCAAAATGCGCCACGTGTCACCATTGAAAAAGGAAGCCGAAGCTACCCATCCCCTATAAATAGGAGCTATGGTTAGTTCATTTGAGACACCGAAGTTGCATCGAGGATTCAAGCAAATGGGTAAGTCTCTAGACTCTCTCTGTATTGTTCTTCATGTTCTTCGTGTCCTTCGAAGCGTTCTTCGTCGAAAGTCACTAATTTGGACAAATGATCCAATATTGGTTGACGAATCGATGAAGTTAACGTTCTTCGTCGTATGTCCAAGCCGGAGGAAGGATCAAAGCTCTCAAAGCCGTCGAGGAATTCATCAAAGCCAAGGGAAGGTCTTCAAAGTTTCTCTCAAATCTTCGAGGTGTTCATCGCGTTCTTCATAAAAGGCGCAAACTTGGCCCTCTTCGATCCAAAAGTCGAAGGGACACGCCGCCAAAAGCGTTACGGAGCACCAAATCTACCTCCTCAAAGATCAAAGTCCGGATCGTCGAAAGAAGACATCAAATCCAAAGCCGACGATCGAATCGCCCACTCGGAGACCGAAGCTCTCCAAAAGGGGGAAAAGGCAAACCAAAGATCAAAGTTGCAGATCGTCTAAAGAAGACATCAAATCCAAAGCCGACGATCGAATCGCCCACGTGAGACCAAAGTCCTCCAAAAGCGCCAAAGCCAAAGCAAAGGTCAAAGTCGTGGATCGTATAAAGAAGACAATAAATCCAAAGACGATGATCAAATCGCCAATACGGAGACCAAAATCCTCCAAAAGCGGCAAATCCAAAGCAAAGGTCAAAGTCGTGGATTGTCTAAAGAAGACAACAAATCCAAAGACGATGATCAAATCGCCAATACGGAGACCAAAGTCCTCCAAAAGCGGCAAAGCCAAAACAAATGTCAAAGTCGCGGATCATCCAAAGAAAACAACAAATCCAAAGACGATGATCAAATCGTCAACATGGAGACCAAAGTCCTCCAAAAGCAGCAAAGCCAAATCAAAGATCAAAGTCTCGGATCGTCTAAAAAAAGACATCAAATCAAAAGCTGACGATCAAATCGCCCACACGGAGACCAAAACCCTCCAAAACCCGGCAAAGTCAAACTGAAGACCAAACCTCTTCGGATCAAAGAAGCCATCGAAAACCAAGTTAGAAAATAAATCGACTCGGAAGGAGAATCAAAGGACCCATTTAGAGAATATGACCCGCTTTAAATTCAAATCAAATATAATTTGTACAAATTTTGTGTTTATTAAAAATAACACAATTTTTTTGTCTACATATATATTTACCGACCAAACTCTTCTGTCACGTGGTGGTGGTGGTGGTATACAATTTTTTTTTTCCTTTTTATTAAATTTCTTTAATTTCTTTTTTCTCCTCACATTTTATCGCGACTCGATTTCTCAGACTGTCGTCTCATTTCGCAACCTGATTTCTTAGACCGCCGCCGTACAACCCTAAACTTTCGTAATCATGATCTCTGACCAGAAATTTCTGCCGCACCACACACTTCGCCGATTGGGTTGCGCCGCCATGTGGTCACTCTCTCCCGTCAACACCCCGCACCAACACTGGATTCTGGAAAGATAGAAAACGATTTACACTAATTGAAATGTTATTTTTATTATCTTATACCTAATTTTCTATGTTGTTCTGCTATTTTGTTACTGCTGTGAATGCGCCCAAAACTCTTTGGTTACTGTTCCACGTTTGTGTTTTTTTATTGATCAGATTATTGAGAAGAATTATCAGGTGGAATGTCAAGCTTATAAATTAGTCATTGTTTTTAACTGCGATTACTACTCCATATTTGTGCTTTCATATTGATCAGATTGTTGTAAAGAATTATCAGATGGAATGTCAAACTTATAAATTACTCATTATTTTTAATTTCTTATCTTCGATAAGGGTTTAAAACCCAATACCTTAGGATGAATTTTTGTATATAAAATTATTAAAATAGTTGCAGAGATCTAATCAATAACTTGGGGTATATTTTAGGTAGTAAAAAATATTTTTTTAGATATTTTCATGCAGTTGAACGGCTATGAAATATATTAAAGGAAACTGTCTATGTTGAAATATTATACTTTGAAGTTAAAATATGTTGTGGGGTTGCTATCTTTCTCTTATTTTTCTCTATTTTGTGAGAGTCTTCTCTTGAAGGTGATTTTTAGAGGTGCAAAGAGTTGGTGGGTGTTAAATTCGCAATTCATGTCATATTTTGGTTCCATTACAAAAGTTCTCCAAAGATCATTGCTTGTGGTGAAGATTATGGTGAGACTCCAATTCACTTTTGGTTGTTGTCAGCTTTGGCTTTATTTTGGGTGAATATATAATACTTAATTATCTGCATGTGTGTGTAATTGTCTATATATAATGAACTTTCAATATCTTATATCTTCTTTTTAAAATGCTATTTGTATATGTGAATAATTTTTTTGTTTGCTTTATTTGTTTGCTTGATTTGATTTGTTTGCATGATTTGTTGTTTGAACAGAGCACTATATTAAATGAATTTGATGTGTTTGAATATTTTTTATTAAATGAATTTGATGTGTTTGAATATTTTTTACTTCATTTTTAGTTATGTACGGCAATTTGGTTCTTGTTCTTCTTGTATATATATAGACGAAGAAAAAAAAAGAGTTGATTATTGAAGCATAAATTCCACAACAAAAAGGAATGAATAAAATATTTGGCCTTCATCTTTAAACCTACATAATATAAATATATATATATATATATAAATTTATATGTACTATTTTTGCTTATCTTAGACAATAAGAAAAGATTTGATTGTTTATTTAAACAAGGGATGTTTATTTGATGCTTCATGCTTCCTTGTCTGCGGGTTTATATATTTATTTAACTTTAATTAAATAAAACTAATGTAAACAAATTTATACATATATATATTCCGAAGTAAATGCAGTTATATATTGGTAACACGGCTCCCAACATACATATAGTTAAAATCAATATATTTCAGCTGGGGTTGTCAAAATTAAATTCGACCCCAAAAATCAAACATGTTCGATCTGAAAATTTTGAAGTTGAGGTATCAACTCAAATATGAAACGAAAAAAATTTGTGTCTTGTTCGGATCAGATTTTGAGTTGATCTAAAATTATTTATTATTACTATTTTAGTTTATAATATTTATATTATACTCCCTCAGTCCGTCTCTAAGAGTCACATTTACATTTTCCTTTATTATTGTAATTAACATTAAAAATATTCTTATATTTGTATAATTTTTCTTACAAATGCCCTTTTATTAGTATTATAAGACACTAATGGAAGTATTTTTGTAATTTTTTTTTAATTTATACTATTCTTTGATATAATAATTAATATTCAAATATCAACACGTAAATAGAACTTTAGAGCCAGACGGAGGTAGTATTACATATAAAATAATATAAAAATTAAATTAAAAATATATTTTCTTAGGTAAATTTAATTTTTAAAATTTTTGCATTTGTTTTATGTCGGGTTTGTTCAGGTTTCGGATGACATGAAACTAAATCAGATTGACCTAAATCCAACTTGAAAAAAATCGTGTTGTGTTCAAATCTATAGTTTCGAGTCAAATTTCGAGTTCGAGTTGATAATTTTTATTACACCCAAACTCAACCCATTACAAACACAACAAAAAAAAATACAACTTGACAACCCTAATTACAACTTAATATATGTGTGTAAATTTGTTTTAGTTTTTAAAATATTGTTTGCAGTTGTGAAAAGAACAACGTATATAGGAGTATATAAATATATATTCTATCTTAAGGAAAAGTGTGAATTAATTAATATATAATTCCTCCGTCCAAACGTAATTAAGGGGCATGGTATTTAAAGTAAGGATGTTTAATTAGTTAATAATTATTAATTATAATATTATTATATTATTTTTTTATAATTAATAATATTTATGTTTTCAAAGTAAATTTAATATATATAATTAAAAATATTAAAATATATATTTAAATATTTAAAAATTATATAGCAATTAAAAAATATATGCAATATGGATATCATTGTCTAGAGAATAAAATTTTCTATAATACAAATAAATAAAAAAATATTTTTGTTTATTTATAATTAACATAAATTAATTTTATAAAAGATGTATAGTTTTAAATATAAATAAATTTTTTTATTTTTTTGATTAGAGAGAGGTAGAAATAAAGGAGTTTTAAGTGAGTCTACATCATTTATGATGTTGTATGATATGTAGTTAATTAAATTGATTTATATTTATTAAATATATTGTGATTTAATAATTTTTACCAAAAATAAAAATGTGTCAATTGTTACGGACAGACAAAAATGAAATTAGTGTCCATTGTGATGAGACGAAGGGAGTATATGTTTTAAATAAAAATTGTACGGCCGTGATTTAGAATGATGCGAATCTAACGACACAGTAGTCTAGTCTGTGTAATATAACCTTAATTTATACTAATGGCTAGGGGTGAGCATTCAAATTTTTAGTTCGGATTTTGCCAAATCCGAACTGATCCGAAAATCCAAAATTTTTGAAAAAATCAATCCAAACCGATCCGAAAATCCAAAATTTTTGAAAAAATCAATTCGAACCGAACCGAAATAATCGAAATCTGAAAATCCAAAATTCGAATTAAAAAATCCGAACCAAACCGAAAAATCCGAAATTTTTAATTTTTTTAATTTGTAAATTTCTTTTATATTTTATAATTATTTTATAATATTAAATATATATAATATATATAAAAGTAAATATATTAAAATATAATTAATAATTTTGAGTTTTTTATATTCAAATATAATATTTTTTAATAAAATATTAAATATATATAATAAAAAAATATATATATTGAAATGTTATATTTCGAATTTTGGATTAGTTCAAATTATAAGTATAACGATTCGATCCGATCCGAAAATTGGAAATTTTGTCAAAAATTCAATCCGAACCAACCCGAAAATTCGAAAAGTCCGAACTAAATTTTAAATTTTGATTTGGTTTGAATCGAATTTTCGGATTTCGGATATTTTGCTGACCCTACTAGTGGCAATAATCACATGACGATCACATCCAATTTACAGAAAATTTAACACTTCAAAAAAATAAATAAATAAATACAATATAACATTAGTTACACGTGGACAAAATTTTAATTGATTATTTTTTTAAAAAAAATAAAATTTTGTGTGGGAACAACTTGGTTAAGGGTGTGACATGGACCAAGATGAGTTGTCTCATCCAAAAAATTCAACTTAATTAAATTAAATTTATTGAAGGGGACCATGTGTATATACATATATATGAGAAAAATTGTAATTTGTACATGTGATACATTATTATTTTTATTTGAAAATTTGAAATTCCAGATTATTAATTTTTTCGTTTAATTATAAAAAATTAGACGAAAATTCGTACTACGGAATTTACTTAAAATTATGTTATGATATTTTATTTTTAGATCATAATTTATTTTTTTTATATAATTAATATAATGATGTTTTGGTAAAATATTTTATAAAAAAAATGCTGATAATACTTTAATACTAATTTTAAATATATATATTTTATTTATTTAGTAAGTTATACTTTTAAAGTTGTAGAAATTGAATGTAATTCCAATTCAATATAGTCAATAATTGCGAATATTATTTTTATAAAAACACATTACCTCTAATAAAAATTATAAATATAATTATTTAATTAATTATTATTCAATTTAAAATTTTAAAACTTTAAATTTATCAATAACTATTTATACAAAATACAACTCAAATTTATTTCAAAATATCACATTCACATGCATATATTTCAATTATAATTTTTTATACATCCAATTTCACCATTTAATTTTAGTTATTTATTTTTAAGATTTTCATATTAATCTTTCTTCAACTTAATTTTTAATAAAACTGTTAAAAAAAAATGTTCGCCTATATATTAATCTAAGTACATTTTAATCATTAAGTTTTCAAATGTCACTAATCTCATAAATTCAAATATATTTTAATATTTCAAAATAATAATAAAAAATATATAATATTACTACAAATTATATAATGAATATTTTTTTAATTAAAATATAATATTATATAGTACATGTTATTTATATATTATTATTAGACAATAAAAAAATTATAAAAATACGTAATTATTATAAATTTTATAAAATTGTGAAAGTAATGAAATGAGATGATAATGATATAACGGAAGTTAAAAAGAATAATTTGAATATTAATGTATATATGACGTGAATGCGAGAGATAAACAAAAAAAAAAAATAGTAATGCATTATAAACGAAAAGATAACATATGTTTTTATTTCATTAGCAACAATAGCATCTAAACATAATTTTTTTTTTAATTACAAGAAAATTAATCATTATCTATATATTAAAAATAAAACTGAAATTAATATAAATGAATGTATAACACAACAAAAATATATAAATATATAAGATATATATATATATATATATATAAATAAACAATATACAAAATAAACATGAACCATAAACCAAGTTTCCAAAAATTCATATGATAATTTAAATTTAAATTGCAATAAAAGCAAACATAGAATATTATGTAATGTGATTTCAAAATAAGTATCACAAAATCTATATTTCAATTTAAATGCAATTTTAAGTTAGATTAAAATGCAACTATTCAGAATTTTTATTAAATTTAAAATAACTACTTAACATCTATATTAAATTGAAAATAAAAATAAGTTTAAAATGAATTCATATCAATTGGTGAGAAAAAAAATATATATATTATCTATCCATTTTTTTTTATGTCGTCTGTATGCAGTCTAAACAATATGCCGATAATATACAAAAAAGTATAGTAACAAAACAAAAACAAATATAGAATATCATCTAATCATAAATCAAATCTTACAAAATTTATATCTCAATTTAAATTCACATTTAAATTGAATTAAAAATAATTACTGATAATTCATATATAATTCAAAGTCAAAATAAATTATTTTAAAGAATTTTATATCCATCGGTGAACAGAAATATAAATTATTGATTTTCTTGTTATTGTTTCTTACATATTGTGAGTTTGCAATTGATAAAAAAAAAAGTTCAACAATATAAAAAAGATAGTAATCAAATTAAAAGCTAACATAAAATATTAACTAATATGACTCATAAATCAAGTCTCACAAAATTTATATTCTAATTTAAATTCAAATTTAAATTAAATTTAAAAATAAATCATAATTCATATTAAATTAAAAATCAAATAAATTTAAAAGAAATTTATGCATATCAGAGTGAAAAAATCTTATTTTTTGTATTTTCTTTTCTATCATCTATGGTCTGAAAAATATAAATAATATACACAAAAATACGATTAATAAAATAAAAGCAAATATAAAATATTATGAGCAGTATTTGGTAAAAAGCTTATTCAATAGTTAAAATATTAAACTGTTTTTAGTTGTTTAACTAAACTAACGTGACTTGTTTGGTAAATGAACCTTTTCAAATAGCTCATTGAAGTAAAAAAAAAAATTAATTTATTAAAAAACTAATAGATTCAACTATGTTCATCATAATTTTTTTTTTTTCCTATTTTCCCATTTTTTGCTGCATTGTTTGAGTAATTATTTTAATATATCTATTTTTACTTAATTATAATTATAATTTTACTGATGTTAAACCATTGAAATCATTAATTCTTTTATATAAAAATTATTTTATTTGGAAATATATAACTTTATTAAATTTTAGGCAAAAAATTTACTTTCTCCGTCCACATAGAAAGTAAATATTTACGGTTGACGCTGGTATTTAATAAATAATAGTATTTTAATTATAGTGAGTAGTTAAAGATAATATAATGATATTTTTGCCCTTACTTTTTAGTGTAAAATTAATGATTTAATGTAAAATAAGAGTAATTGTGAAAAAAATGAGATATTTAATGAAATATTTTCTTTGTAATTAGACGTCCCAAAATAAAAATATTTATACTTTCTAGCTGGACGGAAGAAAAATATAAATACTATTATTCGGAAGGGATCCTCAGCCCCTGTTGTGCAACCTCTCATGTCCCCTCTAACACAACTATATATACATAATATATGTATATATATGTATATATGTATGTGTATATACAAGTGTGTTTGTTTGAAGGATTTGTGTGAATTTCCACTATTCACACAAATTTTTTCCCCAAAAAATATCAAATCAAACACTTATTTTTTATTTTTTATATTATTCTAAAAATCAATTTTACATTCAAAAACATCACATCAATACATATTTATATCACATCATACAACTATTTAAATTCAATTTTTTTACTATTCAAATCTCAATCCAAAATTTAAACCCGAAACCAAACACACAAAAGGCTGGGAATCTCATCCCCTATTAATCTAGTATTATATTTTTAAAACAAAAATATTATATTAAAAAATTATAAAGTATAATATAATTTTCAAATAATTAATGTAGTAAAATGATAAATTAATCAATATTTAATATGAATTTGTTTACCCAACTTATCTTGACATCGAATCCTCTATTTCTATTTTTTTCTATGCCGCATATTCCAACTAATGAAATTTTGCCACCTAAGTGAGAATCTTAATATAACTTATGTACTCCCTCCCGGCAAAAATGAGCCACTTTGTTAGGACACAGGATTTTAGATAGTGTATCTTAATAAATTATTAATAATAAGTTATGATATCATTTTATTATTTTTTATATGAGTAGTGTTTTTGGTATTTTTATGTTAATAAGATTATACATCAACAAAATATTTGCAATATGAATATCATTTTTTAGATAATAAAATTTTATATAATATAAATAATTAACTTAAAACTAATTTTATAAAAATCAAAAGTTTTAAATATAAATTAAAGTATTTGTATATAGAAGAGAGCGATAGAAATAAGGAAGTTTTTGAATTGATTCTACCCACAAGGGTAAGAAGTAGAAATTTAATTAGAGTGATTTATATTTGTTAAGTATGTTTAAAATGAATAAATTTACTAAAAATAGAAAAATATTAGACGAAAAAAAAATCATATATGGTAGGGCGGAAGGAGTAGTTTTTAACTATAATTCTATTATTTATTGATTTCTTTTTTTACCAAAAAATATCTTAAATTAAATTTCATTCACTAATTTTTTTATCCTAATTTTTATTATATTATATTATCATAAAAAATATATTAGTACTATTTTTCTTAAAATATAATGTTCAAATATTGTTTAAACACAATTTTCTGATGAAATATGATACAAACAATTTATATTTAATTTTTTTACAGTATAACATTTAAATTCAAATTTTATAATAAACTAATGTCATAGAAAGGTTTATGAAAAAAAAAAAAAAGAAATTTTGTGATTTACATATTTCTATTTTATTATTTTTTATTATTTATTTAATTTTTTCTTCTAAACTATAATTGAAAATTATATTAAAATTTAATTTAATTTATATTATTTTTATTACTTATAATTTTTGTAAAATTATTATTTGAGTATAAAATATTATACTCAAAATAAAAATAAATATTAAATTCAAATAAATATTTCAAATATTACTTAGAAATTGAGTCTAAATATATAGTATTCTAAGTGTGATATTTTAAAAAAATACTAATACATTTTTACAACAAAATAATATAATAAAGAATGAGAAGAAAATTAATAAATAAAAGTTAAGTTTTTATTTTACTTTTATAAAAACTAGAAAGTAAGTAAAATAATAATCAAAACATACATAAGATCCATTAATATTCTCTCATTCATATAGCATCATTTCATTGGAGGAAAAGATGAAATAGGAGAAAATGGGAACAAGGGATTATATGCCACTTATTTTTAGGTGGTACAATTCTCCATATATAATGTATATAAATTAATACAATATACAATATATATTTTATTCACTTACAAAAAGTCAATTTCGATACAAAATTTATATATTTTTTATTATAATTTCTCATATCTAATATTACTTCCGTCCGGCTCTAAGGGTTTCATTTACTTTTTGTATATTAATATTTGAATATTAATTATTATATTAAAGCATAGTACAAATTAAGAAAAAAATTGTAAAAATACTTCCATTAGCGTTTTATAATACTAATTGAAGGACATTTATACAAAAAAATTATACAAATATAAATATATTTTTAATATTAAGTACAATGATGCAAAAAGTAAATGTGACCTCTAGAGGCGGACGAAGTGAATATAAAAATACATCCATTCAACATACAAAGTGAATACACAATATATATATTATATATATATATGTATATAGATTCAAAAAAAAAAAATTGATTGTTTAGTTTGTATTTCAAACAAAAATTAATCATTTCCAGCTAGCACGATTTTAAATTAAAATATATTATTTCTTGCACAAATATGAAATATCATATCAAAATACTATTAATCCAAAACTCAAATCAAATATTCAATTTCATATCAAAACTAAACAAAATATCCTTAATTGTTATTTTATGTATAAAAAACTAATATGAAATAGTTATTTTATCAAATATATTAATACAAACAGCTAATATAACTATTACTCAAATCAACTAATAACTATCTAACAACTAATTAAATTAGCCAAAAAAGTAAGAAAAAGAAATTCATGATTTTTATTGTCAGGTTTTGTTATATTGAAAATTAACATCAACATGATTTTGAAATCAAAATAATAAACAAATGATGAGATATTAACATATAGGTAAAAGAAATAGGCAACAACTATGTAAAAAAAAAAAAAAAAATCTCCCAAACCACACCCCACAATATTACCATAAATTATATTATAATTCAATGTATTATCGAATCAGAGCTTTGAAAAACTAAAATACTAATAATATTATGAAATTTTAGGAGAAAGATAATTAATTACATTAATAATAAAGGCAAAGCATGTTTATTGGTATAGTCCAAAACGAATAAAAGTAAACAATAAAATAAATTAATAAATAATGAATATTCTAACATCTCCTTAAACTCAAGTAGGCGGCATAGAAGTCAACTTGAGTTTGTGTGAGAGAGATTGATACTTAGTAGGCTAACGTGACTTGGTGAAAATATTTGGAGTTTGATTGTCGGAAGAGACAGAGCATAGTCTGATGTTATCATGAGTAACATGATGAATAACAAGAGTCAATCTCGATGTGTTTGGTGCCTTCGTGAAAAAAACATCATAGTGAGAAATCTGAATATATAGCACTTCTATTGTCGCAATGCAGAGGGATATGAGATGACGCCAAGATTATCAACCAACGAAGCCACAAAAGCTTAGAAGTAGCATCAGCAAAGGCTCGATATTTGGACTCAATGTTGGAACGAGAGACAATTGTTTATTTCTTACTACGCTAACAGACAAAAAAAATCAGCATCAGAGTAACTAGATAAAGTTAAGGGAGACCGATTTGAGAAGTGTAATCCATGCAGTAATGTTCCCTTGACATAACAAAGAATACACAGAACTACATAATAGTGAGTACTGCCAGACAGCTGCAGACATAAGTTGACTAACCAGATGTACAACGTAAGCGATGTCAGGATGAGTGACTGTCAAATAAATCTAGCTCCCAACAAGCTGACGATGAAAGGAAGGATCATCAAGGGGAGTCTCATCCATTGGTGTAAGATGCATCCAGTGTCAAAGGGTGTCGAGGCTGTCTTGCAATCAATGAGACCAGCACGAGACAACAGATCAGAAACATACTTAGCCTGAGACATGTAAAACTCATTAGGATCATCAGAAGTCTCAAAACCTAAGAAATATTGAAGATGGCCAAGGCTTGTCACCTGACGTGCCGTCAACGCAAATCAGCGTTGTCACGCTTATCGGTGGGTGTGGGCCACATGCGCCGCCGTTCATCGTCAAATTTTGGTGGCTACCCGATTTTTCGATGGCGATTCCGATCGTATAGGGGGTGTTGTGACCGGCGATGAGTCGAAGGGTGAAAACGGTAAAACAACTGTGCTGATTTTTGCAGAGATAAATTAGGGCTCAGACAATAAATATCTTCATAAAGTCTTTTTTTCCTAACCGTTTCCAATTGCTCTTACACAAACTCAAGTTGGTTTCTACTGTCCTATCTTGAGTTTGATAGCAGGTGTTAGCTATAGATATAATATTTATCGCATATTATATTTCAGGTCCAAATCCACTTGTATATATATATGTGTACACACGTATTTTTAGTGATATATAACTCATAATTTTCTCTAAAAAACTCAGAATAAGTATAGAGAATATATAATACTTGGCGAAAATCTACACGTATGTTCAAATGTGAGTGATTGATCATAAAAATTGTGATTATTTATACGTCTTATTTAATTCAAACCTGATCCAAGTCTAAAACTCAAGCTCATGCCCAAATATAGGTACATGATCAAGGCCACAACACTAGCATTGGCTCCGCTCACTACTCACAAGTGTTAGCATCAACATTATGTTACACTTGCGGGTTTGAGTGGGTGCGTGCGTGTGGGATTTATACCCACACAGTAGTCAAACACAATTGTTGAACTATTATATTTGGTATCATTTGTTATTTCGGAAAAATTTCCGTTGATTTAACAATATGAGACAATACCACACATGATTCGCCTAGTGTAACTTGATTTGTCGGACCTTATTTGCAGGGTATTAGGTTCGGCCAAAAATTTACCCAGTGCATACTTTCGGATAGCAGCTGCGAATTCTCACGTTATAAAAAATAAAAAATAAAAAAAACAATATGGGACAATGTTGATTGAAACACTAATCACCTCTTATCCTTGTCTTTTGCGGCTAGCTATTGGTTGCCCATTAGCCAGCTCTTTTGATTAGCTTTCAATCAATATCTAATTTTTTACTTAGCGAAATTTTATTTTAATAGAAGTTTAAATTTTATGAACCATAAATTTGTAAGTACTTTTATTTTTTTTATTTTTAATTAAATATTTGATTAAAGATAATTATGTAAAAAACAAAAAAACAAAAAGATAAAAAATTTATTCGTATATGATAAAGAAATAATAACTGTAATATCATTATTTATTAATTTTTATTTCTAATAATATATCGAACAGAATATTAATTTTATTTTATTATTTATAAAATATTATATCAAATACCAATTAATATGTTTTAATATTATATTTTTATCATCCTTCAAACTGTGGTTGGAACATGTCCCTAAAATTATTCAATCTTAAATATTCCTAAAATATTTTGAAAGTGAGATTACTTATATATGTTTGGATTTTAATTTTAAATTCAAACATTCACTATTCAGTTTGTATAATTTTTTAATAAAAGTATATAGTTTTTTCTTATAAAATATCGTAATAAAATATTACTTAAATTCAAATTTAAATCCAAACCAAACAAAATATTATTCTATTTCCCTTCTTGTAGAGAATGGAGAGAAAGACTTTGATTTACCGTAAATTGATGGTGATCAAGAGAGCTGTATATGTATATGTGGATACAACGTGCATACAACAACTTCTCATAATTAGAGGGAATAAAATATCCTAATTGAGCTAATTACACATAATTATATAGAAAGAGATATTGCTATCTATTTTCCTTATTACCTCCTAGAGTGAAGCGTGGGATGAATATTCACACAGAGCTTGGACCGTAAATATTCAAAGGCTGGACGAGAAAGACTTTTTGTGAAGATGTTTGCTAACTGGAGGTAAGAGGGTATGAACCGAGTTGCAAGCCTCCCAGAAGAAACCAGCTCTCTGACGAAATGATAGTCTCAATCAATATGCTTTGCTTGTTTATAAGCGACAGGATTCTGACTGAGAAAGATTGCACTTCTTTTATCATAAAGTAGCTTTGGGCGAGTGGTAGACATGCATTTTAGCTCTTGAAGAAGATTAGAAAGCCACACAATCTCAGCAGCGGTGTTGGTCATAGCACGATACTCAGATTCACAACTGGAGTGGCCACGGTTGGTTGCTTCTTAGCGCTCCAAGAGACAAGATTCCCCCAACAAAAATAGAGTAACCTTATGCGGAACATCGCGTCTCAACGCAACGAGCCTAGTCAGCATCAGAGTAGTCTATAATAGATAAATCCAGATGGCGAGTGAAAGACAAACCAAAATGAACCATCCCTTTGACGTACGGAATAATGCGTTTTAATGTCTCAAAATGACTGTCAGTGGGAGATTAAAGGAATTGGCTCACAAGATTTATATCATATGAAAGATCTGGTCGAGTGATGATAAGGTATTGAAAAGCCCCAACTAGAGAACGATATAATGTGGGAGCATGAAAAGAAGAACCATCGCTCACAAGAACTTGTTCTGCAGGTAAAGGTGTGCCGATTGGTTTGGATTCCAACAACCAAGCACGCTCAAGAATGTCATGACCATATTTAGCTTGTCCAATAAAAATTCCATCAAAAGTATATGAAACCTCAAGGCCAAGAAAGTAACTGAGACGCCCAAGATCCTTGATGGTGAACTCCTTGCTAGTTCGAGCTATGAACTCTTGCCCTAACAGTCCATCATTACATGTGACAATAATATCATCTATATATAATAATAAAATATAACAGATTTTCCTTTATGAAAATAGAACAATGAAGTGTCGGCACGGCTCTGAGAGAAACCCAGATTGAGAAGATAACTGCTAAATCTTTGAAACCATGCAAGTGGTGCTTGACGTCCGTATAGTGCTTTCTTAAGGCAACAAAAATACCTTCGAAAACGAGGATCAACGAAACCAGGTGGTTGAGCCATGAAAACTAGTTTGTCAAGAACACCATTAAGAAAACCGTTCTTGACATCAAGCTGATGAAAAGACCATCCTCGCTGACCAGCAAGTGCCAGAACGACTCGGACAGTAGCAGCTCTCACAACTGGGCTATGATGAAAATCCGCACCTGGAACCTGAGTGAACCCCTGAGCCACCAGACGAGCCTTGTGGCGTTCAATAGAACCATTTGCACGAAACTTGATCCTAAAGACTCATTTTGAACCAACAATGTTAGTATCAATAGGATGCGGAACAAGATCCCACATGTTGTTGGTTCGAAATGCATCTATTTCTCCTTGCATTGCTGACAACCTGACAGGAGATTTAGATGTTGATTTGAACCCCCGAGGATCTGAGCATGCTGTAAGAGTGGATAGCATAGCAGTTGAAGATAAGTCAACTGGATATCGAGGTTTGAAGATACCTATCTTTGATCAAGTAACCATAGGGTGCAAAATAGGAGGGGGTGCAACTTCTCGCCGTATGATGGTTGCAGGAGGTGTAGGCAATGTAGTGTTGTCTACAAGAGAGGCATCTACAAGAGGAGTAGGATGTTCCGCATCAGTCTCAGCATGAGGAACATACTTATCATCACTAAGAAATGTAGATGAAAGCTTGGTTGGAGCTGAGGTCGATGAACTGGATGATGAACGCTGGACAGGAGAACCATCAAGAAAACCAACAATTTCCAAATTTTCCGGTGTAGAGGATGACGTCTTATGATGAAAGGGGAACTGAGATTCATTGAATTGGGCTTGTCTTGTAAGAAAAATTTGAAAAGATTCCATATCCAAACACCGGAAGGCCTTATAAGAAATGTTATACCCCAAAAAGATACATGCGGTGCTCTAAGAGGAGAGCTTGTTGGCTGCATAGTCACGTAAATATGGAAAAACATGACATCCAAAGGGCTAAAAAAGAGCATAGTTAGGAGTGAAACCAAACAAAACCTCAAATGACGACTTATTCTGTAAAATAGATTATGAAAGCCTGTTAATGAGGTAACAACTATACAAAAAGCATCAAACCAGAAAGAAGCCACGGTGTGCGAATGAAACAGCATAGATAGGCCCATTTCAGAGATGTGGCGATGTTTACGCTCCGCACAGCCGTCCTGCTGAGGGGTGTAAGGACAAGACATACGGTGATGAGTCCCGTGTGTGGACATGAAATTCCGGACCTTATTATTGACAAATTCAGTCCCTCCATCACTCTGAAAAACTTTGATTATGCTGAAAAACTAATTACAGACAAACTTATGAAAGTTTACCAATGTAACGAAAAATTCAGACTTAGATCGTAGAGGATAAATCCAAGTAAGCCTTGAGAAATTGTCAACAAAGATCACATAATATTTATATCCATCCGATGTTGAAATCGGTGCAGGTCCCCATAAATCACAATGAATTAATTCAAGAACACTAGAAGCACGTTTTTCATTTAAAGCGAAAGGCAATCGTTTACTTTTAGCCAGCTGGGTAGAAGAACAAATAGTACGATCCGGTAATAAAGATGAAACATATAAGTGTCCCAATTTATGTAATAGAGAAATGACATCAAATGGGACATACCCTAGGCGTAAATGCCATAAAGAAAAACTAGCTAACAGAGAATTATGACGAAGAGCTGCAACCAAGACTGGTATACCATGATCAAGCAAGTACAAACCATTGTCATATATGCGTTGGGCTAAGAACTTATTTGTTTGACGATTCTGTATTTCAAAGAACTTGTCAGAGAAGACAACATCAACAGGATAATCGGAGTTCATTTTGCTGATTGATAGTAATTTTTAAGTGATATGTGGAACCACAAGCACATCCAACATTTTAATATCATTAGTTAACTTGTTCGAGCAAATATGTGAAATAGATAATGAAGAGCCATTTCCAACAATATCAGAACCATTACCAGAATATGGAGTGGAGGTCTCAAGGGAAGACTGTTGATTCGTCATATGAGCGGAGGTCCTAGAGTCAAGGTACCTATCCAACGGAGATGGACTAATTTGGCATGAAGCCTTTAAAGCATCGGCAAGATTAGCAGTAGGGGCATTGTGTCGTGCCTGAAGAAACTGAGGACACTTATTGGCGTAGTGTTCCCCATGGAAAATCTGACACCGTGGAGTGTAAGGTCGACCACCGCGACAATAGCCAGCACCCGGGCGATTGCCGCCCGAGGAAGAAGAGCCACGACCAGACCCGTCGTTGATACGGCCTTGCTACCGGCCACCAGAAGACTGAATTCTGGCACCGAATGAACGTCTGCCATGCTGCTGCACACGACCATGATCAATAGAGAAGACAACTGTAGAAGGAGGGGCAACCTCCATCACACGGATCATGGATTCAAATTGCTTCGCCTGATAAAGCAAATCACGAAAACTAGGCACGGGACTGAGGGCGAGACGGGTATCCACGAAGGAAGCGAACTGCAGTCTTAACCCGCGCAAGAACCAGTGGGATTTGTCTGAACTGTCAACTGGTTTGCCAATGGCGGAGAGTTGGTCACACAAAACCTTAAATTTGCACCCATATTCTTCCACAGACAGGTCTCCCTTTCGAAGAGAGAGAAGTTCCTCATACAATTGATGCGTGCGAGAGGCATATGAATCAGAGAAAGCGGCCTGAAGATTTTTCTAGGCAGTGGTGGCGGAGGTGCAATCAATGACCTCAAACATAGCCTCCACGAATATAGACGTCCATATTACGGAAAGGAGGTTCCGATCTTTCACACACGAATATTGAAAGGCAGGGTTTGGAGTAGCGATGCCGTCCGCATAGGCAATGGTGGCGTCAGGAGCAGCAATGGATCCATTGAGGAAACCTTCGAGATCATAACACTTAGCCACGTGAAGGATTTGACGATTCCAGACAAGATAGGAGGAAGAATCAAGTTTTACCAGAACCATGTTGATCATGGTGGTGACAGGAAGAGGATCAAGAGTAGGGGTAGGGTTGGCCATGATTATCAAGAAGAGGAAGAAGAAATTGATGCAGAAGGGAAAGAGAGAGGGAAGGGAGAACTATGCAGATCAGATCAGCGGTTTGATACCATGTAGAGAATTGAGAGAAAGAATTTGATTTATCATAAATTGATGGTGATTAAGAGAGTTGTATATGTATAGTGTGGATACAACGTGAATACAACAACTTTCCATAATTAGAGGGAATAAAATATCCTAATTGAGCTAATTACATGGAAAAAGATATTGCTATCTATTTTCCTTATTATTTATAAATAAAAATATATATTTATATACATTCAAAACTTTTAAATTTTCTTACAAAACTAATTGATGTTAGTAATATATAATTTTATTCCTTATAAAATAACACTCATAATCACATGCTTTTTTTAAAGGTGTGTTTCTTCAACATCAGTTTTGGGATTTTTACTGTGCAAACAATGTTTGCACAGTAAAAAAATATTTGGACAGTAAAAACTCCAAAACTAGGGTTGTCCACTGCTCAACAGACATACTGCCGACTATGTCAGCCTTGCAGCCTTTCTTTGTTTATTTTATTTTATTTTATTTTATTTTATTTTTTTGATAAAATTAAAATATATTTTAATATTTATTATCAATTAAATTTAATACACATTAATATTATTTTATTCATTATCCATCAAATCAATACACATCAAAACTCTCCAACTCCACCCAAACTTAAATACAAAAGAAACACATAAATTCAAACCCACCTCAAAATTCAAATAAAAACCAAATCCAAATACAAATTTTCCCAAACCCCTCTAAAAAAACACACCCTAAATATAATCTTTACAATACTTCAACACATTTTTTCAAAAAAATCAAATATATATTATATGATAATTTAAACATTAACTAAATAATTAATTTGTTTGTCCAATCAATTTTCGATTTGAGACAATTTTTAATATATAATATATATTTTATTTTTTTAAAAAAAATTAACGTTCAATACAAAATATTATTTTTTATAATTAATGACATAAATTTTCATACTTTACATAAAAATAAAATTAAATTAAATTAAATTAAATTAAAACATTAAACAAACACACCTAATATATTTCTTTTTCAAATGTTAAAACGAAAGTTTCTAACAATATTTTGAAACAATAACCAATAAGTTAACCCTCAATGGATTGAAGATGATGGCATGACACATCATGTGTCTTCCCATGTGGATTTTACCTTTTCTTCGAAAATTAAATCTCTTTTACAATTCTTTTGGTCCATTTTCAAAGTGATATGCAGAAATACAAATATATTTATTCATCAGATTTGCAATTAAATAACTAACTGAAATGGATGGGTTTTGGGCCAATATATATAAATATATAAATAAATTGAGTGACTTAATAAACAAGATTAGTGAGGATAGAAGCAAAAGCATGTGAAGTGAAGTGACCATTTCAAAGCCGAAAAGGGCCCCCCGTCTGTTTTCCTTCTTGCTATACAGGAGATGCTTTTTAAATATAAAAATAAATTTATATTATATCTTTGAATAAAAATAAGTTTTATAGATTTAAAACTAAAGGCAACACTTTTTAAATATTGAATGAAATAATTTTATAAAAATATCCAGTTATAAATTATATATAAAACTACGTAACATCACTTGCTTGTTCATGACTTCATGTAGATTTTTTTTAAAAAATAAATAAATAAATAAATGGATACAACCATAATTAAATATGATATATATACATATACATATATATTTAAAGATTATAATTTTTATTAAAAAGATATTGTTGAAATATGAAATTGAAACTCTTTATTTTAATAGTAAGACTTTGTACATAATTATAATTATAAGGATATACAAATAGTTTAAATAATTCAAGAATTCTATAAATTACTTAAATAAAACAAATGTTATAAATATCATATACATATTCAAAAGATATCTTTAACACTTATCCTCGAATTCAAGATAGAATCGAACCAAGTTGAATTTGTCCAGAGAAATCGAAAGTTATGTAAGGAGAACCGTCCATTGAGAGCCAGAGTTGCAGCACTTTCAACTAAGGATTGCTCACTCTCAATAGAATTATGATTGGAAACAAGGCTTAGTTGCTCACTCTCAATCGAGTTAAAGTTGGACGCATGATTTGCTCCTCCACAAGAAAACTGAATTTGGAAATATGGCTCGCTTGCTCTCAATAAAATTAACGTAAAAAACATTATTTTTAACAAAATTAGAGTCGAAAGCAGAACTTTATGAGTGAAAAACAAAGTAGCGGTAACAACGTAGTAAAGATGTATTCATCAAGAATTATATCAAGAGATACGAGATATAACAGACTATGAATATATTCTAAGAGAATTTAGCTCTGGTTCCATATTAGAATATGTTGGTTGACTCTCGTTTCTAGATCAATAAATAAATAATGCATATCCTAGCAGCTTAAACTTTAACGTGAATCAGTCATTTATATCATCCAACATGGTATCAGCCACCAAACTAAACTTGCCCATGGACGACGATGGGACGCGAACTCGAGAGTTGCTCTGATACTATCTTAGATGAAGTGAATGACCGTCACACCTAAAAGCTTAAGAAACAATCATTCTTTGCATCCGACATAGTATCAAAGAGTAACGATATTCTGGACTGAGGAAGCCATATCAGTAACAAACGCAAAATAAAATCAACTTCGATGACAAACCCTAGCCGCCGCTACCACTATTCGCCGTCAACCGCTGTGATCTAGTCGACACCGCCACCACCATATATAAATGATATGTTTCCCTAATAGTTTGAACTTTTAGGTGAGACGATATTATATATATTCGGCATAATATAAAATTAAAATTATCTATTTTAATAGTAAAAAATCGAATATATTTATAATAACGTACAAGTAATCTAAATAAGTAAAAAATTCTAAAAAAAAATTGAATAAAACAAATACTATAAATATAATATATTTCCAATATATCTTAATAAATATGATACTACATAATTAAATAAAATGGCAGAATCCAACTCGATCCGATCCATTCCAATCATCACATTTGTAATCATTTCATATTAACATTCTATTTTAAATTAATTTTAAACAACAAAAGAACACAAAATAGGTTATTGAGTAGTTTTTAACAATTTGACCACTCAAATAATTAATTTAAATGTCTGATAAATTAATTTTTAAAAGAGGTTATTGAGTTATAAAAGCTAATTTCTTAAAACTCTGTATATCCAATATTTTGAAAATAACTTTTTCATTCATTTTTTTATTTTTAATTTGCTCTAAATAATAAATATTAAGTTATCGTTCATATATATATATATATTAATATACTCTCTGCATTCACAAACTAATGTCCTACTTTCTTATTTGGAACGTTCAACAATAATTGTCCTATTTTTATTTTTATACATGGAATTTACTTTTTTTACCCTTATTTTATTTATCTTTTTATATATATACACAAAATACAGGGTTATTTTGTCAATTTACAATAAAAAAAACTAATTACCTTAAAAAAAAAGTGTAAATATCACTTAGGACATTAAAAAATGGACGGAGTGAGTATATTTTTATTATATTATTTATTTTAACATTTTTTTGTAATAATTTATAAATTTCAAATCATTAAATTATTTTTTATACAAAATTTTTTAAATTTATTAAAAATAAATACAAAATAAAGAATATTAATATTGTTAATTTATTTATCCATATTTTATCACATAAATGTTTTATTAATATAAATTTACTTAAAATTATAAGTCTATGGACTGGGGCACATATCTTAAATTTTTAACATATTATTATTATTACTATTATTATTATTATTAGATTTAAAATTTTACTTTATATTTTGTACTATTTATAATTATTCAATTCAATTTTAATTTTAAAATTAAATTTTGAACTCTATAAACATATATTTTTTTTATTTTTTCTTCTTGTATCGCACTCTATCTTTTCAAATTCAATAGTCTTCTATACCTCCTCCCTTCATGCCCTACCGTATCGTGATGCGTCCATCCAACCACCCTCCCAGAGCAAAATCTGCATCACCTCTCTTTTTTTTCTCTTTCCCCCTCCCTTGATCCCCTCTCTCTCTCTTTGAACCTCCGGGCACTACCGTAAAGCGCCATCGATCAGTTTTTCATATTCTTCCGAATCGACACCGTCAAATCTTTACTTCAACCTCTTATCCAGCCGAAACTAACACCGATGATATTATTTTAAAAATATATTTAATCTTATGTTTATAGTTCTATAATATGTTTTCGTTCCGGGCCCCTAAAAAATTTGAGACGGCTATGGGAAAAATACAACCAAATATTTTCAAAATACTCCCTCCGTCCCGTTGGAAGGGTGACGTTTGCTTTTTAAATGTAGATTTTTGAATATTAGTATTATATTGGATTATAGTAAAAAATAAAAATAAAAATACCCCTATTAGTATGGTGTAATATGAAAGTAATAACATTTGTGTAATATATTGTAAGTTGAAAGGGTATTTATTATATGAAATACATAGTACAGTTACTAAATTAGGAAAGGAAATGGAAACCTTGTTTTGGGACGAACGAAAATGAAAAATAGTAATCTTTCAATGGAATGGAGGGAGTATAATATAAAATATCATTAACTGTCATTTTAAATATAAGTAACTAATAACAAACAATTATTTTACCAAATATTTTAGTATATGTAGTTTATATATTAAACTAGTCAAATCAATTAATCGAATAAACTAACAACGATTAATATCTAATCGAATCAGGTAACAACTAACTACTAAACATCTTTGTAATATTTTATAAAAAAATTAATACATATATTTTAAATTTGAATATTGAATATTGATGATTTTGATATAAAAGGCAAACCCAACACACCCTATATACGGTGTGTTCTTTGGGTTTTAAGTATTTTGATTTTTAAAAAAATAACATAATTATTGAATTTAATCTTCTATAAAAGTAAATATATTTTTTATTGATAATTGTTATATAATATATATATATATATAAATATATAATATGTAGGTTTTACGTATGTATATATATATGTGCGAGTGTACTTGTATATATCAATACATGTATATCTATAGGTGTGAATATATATAAAGTGTGTGAATTGTGTTAATATATAGAGATAAATAATGAATGAAAATCGTGTACTCTGATTCCTCAAAATCAGCCGATTAATACAATAAGCGAGTCTACTTTGCTATATGCATGATTCTATAATGACACATATATGCATTGTGACACACATTTACATATGTATCATAATACTCTCCCTCGTATATCACTAGTCACTCGTTGCAATAAATACGTCTCATTAAAATTTTATTAGAAAAAAATTTAGTGAGACAAATTCTAGGGAAGAAAAAAACATACGTAATTCATGTATTAAAAAAAATATATATTTGTCCTGATGTAGCAATTGACGCATCCCGATATTCTTTATCAATTTTTCGGATGTTACAGTCAGTAAATCATTGGTCAATAAATCTACTAAATTATCATTGGTTTGAATTTGCAACACATTTATTTGACAATTTTTCTAAAGATAATAAGTAAAGAAAAGTTTTAGTCAAATATATTTCGGTCCATCTATATTCTCTTTCAGTTGAGCTATACAAATTGCATTATCTTTGTATAAAATAGTAGAATGATTACCATTTTCAGATCTCAAACCACAATTGTTTAAAATGTGGTGGTTCATTGATCTCAACCAGACACATTCTCAACTAGCTTCATGCATTGCTATTATTTCAGTATGATTCGAAGATGTTGCAGTTAATGTTTGTTTAGTAGATCTTTTGGATACCATTGTACCACCACAAGTAGATATATAGTCAGTCTAAGACTTAGCTTCACGCGGGTCAAAAATATACTCAATATCTGCATATCCAAAACATCTGCATATTCAATCAATTAATATCTAGAATTTTTTTCAATATAATAAATCAAAATCAATTGTTCCTTGAAGATAACAAAAAATATGTTTAATGTCTTTCAAATGTTGTTGTGTTGGCTTGCATTATATCTTGCTAATAAAGTTACAACAAATGCTATGTCTTGTCTTGTACTATTAGCCAGATACATTGGTGTGCCAATAACACTTAAATATATTACTTCAGTACCAAGTGCTTCCTCATCTTCTCTTCTTTCGGTCTATAAAGATCCTTAATAGGATCGAAGATTCTAACGACCATTGGAGTACTTAATTAATGTATTTTATCCATTGAAAATTATTTTAATACCTTTTGGGTATACGCAGATTGACGAATCAAAATTTTATTTTCCAAATGTTCAAGTTGTAGACCAAGACAAAATTTTGTTATCCCGAAATCATTGATTTTAAACTCTATTTTCAAATATTCAATAACTTCTTGAACCTTTTCAAGAGTTCAAATTATATTCAAGTCATTCACATAAACAACTATTACTACAAAATTTCTCCCAATTTTCTTTATAAAAACACATGGACAAACAGACTCATTGACATATCTCTCTTTCAGTAATGATACAATGAGACGATTATACCACATGCGACCAGATTGCTTGAGCCCATACAAAGACTTTTGTAATTTAATAGAATAATATTCTTTTGGTTTTAATTTATATACTTCAGGCATACTGAATCATTTAGAAATTCTCATATAGATATCAGTTTCTAATGAACCATATAAATAGACAGTTACGAAGTCCATCATATGCATATCCAAGTTTTCATGAACTGTTAAGCTAACAAGATATCTAAATATTATTCCATCAATTACGGAAGAATAAATTTCATTAAAATCAATTCTAGGTCTTTATTAAAAAACTTGGACTACAAGTCTTGCTTTATATATGACAATCTCATTACTCTGATTTTGTTTTCGAATAAATACCTATTTATAACCAACAGACTTAACATCTTCAGATGTTTGTACAATGGGTATGAAAACTTTTCATTTTTTAGTGTATTCAATTCAAACTAGATTGTATTTTTCCATTTTGGCCAATATTTTCTTTTTCGACATACATTAACTAATCTTAGTTCAAGAACCTTGTCATTTTCCATAAATTTAGTGCTACATTATATGCAAAAATATTATCTATAATTATGTTTTTTTGGTTCCAATGTTTTTTAATAGTAACATAATCTATTAAATTTTTAATAATTCTATTTTCTTTAAGAGAAATTATATTAAGAGCAATTTTTTCAGGAATTTGATCCATGTTACTACTTATTTCATGATAATTTTGATTAATATTCAAATTTTCAACCGTTTTATTTGTTTCTCTTTTCTTTTGAAGATTTCTTATCTTTGGAATTGTTTCATATGTTTTACATTTCTACGACCTTAATTTTTAATTACACATCACCATTATTACATATTAACCCACTAATTTTTCGATTCGCAAACTCTCCCTCGTCAATATCCACATTTCCATAAAATCACAAATTCACAATGCTCTTCATTTGTGATCCACCTTGTTTTGTCACCATTACTTTCCTTTTGTATTTACATTTCATAGTATAATGTTAGCTTTGAGCCAATTGAATTCTTTTATTGCAATTCATAGACTTGTGTGCACTTTTACTTGAATTTTTTTTCTTGTTGTAATTATTTTTGATCAGCCCACAACTCACCGGTTAACATGAGAAATTAATATTTGAAAATACTTTTTGGGGTACAACATACTCTTAGTTCTCCATCAAAACTAGACATATTTCTAAATTTATTAATATCAAAAGGTTATCATCAAATGCATATTTTTAAATATAATATTACCTTTTTGTGAGGTTGTGAGTGATGTAAAAATATTTGAAAATTTGACGTTAGATGGAAAAATTCATTGAAGTTTGAAAAACATAAATGAAGCATACGTTATGAAATAAAGGTCTCGATCACACAAATAAATAGTATTCAAAATATTTCGTTAAAAACACACACAATAAATGCATCTACGAGCCAACCATCTGATTTAAATTCAATAATTAAATCGATTAGTTCGGCGTCAGATCGTTCGAGCACTGCAATGATGCCAACTTTAAGAGAGCTGAGAACAATTGTAGCATGTGCATTCAAAAAAATAAATAGTTGTAACTAATAGTGGATCCAATGTTAAGCAAACATCACCATTTAGGCCTCCGCCATCCAAACCATTTGTTATATATATATATATTTCATTATCAATTAAAATACGTATATTTTATCAAATTTATTCAATATATATTGATTTTCAATATATAGAGGATTTATATTTTCACATACAATTAGGATAAATTAAAATGGACCGATCCCGAACAACCCCGGTCAATAGGGTAAAATCTCCTTAACAACTTTGGATGGTTATCTGAATCAATGTAGGCCAATGCAATACGATAAGTTAACATGTCAAATTCTTTAAATTTGTCCGGATGAATAGATGAAGTTATACAAAAAATAAAAAAAAAGTCATGACTAAATAATTACATACCAATCCACATTGGAGTTGATGATGTGTGGGCCTAAAGAAATCAAGCCCAACAGATTATCAATAAAAGTTGTAGAGGAATAACTTATATGAGGGAATAAAGAGGCAATAAAGGGATATTAATAGAGGTTGTTACGAAGATAAATGAAGAAGGTAAATGAACTTCAATGAAAAGATTGAATGAGATAGGAAATGAGAAGCCATCAAGGCACATTAAAAGGGACAATAACAAAAAACAACTACCAAAATATTTCACCAAAAAATTACTTTATCTGCCCCAAATATTTTGCAACATTTCTTTTTTTGTTTGTCTCAAACATCCTGCAATATTTTACAATAGAAATCATTAAATATATTTAATCATTACCCCACACTTTAGCTCATTACATCACTTAAATAAATATACACTTTTCTCTCTCATCATATCAATTAATTCTCAAATTATTCTATTTAATACTACACACTTAAATTTTCGTGCTGCAAACAAAAGTTGCATCATGTTTGAGACGGAGGGAGTACTTTATTTGGATTTTTTTCTTGCTTTCCAAAGTATTTTTGGATCTATGTAGTTCAGTATTTCAAACTTGATTCCAAGTCATTTAAGTTATTTTTCTCCAATCTATTTGAATAATCTTTTTGAAAATTATCGCTACCATTGTAATGTGTGTTGAGTTTCTAGAAACCCAATCCTAAATTAGGTTTGACATAGCTATTTTTAATAGGTTTGATTTTTATTCATCTTTGGTTGAATTTTGCATTGAGATACAAATGCTCCATAATATCAAATGTAGACGTATATGAAAAAATTGTGAAATATGTTTAGCTTGTGCTCAAGGGATGGATTTGTTTTTTGTAGGACTTGAACCACATCCATGCTTTATGCTTGGAAAAGTTCAAGTACTTAAGCCAATGAATTGCAACAACAATGGGATTGTCCCAACAAATGCATTAGGGTTGTAAATTGGCAATTGTTTTTGCGAGGTGAATTCTATGTTTGGTAAGACTCAATATGTGTCCATGTTTGATGCTTGCAAAAGCATTAGTGCTTGAGCCATTAAATTATAACACCCATAGGACTATACTAAAAAATGCATGAACATTGTGAATTGGCAATTTGTGACTAGAAAATTTGCAAGAAAGTCAAAATGGTTGTTCCTTGATAACCTTTAAAGGAAATTTTCGTAATTTGAATGATATCATTGGATGTATATTCACGAAGTTTTTTGTTCATTCTGTAATCTTATTTGAAATATAGTGAGGCTAGCACACGCTTCATGTCTCTCTTATCTTCATTTTCTAGTATAAAATACGTAGGATGTAAGATTAGCAAGCATGAACCGCATCCATAGCACTCATTTCCAAAAAAAAAACCAACTTGTGCATCTACAATCTATATCGTTTTGCAATTCTAAAATAAACTTGCTGGTAAAAGGTGAATTGTTGTACACTAACATAGGTATATTCAATCCTTACCCGAAGACTTAGTACTTTATCATAAGTCTACCCACACTTGCTATAAATTTCATGCTACGCAATTGTCATACCTCATCACCGTGCACCTTAAATACAAGCACAAACCACCCACAACTCTATTTCTTGCATGTACCTCTCAATTTAGTTATGTCAATCTTTAGAAACTTTACACTCTTTCCCTTTCTAAAACAATGGCTCTCAATAGCAAACTTAGCCTCAGGCCTAGACTTAAATAGCAAGCTCAATTTCAACTTAGGATTTTCACCACTTGTCTTTAGATTATAATTTTGAAATTATTTTTACCCCCCTTTTTAAGTACCTTCACTTTTCACCCAATTATTTAACTCACCATCACAACTCATGACATTCAACATTTTATATTTTGTAAAATGTTCAAGACATTTTCACGAATTGTGGAATCATCTACAATAGACTTCCCTTTTTCATTTTACCTTCAATATCAATATCAATCTCACTCTTTATCTCAACTTCATTATCAGAATCATCAAAATCAGAACCAATTACTTCAATTTCACTTTACACGCAATTATCTCCACTAACTTCACCACTTAAATCCTCTATTCCACTAAATACATTGGGCTGAGGATGTTGGCTGAGCCCGATAGCTAGATTTTCCAAATAGATTTCCACTTTATAATTATCTAGAATATTTTTTGTCATCATAAAACATCCATATCACTCTTCAAACACATACAGTGTCTATCAAAGTTCTTATCGTATTTCATGCAAAACCTAATACTATTGGGTTCATTGTATCCTAAATCCTCTACATATCCTTACAATTCCAACATACTTAAGCTATTCATGTCTATGAAATTAAAGTAGTCATGTTCCCTCTCTAAATATTTTATATGGGGCTTATACCTCATTACCCTACCAAAGTAAATTTTCAATAATGTAGAGACGTCATCATTAAACGTCATTTCTACAAGGTTTGAACAAGTGTTTCAATGTGACACCCTGGCCCGCAAGCTATGCGAAGCCGAGGGTATCGTGATCGTAGACTGGCCCCACATGTTAACACGTGTCATTTTTGTGCGCTTTTGTCTTCACTCACACGCACTTTGAGAGACTTCCCAATGGGTCACCCATCCTCAAATTACTTAAGGGCAAGCACGTTTAACTCTAGAGTTCTTTTAATAGGACTCCTAAAAATGACTTTTCAGGGGTCACCCATCCTCAAATTACTCTAAGGCAAACACGTTTAACTCTAGAGTTCTTTCAATAAGGCTCTTGAAAAGGAATATTTACATTGTTGACATGAGTAATCTATTTGTCACCAGTCCGATCAACGACTAAAGGCCGTCGAAGGTCGGCTCTAATACCAACTATGACACCCCGACCCGCAAGTCACGCGAAGCCGAGTTTGTCAGGATCGTAGTCTAGCCCCACAGGTCAACACGAGTCTTTCCTGCTCGCTTACTCTAGGGCAAACACGCTTAATTCTAGAGTTCTTTCAGTAGAGTTCCCGAAAAGGAATGTGCACATTGTTGACGTTAGTAATCTATTTAATCCATTTAATTACTATTTACTCTTGGATGGTCTGACACCGGCTCATCCATGGGAGTTGGCCTAGCACCAGCCTAACTCCGGAGATATTACATTCAACAGTAACATACTCATTCATATTAATATGCATAAATAAAATAAATTAACACCAAATCAGAAATAATTTACTGGACAAAATTCACATATGTAAACCCCTATCAGTGAATACACATACTAAAAATCTACCATTTAAACACCAAATAATAATAAAAGAACAGAAACAATGAAGGAAATAATTGAAATTGCAATCTAGGATCATTTCCTACATAATTTTATCCATATTAAAACTTTTGACAAACAAAATCAAAAATATTCAACAACCAAGCTTTACACAAAGTGAAAAAAATTATATATAGTCAACTAACACATTAGAAAAAACTAAGGCATCGAACTATTGAGGATCGAAATATACTGTTATTTGGTGTGAAATCAAAAGCATGCTTGTTTCTTCGAGCCATGCCAATTATTTTTTGGAATGTTATGTTAAGTATGAGCAAACATTATTTCCAATATTTATAATTATTTTTATTAATATATTTCTTAATTATTTACTAATTATATTTTACTTAAATTCACGTGTCTACAGTAATACACCCATATTACATGGGACGGAGGGAGTATTTTTTAGTCGGACAGAAAGACTATTATATACTAATTATTTCTTGTCAACTACATTATTTTTTTAAAAATAAAAAATAAAACAAAACAAAAACAATTTCGAAAAAAAAAATAATAATTGAACCTTGTACTCTTTTATTTATATTTTTCTACTATATCAATATCTATTTAAAAACCTTTACTTTTAATAAATTAATTTATATTCACTAGGGTATATAAATATATTTTATTTATTAATATTATATAAAATTTTATTTAATACAAAAATAATATTCATATTAATAAATTACATCAAAATGTAAATTTTAAACCATTTAAAATATCTTAAATTTATTATTAATTTAATACTATCTATCACATTATAATTCAATTTTACAAATAAAAACAATAACAAACTACCTACCACAAATACAATTTACAATTTGGATCAAATCGAACGCGCCAAAATGTGTTGACAAGTGACAATACAAATATGTCCATAAACATATAACAAATCTATACAACACATAACAACCACCCAAACCCAAAGTAGATTAAAGAATTTTTGTTATGATTTAAAATCTATTTTAAGTAAAAATATATTATACTACTTTTGTCAGTCTCTCTAAAGTCTTGATCTTTAAATATTAATTATTATATAAAAATATAATATAAATTAAAAAAAATGACAAAAATACTTGTTTTATAATACTATTACAATAATATTTATAAAAAAAAAAGAAATACAAATATAAGGATACTTTTAATGTTAAATACAATGCGGACGGAGGGAGTATTATACTACCTTTGTCCGGCTCTGAGGATTTTGTACATTGATCTTTTAATATTAATTATTATATAAAAACGTAATATAAATTTTAGAATAAAATAGCAAAAATATTTTTATTAGTGTTTTATAATATTATTACAATAACATTTGTGCAAAAAAATTATACAGGATATTTTTAATATTAAGTACAATGATGCAAAAGGTAATTGAGACTCTTAAAGCCCGACGGACGGAAAGAGTATTATTTTTTTCATGAAACATAGCGTCAAAATAATATTTAAATCAAAATTCTAATTTCAAACAAAAATCGAACAAACCTTGGAGAGTTGCAAGATGGGATTTTAATTTATGGCTTCTTGTAGCTGTGGATCTCCATCTCCATCTCCATCTCCATCTCCAACTGCAACTCCTTTCGCCTCAGCTCCAAACCCATTCGTTCGTTCTCCAGCTTCATCTTCTCGATCTCCATCTTCATCGTTTCAAGCTCCCGGTCCTTCTTTCGACAGAATCGCTGCCATTTGAACCTCTCCTTCTCCAACTCCACCGTCTGCATATCCAACTCTATCCTCTCTTCTTCCAACGACGTCTTTGCATTCGTCCCATTGCACCAGTTCGATTCACATTCGACATTTTCTAACCTTCTTTTGAGGTTCTCCTCATTCCAACCCTGTTGCTTCACCCTCTTCGAGGATCCAAATCCTTCTTCACTCTCTTCGTGTTCGCCATTTTCGTCCACCTCCCCCTCCTGATCAACCTCGTCGTTTTCTTCATTCAAATGCCTTCTCACATCGCAACTGTGGTCGTCATTTTTGTCTCGGCTCCCGAGAGCCAACCGCAGCGAGCGCTGCAGGTCGGGATCGGGAGGGAGATGCAGACGGTTCGCGTTGTGGTAGGAACACATTTCTTCGTAGTGCAAATGCTTTGAGCTTAAAATCTTTCGAACCTCGTCCTTGACCTTTTCGGGAATGTGATCCATAACGTCGAGAAGCGAGGGATTCTCGACAACCTCGCACGACGTTCCTCGCCCGAGAATCTCGTTCAGCCTCTTGTACCGTTTGTTGAGGTCGTTGAACTTGTCCTCGCACTGCTGCGGCGAAACAAAGTGTCCCCTCTCTGCCATGACTTTCGAAACCGATTTCCATTTCCCCTTCTTCTGTAAATTCGAGTTCTTCTTCCTAAGACCAACGCCCTGCTCGGCAGCCATTGTATCCTCGGTGATGTACGAAACTGCCGTGATCAGTAGCCGAACCATGGTGTTGCTCCACTTGACGCGCTGCCATGTCGAAGCCTTCTTCCCTTTGCCAGATTCACGGCCTTCACCACAATCTTCGACAAAGCTCGGGTCCTCGTCATCGCTCCCTGATCTTCCCCTGTCATGTTTGTTGTTGTTGTAGTCCATCAACAAAATGGGCTGTTCTTGATCTTGACTACCGCTACTTCCAATTGTAAGGGGGAAATTTTCGGGGATTGTGGGAGGAACCATTGATCCTTGCCGGTGGTGGTGAGAGCTCAGCTGATGATGATGAACTCTCATCGGATCGAAGCCACTGATCGATCCATTGCCTTGCATCATAGTCTTGTTTCTAGATCAAAAAAAGTCAATACACAACCAATTTCAGATCGACATGAACACGAAATGAATTTGACAAATCTTCAAAGTCGGAGGACTCTTCCGTTAAAAGCCATGATTTCGATAAGATCGTTCATTCTTCGAAGCTTCAGAAATTAACAATCAGCTCAGCACAGCTCATCTATCGATCATTGCAAACAACAAACAAAACTTAGAAGAAACATTTCTAAAGCAGAATCTAACAACGAATCGGAGCAAAAAGGCATATGCCAAAGTTATACGTCATTAACTGAAATAACAAAACTATAATTGAAAGCAATATATGTATACATATAGATGGCTCGAGTGAGTTGAATTTAGCAATTATCAGTAATGGACAACAAAATCCCCAAATTAGCAAACAAACAAGCATTGCCTGTAAACCCTAGAAATTGCTATCCATATATAAATTCAGAACTATGAAAACGCAAAAGAATCTTTCAACAGGAATAGTTATAATTGGAAGAAACATAATTAATTACTTTCATTGTGAGCAAGGAGCTTACCATCAAACAGAGGATTTTGAGATCAAGAATCAACTTGCGGTAGCAAGTGAACCAGCTGAAATGGAGGGCAGTGCAGTCTGTACATTATATATATATATATGGAAAATGAATGAATGAATGGCTTGAGAGTTGAGCCGCCAGCAGCAGCAGCAGCAGCCAATCGGGGAAGGTGAAGAGAATAGATACATACATCGTAATAGAATACAATGAATGAGGGACTGGAACGGTTCGGGGTCCAATCCAATCCGATCATCTACTTGGTTGTTTTTTTTTTTATGGGTTTTACAGAATATTTTTATTATTTGAATTTTTTTTCATCCAAAAATTAATTATTTTTTTATATTATATTATAAATTTATTTTATATTTAAAATATCACATTAAACTTCAATTTATATTATATCGAACAATTATTGAAATTCGAAAGCTAAAATCACATCAAACACGCCTAACCTTACCCAACCATGGAGAAAGAGAGAGACAGAATTGATTCTAAATTGCATCTTCTCAATATTATAATAAACCCCAAAAATTGCTGCCCTACTTACTATTTTCTTTTTGACCTCCTGGTGCAAGTTGCAGCGCCAGAGGACATTTGCTCAACAAATTAAAAAAAAAAAAAAAAAAAAAATTTAAAAATATTTTTATGAATTTCTTATAATATTAATAAATAAATAAATAAATATATAATAATAAAAAAATAAATATGACTTCAGATCATACAAAAATAATATTATAGTAAATATAAATAAAAATAATAATAAATTATACCGGACAAAAAAAATAAATAAATAAAAATTACCGGAAAGGATATTAATTTAATAGTTAGCCTAAAACGAATAAAATAGAAAAATTAGAAAATTGGATCGCCACTATCCGCACCTCCCCTCCCGCCTTCACCTCTCATATCTTTTTATATTTTTATTACTTATGTGAGTGGTGGGGCCCACACACCAAAAATAAAATAAAATAAAAAAAAAACATTTTATGTAGGATAGAGAAAATATTATTTATATATTTATCAATTATTATTGTATACTTTAACATTCAATAATATCTATATTTACTATTTTTCTAATAATAATAATTAATCTCTTGGTCTCTCTACAAATTATCAATTTTTTTCATTTTGATCCGTTTTATAATAAAGTATTCATTTTATTTTTTAGTAACTGTACTATCAACATAATATTACAAATATTTTATAATTTACAATATATTACACAAATATCATTACTTTTATATTATACAATACTAATAAAATTATTTTAGTCATTTTTACTTTATTTTTACTAAATATCAATATAATATAAATATGCTTTATGCAAAAAGCAAACAAATAATTACTTAAGGGACGGATGGAGTATTTAATAATTATGTTAATTATTCTTCAAAATATATATTAGCGTACATAATGTAAAATACAAACAAAACTATATAATTTTGTATTTTTTTAGTAACAACAATAATATTTACAATGTATTCATTTTAATTATACTTTTAAATGAATGTATTTTTATGTTAAATATAGATAATCGTGTTGGTAATATAAAAATAATATTTTGTATTACATTATTTACTTTTTTTTCGAGGTGAATAGAATTTACGGACAATTGGGGTTAAATGCCCAATTTCACAAATTGATTTAAGATCAGTCCCTTTTTCTAATTTATTATATTGCAGTCCCCCCTTTTCTTTTTTTCTTTGTTCTCACTCCCCACCATCCCAATTCTCTCTCCACCCTCTAAATCACTCTCTCCACCCTCTAAATCGTTTCAGATTTCGCACGAAAGTGGGGCATTTATCGGCGATTTTGAAATCCACAGTGCCATCCGATGGGCTAATTTCCGGCGCGCTCGAAGACTCATTTCTCTCCTCATATTTTTTGTCATCACCCAGGTTGTCATCTGTCCCCCGCGAAGATTGAAATCGATGTTTTTGCAAGGTTAGTTACTCTATTTCGATTGGATAGGTTGGGTAGGTTTTGGGTTAGAAAGAAAGTTGTTATTTTGTAGAAAATGTTGCTAGAAGCCTTTTGATTATGTTAAGCAAGTAGGTTTTATTGTAGATATGAAGCAGTGATTTTGTGATTTGAGAAATTTTTAGTGAATTTTTTTAAATATTAAAAAAAATATCGAACCATTAAAATTTGTCGCTATTCATTCTTGTGCGTGATTCACTACATTAGTAAAATTTTATTAGTGAGGTTTGTATATATATACATAAGCCTGGACTTCTAAGATTCTATTAATTTTGTGAAACTTCCCATAGTGTAAATTGTTTTGCAATTTTGTATTTGATCAAATACAAATGGAGCTGAAGCGCTACTACAGAATTAAAACTTAATAATAAATAAATTTGTTTTATCTATGTTTATCCAGTTTCAATTGATCTTGATACTGTGCTGATCAATAATTTGGTTCTAATTAAGAACATAAACTATTATCATATATTTAAATTTTGTTTGACTTTGTATTTCCAAAACAAATGTCTGAGTTTTGCTTGACTTTATATTTCCAAAACAAATGTCTGTCGTATACTGTATGTCTACTTTGCGGAGCATTATAGACTTGATAGTGCAATAGAATTATAAAGCCAATATATTGTGTGATGACTTGCTTAATTTAAACATATATTCGACTTGAACAAACTATGGATGAGGCTAAAATACTGAATAATATAAATTGAGAGAAAGATTGGTTTTCATCCTCTGAATATTAGAAATTTGAGCATGAAGGAGTAGAACCATTATTTAATTTATGTACTCCTAAATGTTGCATTAAGTTGCTTCAATAGTCTAATGTTGATATTATGGGAAAAAGTATTGTGGTGATTGGTAAGATTAACATTGTTGGATTGCTTGCAACATTACTTCCCAAGTATTGATATATATATTATTTAATTGATCTTAGTCTCGTAGGTTTAGATTAGTGTGTAAAGATATATATCCATGTAATTTAATTGTGCAATTAATTATATAATTATATATATTTTTCTAATTTACTGAACTCCAACATTTTATCCATTTATGGCAGAGGCGCACCATGCTACTGTGACTATTCTTCATCAATTTGCCAAAAATCCAGAACAAATTTTATGTGAAGCTGATATCTTAATTGCAGCTACAGAAGTATCCAATTTGGTCCGTGATAATTGGCTAAAGCCAGGCGCGGTTGTTGTAGACTTTTTTAAGGTGTAATTTTATATTTTTATAGGATGTTTGTCAATCCTTTCATTGTAATTATTTTTGATGTGCTAGACATAATGTAATATCTTATATAAATATACAACAGTAAAAGTGTTGCATTGATGCTATTTTGTAAATTACGGGTATGTGATGATGATCTTTTATATATGATTCGTTAACGATAGAGGTTTCTTAAAATATAACACAGGCACACAAATTGTGGGTCAGTATTTTGTTTATTTTGAAGAATATATAGTTGATGTCACGAAACACATGGGTCTGTAGCGTATTACCCATTTAAAAATTATAGTAAATTTATGTTAATTAATTTTCTAAATGGAAAAAAGTAAGTGGTATTTTGTGTTGCATTCGTTAGACCCATACTAAAAGAGTTATAAATTATTGTTCTTATCGAAGTCTATCGAGCTCACTTTATTTCCTTGAGTACATTGAAACGAGCATTTATTTAAAGTATGCAGCTACATAATTACCCACTTATGTCATAATGTTACATTCTTTATTTACATGAAAGCAGAGCCTGAGTACATAATTTGATAAGAATTGGTACATTAAAATCAATAGGGGGTACATCGGAGCCATGCTGAAGTACTTGCCTACTCAACCAAGTTATACTTTTTTAAAATGTTCCGGGCTAATTGATATTGAGTTTATAAGTGTGTAATAGTTTGGATTATTATGTCATGGGTCAAAATATTTTAGATAAGATGTGTTTGTCCAATTACGCAAAAAACACTTGCAGTCCTAATAGTATATTACAACTAGCGTTTTCACTTGAATGTTGTTGTTTGTGCTACGATGAAGATTATTATGTAATAAGTCTAAAAATTTTCAATTCATGACAACAATCATGCATTCTAACAACTAATATAATTTAACTTAATCATTTATAGCTTGTTTAGTCATCTACAAGGGGAGGTTTGAGTATAATTCTACATATATACAATATAATTAAGTCATTTTTTTTATTTGTTTAGCCATCTATAGTAAATATATGTTGTTTATCTCTTTATATAATTTAGGGTGTCATGGAAATACTATCACGATGAATTCATCCCTGATTACCGACAATAAATGAATATTTTAAACAAAAAATGGTCGGTTACCTAAGCACAAGTTACCAAGGTATATATACTCGATATTGAAGCATGTGATACCAACATTATCGATACATAAGATCTGCGCTAGGGCATATCGGTATTTGATGCAGGTATGTTAGGTAGGTATAAATAATGGTTGCTTAGGTAATATTTGTGTAGTAGCAGGTAGTCATGAATGTGCTTGATTGTAATTGATCCTCTTATGGAGGGGCCAATTCACGAACTCGATGTGAGTACTTCTTCTCCCAGCCCCGATGAAAAAATTTAGGCATGGTATGTTTACATTCGACAGCACATGCCCACACTTTTCAATGGCAAAACGATAAAACATGTACAAGTAACAACCAATCATAGTTTAACTAAGTCTTTTATGACTTGTTTAGTCATATATAGTAAATATGTATTATTTATCTTTACATACAGTTCTGGGATTCACAAGAATACTATAATAATACATCCATCCCTGATTACCGACAATAATTGAATGTTTCAAATAAAGAACGGTCGATTTCATAAACATAAGTTACCAGGGCATAGATACTCGTTACGGGAGCATATGAGATCATATTACAGGTACGTAAAAACTATTGCGGGGTATGTTTTTAATGCAGGTATGTAACAATGTGCTCCGCGTACGAGCATTGACAATCAAAGTATGATTGAAGTTGCTTGATTATTTGTGTAGTAGTAGATATCCTTAAAAATGTGGTCAACTTTAGTCAATCCGTTGACGGATGAGACAATTAAGGAAGTCGGTGAGACAACTTCCTCTATTAGCCTCGGTGGAAAGGTTTGGGCATAGTACATTTACATTCAACAACTTATGTCATATTTTTCAATAGCATGATCACAAAGTATGTAACGTTATTCAATGGGTGTAATATAATTACTTTATGCATCGATAGAATATAACCGGTTGGATCCGCTGGCATATTTTACAGTAGTAAGTGGTATATACCTCTATTACACAGGTATATAATGAAATAGTAGAGGTTTGTAAATATATTCTGAAGGTATAATAATAATGTACTGAGGTATTTGATGATGCAGCTCTGTAGGAACGAATGATAAATATAAATATCCTATTATTTCTACGGCATTTGAATTCTATTATTGGGTAATCATTTGGAGTTCTAATAGTTGATTAAAACTCGTTGTTGTTGCTAAGTACAACCATTACCTATATAGCACAACTAAACACCAAATTTTCACATGCGACACAACTACATTGCTATTATGAAGTTATATACGTTAATACTAGAGGTATGTATATGTATAATGCAAGGATGTTGGTAATGGACGGAGCTATCTGGTGATGCTAACATGTGGAAACAAATGGTAAATATAATATCATGTAGTTTCTATAATGTCAGCTCCGATGTTGAATAACGTGGGCTCCAGGCTAAAGTTATTAATCAAGGCAAGCAGACTCTGCCATTACAACCTCATTTTTGGGCAGTCCAAAAAATGACCGAATGGAATCATTTTGATGGCACTAATATATTCATCCAATATGCGTTTCTTTATTTTTTCCACCTCGTTGTGAAAAAATGGTATTGCAATTCGGATGATAACCTATTTGTATTCCTTCACCGGTTTGTAAATAAATACCACCAGTCCACATTACTCGAACCTCAAATTTATTTAAAAGATTATCAGAATTTATCAGGAGTACGTAACAACATATTTCGATACATAGTACTCTCATAAAAGTATATTACTTAGAAAACTAGACTTGAAACATGCAACTCGGGGTACTTAACAATACTATATTTGTCAACCCACAAACATGACTAATTACTGAACAATCAAACAAAAAAACTAAAACTGTAACTAAGCAAAATATACATCTACAAAATTAACAAAAATAATAAATTAAATAAATAAAATCATCCAAAATCAGTGCCAAAATAAAACACTCAACTCGGTGTATCTGGGCTACGAACGATTTCAAATCCGATTAACAAAGAAAACTACACCGATCACTTAGGGCTTCTCAACACCAAACCAATGCATACAAACACGGGATCAAAACTTACACCCCAAATAATCGAACAAGCTACGGTATAAAATATCAATGTCAAAAAATCAAAACTTTAAAAAGATCCAACCAGTCACTTACTTATTCGAGCTTGTCTTGGGGAATGGGAGCGGTTTGTTGTTTTCTTCACATTTTTGCACCGAATCGGCTGTTACTTGATCGTCGGAGGTTGGAGAGCCTCTGTTCGCCTAAAAATGGAAGAAAAATGCTTTAAAATCGATGAGAGAGGAGTTATGAGAGGTTTCACGTCTTTACCCCTATTAATCGTAAATTAATTGTTTTTTTTTTAAATTCACAAAAAAAAGGTACGCGATTTCTAACTAGAAGTATATAAGGTTATAATGGGAGGTAGAACGGGAAGTAATATAGGTATATATTACAACATTTGAAGTATTGATCAACCTATTTCGAGTACATGTTGCATATACAACGTGATTGAGGGAAAAATACACATTAGGGAGTTATAACAAACCTAATTCATAAAGTAGGGACTGCAGTCTAAATAATTTTCAATAGGAACTGAATTGCAAGTGTATTTATCTGACAGGGATTTTAGTCCAACTTCCCCTAGAATTTATATATTATATATTGTCTTAATATATATATATATATATTATAACACTTATTAATATGACACTCTAAAATAAATTAGATGAAAAAAAGCCTTAATAACTATATATATACTTAATAGGATATATAATATTGTGTAAAATAAATATATAGAAAATAAATTTATTATTGCACCTCTACAAATATAAATGTACGTATAAAATACCACAAAAAATAATTTATTATTGCACCTTTACAAATATAAATGTACGTATAAAATACCACAAAAAATAATTTATCATGGCCTACCTAAAATGTCTATTTTTTATATTTTTATCCATTCATATATAATTATATTTATTATATAATAATTATTTTTACTAATATATTTTTTTAATTATTTACTAAATATATTTTACTTAAATTCATATTTGTGATATTATAAATAATTTAATCGAAACAGAAAAATAATTAGTTAGATTGTTACAATACAAAAATAATTTAAATAATAAAGTAAATAATATTACATTTTTATTATTTTTTCACTCTCCCCATTATTTAATTAAGTGGGATTTATAAAAAAAAATTTTAAAAAACAAATAGAAAAAATTATGTATTTCTCCACAGTTTATTTTATTATTATTTAATTTAAGTGGGACCCACGAGAAAAAAATTTTAAAAAAAAATAAAAAATATTATATCGCCACATGATGACATAGAATCAACGGTAAAAATATATATATATTAGATTTTTATTATTATTTTTGTATTTAAAATAATTTAGGAGCTTTTTTTTAGATATTTTATTTATTTATCTGTATATATACGCTATAGACTTATACAATAATGAAATAATTAAGAATGATATTTTTACTTTGCATGATATTAGATCCGATTTTTTTCAAATCTTATCATCTTTCGTTGTTCAAATTTGACTCGGCCATTTTCACCATCTATAGTTCAAACATGAATATATGCAGTTCAGTCCTTCTGCTTACATTAATATAATCGTATAACCTCTTGGGGAGGTTTCGATTGTATGTCTTCTCACTCATGTTCTCTTCCTAACTATTTTTGGGAGTCTCAATCTCACTTTTAATCGGACTGTAAATTTTACTATCGGTGAAATGCAATAGTGTCAAATAGCCCAAATATGTTGTCCAAGCAGAGTCTAAGTTCCACTATAATGTATCATCTTGAACACAAGTTCTCAAACACATAGCATGGTCACTTTGAATTGTTACAGAAAACATTCAACTCTTTGTCATTGTTATATTTGCAACAATTTGCCACTTCAAATTCTTTATTCACACGGAGTTGTCCTTCAAGTGGATGTCTAAATCTCTTTCCAATAATTTTTCCAAACTAAAAACATATGTTTTCAAGTTTGAAACATAATAAACATTCGAAATGAATTAATGTATACCATTTTTCAATTGGGTCAAGATGTCTTATTTTCTATGAATCACAATCTTGTATTTATCTTCAAATGTGACTTGACCAGTGGCCGTCTTAATATCATAGGAAATACCTTTATTATCTGTCATATGGTTGTTTGCTTTCGTATCCAAGTACCATATGTTTTCTTCATTTAAATTATATTTGTGGCCACTAATAGTGTTAGTTTTACGTCATCTTCGAAAAATCCAAATGTTTTCTTCATTTAAATTATATTTGTGGCCACTAATAGTGTTAGCTTTACGTCATCTTCGAAAAATCCAAATGCTTTCCTTCTCAAAACACTTTTGTCGTTTTGAAATTCAAAAGCATAGTGTCCTCATCTGACAATTGTAGCAATCTATATGGGACTTCTCTTTTCGACGAGTGTTTCCTCAACCACTGCCCCGAGTAACCTTATTTTAATCTTTTCAGTAATGTTCATTCATTTGTTCATCTTTCCCACTTTTTCCAAAACTTCAACCTCATCCTTATCCATGTTTTTCGAGATTGTTCCATTTCACGAATTCTTCTTTCCAATTGATAGCCTGGATAGAAGAGCTTCATCGATGGGTTTTTTCCTTTTGTTTTTTATTTTTTCATTATACGCCTCTAGAGAGCTCATCAATTGTTCAATGTTGGAAAGTATAAATCCTTCGACTCTTCAATCGCCACAACAATATACTTGAACTTCTCGGTGAGTGAGCAAAGAATCTTCTCCATAATCTCCAACATTCGTCATCTTCTCTCCATGCCTCTTCATTTCATTACCTACATTTGAAACTCTTGAGAAATAATTTGAAACTTTCCTTGGATTCCTTCATTTGAAATGCCTCAAATTCACAATTTAAGGATTGAAGACACGTCTTCTTTACTCTATCTCCTCCTTGTAGAGATTCTCGAAACTCTCCTATGCTTCTTTCTTCGTTAGGGCATTCAAAATCCTTTCGAATGTGTCATCATCTAGACATTGGTAGATGATAATGAGGGGTTGTTTAACCTTCATCTTAAATTGTACTAAGGTTTTCCCCTTTGGAATGAACCCGGTGTAGCATCTCCTTCTTGATGTTTTTCGCCCGCAACAATATTTCAAACAGTCTTGAGAGCCTAATAACACCTTCACTCGGATACTCCAAGTGCTATAGTTATCTTTTCGGAGACGAGGAAATTGGATTGGGAACACATTTTGTGCTATACTCATTAATAATCACTTTCATACAATGACACAACAAGCGATTCAACACAAGAAATTTATTGGCAAACTACCAATAACATCACGATGAAGGACTACTACGGAAAAACGACAATAAATTTCAGCTACTCCCACAAAATATGTAAAAATAAAAAATAAAAAATAATTTTATTGAAGGAGAATTCCATTGGCTACAACAGGCTAGCTCACACTGTGTAACACTTATGTAAGCTCAAACCGGAATATCACTATCGAGCCACACTGGAAAGTTCATTCATTGACTAGCGAATCTTACATTGTAGCGCAAAGACTAAAATACCTTACACAAGAAACTAAATGTAAACCTAAAAGATAATGCGCAACGTCTTATCATATAAATAAATAAAATTTGGGTCAAAAGTATAAGTTAGAAATTAGTTCATAAAGACTTAATTCTTAAAATATTAGTAGTAAATTCAAAAGCATCCTAATACATGAGATAGTTCTGTTTCCTCCCAATGGATCATGCGACGTTGATGAATCATCTAGACTTAGCAGAAGCACTATCACCTACAAAAAATTTCTAGAAAGGGTATCAACACAATGGTTGAGCAAGCACAATAAATGAAAGGTAAATTAATACGAGATATGTCAAGATTCTTCTGCCAATACCACACAATCATTTGGAAAAAATAGATTAAATGAAATTGCACATAACACATAATGACAACTCACACACACAAATCTTTTAGTGTCTCATTATGTCTTTTTTTTATCTCAAATAATTTTGATGAACACATCACAAAGAACACTCCGCTAGGCCTTAATTAAGGCCGACTCGACTCGATTTACCAACCTTATTCCTTTGTTTGATATGTCACACAAATACACATAGAAAATATAAGGTCACAACCCTCAGAAAACTCTACAAAAAATTATATATAAGAATTTAAGGTCCAAAGTACGCATATGACAACTTATTTATTAGTTTGCAAGGGACGCACAACGACCAAATCTCTAGTTGCATACATAACATACCAAGAGGGAATCGTACACAATACATCTATCAATCACGGATGACGGTCTAAAGACCATTCTATTGTGAATGACGTGCACTTCGAAATCACACAAAAGGGAACCCATTCATCTCGGTGCCACGACCTAGCTCATTCGAGTTCATCGACAAGTCAATCGGACTCGACGAGTAGTTTCAATTAACAATTTAACCTCATATCTAACATGCGATTAGACAAACCTTAAAAATAAATTTCAACTCGAAAATATCCCAATAACAAATATTTAGCCAACTAACCAATAAAGGCATCAACCAAGGTTCATGCTTTACAACATAAATGAAAACAAAAGAAAAATGTTCAAATTTGCTCATAAAATATTCTTTACTTATCAACATTTTCATTAAGTAGCTAAAGCAAAAAGAAAATATTAAAATCCAACAAATTCATTAACAATCTTATTGTTTTGCCAAACAACCATTTGGATAATATGTTCATTAAAAATATATATAATTTAATTCTAAAAATTATAATATTTACCGATAATCACAAACTTTTCTCTAAGCACCATAAATTAGGCTAGGGGAAATTAGAATTTTTAATCCATTTCACAAATTCTACATTTTCAACTTAAAATAGCACAATAATCTGCATAAGCCTTAGAAGAAAATCCTAATCAACTTTCTAAAAAAAATAATAATAAAATGTAACACTTTTAGAATAAACTCATTGCATATAATTTGGAAATTATCACATAAAACCAACAAATAAATCTGAAACATATATCTTATTCGTCTTAAAAGAAAAGACAAAAAAAAAAAAATTGGAGAAAAAAATTTTCAACTCTCTTTTTTTTGTTTCTTTGAATATTAGACATGAACCAAAGTTTTTTTTTTTTTTTTGCTTCAAAATGACCCAAAATCCATTTGACCTCCAAACTCTAACCTAATTTATCGATTTTTTGTAAAGAAAATTCAAAATAAATTAAACCCCAAAAAGAAAATTGCCCAACTCCGGTTCAGACTTCGGCAAATTCCGACAAACTTTCAGCATTTTATTTACGGGATATTAAACATTGATTTATGTAAGTCTAACTTTCTTGGTTGCATTTGGTTACAAGAGAGACTTATAGAATTGGAGATAACATTCTTGATTATTGAATATCTCTTTCACCTTCATTTTCTTTCAACTATATTCCAAATCTTTTTTACACTTCTATTTTCTAACTTTGTCCTTCATATCTTAATTTCTTCTAATCTTCTACAAATTCAAGTTGAATTTCACAGGCACGCTCCACGTACTTCCTCTTCTCTTTTCTTCTTAGGGGATGCTTTCCTTTGTATATTGTGTGTTTGAATGATTGATTTTCTAGAGATTCCATAAAACAGGTGAGTGATTGATTTTCTAGAGATTCCATGAAACAGGTGAGAGGGTGTACCTTGGTTGAATTCATTGGTTGTCGACTCGCCTCAAAACTGTCTTACTACTAAACACACACACACAATATAATCAAAACTGCAAACAAATCTGTACGGATTGGACTTGTGACCGTGAAGTGATGAGTTCAAACCCCCGACACCTCAGGTCACCTGCCACACATGGTTCGCCTAATGTGACTTTCCCGTCGAACCTGATTTGCAGGATATTAAGTTCGGCCGAGGGTTTACCCAATACGCACTTTCGGATATCGATTGCAGGTTCCCACGTCATCCAAAAAAAAACCTACCGACAAATCCTCCGACACCTCAGGTCACCTACCACACGTGATTCGTCTAGTGTAACTTGTCTGTCGGGCCTAGTTTGTACGATATTAAATTCGGCCGAGGGTTTACTCAGTGCGCACTTAAAAAAAAAAAAAAAAAAAAAAAAAAAAAAAAAACCTGCAGACAACCCAGCGCATGTGGTTTCCATGTATAAAAAATATAATAAAAAAACTGCTAATATGAGGATGAAGGAGAGGGTAAGTAACAAATCAACTGAAGATAGCATAAATTTCCTCTTTTCAAAACAAATGGCTAGAATACAACAAATTCCACAACATAGAGGGGAAGAATAAATACATGGCCATCCCGGGATTAAAACAAAAAAAAGGAAAATGGAACAACTATTACCGGCTCATCTGCGCCTATTCCTGGGAGAGCTAAAGGATTGTGTACTTGAACCTCTAGAGCTTCTGCTAGGAGAATCTACAGACCCCCTAAAAGAAGCATATGCTGCTTTTGCTGATTCCGGAGCAGAATCCAACGGCAGTTTCTCCACAAAGCATGCCGTGTTAAGTCTTGTACGTTCCAGCTCACTTTGAAGTAGTTCCGAACTGTACTGCTGAGCAAGAGCCTAGTAGAAACCAATAAATAGGAAATCAATGCACAGACCACAAGCACGCATAATCATAATCAATGGAATGTGATGTATCTATCTAATTGTGGGATGGCAAATGAAATCATTCAAGGGTGTTCAAAATAAACTCCTATGTAATGTCATTAAAACTTAATGCTGATTTCAAACCCCCTAAGTTTTGTCTCCACTAAACAGTTACTTCCAACATTATATCTCAGCAAGATGAATATATTAACCAACACTTTGCCAAACAAGAGAAGCCGTCAGAGTTAAGATAAATGGATGCCTAAAAAGTAACAGAACAGTAAAGCAAATAAACTACAGAAAAACATTTAGAATAATATTAATACTTACAATCAGGTCATCCGGTGAAACACTCGATCCTGATTGTCTGTCATCGGCAAGCACATCATCACTTCCACGTGTAGCCCTTCGTTGATGGCTTGGTGTCTCAACAGTCTCATTCACAGTTTCTATGGCCTTCTCCAATAGAAGTCCTTGTAATGATTTAAGAGATTCCCTTGCATCATGAGTGAAGTAAGGATTCAATATGGTCTCAAAATATTCAAGCTGCAGAACAAAGACGTAATAAAGGTCAAACAATCAGAATCGAAATTTTTCTTAAAAATTAAAAAGTAGGGCATTTGCAGTGGGCTGCTAAATTTGATCCATAAAGCTCACAGAAGCCTTTCTACGTTGTGCATGGTCATAGCAAAACTTTACAGTAGACTTATCTTTCAACACTTCTTATGTCCATAATTAGTCCTCTTCATATTATGTCACTAGTAATTTTTTCTAAACTCCAATGTTGACTCATGTTTTCTAAGAACACCGTAATATCTTCCAGCCAATGATATGGAAATCCCCCAGAGTTCTATTTTATCCAGCAATTCAGGACATTCAAGTACAAAATATCAATCTCTAAGCAGGCATTTGGTACGCAATTTGAGTCAGATTGCATTCTGATTGCGGAAACTCAACACATCGGAAGGTGTGTTTGATTGCTCAAATTTTGGGAATGATTTCAATGTAATGTCATTAAATTAACACGGGGCATGGGACTTGCTCAATCCTGATTCCATATTATTTGAGTCAGGAAAGAATAAAACGGCGATGGCAGAAACAAAACATATATATATGTTTTTTTATGGTATATAGTAGCATAAAAGAACTAATTAATAGCATTTCAAAACTATTGGGCAACAAGAAAGAATATAATGGCATGGGACTCCTTCCAATTCCCAATATCTATTCCCAGTTCTAAACACCTGCTAGAATATCATCTTCTTCAGGAAAGAATAAAACAATAACTACAGGAACAAAACATTATATGCATTTTTTGCCACATAGTAGCGCATAGAAGAGCTAAGTAAAAGCATTTCAAAACTATCAGGTACAGCAGTAATTTAGGAAAGGTTTTCAGATTGCAAATGACAAAACAACTTACCTCAAGCATTAGCTGAGAAAATCCGTTCGCATCTAATGCCCTGATATCTCTGTCTTTGTTTTCATTAAAGAGGTCAAGGAATATATCAATTAAGCCCTCAACAAGAATGCCGAGAGTCTTGTCTAGCAAAGGTTTACAGTAAGCAAAAACCTGCAAGAATATTAAAAAATCTCTTCAAAAGACGCCCAAGCATAAACCCAGTAACGTGTAGAAATTTTACCTGTTTTTAAGGAGTATTTCTTTAATTAATCCATGTAGTTTGGACAAGGAATGATCTTGTAAAGAAATTCATGAAAATTTATTCAAATTTCATTTTGTGAGACAGAAAAGTACCTCTGCATGCACAGCTACCAAGGTATGAAGTAAGTCAACCGCCACATCCCGAACTCCCTACAAGGTTTTAGGTATTTACCTAAGGAGAACATACTAATTGTTAAATTAAAAAGAGAAGTGATTCCTACCTTGACAGCAGGTGTAGCTCCCCATTGAATTCCAGCGTCCGACAGGTAATTTTCTGCAGCTGATCTGATCACATTTGTCTGGGAAGTTGAATGCAAAAATGAACAGATGAACAAACTAACAAACTGATAGACAAGATTTGAATCACAACACATGTCTCGTATAAAATTTTAGCCCAGTCAACTATATTGCTACCACATAGTAGCCTTTTCAGCTTTTTCTTTTTATTATTATTTGTATTTTGCCCATTTTAAAGGCATCCAAGTGTCCAAATACCTTTAGGGTGTGTTTATTTAGGGGTTTGAATTTTGAGCTAGGATTTGAATAGTAAAAAATTTGAATTTGAATAGTTGTATGATGTGATATAAATAGGTGTTAGATGTAATGTTTTGAATGTAAAATTGATTTTTAGTACATGATAAAAAATGAAAAATAAGTATCTGATTTGATGTTTTTTTGAAGAAAAATTTGATAAATAGTGGAAATTGGGGAAAATCCCCCCAAAACAAACACAGCCTTAATTCTCTCAGAAAAATACAAGAGTAAAATAGGGAAAATAATAATACATTACATTATATGAAGACACCATTAATAGAAGGCAATACTATAAATTACACGGTATCAAATCAATTGCAAAAAAGAAGTCAACACTCTAATTTTACGTTACACCTAACACAAATACTCCTCCCCTTAAAGATGGTCAAAGCTATCTTGGTTACCGAACAAACCAGAAGTTTAGCCTAAAAAGCAAATAGATGTGTTGTTTTAAGCTCAGGAACTTGGAAAATGTAAACTTGCTGTTAATGTCACTTGTTTTATGTTCTTTTGTAGTCCTTCCATGAGATAAATAGTCCAACTGTCTCATAAAGCTGTTATAAATTAACTTAGATCTGACTCAATAATCTTGAGTCAAGCTTAAACTCAAAGTCAAATTTCAACAACGTTTTTATCTAGTCATTACTTATAAGTTAAGTGGTGGGGAAATATATTTCAGGCATTAGAAACTAAGTTTGCTCATGGAAAAGATTTAGAAGAGAGTATAGAGAGATTGTCAGACAAAGTATAACTATGTGACAAATGGTTAGATTCACCTACCTTGAATAGGAAAAATAACTCAGAATTTTACCCCGGAAAATTTTTTGGCACATATAGAAGCACCACTTTTAAGTTCTAACTATATAAATGAAAGCAAAGCAATGAATTAAGAGTACAAACTAGAAAAATAAGTTGGCCTGTAAGGCTTGGATTTCAACACTTTAATTTGCTAGCTCACACTGTCAATGAGTGAGATTAAACTGCAGTTACTCAAACTTGCTGAAAATGGAAAGCTTCCAGACAACCATAAAATATATATTTCGTGGTTGTTTAATTAAAAACCTTACAAAATCCAGTTGTATTATCTTCACCATTTATTTCCAAAAGCCTTAAAAAAACAGAACAGTTAGTCTTTTGTTATTTGTTGACATACAATAAAAAATAACTACCAGCAGTTATAAACAACACATGATAACAACTAGAAGTCAGAAATGAGTTAAGCAGGCTAACATAAACAAATAGGATATTTAACACATGAATATGTACCGTTGTTGTACAAAGCATCATGTACATCAAACATGGAAAATCATTTGCTTACCTTTGCAACAGTGTATTGTTCAAGAACCTTCTCTTCAAGGTTAGATTTAGAAATAACCAAATCCTGCATGTCACTGTCCTCGTCACCTTTACCCCTGCAATCAGATAGCAGCCCTCATATTGGATTTAGAGGAGGTAAGCAAGATAATTGAAACAAGACCAATTTGATAAATAACAACAATATTGCCAAAGAAGGCACCCATTTGATAAATAAGAACAAAATTTACATAAAAATCAGAAGCCCAGCAGTAAAAATTGCAGAAAGCGGCAGGATTCAAAAGGTAGGTAAAATGGTGTATTTATGAAAAATATAGGAAACTTATATCCAATATAAGTTTTTCCAAACTAGAATATTAAGCTAAATTAGAATATAGAAACTTTTGGAGCAAAAAGCATTAGTATATAGCTCATATGCATTTCACAAGCATACTACCAAGTATGTTCCTCATGTACCTAGATTGCACCCAAATATATTTGTATCTTCCATATAATTCACCAGCAAGCTCATCTCTGGAATATCCAATATTACTTAGGACCATTAGCAGCCGTTTATATGGATCAACAATACTTCCAGGAGGAGGATCAACTAATTTTTCCACTGGCTCATGAGAAAATCCATTTTGGAAATGTGAACTTTCAATGTTTGCTCTATTCAGTATAAGCTCAGAGCCAAGTTGCTCCAAATGACCTGATTCATGAATCCAGAAAACAATTACGGTTGTTAGAAGTACCATTTCTTTCCTTCGGAATTGAAATGAACATCTTTAAGCTACTCATAAAGCTAAAATCAATGAAGATGAAAATAGTAGCAGCAGAGAGCACATCATGCTTCATACTTGAAAATTCCAGAAAGCAGTTGAAAAAGGCAAGTCTAACTGATTCTTGAATATCTTGAAGCTGTGCAAGAACATCCTCTGATTTTTCTGATTCAGTGTGCAATGACAGCAGCACCCTGAAGACAATCAACAAAGAATGCAGATACTCAATTAGTCAACTTTCTTACAAATGCAACACTTGACATTATCTGCAAGTAATTACTACAGGATTTATTGTCCCTTAGGCTTCATGGGATAAGGAGAATGTTTTTTATAATAATATATGTGAGCAAGCAAGCACAATCGCCACAGTAACTCAATGTAAGAGAATATAAATTTTGGCAGATTAAACAGGCAGCTAATATAGGCTATTCGGTCATATATAGCACAGAGAAGGCTAATCTCATGTTAGAATCTTTTTTCTTTTCTTTTCTTTATAATTATTATTATTATTATTATTATTATTATTATTATTTTGGTATCCTTCATGCTAATGGCAAACCTATTATCTTACATTCATATCTACTATTAATCATCTACACAACTTTGCCTTATTAACTGTAGAGACGAAGAGATGTTACAACAGAATGGTAGAAATAACAAAATGAAAAAAATGAGGTTAAGAACATACGCATTGATTTGATCCATTGCTGAGGTGATAACTTCCCGGAAAGCCAAAGGCAATGATGTGATAGTATACGGTGACTTGTGTCTTTCCAAAATTGACACTGGCACCCAAGATTCATCTTTTGATATCTCTTCAATGGTGACTCGCATCCATGAGCAAAGCCTTGCTATGTAGATTTTTGAGATCTCAAATTGGAGGGTTTTCAATACAGTCACTGAAACAACAAAAGGATAAGCTTAAGAAAATTGGATAGATGGTGACCTTCAACAAGGGACTGTCGGAAAATGATTTGTTTTCCCTCTGAATTCAACACTAAGTTTACCAGCAACTGTAGGTGCTGAATCTTTTGCTTCAAATGCCCGAATTGCTTGAGAAACTTCCTTTATAGAATCGTTCATGTACTGACAGAGGATGTTGTACTCCTCAAAATCATTAAATGCACTAAGGACCTGCCAAAAATATAAACATAGCACATAGTAATCCAAGCAGTTAAGTCATAATTCAAAGAAATAAATAAATTAAAAAAAAAAAAAAAAAAAAAAACTAAAACTAAATAGCTCATTCCTGACCACAGCTGGAACAATTATATATGTTCAAATGTAAACGAGAATTCCAAATAGTACAGTCATCAAAAGAAATACACCTCAGCTCAGTACCTATCATTCTTAAGCCAATAATCAGAAGCATAATAAATATTCTCCTCCAAACAGAAAAACATCTGATCCCAGATATTTTCAAATCAAACATAGATAACAAATGGCATTTACCTTAGACTCATAGGCCGACAGGGTATCGCGAATCATCTCAGAAACCTCATCAAGAGAATCTCCTACTTTATCCTCAGCTTTATGCAAATTACTATTTGTACTTGGATCAGTAGAAACTTGAGAAGACTGAAGCCAGATACAACCGAGAAACAATTAGATCAAATTGCTAATCTCATACACTTCCCTTGTTACTTAGTAATAGATGAAGTAGAAGGTGCTAGGGTGAGAAGACATAAAAGATGGGATGCATATTAAGTGCAAACGGCTCCAATTCTGATGTTCTATAGCTGCTCCAAGAGAGAGAACACATGCATCAAGCGGATATGTTACAATCTAAAATGATGGGATAAGGATTTATACCTTTGCAAACTTTCCACCGGAAACTGAAAGTGCGACTTTCCAGAAGACTGGTACATGATAGATGAGTACTGCAGTCAACTTGCGAATGTATCTATGGCGAAGGACATCAAGTTCTTCACTAGTAATTTCAACAGGGAACAAATCTTCACTTGGATAGGAGTTTGCAGCGGTAATAGTGTAATCCCCAGTTGACTGACATTATATATGTGGCATTAATTACATTATTGATTAGAGAGGAAACAACTAACTAGAAGGAAGAGCATCAATTGCCTACAAAATCTTGCACGTACAGGTTGATTTATGTCTTGTTGAATTTGCATCCAATTAGCATCAGCCAATGCCTTCTCGCGTAGCTCGTTTTGCAAATTGTCCATTTGAGCTTCATAATCTAGAGTGCATCTTTCAAGCAACCCTCTTATCTTGCGGTTCTGTTCACAATTAAACAAAAAAAGAAAAAAAAAAAAAAAAAAAAAAAAAAAAGAAAGGAAAAAATTGGTACATACTTTTCTGTCGTTGGGCAGCCAAACAATGTATTTTCTTACTCAGGAAAACCAAAAGAATCCCAATTTCATTAACATTAAAGAGTATCTAACAGAAATTTAAGTTTTTAAGAGAACCATCAATTCAAGAAGAAACAGCAACAATACAACCATAGTAAGTAGTACTCTCTCCATCCCAAGTCAGATGACCCATTTTGTTTGGGACACGGTATTTTAGGTAGTGTATATTATTATATTAGTAAATTATTAATAATAAGGTATGATATTATTTTTTATATGAATAATGTTGTTGGTATTTTAAATATTGTTAATATTATATTTTAATAAAATAAAACAATATAAATATCATTTTGTAGATAATAAAATTTTATATACTACAAATAAATAAAAAATATATATTTATTTCTTTATAATTAACATTAAACTAATTTTACAAAAATAGACGATTCCACATATCGAGGTCGGAATGGGATCGGGTTATTACTTTCAAAAAATATTGCTGAAAATCAAAGAAAGAAGATTTTAAGTCAAGGAAGGGGAAGACAGCACAAAGTAATCCAACCTGGCAAAATGAAATTTTAAATATAGATAAAATTGAGGAGAGGGATAGAAATAATGGGATTTTGAGTGGGTCTAAGTGTAGGAGGTTAAAAATTTAATTAAATTAATTTATATTTGTTAAGTATGTTTAAGAATAAATTTACTAAAAATAAAAATGAATCATCTTTCATGAGACAGACCAAAAAAAAAAAAAAAATGTCATATGTGGCGGGACGGAGGGAGTATAATAGATGTCACAGTAAGAACAAGATATGATCACCTGTATGCTCAAGTAATGTTTTATGGGATCTGACTCAGGTTCAAGCTCCAACAATAGCCGCACATTATTTTCAAGCTACATTAAGAGTTGAAAAAACATCAGATGAAGACAATAGAGGACCTTGTTTTAACTAAAATATAGAACAATCCAATTTTTATCTTTCTTGATTTATTTAAATTACGGAGAGCATTCATTCCTTCATAAAATTATCTTGTAATGATTGTCACAACCCCAATCTCAGAGTGTATGCATGTGTCCCAGTTTCACATTCTATTTCTATCCATGGCAGTATGAATGTTGAGAAATGGGAAGGGAGCAAGGGTCGGACATATTTTCACAGATACATGAAACACAACTAGCAATAAAAATTCTACAAGATACTAGCTTTGTCAAGAAAAAGAGGTCAGATAAAATAAAATGAGTAAATAAATTTCTTCAGTGTCATGAATCTTGACATCTACTCCCAATGGAGTCAAGCTTTTCTTTTCTTTTTCTTTTTAATATTCCCAATATTGCTCAACATTACCAAATTCAGGCAGTTGTGGTGCTTACCTTTCAGGGGAATAATCCACCCTCAAAAATATCACCATCACATCAGACAAACTTTTTTCAAAAATATGTTTCTTACGATACATGCCCAAATATTGAAAGGATAATAATCCTAATGTGTACTTAAATAACACTCAAAAGTCTCAAACCCGTACACACACATGCATTCACATTGAACATAGCATACACCCTAAACCTAATAGCTTCCTCTTTATATTTTAACATCTTCCCATCATTAAATAATAAATATTATATGTATAGTATATAAACACAAAAGCAATCAAATTAGATACATATAAAAAATTTAGACCAAAAAGCAAAGACCACTTTCAAGGATCCTTGAAGCTAATCTAGTATAGCTTAAATATTTCCCATAGAGATGGCAATGGATTGGGTATGGGTCGGATCCATTCGGACCCAAGAATCGAACCAAATACACATCATTAGACCTGATACCTGAATCGAATCCAAATATACCCAAACCCCGCAATACCTTAACCCAAGCTGAGAGGCATACCCGATAAAACCCAAATAACCTTTGTACTCTTATATATTTTACCCAACTTGGACCTAAACCTGGATCATATATACATCAAAATTTATATATTTATTTCCAAAAAAATTATAATAAAACATCAATAAATCAAACTAACATAAATTTTCTTTTTGAATAATTACAATAATAGAAATTATTTTTCCTTAAATATCATTGCTATATTTAGTGTATTAATCAGGTCAAATCTCAGTCCAGGTCTAGGACACTGCTGGAACCGGACCCCAATAGGGTATATAATACCCAACCCGATACCCAAATAATTGAACCAGATCAGTAAATAGGTTGGATTTCGGGTCTACTAAGATCTATTGCCATCCCTAATTTCACACAATGCATCCCTACCATCTCCATATAATGCAATTATTACGTTTACTTATATCTGTTGAATTATGGTTGCTGAAAATGTATCTTGAGATGAGATGTAAGCCTTACATTTGCTATATCAATATTTGGATCTTCCATGGCCTTGTAAAGCGTGCCTTTGAACTCTTGTATTACTTTTTCAACTTCCTCAAGAACTCGTTTAAGGATTCCAACCTGAAAATTTCACAAATTTCATTCTTAATGAAAAGAGGTAACATGTACATAATTAACTAGACATCCAAAATTAAGTCTACAAAAGCAAGTGTTCAAATGCCAAACATATTAATTCATTCCTGTACCCAGCTTCGGTCATAAACTGAGAACCTCATTACAAAAAGCAACTTATCCATAATATGACACCAGATGGGAGGAAGGCTGGAGTGGTAATGCTCAATAGATACCATCAAAATTCCCAGCTTGAAATTCAATAACTGAATTCAGCGTTCAATAGCAGTTAAATCTTAAGTTAAAATGGGAGAACTGCTTGGACCAATGTCATGATGAAGCAAAGAATGGATAATACCACAAAAAAAAAAAAAAAAAAATTAAAGACTTCATGCTAACTCAAAAGGTGATATACATGTGCTCACGAAAGAATGAGAATGTGGTGTGTATAAGCTACAGACAGAGAAGTAAAGACAGAAAGAAAATGCACTCCTGTTGCGTGAAGCAAAGAGAGAAGCAACTAGAACTTCCACATGTTTTACATCTCGCCTAGGACATAGAAAAAGGCTCCAAGAGTGATCAACAAAGGCTAGGATCATAGCCCACAGACAAAGAAAAGGTCTACAATACAAATGGTCAAATATTTCCAAAGTTTGTAAACACTACCAAATGAAGTAAGATCAGATAAAAGACAATTTAACAGATTAAGGGCATACAAACACTTGATATCAGACAGATATCTAACAGCAAAGCAGAGATCCATACATGAGACGGCAGAACAATGGATTTTGCTTTGCGGTACTCTCTTACAGCCAAATCATATTCACCCTTACTGATGCTCTCACGAATTGCACTAGGAAGGTTGAAAAGTGTTCGGAACCTCTGAAGCATGCCCTGGACAGACCTAATTTTCTCTGCTTGTGCCTGTAGATTTCATTGGTTTATGTTATAATCATTAAATGTAAACTCACAATAACATCATTATGCATTAATGAACAATCCTGAGCTACCTACCTGTCTCTCAAACAGAGGCCCAAAAGCCCGATTAGAAAGTCCATAAACCTTTTGGATACAGTTATGTAATTGAGTGGTTCCAGCTCCATCAGGGTCTTCCTCAATACGTTTCATCTTTGACTCAATATCTTGAATAGGAAAGATATGTTAGAACTTCCAACTATTGTGGATCAGATACAAAATAGGGTGCTATAAGGTCCAACTGACCATCTATAGTGGTCTTGCAAGAGACAAAGCAATCAAAGTTCTCTTTGACCAACTGCTTTTTCTGTTGTGTACGTCCTCTAAGATCGTTCTTTAATGAAAAAGCACCAGATTCCAAATCTGCAGCACTAGTATCCATGTGCACCCGTGATACAAAAAGCTTTGCATCAAACTTCTCTGAATAATAGTTTAATTTTTCTGCAGAGACATGAAAACAACATGCTTGTTCATACCAATCAACCATTTTCCTTTGCAATTTGTCAAGTCTGTGGTGACTTTTAGGCAGCAGCAAGAAGCAAAACTCAATACCAGATTATAATAAATTTGAACCTCACATTATCCAAGGTTCAGTTCCAAATTTTCTCTAACCAGTGAAATGAACAAGAAGGATTTCCATAATTTTAATTTTTATATCTACGTTCACATTTTCAGATATCCCATAAATGAATTACGAGTAATCAATGTAGAAAGTGATACTTGCAGAACGAACAAAGCCAAATGCAACAGAAATTTACAAAATTAAGAAAGACAAATGACCTAGTCTACAAGATTCCTCAGAAACATCAACAATAAAGACAAAAGAAAAGGTCCTGCATGCCTGGCATATACACAAAGGTCATTTTTTAGTTTTATTAAAAATAAAACTCTTCACAATATCCAAAAATATACCAAGCAAAAAGAAACAATAACAGAAATAGTCATAACATCCAACAAAGTCTATCTCCACTGCACATGCCAAATGGACAAATCGAGTCAACATATCATTCCAACCTTCAAATCAATCAAAGTAACATCATAAAATAGAGAAAAACAGCATTCAACTATTGCGCATTCTTCAAATGATTGCAAAATAAAAATAACTCAATGAACAATAAAGCAATACCTCGATCCTTTGGATCAAGAGGTTCCACATCACGGGCAGGAGAAGGAGCAAAAGCAAGATTATTATCGCTGATCAGCCTAAATGTTTTGTGATTAATTAACCTATAAAAATATAAGCTTTAGATTAGTAAACAATCATAACCCAAGCACTCCAAGAAAGCCAAATATAAAATTTACCCTAATCCAAGAGGATCCACAAATTCCATGCCTCGGGGAAGTGACTGTATACTGTTTAGTCCTTTTGGTTTAATCCGATCTATCTTTTGAACCACAGGAACTGCTTTTGACTCCCTCATTTCACGAACCCTCCGTGCCAACTGCCAAAGAAACTCCACTTGATAAAAGTATTGCCAAGAATGAACTTAATAAATTGCAACCAATAAATGGGTTTGTTTGTTTTGGGTTTGTCATTTGAGTTTTAGTTTAAATAGTATTTTGATGTGATATTTTGTAAGATAAAATACTTTATTTTATTGGAAATAGTGGTGATTTGGGTTTGAAACCCAAACCAAGCACACTGAATGAATTGCAGCCTAATGTATAGTAACCAATATTCAGGTAGCTAATACACAAGTAAAAAGTGAATAAGCTTCTTCATTCTTAGTTTCTTACATGTTTCTCTTCCATGAGTGGCAAATAGGAGGTAGATTAAAGAAGCTAAGTGGATTCACTACATTAAGACAAAAGGAGGCACCTCCTAAAATGGAGATCACCAAGGTAATCAAACAACTCTATGTTGTTAAATGAGTTCCTTTTATACTTGAAATGGCTAACGACCGATATTTTTTTGCAGTACACTACCAACTAGAATCTGGATATATGAATCCATTCATCAACTCTTAACTCCCAAGCAATATAACAGATCTGCTCTGGTTAACTTAATTTCTGTAAAGTCTATTATTTAGGAAAAGACAAATCACATCAGTTGCCCATAAAAGAATAACTGCAAAAGTTGGGCTCGCCACCAACATAAGTTGCAAAATGGCTCCCTTAGACAGTAAACTGCCCAGCCTATAATAATTTTACTCATCAAATACTTCAATACTCAGATTTCTTAAGGAAGTCACATTTCTTCTTCTGATTTCATTAGTGAAGTGGAGATTTCTCCATTGAGAAGATATATAATATAAGATTTTAGATAGTCTTAACCCCTCCCCTAGCCCGAGCTAAAAATAGGAAATGCACGTATAAGGACAAACTTAAGCCAGGCTAAAGTTTACATAATCTCTAAAGCACAGATATTCTGAAAAGCTCGGATTGAATGAACAAATAAATAGAAGAACTTCATAGATTAGGAGTTAGCAAATGAAACAATAGATTAAAACATAGACATTGAAAAATACTCTATACCTCAGCTTCATCAACGCGTTTCCAACAATTCGGCTCTTCTCCATCCCACGCTTTATCATCGTCTCTCCCACCTCCAGCCCGAGGTCTCGGAGCTACCCCGCCTCGATCATCCTCGTCTCCCGAGGAGATGCTCAGCATCTCTACGTCCGAATCATCGTCCTCGTCCATTGACGGCTTCCTATGCTTACTGACACCCTTCTGCTGCTGGGGCATCACGTTAGAGCTCTTAGCGGCGGCCGGCCCGCGGTTCGCCGGCGGCTGGACGTAATTGCGCACAGGTTTCGCCGAACCATGAGATGGTTTCTGGTAATTAACATCCCGCTGGGACTGCTCCTTCAGAGCCATCTGCAACAACTCATCCTCGTCCAGATCGTCGCCATCGCTCGACATATTTAGTGGAAATTTCAATGATTATGTCCCTGCGCGAGTAAATTTGAGAAAAATCCTGAATTGGATCTGCGCAGATGGATCATGGAACGGAATGGGGTCGGCTCTGCGAAGAAGGCAATGGGAAGTTATCTGGTGTGATGCGGAACACATATGGCACATTACAGCGGATCACTCTGCCGACACGTGTCATCCATAGAGAGATTTTTAATTTGTTCAATTATTTCTTACCCAATTTTTTATAATATTATTAAAAAATATAATATATACCAATGCTATCACAATATATATAAAATATACACATTATTTCTTTCATAAATCAATAATTTAATTCAAAATATTATATTCGTTCAGTCCGATTTTAAGGTCATATTTACAAATATTTTTATATTTGTACAAATATTCTTATATTATTATTATAGTACACTTTGTACTATAGTATTGATATAATAATTAATATTCAAATATCGAAGTCGAAAAAAAAAAATAAATGAAATCTTAAAAGCGAACTATGGTACTATTTTATACTAGTATTAAACTTAATTTTCTATATCTAACACCAACAATAAATACATTAGAAAAAAAAAAAAAAAAAATGAGCTAACCCTTTAAATTTTTGGAGGTTTCTTCTCCAACCATACGTTAAAAAATATTCTTTTTATATTTTATTTTACATAATTTTTAAAAGGCAAAACAGCTAAAAAAAAATCTATGTGATTTACCGAATCTGCTTAAAACCCCCTAGTCTTAAAACTCCAAAAAACTTACTCGTAGTTTGTAAAACGTTGCACACTCGCCCCCTTTTAAATCATATTGACAGCGTTAAATTTTACCCTCATCAGACCGTTATGTCCTTGTGGTTCTCTCTCTTCTGTTATTTCTTCTTCTCTTCTTCTCTTCTCCACAACCTCTTTCTTCCATTTCTTTTCTTCCCCAAATTCTTCTTCAGACATCTTCTTCCTCAATTTTTCTCTTCTTCTTCAATTATTTCTCTCTCTTCTTCTGTTCTTTCTTCTTCGCTTCATTATTTTCTCTTCTCCCCAACTTTTTTCTTTCATCTTCTTTTCTTTGAAGAATGAAGAATTGGAAAATAATAAAAATAGAAAGAAGATGATGGCAGAAGCGGCTGAAAGTAGGGAAGAAGGAAGGAAGAAAAGAAAGAGAAGAAAGAAGAGAAGGAAAAGAGAAGGGCTGGATACCATTTTTTTTTTCTCCATTTTTTTTTTCTTTTTCTATTTTTTTTTTCCCCAATTTTCTTTCTTCTTTATTTTTTCTCTCCAATTCTTCCGTACACCGTTGCAACCAGAAGCAAACAGGTTTTTCTTTCTTCTTTCTCTATCTCTTTTTCCCCCAATTTTTTTTTTCTTCCTAATTCTTCCGTACGACCGTTTCTTTTTTTCTTTCTTTTTAGATTGATTTCAAATCTTGATGTCAAATTGATTTCTTAAATTTTTTGGGTTTGCTATTTCTGGGTTTTATAAAACACAAGAAGAAATATTTCTGAGTTTGGTAAAATAGAAGAAGATCCATGTCCGGTCGATTAATTGTGATAATTTTGGGATCGGTGTTGAATTTGGTTGTATTTAACGGATTTTAAATAAAAAAATGAATTGAGAGTAAGTTCTGAAAGTATGAATAACAATAAGAAAGAAGAAGAATAAAGAAGAAGAAGAACGAGGGAGAAGAAGAATAAGGAATAAGAAGTCATTAGGTATTTCAGTAATTTTACACATAAATATATCACTTTATAAACAAAAAAATCGCATTTCAGGCGCGTGGTATACAACCTCCATTAAATCCTAACGGATGGGGGATTTTTTGCAACGTTTTACAAACCACGAGTAGATTTTTTGGAGTTTTAGGACTATGGGGTTTTCAGCAGATTTGGTAAACCACATGGGTATTTTTTGCTGTTTTGCCTTTTTAAAATTACAAATAAAATTTAATATTTTATTATTTTTATACATTTAAGTTATAATAATATTTTTAATTAATATTTAAATATTATACCGATAAATTATATTTATTAATATTTTAATATATATTTAAATTAAAGCATAAAAATATAAATATAGATTAAAAAAAAAAACAATATTATTTGTATGTAGTGCTTTTATAGAAAAATATTGTATGTAATATTTATTATTTCATGCAGATGATGATGGCAAGAGACATGTTCAAGAAACATCCGTCAGGGTCTAAAAGAGGATTCCAGTTTGATCACGTTTTCGAAATTATGAATAATTTAGAAAAGTTTAAAGACCATAACGAACCTAGAAATTTACATAAAAGTTCTCGGCAAAATTTCGCAAGTCACATGTCATTGTCGGAGGAGAACGCTACATTTGAATCTTCTGAACTTTTGGCATTTACTACGAATTTATTTAATGAAAATGTTGAAGGTGAATCATTTCGTTTCAATGATGAGTTTAGCGACTCTTCTCACGAACGACCAATAGGTGTGAAAAAATCAAAGTTCAAAAGAAAAATGATGAAGTGTGGGCGGCTGACTTTGCGAAGTTGGATAAGCACAATGCAGAACTTCGGGAAATGATGAAGAACAGTGCTTCTGATAGAAAAAAATATTTTATGCTTGAAGAAAAAAAAATAGAAATCACACAAGCCAAAAGATAAATAAAATTATGTGAGTCGACTTGAGTACTATCACTAATTCTACTGCTTATGCTTATTATAAACATGAGCAAGATAAAATTATGCGCAAAAGGATGGGAAATCCACCGGAAGATGCTTGTCGGGTTTTAGCCAATATTTCAATGATTTGGATGAGAATCCAAACGATTTAGATGATGAATAGATATTGCATGTTTAATTCAATATTATTTTCTAAGTTTCTTTAAGTAATTTTGAATAATATTGTACACATAATTTTATATTGTATTCTTAAGTTTATCTTTTATTTAATATTATGATATTTTTTATAATTAATGTTATATTTTATTTATAAATATTATAATAGTTTAAATTTAATATAGATAATTTTATAATTATTTTACCATAATCAATTAATTATAAATTTTAATAAATATTAAATAAATAAATAATTTACTATAAATATTAATTACAAAATTATAATAAAAAATAATAAAATTAAAAGTAACAAAAATAAAATAAAATATATAAAATATAAGCTTAAAACAAACTAAAAATAAAATAAAATATAAAAATATAAACAAAATAAAAAAAATTTATTTTGTTGATGATATTTAAAAAATTAAAAATTAAATAAATATAAAAAAATAGATAACTACATAAATAAATAGATTATTAAAAAAATAGATAACTTTATAAATAAATAGATAATTGTATTAAAAAAAAAAATGCACCCGCCGATTCCAGCGGGTGAATTCTACAAAACTGCAGGGTGGGTTGTAGCAGTAATTTTCTCCCCACCCTGCAAAAAAATAGAGAAAATCTCCTCGGTTGGAGATGGTCTTAGAAGGTTTTGGGGAAATTTGAGTTTGAATTTAATTTTTATTTGAATTTTGAAGTGAGTTTGAATTTATGTGTTTCTTTTGTATTTAGGTTTGGAATGAGTTTGGAGAGTTTTGATGTGTATTGATTTGATGGTAATAAATATAATAATATAAATGTGTATTAATATGTATAATTTGATTATAAATTTATATTATACATACATATATATTTCTAAATTTATATTTATTTGTATTATAATAAATTTTATTCTCTAAAAAATGACATATATATTGTATATATTTTATTAAATTATAATTATTATAATTTTTTATATTTATAATTTTAAAAAAAAAAACAAGAAAAAAACAGAGCAGACTGCGTCTGTCCCCGCAAATCGGCTCCAGCCCAAAACTTGGCTGAGAAATACAACTATATATTTTATCATCTTAAAATATTTGTTCGTCCGCCTCTTAAGGTCATATTTATTTTTTGTGTCATTGTACTTAACATTAAAAATATTTTTATATTTGTATAATTTTTTTTTATGCAAATGTCATTTTATTAGTATTATAAGACATTAATAGAAGTATTTTTAAAATCCAAAAAAGTCATTAAAATGTCAATTGAATACACCCCCTTAATAAGGTAGAATCTCTATTATTATTATTATTATTATTATTATTATTATTATTATTATTATATTTTTCAACTGAATTATCTGTTTTACCGAATAAAATTCTTTTATCTCTATTGAATCATACTTTTGTATTTTTACAATTTTCTCTTCTACTCTCAGTGTTTGGTATACATATGATGTCACCAAAATAGAAATAATCTCCTTTATTTTTTATTTTTTTCCAGTGGTGACAAAGAATTGACAATTAAAAATTAAATCATTTTTTATTATTTGATTTTATTTTTCTCTATATAAATAAATGTAAAAATTGATAATTGAGAGTACATTCATTCTAATCTTTTTTCCTTTCATTTCTATGTTTAAGAGCGATAAATAAAAAATCAAGAAATAAAAATAATATATTTTTCAAATTTTATTTTTCTTCTTAAATTCAAATAAACAAGATAAATAAAAATATTTTCGTTTTTCTACTCTTATTTCACTTATGGATCGTTTGGTACAAATAATAAAATAGTAAAAAATGATGAAAAAATTTGAAATTGTAAAGAAAATGAATTTAAATGAAAATTATGGCCCGATTTTATGTTTCAATGAATAATTATAAAAGCAATTTTTATTAAAAAATAAAATAAAATAAAATAAATTGTGTGAATATAATGAAATTGAAGGTGTTTTTAAAATGTTAAAATTATTAAATAGGACATAGCAATATAAATATATTTTTTTTATAGAACTTTTCTAATTTATTTTAAAATTTTATAAATTATATTTAAAAAAATTTAAATTATATATACTGATTGAATATATATTTATTCAATTTTATGTATACATTATATTTGTATTTTTTTATTTTTTATAAAAATAAACATTGAAAAAAATATAAATAAAATTTAATCTATAAATTATTTTAACTTTATAAATTATATTTTAAAATATTAAATATTCTACTATATTATTAAAATTTATATTTTCAAATTTTGATATTTTAAATTCTATATTTTAAATTTAATTAAAATAAAAAATATATAAATTAATAATTAAATTACGGTTATATTTAAATTTAAATTTTATATAAATGAATTATTTTTATTTTTACTTTATCTTATTATTATTTTTATTAAAATTGTAATTTAGATAATAAAATTGTTTCTATTTTTTTCAAAAGCACCGGTTAAGATACTTTTCAAAAAAACACTTTTGAAATCTAAAAACTACTTCTAATCTTGAGAAGAAGTCAATAAATGTTTTTTTTCTTAAGAAGTAGAAGACAATTCAAAAACCGGTTAATTCTTTTGTCTAATAAAATAGATACTTTAGTTGAGAAAAAAAATGTAGCTAGCTACCTGAATTGATCGATAAAGAATAAATGATTAATCGGACAATAGATAGTTTTAAAGAGTGAGAATCTATGATAAATATTTTTGGTAACTTTTTTTTATTTAAATAATGAATTAGATACGATATTTGTAAGATAAAAAAAATTAGTTAATTTTTTTAAAAAGTGGTAATAATTAAATACTAAATTAAATATGATGTTTTGTAAATTGAAATAATATAATTTTAAAAAAGATAAAAATTGAATAGTAAAAAAAAATATAAATAAATATAAATATATTGCATAAATTATTTTTCTGTATGTGACAAAGAAATAAAGTTAAAAAATAAAAATTTTCTCTATGGTTTATTGTCTGACTCAAGGAAAAAATGACGTTATTTTTATTTTGTATCCTCATTTCTCTATATTTGCTAAAAGAGAAATGAAGTTATTACTATTTTCTATCAGATATTTATGTTTTTACTATTTTTTAATTTTATTTCTCTATTACATACAAAGAAAAGCAGATAATTGAAAGTAAGAAGTTTACTAACTAAAATTCTCATATTTATTTGTTAAAATATTTTTTATTCTATTACCGTTTTATTATTAATCATTTTTTTACTCTTAATACTTCTTTGTTATATTTTTCAAATAAATTCTCTACTTTTAATTTCTAGCTCTATGTTAAATTTTTTTTTTTTTTTTTATCTACAATTACATTCTTCACTATCATTTTGCTTTCTGCAATTGATAATAAGAAAATATTAATTGATAAAAAAATCATAGATAAAATATTATTAGAATTATTAAACAAAATTCATTCCTTAGATAAATACAATCAAATGAAAATAAAATACTTTAACATCTTAAATAAGCAAATAAATATAAATAAAAACTAACTATCTCATGGAATCATCTATATATATTTTGGTCCTACTAATTTTCTTTTCTTTTACGAAGGAGACCAAATTTGTGTTTATTCACGGTGCTTGTTGATGTTTTTCAATTAAATATACATAACACATAGTAAACACATGTATTAAAAAATTGAAAAATATTTGCTCTGTGTAGTAAGCACAAGTATGAAAGATTGAAAATTTTGAACAAAATTTTGTTCAATCCTGTTAATATAAAATACGGAATAGATCGAAAAGTTTATTAACGAAAAATGAGTAAAAACTCAAATATTATACTAGTTTTGGTTAGACTCAGCCCCTAACCACTCAAAACAGTAAATCGACACACAAAATGCACCTAACTAGCGACTACACACTTTAAACCGGCCCGAAACATACAACTCACGCAAAAATCAACCCCCTCAAGAACATACAAGGCGAAACAAATAAAAATACAAACGCCTAAAGGTTGAACGAGCCCTTTGCGGCTACGAACAACAACCAATGGGTGAAACACCACGCCAAAGAACCTCCACAAGTTACAGGAGGGAGGCGCCACCAAGAACCGACGTGAAACCGCCGGAAAAAGTCACCGGAAAGGCAAACAGAGAGGTCGAGAGGGAGAGATGGGAGAGCTAGAGAGGGAAAGCCTGTATAGAGAGAGAACGTGAGTGAATTATGTGAGACAACCCTCTCTCTCTATATATCTAGATTCAAGCCAATAAGCAACGAACGGACTAGATATAGATCCACAATTGGACGGCCAAGATCAAGACTAGGCAAAAGACGCGGATCCAAGGCGGATCGGGTTGTGGGTCGCGGGTCCAGGTCCGGGTCGTAGATCCAGGCGGTTCTGGGTGGCAGGTGCGGGTCGTGGGTCGGGGCCAGGTATAAAGTGGGCTGCATAGTAGGTGTGTGTATCTTATATTGGGGTGGATTTAATTGGATCAAAAAATCCAACAAATCCTAATACAATTATCCATGAATTAAAACAGACAAAAAATAAGCAAATAATGAAAAAATATAAAGAAAATTTGAAGTGAAAACGGAAAGAATATCCAACAAGAGCAATGTCGAACCTGCAACTGTGGAAGAGTGATACGTAGCTGTGTAGATTGATGCATGAGGGGTCAGATTGCGGCGAAAAGTGAGGCGTAGCCTTTAGAAGAGTGAGTAAAGAGCGATGCAGGGAATAAATTTATAATTGAATGCGTAAGTTTATGAGAGATAAAAATGTTTGCGACGTGAGAATGAGAGAGAAATATTTGATCTCTCAATTTATAATTCTCTACATTTCTTTGGGGGTTAAGAGATAAATCAAAATAGAGAAAAAGAAAAGATTTAGGGCGTGTTTGGCAATTAGCTGATAGCTGTTAGCTGATTCAATTAGCTGATAGTTGTTTAGCTGATTCAATTAGCTGGTTTGACTAGCTGATTCGATTGGCTGTTTGTATTAAAATATTTGGTAAAACAACTGTTTGATATTAGTTGTTTATACGTAAAATGACAATTGAGGACATTTCTATTTTATGTTTATTTCTAATATATTCAAATGTTCCTTTGAGTTTAGAATACTTAAAAAAATTTGTTATTAGTTATTGAAAATTGTAAAAATGTTATAAAAGTATTTATTTTTATTACATATATATTTAAAAAAATAATATATTTTTATTAAAATATATAAATAGTTTTTTCTAGTAAAATATAAAATAATAAATTTTTTGTATACATATTTATTATGTTAGTTGTCGATTAGTTCATTATATTTATAATTTTCAATAAAGTTAATTTATTTAATTTATTTTTAGTATAAAATTTATATAATGTAATTTTAGTATAAAAATAAATTATTAATATTTATATTTTTCTATTTTATGTTGATTTTAATAAATTTATATATTTTATAATTAAAATAATTTTTATATAAAAATTAATTATTTTAAATTTATAAAAGTAAAATTATATTATAATAAAATATTCTAATATAATTAATAAATAATCAAAATATATTTATTTGTGTAAACTGAATAATAAATTTTTAAGGGCATATAAGGAATAAAAAATTTTTTTTACAGAAAAAACCATTTCAAAACACTGGGTAAGTTAGCTTTTCAGAAATTAGCTTTTTGGATCCAAAAAGCTAATTTACCAAACACCTAAATTAGCATTTTGACTGGTCAAACAGCTAAAAGTTGTTCAATAAACTAAAAGTTCTTCAAAAAGCTATTTGTCAAACACCCCCTTAGAGAGCGACTATTAGTCGTTAGTTTTTAGCTAATAGTTTATTCTATTAATTATTATTTGTTACTTGATTTTATTAGCTAATTTGACTAACTGATGTATTACTTGTGCTAAAGTGTTTGATAAATTTTTTTATACTAACTGTTATACGTAAAATAACAATTAAGGACATTTTATATATTTTCAAAATTATTTAGTTACATCATTTCGGTGCATAAGATTTTTTTAAAAAAATTTGATTATTAGTTATTGCAAATTATGAAAATATTATTAAAATATTTGATTTTGTTGTCTTTCAGTAATATTGTTTTAAAAATATATATATATTCTTAATAAAAAAATATGAGTTTTTTTTTTTCATTAAAAATAGTGTAAAATATAAAAAGAAAAAATTATTCATATATGTATTTTTAACTAATTTAATTTTTATTAAATCTATAATTTTAAATAAATTAATTTTAATATTTTCATCTTTAACAAAAAATTTATGTCATAAGAATTACTCTTTCGGTCCCGAATCTCTTTTTTTTTTTTTGTCTATCCCATAAAAGATGAATTTTTTTTTTGGTAAATTTATTCATCTTAAACATATATAACAAATATAAATCAATTCAATTAAATTTCTAATCTCTTATACACGTGAGATTCACTCAAAATTTATTTATTTATATCACACTTTAATTAAAAAAAATATTTTTATCTATATTTGAAACTCTTTATTTTTTATAAAATTAGTTTTAATTTTTTTTTTGAAAATTAATATACAAAACTAGGAATGACAATGGATCTGAGTAGAATAGAGACCCAATCCGGACCCGACCCATTTATTTGAGATCAAGTCCATTTATTTGGGTGTCGGATCTGGGTCCGGATCGTGTATTGTATATCTTATCGTGTCCGGATCGGGTCTCGGGTCCAAGGGTGGACCCTATCCAAATATGGACCCGATTAATATATTACTAATATATTCATTATATATTAGAAAAGATTAATTTTTAATAATATAAATTATATTAAAAATATGTTTTTATTTTAATTAATTTATTTTTTATTATCCTATTATAATATTTTTGAATAAAATACAAAAATTTTAATATACATCGGGTCCGGGTTCGAATTCGGATCCAATTTTAAGTTAAATTTTAAAAATTATAAAAAAAAGTTTTGAGTCCATCGGGTATTGGTTGGATCGGATCCGAGTATGGTCAAATTCCGATATAATTGGATCCAATTTGAGTCTTGGATTCAACAATATGCATTCAAATCGGGTTTTGGATCCGGGTGGACCCGACCCATACCCGACGCATTGCCATCCCTATACAAAACCACTAAGCAAGAGCCTAAGGCTCAACCTTCACAAAACTTTCAATATCCATCCGCCAACTAAGATTATTCAAATCGGTGGGTTTCTGTCACCGATGTTAGATTAAAAAATAAAAAAATAATAAAAAATCAAACTTTTTCACAGCTAGAGTGGAGCGCGGGCTTCCTCTATGGCACTTGTGTAAAACCGTAACATTGGTATTATTTTTGCAATAGGTTCTAATTGGCAAAAAAAAAAAATATTTCTTTTTAATTATCTTTTATACACTTTATTTTTATTATATATATTTATTAATAATTTTTTAAATTTTTATATTTGATAAAATTTTATTATTTACAAAATGATACCAATATTGATATATTTTTGTTTAATAAAATTTTAATTAAATATAATCAATTAATAATAATAACAATTTAATTTTGTAATTATCTTATAAATTATTCATTAAATTGCACAAATAATTAAAATATATATAATTACTAATATGTAATTGAAATTTAGAAAAAAAATAGAAAATAATATAAATTACAACATCGGATGTAAAATACATCATAATAATATTAAAATCGACAAATATAACAATATACATAATGACCTAGAAAATAAAATACTAAAATCAATAAACATAACAACATACATAATAACCTAGATAATAGAATATTAAAAGCAATAAATATAACAATATAGATAATGAAATAGTTAATTAAACAATTCGTTGAATAATTTGGTCTTCAACCTTTCTCGTCCGCATCCAAATTTTCACTTCTTGCCAACAATATATTAAATGTTTCAAACTTTTTTGCTTGGATAAGACCAATCATCTTCTTCTTTTTTTCTTCTCTCGTATAAGCAATACGACTCAAATGTTACTTTTGCATTTTGATCTTTCATCTCTTAAAAATCCTCATAAAAACATATTTTGAATCTTGCTTTTGTACCCATTTTTCCTTATTTTTGCAAAGCTTTGACACGAGGGGACAAATAAGATGTGATTCATCAAAAGTGTCGTATTGGAGGATTTGAACCTAATGAATATCCACCAGCTTCTTTGATTTTGGTTCTCTTCGAACTACCACTACTATCATGAGACGCTCTACCAACAATATTAGTGGCACAACAATTTGTATATCATTTTAGTTCATGCTACAACACACGCCATGCATGCTCATATATGAAAGACTTACCACAATCGACACAATATATTTCGTATGTCTTGTTTAAGACATTATAATTAGATTGCCCAGTCTTTTTTCTTTGGTCAGTTTGCTCATAACAACCAACAAATTTTGAAACAGTTCTACTATTTTTTTGCCAACGATTTTTACACTGATTCGCGTACCTGTATCAAACTTGTTTTCCATATAGTATTCAAATATCTTTTTTTTTTTTTATCAATGTTTGTAATGACATTCTTGCTTGTGTTAAGCCGAGAAGAAGTAAATCTTCTTCATGACTCCATTTTTTTTTTCATCTCTCTAGTTAGAGTACGATTTGCACATCGTAAGCTTGTGTGCAATTTTTAAGAATGCTTTCTGGATGTGCATTTCGCATTAAACCAGGTGGTGGAGGATACGGTGAAACTCCAAATGCTTTAAATTTTGGCGGATAGAAATTTGGTGGAAATAAAGAGTAGGGTGAACTATAGAAATTTGGAAGTGTTTGATAATTGAAAGTGAGACTTTGATTTGACGAGTTTTGTGAAGATTCTTGATTTCCAAACATATTCATAAAACTCGAAAACATAAAAGGATGTTAAGGATTTGAGGAGTTTTGAGAATTTTGATTCATGATTGAAAGCAAGGTATGAAAAAATAAAAAAGTTAGAGTTGATATGTTACCATAAGAATAGAACACTCATATTTATAATACAAATAATTATACCATCAATTGAATTTTCACATCACACCAACTTTTATCATTGAAATTTCACATCACATTAATTTTATTGTACTAGTTTATTACACAATTCTTATATTTATCACTGTGGTATCAAATCAATAATATTTAATTTTTTAATTTAAAGACACATAAATACAAAAAATTGTACCATAAATTGAATTTTCACATTACATTAATTTCATTGAATTGATTATTGTATTAGTTTCTTACACAATTCTTATATTTATTATTGTATTATCAAATTAATAATATTTAATTTTTTTTATTTAAAGACACATAAATACAAAAAATTGTACCATAAAATTGAATTTTTACATGACATTAATTTTATTGAATTAATTATTGTACCAGTTTCTTACACCATTCTTATATTTATCATTGTAATATCAAATCAATAATATTTAATTTTTTTTATTTAAAGACACGTAAATAAAAAAAATTGTACCATAAAATTGAATTTTCACATCACATTTATTTATTTTTAATGGATGATTGTACTAATTTCTTACAAAATTCTTATTTTTATCATTATAGTATCAAATCAATAATATTTAATTTTTTATTTAAAGACACATAAATACAAAAAAATTTACCATAAAATTGAATTTTCACATCACATTAATTTTATTGAATTTATTATTGTACTAGTTTCTTACATATTTTGGACTCTTTTTATTTGTAACATCAAATCACACTTATTACTATAACATGTACTACATTGTTGGAAATTAACTATAAATAATCTATCTTCTATTATTTTTACAATATCCTTTGTTCTAAAAATCACTTCTAAAAATGTATATTCCATCTCTTTCAAAGAATAATCATTGCTAGAAAAATGTTTAATTATCTCAATCAAATACTAGTATTGATTCGGACGATGATGTCGAAGCTACTTCTCATTGGTGGACAATACACCAAATTTTCAAACAGTTGTGGGAAGATTTTTCAACAATGAGGCAGGATTCACAATCAGAGAAGAATTTACATTGAGAGAAATCGCGAAGAGTTATTTCATTGTTTGGTGAATAATATTTAAGAAAACCAAACACTACCGATCTACAACGACTTCTCTTTGTTGCAAAAGAACGTGATTTCCCATGGATGATCGAAAGTATTGATTGCATGCATTGGGAATATAAAAATTGTTCGGCTGCTTAGAAATGTCAGTTTTCACGTGGAGATCATGGAAAACCAACAATCGTGTTAGAGACGGTGGCATCCTATAATCTCTGGATTTAACATTAATTTTTTGGTACACCAGGTACATGCAATTATATTAATGTGCTTATCGATCTCCAGTATTTAACGATGTTCTGAAGGGCAGAGCTCTGGAAATAAATTTTGTTGTCAATGGTCACCAACGTAATATGGGACACTATCTTACGGATGATATTTATCCTGCATGGGCAATTTTTATCCAATTAATTATGGTGTGCAAATTTTTTGCTAAAGAAATACTATCTTCTCGAAGGGTCTCATTTACTTTTTCGTGTTGATATTTGAATATTAATTATTATATGAAAATGTAGTACAAATTAAGAGAAAATGACAAAAATACTTCTATTAGTGTCTTATAATACTATTATAATGACATTTGTAAAAAATTATACAAATATAAACATATTTTTAATGTCAAGTAAAGTGAAAAAAAAAAAAAAAAAGAAAGTAAATAAGATAATCAGACGGGGAACTAGTACTATTTTGTAATAAAAATTTGAAATCTCCAAATAGTTGTAATAAGAAGGCGATTCGTGCAACTAAATAAAATGATGCAAATTTCAAAATCTAATTTTCAATTACAAATGGCTATTTAAAAAATATGTTATATGTAAAATTCAATTTCAATAATTGTTGTAAGAGTGAGATAAGAATGTAATTAATATTTATTTCTTAATAAGTTTACAGATGGGATTAGCGATTGATGGCATCCAATATAATGCCAGCCACGCAAGACCTGCAGGCATTTATTGAAATTAAATTAATATTTTATCCCAAGTCATGCAATTATTTAAAATCGATTTTGTTTAGTAAGTGATAAATTTGAAATTGAAAAATTAAATTGGGGTGATAATGTTACAATTATTATATTATTTAAGAATGGATACTGCAGTAATCACCTTGCCATAATCCAGACAGAGGGAAAAGTGTTCTATAAATATTATCGACTGAAATTCCGAAAAAGCCCCTGCCGATTACCGGATTTCCCATGCACTCCGAGGGTTGAAATTGTCATTTAACGTAAAACGACGTCGCGTTCTCCTCCCTCGCCCCCTGAAAAATTTTCCGTTATTAGTTTCTTACTTGTAAAAACCCTACAGAGATGAATGGGGTTTGGTGTGGTGTGGATGCACATTGGCTGATGTGTTTCTTTGATTTGTGCAATTAATGATACTTGTGTAGAAGAGGGGAATTCAAATCCTGCATCCCGACCCCCAATTCTTCTATTAAAGCCTGAATTCGGGCGCTTTGTCGTCGAATTGAAGCTGCAATTTGAAGATTGGAGATTGAATATAAATTGTGGTGATCCATGTCCATGGCGGATCAAGAAGATGGGGATTTGAAGATGGAATCAAGGCAGAGCATGCAGCAGCATGAATCGCCGGAGCCCAAGAGGAGCAAGCCTAGGGAGAATTCAGGTACCGTAAGGGAGGGGGAATCTCCGGAGGCTAGGAATCGGCGCTTACAGCGTGAATTAATGGCTGCTGCTGCGGAGAAGCGGATGGAGGCGGCCAAAGTTTCTGCTGCCGCGGCGGTGAAGAGTGTGGAGATTGGAAAAGATGTTAAAATGGCGGAGGTGGAGACTAAAAGTGAGCCCACAGTTACAGGGAAGAATGTGGAAAGTTTTTCGGAGGTAAAGATATGGACTTCAGAAAGCAGTCATGGAGGCAAGGTTGAGGATAGAACTGACATGTCTGAAACGTCCTTATCGATCTCGGAGGGTGATGAGCTCTTCTTACTAATTTTTGGGAACACAGTTAGTAAAGAAGTACTCGCCCAGTGGTGCAATCAGGGTATAAGGTATATCGTTTATGAGGTTTAACAATTTCTTTTTGATCGGAATTTATGAGGTTTACAGTGCGATGCTATGTACAAGGGGAAGATTATATATATATATATAAACTAGGAATTAAAACAAATAGAATTGATTGGTTTGCTAGTATCCATGGCTATAGTTTTGAACATGGCCATGGGAGCATGAGTTAGTCTTGAAACATCCAGGAGGTTTGGTCTCAATGTTATTGCAGTTCTGTCCGGTGTCTATTGTGCTGATTATTGTTTGATTTACTTGAAGTGTTATCATTGTGTCTTCTTGATGTAGCTGAAGCCTTTTTAAAGTTCCTATCGAGTATAGTAATTTAAAGTGATGTTGTAGTAGTCTTTATCTGATCGCTGTATAATCATGATCATTTCCTCGGTAGGCCTGACTTACTTGGCACATCTTTCTTTCTTAATTTGATGTGTATTATTAAGATTGTGGCACATTCAGGGAGTCAGTGACAGGTTCTTGGAGAACTTGGTCAACTCATTTATTACTAGCTGGTTACGAACTTGGTCAACTCATTTATTGTTAGCTGGTTACGAAAGTAATTTGCTGCAAACATGACCCATCTTTCTAAAATCGCATTCATGAGATTGCTATTATTGTTTGTTTATGCTTATCTATTGAAATAATTCATTTTGCATTGCCAATATGTATTTGCTTATATAACCTCTAAAGCACACCTGATCGTTATGCTTATCAATTGCTCGTAATGCAAGCAAGGGTGCAGTCATTATTATGGTATTTTTAATGGTTCTTGATTCTCTGTAGAATCAAATAATGTAAGTCATGTTTGTCCTGTCACACATAATGAGCTTGCATTTTATGCTCTTTAAACTCAATCTTCCTTATAGGTTTAGCACCGATCCAGAGACATCAATGGGGCTAGTGCAGCATGAGGGTGGGCCATGTGGCGTGTTAGCTGCTATACAGGTATTGGTTTATGTCTAATTTATCTCCAAAGAAACAAATGTCAGTTAGACGAATGGATAGTTCTAGTTACTAGGCGTGTGTTCACTTGGGTTTCGGTGTTTCAGATTTAGAAAATTTTGAGGTAAAAATAGTTGTTGGGTGTAATTTTTTGAATGGAAAATGGGTTCTAGGTGTGATGTTTTTGAAGGGATAATATTGGATTGAATAATGTGAAAATGAGAATGAAGACACAAGGATACGCGACCTAATGCCAAATAATATAAAAATACTATACTATCCTAGCCATCTAAACTTTCAATCACCTAACGACAAGCTTCCGGAAGGGAGTACCGAAGAAGATGGACCATAACAAGTGAGCGGTAAATGGTCAAATCCCATTTTCATAAATTTATAAAAAAGCATTTCACGTGTGCGGTTTTTAGAAAGAATGCCCAATTGCAAACATGGAAATGTTTAGAATAATTAAATAGAAAGTATCTATTATAAAAATGGTTCATTTGTGTTGCATAACTTACTTAAAAATGTACCCAATCAGCATTGCCTTGTGTGAGCACCATTTTGGCTTGCTGTTGGTTAAGCACTTTAAGTGCCTTTTTGGTTTCAGTTGTTGTAATTACACCAGCTCTAGTCATGTATGTTTAATTTCCCTCATTTAATTGCATACTCGTAATTTTGTTACCGTATGAGTTTTTCTTTAAACACCTTCCCTTATCAGGATTCATAAAAATTCCATAGAGTGGAGAGAGTATGCATATAGCTAAATAAATATGAATTATAAAAATGCTTATGAAATTACTTAGAATCATATACAAAAGGAATACACTTTACTTTATATCCGTATACTCGTTTATGGTTCATACTTGTGATGTGTGTTGGTGCTTGCCTAGAACCATGAAGTGTTTGTCTGGTGTGTCATTCTTATATGTTGGTGTTTGGGCTTCACTAAAGTACGTGTTGGTGCATGCCTTGCGTGGAATGTACCTTCTTTGTATAAATATACAAGTAATAGTGCTCTTTGCATGTGTTACTTATTCTATAAAACTGGGTTGTTTTCTTTTTGTAGAAGTTTCCTGTATGGCTATGATCATATAAACCTTCATCCCACATGGAGTGTGGACTACATTCCTATTCTGTCTTGTCAATATCGTAAAGAGTGAGAACTTTACATTGTTTGTCGACTTAGTGCAAACCGTTTTCCTTTATCTGGAGGACCGGTAAACCATCTCTTTCAATGAAAAGAGTCTGACTTTAGAAGTTCATAATATGAGAAGCTTTTTTAGATGAAAGATTTCTCTACCTAAATACAAAGGCGAGGATTGGAAGGGCATGCATATTCTGGCAAGGACAGTCAGAGCTGTAACTTCAGCGGCAATATGACTACGTTAGTTCAAAGTTCTATTGCAAAATTGTTTATTGCCTATCACATGTCATGATTCAGAAGTGACAATCTTTCTTTATGTGTTTTGAGCCATAGTTGTAAATAGTGCACAACGTGTTCTACAAGTCTTAATATTAATGCGCGCGCACACACACACACACACATATATATATATATATATATGCAATCAATATAACACACTTGCAACAAAAAGAAAATAATCACTCAAGTATTTTAATGTTAAAAAGTTGGCACCCTAGTTCCAATATTTGAAGAAAGAAAGCACTTCCAAAGCCGTAGATGAGATTTATGAGGATTAGAGCACCGAGCAACAAATAGGGAAAGAAGGAAACACCGTGAATGCCTATCGATCCGGTTATGTACATATATATAGAGAGAGAGGAGAGACCTTCCTAAAACCATCCTTTAGATTGACTCTATTAAAGCTCTCGGTTAGATTATGGACACAATACCCTCATAAAAGCTCAACTTTAAGCGAAAATAATCTTAGATTTCCTTGCCAAGCATAGAGCTTTTTATTGGATGGATCTTATTACTTGGCTCTAAATTTCACTACCTTTGACCTAGCATATGTTCTCTTTTTTTGGTTGGTTTGAAGTGTTTCACCTCTACCTAGTATCGCTGTTTCTATTGTATCCCTTAGGGACTTTTAATATATAAATCTTTTGGTTGTATTTGGTTGGTGATTTTCTCAAAGATTTTTACTATTTACCAAATTTTCTCTTTAACAACATTAAATCAAATTCCTATTTTTTATTTTTTTACATTATAATAAAATTTATTTTTACATTCAATAGATCACATCAATACATATTTATATTTATATTACATTAGACAACTATTCAAATTCAAAAATTTTACTATACAAAACTCAAATCTAAAATGCAAACTCTTAACCAAACACACCCTTGATTTCCAAAAAAAAAAAGTTTATCCTTGTCATTGCTATCTTCACTAAGCTCTTCAACCTTAATGTTTTCCTCATCCACGTCTTTATCAACTAATTCATATTCTCTTATGCCTTGCCTGGCAATTGACCGATGGCAACAAATGGCACAGTGGGAGGCTAAAGAGACAAGAGGACGTTTTCATAGGCAAGAAGAGGCAAAAGATATGAACAAGAGTGTGCCTTTTTCCATGGCGAAGCGCTTTAGGCGAACCTTGTGATAGCGAATGTTGAGCCATTTATAAACACATATGGGAAGGGCAAACATAGTATGTGTATAACATGATTATAGTAGATAATCCTTTAAAGTTGACTACACCTATTGTTTCTCAAGGTCATGGGTTTTCAAGGTCCCAAGTAGGCATGCAACTCAGGATAGTCGTAAACTTTGCTCTCTCACTCCATTACTGGGCCCCTCAAAGGTATCATCAAAATTGATGCCCATCATATACTAAACTTTAGATTTACGTGAGTTTAGTACAGGTTGGATTTTTGGTTTTTGTCTATATATATTGTATAGCTAGTTTCTTAGGTTACAGGTTTTCTAATAGTTTAGAGTCTTTTTCACCATCGGAGCAACAATTCTATGTTGGTCTTTTTGTACATGATGTTTTGAGTTTTTGCATGATATATACAGGTTGGAGGTTCCGTTCCAACCCCCTTGCGACCGGTGAGATTCATTATTAAAATAAAAAGGTCCCAAGCAAATGACCCTAATGGAGTTATAAAACATTTTTTTAGAATAAAATACATTTATTGATAAGAAAGCACACAAATAATACAAGAGGATTTGAAAGAAAGGAAGTTGCGAAAGCCAAATAGATTGTTAAAAAACGATCTGGGTTTCCAACCTAAAATCAATTGGTATTAAGTGACCTTCACCCTTATAAAGTAGAAGAGCCCCAACATCATATTCAATGTAGGACAATATTCAACCCTCTCCTCTCGAGACGATAATCTCGAAAATCCATACAGGATCAATACTCAATATGGATACCATGTTAAGAAGGGATCCGAATTTTCAACCTAAAACTAATTGGTGATTGGTGGAGTGGCCTTCACCCTTTAAAGTAGGAGAGCCCCAACATCATGTCCAATGTGGGACAATATTCGACATAGATAAATCAGCATTTCCTCTAGCACCACACTAGCAAAGTGGCTTTCCACTGCATTTGCACTTCTAAGAAAAAATAATGAGGGTATCTTTCAAGAAAGCGCTGCAACTTGTTGAACTCAAAATCTAATTTATAAGGTGGGGTATAGCTGTGGATTTATGCAAGAGCATTTTTTGGGGAGAAGTCCTAGTTGGTGTTTTAGAATAGCTTCAAGAGTGTAAATAATCGCCAAAAATTTTCCACGTTTGAATCCTTAATGCCAATGAACTCGTAAATGATGAAGAGGAAGTGGTTTTTATGGTCTCTAATAACTGCTCCAAGATTACCAAATGCTGAGCCATAAGCCATTAGTATTGATTCTCCACGAAGAATGTTCCAATAACTCCATTTGGCAACTTGCTTGGGACCTGGTGATTTTGTATGGGCATGAGAGATGTCTTCAAGGTTTGTCAGTAAGGAAATTAAGGAAGATTCCTGCTAGGGAAATGAGCTTGGTACCATTCATCAACTGTCTAGCAGGCTTGAAGAATGACCTATTCAGCAGAAAATCTTTATTGTTTGAAATAATACCATTTCGGGCCTTCCAAATCTCCTAAAGAATGGCTTTGCACAATCTCCCAAATCTGGATATTTGTATGGAGTGAGCGAGGGAAGACCATTGGAAAATGAGATCATGAACGAATGGAGGAAATATGGAATACTATGGGGTAAAGGAGGAAAAGATGGTAGACCAAATCGCAATGAAGGTGGCAAAGAAGGCAAGCTACTTCTGGAATCCAACAGCCTCTATGTACAAGAATATCTCTAATTGAGAGGTGGCCTGAAAGAATCTTCCAAACAAAGGTATTATCTTCGAGAGATGCATTAGGGGACCTATACAAAACCTACAAATAGAAACATATATTTTATTTACCATATTATTTTGCTTTGATGGTGCATCCAAGTACCATTGGCATCTATTAGTAGTACAAAAACTTTAGCGCGAGATTTAGAGATAATTATTGAGATTTTCAATTTACTTCGATATTAAGAGTACTAGGTACAATCCTAGTTGTTAGCAGAACAAAGGCTCTTTGAGGTCACGATTCATGGTGCATGGCGTGGCTATTGCCATAAATAATTACAACGCAGTCATTTTTAATATAGAACTATATATGAGTCCTTGAGCTATTAATCTAAAAATTATATTCCTTCCGCTCGTGAAAATTATGTAAGTTTGTTTGGACACGAAAACTAATAAATAATAATATATTAATGTTAAAGTAGGGTAACTAAAAAATAAAGTAGGGGCTATTATGGGAAATTTATTAAAAATTGATAAAAATATGATGAGGTAAGTAGAAAAGTAGCGTCAAATTGGTTATATTTGTTAAAATAGAGGTAATTAAATTTTAGATGGATAAAGTTTTTTAACTATAAATGAATTAGGCATAAGTTTAAGTTTAGCGGATGGCCCAAAAAGGAATAGTGAGATAAGTTTAGTAGGGGACGGAGGGAACATATACTCAAGATGTTAATATAGCTACAAATAAATCTACTTATAAGAATAATATTTAATAAGTCTCAAAGCATTAATCATCAAAATAAATTTTAACATTTATATGTTTGGGGTATTAGGCATACAGTTTCCAATTATGTGTATATAATTATATATTAAAAACGTGTGTGAAAAAAAAAAAAAAAAAAAAGTGCAAGTGTGCACCACATAATGCTGAACAGCACCTAGGATGCACTTAAAACCATGAATTTCTACATTTATTGCTACTAATATTTGCACTGATTAAATATAAAATGAAAATGGTATGCTATTTGAAAGTTTGTCTCATATGTATGACACTATATTTAAATGTTAAAATTTGTAAGAAATAAAAATAAAAATAAAAAGTTGTTTTCATTATAAAATAGGTGGAAATAGTGGTTGTGTTCTCTTGTGTTCCCATTTTCAATTTTTGTTTTCATTCTCCTATTTTTTCTTGAAAAACATCATATTCAACAACCATTTTTCATACAACACATCTCATCAAGCCACTATTCACCTAAAAATTTTTGAAAACAAACACATACAACGAAAATTCAAAAGAACACAATTAGAGTTTGGAAGAACTTTCTAGAAAAACTAATACTTAAAAATGAATAGAAATAAAATCATTTATGCTAAAAAAAAAAAAATAGGAACAATATATGGTGTTCCTTGCACTTTCGTAAAAAGTGCCCAACAAATGTCATCTGGAAGTTCCAGTGAAGTTGAGCATTCTTATAGTAGAATGGCACATAGGATCACTAATCCGGGTATCATTTTGGTTTTTCAATTTTTGCATTAGAAGGCCTGTTGGAAGTTAGGGTACTCTTGTGCATATTTGTGTGTGAGTGTTCCGATGTGACATCGAAATTTAATCTGTTTTTAGTTTTAATATTTCTATATGGGGCCATGTTTGCATGAGAGCTTGGAAAAAGTTTCTTATTTTCATTCTTCTGATCTAGTTAATATCTTGTGTTTTATTCTCGCTAATCTCATCATATATTGACTTTGCGTGCAGGCTTTTGTGCTTAAGTATCTTCTATTCTTTCCAGAAGAGTCTGATATAGCTGCACTGAACATGTCATCAAGTGTGTCTGTCAGAAGGGTGCCCAAGAGTGAACCTGTTGCTGCTGACATTTTCTCCTCTCTTTCAGAAGAAAAAAGATCAAGGTTTTTAAATTTTTTTATCCTTTCTCATTATTGGTAGGTTTTTTCTTTTTTTCCTTTTTTTTTTTTTTTTTTTTTTTTTTAGATTGACACCTTAAACATGAAATGAAAGAGAAATTATAGGTGTGTTACTGGTGATTTTTTTTTATAGGTTTTGATTTTGGTTTTTGGTTTAAATGGTGAGTTGGATGTGATTTATTGTGATTTGTGAGAGAAGATATTTTTATATGAAATTGTGAGTATTGCATAAAAAATAAACTGTAAAAAAAGAAAAAGGAAATTCCCAAAGTAAATAGAGCCTATATGTATCCCTAGGTTCTTGGATTAAGAATTCCACTAGCTCTGATGACTATTGTACTCACACTTATTTCACTAACTGAATTCCTTTAGAAGTTCGGTTTTGAGGTTATTGTGATCATATGAATAAATCTGGACTATACGGGAATCAATAGGTATATTAAGTAATAGAGAATTTTTGTTTTTGTGTTTCTAGATGAAGATTTTAGCTCCATAACTATTGTCTTTTTGGTTTATTTATTGTAAAAATCATATTTGAGAACCCTATCTACATATTGACCGTATATGCAATTTGTGGGCCCATGTTTATTCTAAATATGTCGTGAAATTACTTGCACAGAATTTTAACCATTTGTTACTCTAGGTCCAAAACAGTTTATGATATTCTGATTGTTTCTTATTCTTCTCACTAGAATAGGGGCAAGAGGGTGAATCTTCACTTAATTTAAAGAAGAATCAGAAGACGAGAAATTTTTTGTTCAACATGGTTCAGACTGGTCTTTTTGGCTTTTGGTTAATTTTAACGGCGATATGTTTCAAGCTGTCATTAATCTTTGCATTCAGTGTTCACTGTTGGTTCTACAATTTTCGTTCTTTAAAAATATTTCCTCTAGAAGTATTCTATAGTTTCAAATTCAATATTCCCTCTTGTTGGAATTATTATTAAAATGGATAGTCTAGGCATCAGCAAAGTTCTATTCTGAACCATTTCGAGTAATTCCTGCAAACTTCAATCTCTTTAAATATGATTTTTAAGTATGTTTATTTTTTATTTATAATTTTAATAGTTTTATCTTGTCGTAAGCTGGATTATCATGCTCGTTGTACCAATTTACACTGATAAGCTGAAGGATTGTCTAGATTCCATGAGAACTTGTTATTGGGAATGATATTTTTGTTGCCTCCAAACTAAGAAAATTGTTTGTGGATGTTTACTTCTATTCAGTGTTTGGTGAAGTCTTTCATGCATTGTTCGAATGGATTAAATCGATGAATTACGAAGTGGTTATTCTATTTTCATTTACACAAATTTGCTGCTTTTCGAACAGGGCCTTGGTAAGGAGCATGAGTGAGATACTCTTTACGTGCGGACATGACGAAAAAGCACGGATAGTATCTCTGAATATAATTGATGATAGTCTTATCAAGTCCATCAACAGATCAGAGGATGAGGTGAATTTCACTGTTTTGCCAAACTTCTACAACTTTTACTACATTATTCATGTAGAGATTTTGGTGTTATTCTTGTGCTAAAATTGTTGTCTACTTGCACACAATAAGAAGGTAAAAATATTTTTTTAATTGTGAGATATGGGCTTTGTTTGGTTTTGCTTTTGGTTTGAAAGCAAAATCATCATTATTCAACCTGCACAATTTTTAACAGAGATATATTATTTTTTTTTACAAAATATCATATTAAAATACTATTTAAACTAAAACTCAAATAAAAAATTACAAACCAAAATCAAACAAACCCATGGAGTTGGACACATTTGTGAGCACAACCTTTACCTCTTACTTATCACTTCATGCAGGTCATTGCTAGTGTGCTCGGGGGAGTGTCTATTGAGTCAGGATCCGACTTGCAGAAGTTTCTGAGAGTTGATACCTACACTTCTTGGACAACCGCATTTCGGAAGCTTGAAGCTATGCTTCCTATTTTCAGAAGTCGCTTGGGAGCACTGATCTTTTTAATATCTGCCTTGCTCTCTCGAGGAGTGGTATGTTTTTTTTTTTTTTTCAGTTTTATTGAATCTTATTTGATGTATACATTTTTACATATATGACTTGATTCTATGTATTAATTGAATTTTTAGCTTAAAGGAAGAAAATTTCCAAAACTTTATATCTCATTTATGTGTAGTCTATGTGCAAAATCTTTTGGGTATCTTGCACTTTAAACCAGAAAACCATTGTTCAATATCGGTATTATTCACTATTAGATATTATAATTCCGCATTATACATGAATAATATAAAGACATGGAATTTTAATTGCTCATAAATATGTTTGCCAGAGAGAGAGAAATAAGAGATTATAAATGTGCCCTATTTTGAAAATTTTCGAAATTATTTGGGAGCATAGTGCCAACAGACAATCGACACCCTTTATATCTCATTAATGTGCAATCGACGTGCATAATCTTCTGATTATTGGGTACCTTGCATTTAAACCAGAAAACCGTGCTTTAATATCCATATGATTCACTATTAGATATTACAATTACCTTTTTGATTTGTATTTGATTGTCAATTTGTTATTAGGATAATGTTAAAGAGGATAGGGATGATCCGAGCCAGCCATTGGTTACTGCTCCATTTGGGCATGCATCACAGGTATTACCAAATTTGTCTATAATGGTAGACATTTTGTCTTGGTGACTGAGGTTTGCTCATTCTCTAACCTTGGACAGCTTTGATATTTTTTATGCAATAGGAAATTGTAAACCTTTTACTCTCGGGGAGCGCTGTCGCTAATGTGTTCGATGGAAGGATGGACTTGGGAGGGGGCATGTTTGTAAAGGGCATTTCGACAATTGTCGAAGTTGGATTTCTCACTCTTCTGGAGTCCCTAAACTTTTGCAAAGTCGGGCAGTATCTGAAATGTCCAAGGTGGCCGATATGGGTGGTCGGAAGTGAATCTCACTATACAGTTCTGTTTGCCCTCGACATAAAGGTCCAAGAGGAAAATGAACTTGAAAGTCGGGAATCGCAGATCCGGAGAGCATTTGATGCGCAGGATCAAAGTGGAGGTGGTGGCTTCATTAGTGTCGAAGGCTTCCACGAAGTTATCCGGGAAACTGACATTAAAATTCCAGCAGAGAAGGCCGAGCATCTCTGTAGCACCGGCTATATCGTATGGAGTGAATTTTGGCAAGTTATACTCGATTTGGATAAGAGTTTAGGGGGCGTGAAGGATTCGTCTGGAATGATGGGAAAGAAAGTCTTCGATCTTTACCATTTTAATGGGATTGCGAAATCGATCGCCAACGGAAGCTATCATGAGAATCCAATCCAACGGCCAAGACTGACGAAACTAAGAGTCTCGGTGCCCCCAAGATGGACGCCGGAGGAATTCATGATGGACATACCGGTGACCTCTGGGTCAGGCGAGGAAGGGAACTCGAACGGAACGTCGTCTAAGACGCCTCCTGCTACTGCTCCTGCACAGCATGCCCCTTTGGTTGACTGCATCAGAACGCGTTGGCAGCGTGCAGTTTGCAACTGGGACGGGGATGCGCCCAGCATTGTATGATTCGATCGACCGACGATTGACCGACCGACCAATCTAGCGGGATTGGATTGGTATTGAAGAATGAATGATCATCTTCCAAGAGGAACAGAACTGAACAGAACAGATGGTTTTTTGTTGTTGGTATGTGCCTGGCTGCTTGTGTTGTGGTCTACATCTATCTTTTCAATTGTGATGTAGCATATCCATGCATACTCCCAATGTTTGTTGAACTACATCTCTCTCTCTCTCTCTCTCTCTATATATATATATATTGGGACAAAAGTAGTGCATAATAATTTATGTGATCCTTTTGAATTGAATTGCATTGATTATATGTATTTATATTGTTAATTATTTTTTATATTAACTTACTCTTGTTAGCTGATTCAATTGGGACTACATGATTCAAAATAATGATTTAATATTAGTTATTTATACCTAAATTGACCATTTAAACAATTTATATACAATTTTTTTGGGTTCAAAATACCAACCACTAAGAATTACACTTATGCGGATGATATTTGTAATTTAAATTTTCAAATAAATTGAAAAGATTTAGTCGACATCATCTATTTATTTCTATTAATTAATATGTTGTCTTCTGTTGACTACTTGTCCGTAAAGTCCATTTGTCTTCACTCACACGCCGCACAGAGAGTTCTCTTAAATAGATTGTCTCATCTATATTGAATCAATGCACTTTTTCATGCGTTTTATCAAAATAATTGTTATTTTATTTGCATTGTTCTCAATAAATAAATAAATAAATATACAATATTTTCTCTAGAAAAATAAAAAATATTGCTCCCCTATCCACAAAAAGTATGCTCGTATGAATATATTTTTTAATGAATACAATATTAAATTGATTCATTGTAGCATAAAATAAGAATATTCTAGAAAATAACTATATAATGTTTGTGACGTTAGACATGGGTCCAAAAGCACCCAAATATGAAGGAGGCTCGAAGACAAAAGCGGAGCTGGAACTCCCAGGCCACGGAGTTGCGCAATAGCAATGGAACTTCAGGCCGTTGAGCCAAAGACCGCTGTCTCCACATAGCCGAAAACAACCTTCATTGGACTGTGATGTCTCCATAAACCAAAGGATTGCTGCATCCACAGGGCCAAAAACAGCACCGTCCATGGACTCTGAGGCAGCAACCTCCATTAACCTTGGGCAGTAACTCCTTGGACTATGGTGCCTCCATCCCGAAACAATTATTCTATAAAGTCGAACATTGTTGCCTCCACAGAGCTAAAAACAAAAACCTCCATTGGCTTTAGGTTAGCGGCTCCATACCGAAAGTCAATGAAAGATCTACATACTTCCATGTTTTATTCAGAAGACTCCTCGGAGACAGGCCGACATAAGAAAAAACTGAAGACTCCAAACAACTTAAAGCTGTTGGGGATAAAACCCCGTAGACCGGCTAAGATATAATAGAGGCGGTCGGAGTAAGTGGTAGACATGTACAAGTGCAATGGAGGCGGTTCGGAGTAAGCCGTGGACCAGTTCAAGTGCAATGGAGGCGGTTCAGAGTGAGTCCAATGGTTGAGAATTGAGTAGAGGGAGTTGTCATGCGGTTGAAGTGAGTCCAACAGTTGAAAATTAAGTAGAGAAAGTTGTCAGACAGTTAGAAGAAGTTTAAAAGAATAACTGCACCACTCTCCTTAGAATCTAGGGTATGTTAGGATAAATATAGTAAAACACACCAAACACACACAACGACAAGAACACATATCTTATCCTTAATTTCTTTTATCCTTTTATTTTCTAGTTTATCCATAGATTTTAGGAGATTATCCGAATTTCTTGCTAATTCATGTTGTCTTTTGTTAATTTCTTGCTAATTTATGTTTCCAGCATGTTTTTGTCCGCTTTTCAGTAAATTTATCCGAGTTTTAATAGATTTTAGTTAATTCCATCGAAATGGGTCGTTTAGGCTCGAAGCCGTGCAAGCTCCACCGAATGAGCTGCCCTCAATCGATGACGGACATGCTTTTTCAAGTACTTCCGCAACTCATACCGACGGAATTGACGAACGGTCTAACTTCTAAATTTTAAGTTCCAACAATTACATAGTTGTAAATAAATGGAATATCGAATGTTATAAATTAAAGAATATGTAAAAATAATTTTTTGCTATAAATAAAATCTGCATATTTTTGTGAGAAAATAAAATAAACATAAACTTAATTGATAGAGAGAATATACAAAAGAAAAAAAAAAATCTCGATTCAAAACTAAAACCAAACAAAATATAATTTGTTCATTTTTCTCAATTACTTATTATTAAACTATTTTCAAAAAAATATTTTATATGCGAGTATTCTTTTAGTTTTTTTCTCCCAAACATTTTTCCAGAAAAATAAATATATATTGTCCGTACCTCACATAAAAAAGTATCCATTCCAATTAGTTTACAAAACAAACACACCCCAAATTTTTTATACACAATCACATTTCGTAATACTTTGCTATATAAAATAGTAAAAAATACTCCCTCCGTCCCAACTCAAAATACATTTTTTACCATTTTTCGTCCATTCCACTTCAAAGCATCAATTTCATTTTTTAAGTAAAATTAATTTTACACTAATACCAAAATACATTTAACTTTTACCTACATTACAAATATACCATTACACGTACAATTACTTCAAATCAAAAATGTCAGAATCTCTTATACACTTCCACTAACAAATAAAATATTATTATTTTTTAATTTACCGCAAAACTCCAAAAAACCTTTTTGGAGTGGAACGGAAAAAGTATAAACATATAAAATATATATACATGTTGGCACCGCATTTCGATTCTACGAGTTCCCAAGTCCTGAAATATCTTGCACCCTGAAATCAAGCAATACTGTTAAAGTCCCATCAGTACTCCAAATAGTGTGTCTTAAATCAGGCAATATTGTTGGATGACTTTAAATAGTCGGATCTCTGGACGATTTTGAACCTTGACGATTAAATCTAAAGGATTACAAATCGAGTCTATTGGGATTCATGCAATACTGTTAAAAAGTAAAATTAACAAGGCTTGGATAAAGTTCACATAAATTCTAAAAGCACATATAGAAATTGGCTTAATTATAAGTTTAACTATAAAAGGCAAACAAAAAAAAATATACAACCTCCATCCAGCTCTAAGGGTCCAATTTATTTTTTACATGTTGATATTTAAATATTAATTATTATATGTAAACGTAGTAGAAATTAATTGTAACAAAAATACTTCTATTAGTGTCTTATAATACTATTATAATGACATCTGTGCAAAAATTTATACAAATAAGGACTGAAAGTACAACCTTGATAGAGTAAGGATAAAAATATTTTTAATGTAAGTATAATGACGCAAAAGGTAAATGAGACCCTTAGAGCCGTACGAAATAAGTAGATTGAATAAGACTCCGAGAGAAGCTTGGGAATTGCTGAACGGCATGGCTATGAACTCTCAACAATTTGGGTCAAGGGATGTCGTGGAAGTGAAATAAGTTGCCGAGGTAAGTTCTCCTATGCAACAACAATTGAATGAGCTAACTGTTTTTTTGAGAAAACTTGTTGTAAGGAACGCTCAAGTGAAGCCATGTGGGATTTGTGCGAGTGTTGAGCATACATTGACACAAGAGGTGGAAGTGAATGCTGCAGGATTTATGGTTCATATTCAAACACATACAATCCAGGATGGCGAGACCACTCCAATTTTCGATATGGGAATCAAAATCAGCAATTCTTTGGACAACGTCAACCACCGGGTTTTCAACCACATACACATCAGTAGCCACAAAGGACCATGCCTCAAGCTTCGGTTCTTGGTAACTCCTTGCACGATATGGTTAAAACTATTGCCTCTAATGTTTTGCAATTTCAGCAAGAGACAAGGACAAGCATTAAAAACTTGAAAGATCAAATGTCTTAAGTTGTGAAAGAGGTGCGGGATATGAAAGAGAAGGAGAAAGGTAAGCTACCAGCTCAAACCCACATGAACTCGAGCAATGTTACTTGAATGGTCTTGCGAAGTGGTAAGGAGCTAGAAGATCTGAAGGTTATTGCACGAAAAGAGAAAGCTAAAGAGGAGATTGAGCAAGGAGCGAATAAGTCAACTGATCAGGTGAATTCTAAACTTCTTACTCAATCAAATGCTAATGTTGCTCCATTTCCTCACAGGTTAGCGAAACCGACTAATAGCGACAAAGACAAGGAGATCATGAAGATGTTCAAGAAAGTAGAGCTAAATATTCCTTTACTCGATGCAATTAATCAAGTCCCCCGTACGAAATTTCTGAAAGAACCGTGTACCAAAAAACAGAAGTTGAAATGGGACAATTAATACAAAACTCTATACATGTTTCTTATTTATCCTCCAAAAAAATCAGGAGCAACCCCAGATAATAAATCATATCTTCACACACATAATGTATATACATACACATATGGATGTATAATATATACACGTGTTACTATGTGTGTGGGAATAAGAAGGGTTAATGGGATAGTGAATCTAGGAGCAAACCCCCACCTTTTGATTTTTAGAGTAGTTATTCCGACTTATCCCATGTCATCTCTCTTTTTATACAGTCTTTCTTCTTTTGTGTTTGGCCTCTAATCATCCCATTTATATTTTGTGCTCTTTAATCTCTTTTGACTTGGAAAACCTTCCTCTTGAAACCAGACAGACCCTAGTAGCATGAGGTCTGGTTTGTCGGGGGGGTCACTGTGCTTGAAAAGCCCTGATCAGTTAGACTGTCCTCTAATCTTACAGGTCATGAATAAGCACATGGATAAATAATAATAATAATAATAATAATGATACTAATTATAATAATAACAAAAAGACTAGGACAGACAAAAAAACAGTTGTAAGGTCACTTGAGCATTACAAAGCCAATCAATCATCCACATAGGCATAGACTTGTCCTAAACAACCAAACCATATAAGTTTATGTAAAATAGAGATACATCCCCAACATAACAACAAAATGCCAATTAACAATAACAATAATAATAATACTAATAAACACACTAAAATCCCATCCCACTCTCACTCACTCACATTCCAAACCTCAATCCACACAAAATCAAGAAAAACCATAACATCTCCTGCTCATGTCCATGAAAATTGGGGGTTCCAAACCCCGATCATTTCTTCCTTCGCACCCACATTTCTAGAATCCCAATACTCGCATACTAATTCCGGCATTGATATCACCAACCTTCAATCCAAAACAAGAAACATATAAAACGACGGAACCGGAAAGAAACAAGACAGGGAGACCAAACCCAATTTTCATATGCCCAATAAAATTTTTTTCAGATTAGGACAGATATGAGATAATAATAATAATAGGTGCGTTTGTTTGTGGGTTTTAGTTTTTGGGTTTGGATTTTTGAATAGTAAAAAATTGAATTTGAATAGTTGTTTAATGTAATATAAATAGGTATTAATACGATGTTTTGAATATAAAATAAATTTAAAGTATAAAATAAAAAAATTTAAAAAAAAAAATTGTTTGATTTGATATTTTTTGACAAAAAAAAAAAAAAAAGAATCTGAGTAGTAAAAACTTGTCGTACAACCCACAAAAGAACACAACCTTAGCTTTCTGTTACATAATAATTAAAAAGGCAAAAGATTACAGTCACTTACTCACCAAGCTTAGAAGCACTTCCTATGGACAATTGCAGGGCCAGATTCTTCATACTCTCCCTTTGAGATCCACATCTACACAAATAAAGATAAATGGTGTGAGTAATTATATATGTCAATTCTGATCTTACCAAAGGACTATCGAGAATATATTGATGATGTAAGATGTAATGGGGAAGATTGAGTTACTAACCTGCTGGAAAGTACTGAGTGAAGCTAGGATTGATCCTCCAATCCAAACACTATACTTCCTTTCAGGCGGCGCAACAACCTTAATCTTCATGCTGCTTGGAGCGAGGGCAGTTATTTCCTTGCTCATACGATCTGCAATGCCGGGGAACATGGTTGATCCGCCACTGAGCACAATGTTTCCATACAGATCCTTCCTGATATCGACATCACATTTCATAATAGAGTTGTATGTTGTTTCATGAATTCCTGCAGCTTCCATTCCGACCAATGAAGGCTGGAACAAGACTTCTGGACAACGGAATCTCTCGGCACCAATGGTAATAACTTGTCCATCGGGCAACTCATAGCTTTTTTCTATAGAAGAGCTGTTCTTTGCGGTCTCAGTTTCTTGCTCAAAGTCAATAGCAACATATGCAAGCTTCTCCTTCACATCACGAACAATTTCCCGCTCTGCTGATGTGGTAAACATATAACCTCTTTCTGTAAGGATCTTCATGAGATAATCAGTGAGGTCGCGCCCAGCAAGATCCAGCCGCAGAATAGCATGGGGAAGGGCATACCCCTCGTAGATAGGAACAGTGTGGCTCACACCATCACCAGAATCGAGCACAATACCTGTTCGAGAGAAACACAATTAATAATCAAATCAAGATCTTGTGAATATAACAAATAGTTGCATCATTTCACATATCCACAAAATTCATACCAGTTGTTCGCCCACTGGCATACAACGAGAGGACAGCCTGGATGGCAACATACATTGCAGGCACGTTGAAAGTCTCAAACATAATTTGAGTCATTTTCTCTCTATTTGCCTTGGGGTTGAGAGGCGCCTCGGTGAGCAGAACAGGATGCTCTTCAGGAGCAACACGAAGCTCGTTGTAGAATGTGTGATGCCAAATTTTCTCCATGTCGTCCCAGTTGCTGACTATACCATGCTCAATTGGGTACTTCAAGGTGAGGATACCTCTTTTGGATTGAGCTTCATCTCCAACATAAGCATCTTTTTGCCCCATTCCAACCATCACACCTGTATGTCGGGGACGACCCACTATGCTGGGGAACACTGCCCTGGGGGCATCATCACCAGCAAAGCCAGCCTGTAGTCAAAGCACATAAGCAATTAAGCAAAAATAACAACATTGCAATTTCATCATCCATGAAAAAAAAAAAGAGAGGATAACTAGAAAGATAAACAACTCACCTTAACCATTCCAGTACCATTATCAACAACAAGGGGTTGAATATCCTCTCCCTCAGCCATCCTGATTTATGCTCTGTAAATTACAGGCTGTGAACAAAAAGAATAAGCTAAAACACTATAAGAAAGTAAGAAACACATCTCATCTTTCCCTTCAGAATAAAAAAGCATTCAAAAATAAAAATCCATTCAAAATAGCTACTGATTTTCATTTGCAAAATCGGTTATAAAATCTCGATGTTTCCATTTACTAATAATCAATACAACCACGAGCGAGATAATTCTACCGTACTTTAAAAAAAAAATAAAAATTAACAGAGCCACCGAAATCAGATTAATCGAAACTTGACAAAGATCTTGTCGTGTTCTATTAATAAATTTCCTTCTCACGTACAAAATAAGAAACTCCAGTTCAGTCAACATACATGACTTTTATTACAAATTACACAGAACGACTTGGCTGATTTGCTCTACACCGCATACAGATCGATGACTTCCGGATCCTTAACAAGGTTTGATCAAATCAATTCAACACAGATCACAACACGAAAAAACTTCAATTAATACCCACAAAAAAAGACGGGTACTGGCACACAACACATCAGACAAATCCAACACAAACCTCAATCAGAGACGATAAACTCAAGTAAACAGAGATTTGAAATTGAAGCTCACCTTCGATCTGCTTTTGCTTTCTGGCGAGTCCCAAAAATGCACTCTTTAACAGTAAAAAGAACTCACTAGAAACCGATAGTTGGAATATTTGTAAGAGAGAGAAAGAGAGAGAGAATGTTGGGAACGAGAATCTTGCTTATATACTCTGTTTCGAAAGGAAGTGCGGACAAAGTGAAATTGAAATTAACATGAAATGCAAATGCAAATGCAAATGCACATGCAAATGCAAACGAACAATGAGCATTTTCGAGGCGTGTGGAATGAACCAAAACTTGTATTATAAATTTAATCTATCATTAATAATATAATAATACGCATTAATTAAAAAAAATTAATTGTCAATTCTGAAAGCATTCGATGACTCAGAAACCACATATTAAAAATTTAAATAAATTCGGAAAATATTAGAATGTTGATTATATGTTTTCAAGTCAATAATTTGGTGCTACTTGGTTGAATATTCCTCAATTTCTCAGTTTGTGTGTGACACTAATCCACTATCGTTTCCACGATATGAATTCGTCTTCAGCTTCAAGTATGGCATTATACAAAGGCGGGTATAAATTATTTTGGTGGTTATACAATTTTTCCTTTTTCTAAAAGTATTTTGATATGTATATATATATCTATATACATTGTATTCGGGTATAAATTATTTTAATGGTTATACTATTTTTCTTTTTTTTTTTTCTAAAAGTATTTTGATATAGTAAAAATTATTTTTTGCTCTCATTTAATATCATAATTATCAATTTTGGTCTCATTCAGAAAAATTTATCAATTTTGGTCATACACAAATGAAAATTTATCAATTTTAGTCCCAAAATGGTTGACTGGAACTGAACAAGGTCATGTTGGCTTGAACACGACCGTGTTGGATGACTCAGAAGGTGACTGAGCGTCCCAGGCAGCCAACACGGCCGTGTTGATTACCCTGCACTTCTAAACATGGCCGTGTTCCTGCCAGTGTTTTGAACATAGCCATGTTTCTGTCCATGTTCTCAATATAGCTGTTGATGCAAATTTTCAACAATAAAAAGTAAAATCTGAAAATAGAGATTATCTTCGAATTTGATAAAATAAAATGCTTGAGATTTAAAAATCCCTAGACACCCTACGATACATAAATAAAATAGAAAAATAAATACTACAAATTGTAAAAGTAAAATGGTGATCCCCAAAAGAAATTCTTTGAATTTGATTGTCAATTGAAGATGGTTTTTTTAGGTCATGAAAAGACCTATTTAAAACCCATGTCAACCGCCACAACCAGGTCGTGCCTTCATATCCGCTCGCCGGTTGTAACTTCTCTCAACCGTCTTAGAACTGCTTTTCATCCGACCTGCACACCGGTTGCCACGTCTCATCTTGCCCGCTTTCCACTTGTCCGACCTCCGTATCGGCCGTCTCATCTTTCTTCGCCCGACCTTATCTTGTTCGACCCCCGTATCGGCCGTCTCATCCTTCTTCGCGCGACTTCATCTTGTCCGACCTCCATATCGGCCGTCTCATCCTTCTTTGCCCGACTTCATCTTGTCCGACCTCCATATCGATCGTCTCATCCTTCTTTATCCGACTTCATCTTATCCGACCTCCGTATCGATCGTCTCATCCTTCTTTACCCGACTTTGGACCCATTTAAGACTCTGCTACCATTATCAGGCCAATTGGACTATACATCAGTCCAATTTATAAGCCCATTCTCAAGAAACCCTATACATTGGTTTTTTTCCACTCAACAACTTGCCTCCTTCTGCCTGACTCCTAAGCGTCACTTCTCGGACTGTGTGAGATGTGACGTTTAGGGGTTTATAGCATAGTGCTATCATTACACTGTTTAATGTCACATCGTGGGGTTTATGTAAAACCCTTATCTCATCTTCCCATACTTACGCACTCAAAATCCTGAAAACCCTTCTTTTCTCTCCAGTAAATATCCTCTTCCAAAAATCCTTTTTTCTTCGTTCTCTGTCTATTCACAAATGACCAATCAATATGTTTTTGCTCTCCCTTTTGATGGGACTGAACCATCAGTGCCCTTTATGGCTTCGAGGGTCCTTACTCCTACCCTTCGCCTTTATTGTGCCACCAACGAGGATGCTGATCGAATGAAATTGGTTATCTCTCAAGTTTCTCCGATAATCATCAACGATGTTGCGTTCAAGCCGGAACGTCTTTTGGACAGCATCAGGACTCACCTTACCGATCCCAAAGATGCCTATCGCAAATGGCACGCGAGACTGCTCCCCCATTATCAGGAACAATGGAGAAGGCAGGGCATAGACAAGGCCATCCTACTGTCAACCCAACCTCTTCACCTCCATGATAAGGCCCTGTTGGCGATGGCAGCTTTCTGGCACGCACAGATGAGAGTTTTCTTTCTCCCTTCTGGTCCCATTGGCCCGACCCTTATGGACGTGGCCCTCATTGCTCACTTACCCATAGTGGGTGATGATCCTGTCCTGGTCTCCTTCGAAGGTCGGGAGCCTTCACCCGACCATGCTGGTTGGGCCCTTGCCAAGCTTCCTGAGAAAGAAAGAAGTTGGACCAGCTTCGTCAACAAGTTCCTGGGCGAGGCAGGCACCCCCTGTTTCTGAGTTGGAACACACAACGTTCTTTTTTTTTTGGCTGTGCAGGTACACTTTCTTTTCCTTATACTTTTATGTAAATTCAAAGTTGGATATTTAGTTGGGTTTCTTCTTTCTCTACAGATATATCATTCTCTACTCCTCCAAACTCATTCTATCTTCTCCAGTCGATCTGGCCATTCACCTGGCCAGCGATCAATTTTTCTTTTTGGGAACCTTATTTTTGGCTAACCTTTTTTAGGGTTTAACCCGAGTAACCACCCGTCTGACCGATACTAAGAGAGCAGACACAGCCGCTTCGGGACCATTTTGGTTCCTGGAGCTATGGTTTTCGCTTATATTTTCCGAACACATTTTTTTGGCCGACTTCCTATTACCCCGAACCCCCAAAGGTCAATAGGTTTTGCTTTAGCCCGCTTAACCCTTAGTTCTTCTAATCTTTATCCATCTGACCCTGTAATTACCCAAATTTTGACCGAAAATTGTAGCAACTCTCACTTTTACGTATACGAAACCCTTGTACAGTACGCTACTGAACTTTTTTTGCTATACCCCGACACATCATATCCCAGATCTTATCCCAATCATCTTCCTCATCCGACCTATCCCTTCTCTTGGGATTCTGCCTTGAAACCCCGATCTCTATTTTTCAGTAAGAGATCGGACAAGAAAAACCATCGATCCTTTTACACCTTCAATTACCAACTCCAATTCTTGGCTCGACAGTTCGGTTGCTGTCAGGGCCTGCTGGGACCACTAGCCCGACAATACCTTATACCTCAAAGCCCAGAAGGTCTAGTGATCCCTGAGCTCATCCCGACTTACCTTTCCCAACTTACTGACTACATCACCTCCAACTCCTACTTACCTTTCTGCTCGAAACCCTCGGCGGCTGAGGCCTTCCCTGCTTGGTGGTTGGCCACCTGGTCTCTGATTGCTCCTCCAACTGACCAATTGGTCGGAAAGCTCTTCCCACCCCCGGCATTGGCGCTGGGTTCTCTCCGACCAGTTTCTGCTCCGAGAAAGAAAAGGCAAGCGCCTGCTGAAGGCGGGTCGGGTACCAAAAAGAAAAAACAAAAGGCTACCCCGTCATTGATACACAGGCTATCGAAGAGTACCTGACAACTCTGCCGATGGACACGAGCGGGCTACCGAAATACTTGAGGGAGCAATTTCGTAAGTATTTTTCTGTACGTGTTTCCTTTTCAATGTATGCCCCTTTTTTTAACTTGAATCATTTCTAATTCAGAGAGCCCTTCGTTGCCACCGACCACAGTCCCGACTGTCACTCAGCCGACCATCATTCCAGACTCTCTTCAACCAGCCGCAGTCCCAGTCAGCCGCAGTCCCGACTGCAAACCAACCGACTGCAGCTCCATCCGCAGGATTGCCAGTGACCCGTCAGGGAGAGGATCCGACGGTGAGGCAAGTGTCCTCATCAATTTCTACCCCGACCGCCAACCAACCGACCTCTGAACTACCGACCCCGGTCGGATAACCTATCGTCCAAGGTCCGCCAGCCAAGGTAAGTTGTTTCCTTGAAAACTTTTTAAGGGAAATACTTATTCAATTTTTCACTAACTTTGATCATCCTTTTGATAGGAAAACCCCAGTTCTCCGTCGGCTGCCCCTCAGCCGACCCCTCTTCCTGCAGAAGGGGAGCTGCCAATGATCCGTCGACCAGAGGATCCGACGGGGAACCAGACTTCTCCTCCAATTTTTCCTGCACTTGCTCCTCAACCATCACAGGTAACTGCCAATATATTTTCATATAATTCCTTTATGAATCTCTAACTCGTGCATCATTATTTTCAACCAGGAACCTGATGTGGTCGTGGCAGTGCCCGACCAAATTGTCGCATTACCCGACCAGGTCGCAGTTTTGCCCGACCAAGTCGCGGTACCGCCCGATCAGATTGTTGCGCCGCCCCTGCAGCTAGCCGCCCATACTGTGGGTGAGGGTCCGTTGGCCGCTCTCCAACCAGTCCAACCAATCCCACCGCCTCAGGACATAGAGGAGATCTCCTCCTCGAAGTCGGGCGAGGCATCAGTCAATTTTGCCCCAAGGGGTTCGGTTAGTATTCTTTCTCATCCACTTTCTGACTTTCACCTCTTCTTCCTTGCTTGACATTCTCCTGTCAGGGTATGGAGCTGGCCGTTGCCCACCGTCTACAACTAGCAGACGAATCAGTCATAGGCCCGACACCTGCGGTGTTTCGGATTATGGCCCCTTCTGAGACGACGGCTACTTTCAATCAGGTAGACTTCAACTCTATATCTCTTTTAACGAGTTCATTTTGCTTCTTTATACTTCAACACTTTTTATTTCAAGCTGCCCAAGAGATGAGTGTGCTGGCCTGAGTGACTCTCCGACTCCGGCCAAACCAATCGTAGCACGTTGCGCTGACTTGCCTTTCACCAACCTGAGTCCAGCCGGTCTCGAGGCTTTGGTTCAGGTCGCGATAGACTTATTAGTGCAGTACCCATTGGAGTCGGAGGCTCCTCCCATCCTTGACCGGATGATGGAAATGATCACAGAACTCCAGGCTGAACTGCCCTTGATCCGACCTCCATCATCTTAGGCCACGTCATCCCAGCCGACCGCTAACCCAGCTAGCCTCGAAGCCTCTTTGGAAAAGGTCAATAAAGACCTTAATCATGACAAGGCTACATTGGACGAGCTCCAACAGTCGCGCCAAACGCTGGCGGCTGAGATCTCCCAGAAGACGAAAGAACTCAGGCGTCTGAATCAACAATTGGAGTCCCTGGACAGCAGCATCCAAGAAAGAGGTCTCCTGATGCAAGAACACCGCCAAACACAGACGAGTCTCTATGACCAACTCAAAGTAAGCATACGGATGAGACTCGAACAACCTGGTCGGAGTTGAAGTGGGCCGACCTCCGAGCCGCCCTGAGGGCCCTCCTATCCCCATAATGATGTATATATATAGCTTTTAAGACTTAGTCTTTTAATCTATTCTTCAAAACATAGATCCACGATTTTTGTTCCTTGACTAAATCAACAATTTACACACCTTAGCATGTATATATAATTCATATTTTCTTACCATGAATGTCACCAACACAAACTGATATTCACATCCAAATGGGTTTTCCCTGAATTCGTGTTCCTTCTTCCAACTGGAAGGGTTCTTTGCAACCATTCCTTGTGGGAAAACACCCCATAGGTCATCATGCCGAGGACATTATACAGGTACTCAAAAAACTGGATTTTAAATTTAAATTCTCTGGCAGAGGAAGAAGAACCATACATCGCACAATCCGTTTAATAGAACGCGTATCCACCAGTTATGAACCCTTTATTGATATACTTACCCGCATTTCCGATCTCGACCATCATCTAGATATGATAAACCATCATGTCTCGGCCATTCTCCCAGACCTTAGCTGGAACAACATTTTCCACCAGCAAAGATCAACACTCTCCAAGCTGCGTGTTCTTGTTGAATGAGAAAACCAATCTCTACAAGACATGAAAGTCCGCACCGAACAAGACCTTCAAGAAATGCAAGATCAATGGGATCGTTATCGTCTTGATTTAGACGACCTCCTGGATGAAGAACCCGAACTGGTTTCTGCGAGTTGGGATGAAACCTCTGAACCAGAAGACAATCACCCTTGTGTCACCCTTTAGGATGATGATTAAAGAACCCTTTCTTGTAGGTTCGAACCCTTTAAAGGGGTTCCTAGATTTTGTAATAAGAATTAATGACAATGTTCTGAAAAGGCAGGAAAATACCTTTGTAGATACTTAGCATTAATATTTTCATGTACCAGCTTTCCTTCTTGGTTCATAATAATAAAAGCTCTATTTTCAATTACTCTGTGAATGATAAAAGGACCTTCCTAATTGGGGGACCATTTCCCTAATTGGTCCACCTTCTTATACGTTGGCAGAATTGTCTTCCATACCAAATCTCCTTCTGCAAAAATCTTTGGGGACACCCTTTTTCCATAATACTTTGCTCTGATCTCATTTTGTCTAAATGCTCGATCCAGACCATTCAGCCAATCAGTGTCTACCTCCTCCAATTGTTGCCACATTCCTTGTATATATGCCTCGTCATTACTCACTGTTGTATTAGTCACTTTGGGTGAAGGTACAACAAACTCAGCAGGAAGTACGCATCTTGCTCGAACGTTACTTGGTAGGGGGAAAATCCAGTAGAAGTATTTCTACTATTCCGGTGGGCCCATAATGCCTGTGGTAGCAATGTGTGCCATTTCCTTGGATTTCCTTCTACCATTTTTCGGATAATTCCGATGACAATTTTATTTGCCGCTTCGGCCAACCCATTAGCCTGTGGGTAATAAGGTGAAGAGTGATGCAATTTGATGTTGAATTCGGCCAAAAATTCAACAAATTTCTCCCCGGTAAACATCAAACCCTGATCGGTCGTAAGGGTATGGGGAATCCCAAATCGATAAATAATGTGATTGAGTACGAACTCAATCACTTTTTTTTGCGTTGCATTCTTCAAAGGGACTGCCTCTACCCATTTGGTGAAGTAATCGGTTGCTACCAGAATGAATGAATGTTGCTTTGATGATGCCGGATGAATTTTCCCTATTACATCCAATGCCCAAGCCTTGAATGGCGATGGCTTAACCATCGTCTGGAGTTCCACTGCTGGCAGATAGTTTAATGGACCATGTCTCTGGCACTCCTGACACCCTTTAGCAAATCTGATACAATCATCAAATATCTTTGGCCAATAAAATCACATACGATGAATAGCCCATCGCATGTTTAATCCTGCTCGGTGTGCTCCACAAATTCCACCATGAACTTCTTCCGTTACCTTAATGGATTCTTTTGGTCCCAAACATCTTAATAGTATTCCCTCAAAGGTTCTCTTATACAGAACCCCTTCAATAAGCTGGAAACGCAATGCTTTCAGTCGAACGCCCACAAGAGTCGTGGAATTTGGTGATTCCAGATAAATCATAATTTATGTTCTTCAATCAGTATTGGTATCGACGTTACCAATTATTTGTTGGCAGGCATTCTGGGCCAGATTATCTGCTTGTCGATTCTATGTTCTCGGTACATGCTCAATAACTACCTCCGCAATTCTATATAATATGCGATATACCAACTCTCGATATTGACGTAGGTGAGGATAATTACAAACGTACCGTTTTAACACTTGATTGATGACCAATTGAGAATCTCCACAAATCATGACCGTTTGCGCTCCTTTGGCGATAAGTGCCTCCAGACCCAAAATTAGTGCTTCGTATTCCGCAGAGTTATGGGTCATCTCTTCCGTTTGAAGCTGCAAACTTATCTTGCGGGCTCCAGGTCCTTATAATATAACTTCTGCTCCTAACTTCCGTTTTGAACAAGAACCATCAAAAAATATTTTCCAGGGACTAGTACCTATATATGGTACTACTTTGTTTTCTGTTGGTTCGTTGCTCGAAAATTCAGCCAACAAATCGGCCACTACCTGCCCTTTTACTGCCTTGATAGGCCGATGACGCAATGCAAAGGGAGCCAGTCTGATTGCCCATTTCATTAACCTTCCCTGCATGGTTTGGTCTGTCCAGAATTAATCTGACCAGATCCACTTTGGAAACCACCTCGGTTTCTCTTGGCAGGATGTAGTGCTCCAACTGAGTACATGCGAAGACTAAAGAATAGCACATTTTCTCGGGCATAGTAATTCAACTCTGGCCCTGCTAGAGTTTTGCTTAAGTAGTAAATAGCCCTTTTTTTACCGTCTTCCCATTCTTGTGCCAGCAGACTACTCACCACATCGAAACTGCTTACCACATACAGCCTAAGGGGCCGATCTCCTCTTGGGGGAACCAACACAGGTGATTTTGATAATGCCTGCTTGATTTCTTCTAATGCCTCTTACTGCTCCGGACCCCAAGAAAAATCGGTTGCCTTATTCTTTAGCAACTTTGTGATGAGTTTTAACTTTCATCCGGCATTTGATATGAAACGCCTTAGGTAATTTACCTTACCCAATAAACTTTGCACTTCTTTGACCGATCGAGGTGGTCGCATTGTCAAAACAACATTGGTTTTTTTGCATCGACCTCTATCCCCTTTTCGTGCACTAAAAACCTAGGAAATTCCCTGCCGAAACTCCAAAAGCACATTTCGTTAGGTTCATTTTCAGGTTGTACTGCTTCATCCGTAGAAAAGTATTTTTTAAATCAACCAAATGTGTATCAAAGTCAGTAGACTTAATGATCACATCATCAATGTATACCTCCATGGATTGCCCGATTAAATCGTGAAAAATAGTATTCATTGCTCGTTGATAGGTTGCTCTAGCATTCTTTAAACCGAATGGCATAACCGTCCATTCGTAGATCCCTAAGGCTCCTGGGCATATGAATGCGGTTTTGGGTATATCTTCCTCCGCTAGTGAGATTTGATTATACCCTGCATAACCATCCATCAGGCTCAAAATTCGATGCCCTGCTGCCGAGTCGATCAATATATCGGCTATGGGCATTACATACTCATCTTTCGGAGTGGCGAGATTGAGATCTCTGAAGTCAATGCAGATCCGAATCTTTTCATTCTTCTTGGTTACCAGGATGATGTTGGCTAACCATTCTGCATATCGACAAGGTCGAATGAGCCCTACTTTCAACAATTTCTCAATCTCTTCTTTGATCTGTGGAAGCAGTTCTGGGCTAACCCTTCTCGGTGGTTGCTTATATGGTTTGAACCCCTTCTTAATAGGCAACCTATGCTCTATTAAATCGCGCGCCAATCCAGACATCTCAGAATAATCTCATGCCAAACACTCCATATGGTCCTGAATTACCGTTACCATTTGCCCCTGTTGGTTTTTAGACAACATAGCACTAACCCTGACCATCTTGGTTGTCAATTCGGTTCCTACATTGTACTCAATGAGCGGATCCTGAGTTGACAAGGAAGGTTCTGTTTTCTCCAGCCGGTCAGGCCAACGAAAGCCTTCTCCTTCATCAACATTATTGTTGGAACCTTCCCTACCATGTAATCTAACCATTAATTGGTTTAAATAAAGCTGCCAAATTAGCTCGTCACATTTACTTATTTATTCCATAATTAAAACTTAACAAGTATAAAGCTTTTTGGCTGACAACAGAGCCATAATAAAGAAAAGAGAATGTTTCTAATGAGACACATACCCCTGCGCAGTGAGCTTACAGCTCCTCCAAGGATAATCATCTATGACTGCTGTTTGCGAGATATGAGGCACGTATTTTGAATAAAGAACCGACTCTTCCACAACTTCTATGGAGCCAAATGGATTTGTGCTGGCATCCATTCTGAACACTTGATCTTCTTCCCAAAACATGATCTGCTGATGGAGCAAAGAAGGTGCGCATTTGGAAGCGTGAATCCAATCTCGCCCTAACAAGACCGAGTAGGTGGTATTGGCATCTACCACAAAGAACACCGTCGAAATCACCTTCGGTTCGACTTCAATAGGAGCTACCATCATCCCTTCTGGTTTCGTTGGTTGCCCCATGAAGCTTGTCATCTCGATATCTACTGGAGACAAATCCCCGATCCCTTTGCCCAACTTCTTTAAAGTTTTGAGAGCCATGACGTTGAAGACAGCTCCATTGTCAATGAAAACCTTGTTAATCGGCTTACCACAGATGTGAGCGTGTTAACATATAATGGTTTCAAATGCGGAATTGCTCCTTCTAGTATAGGTGGAAAAACCATAGGTGGGGGACTGCCTTGTATACGTCTGGGACTGCCAGCCATTGCCACCCATTCTGGTTTCTCCTTCTGCAGCCTTGCCCAGATAGGCTCTTCTTCTTCCTCAAACCATCGCACACCAATCATCCTGACTTCGAACCTGTTGGGGTCGATCTTTACTATTTTGCTACGCAATGCCCTCGTCTCCTCTGGGGCAAATGACCCAAAGATTATCTCAGGAGCCTTTTCTTCGGAAGCTTCTATTTCGGGATTCGATGTTGATCCGTCTACAGAATTGACACCGGAAACATCTAGCCTTCTTGATCGGCCTTTCGATCTCCCCGTGTTCCTGTACTCAGTCGATCGAGCTTTTTCTTTTGGGTGACACTTCCTTCTTTTCCTTCACTTTGTATGCTCGCCTCCCGTGCCGAGCTGCATACCTGCACTTAGCATTACGGATTTGTGTACGATTCATACCTGGAAATTGGGGATCTATGTCTACTGGCAAAGGCTTTCTGTTCCGGCTCCATTTTTCATGGACTGGTTGTGGCTTGCGCGTTGGTCGATCTTGCACCACCACTTTGTCCTTCAACTCTACTTCGAATGATCCATCTTTTTTATCCCACTTTTCAGCCACTCTATTTTCGCAGGTCTTAAACCTATCTTCCTGATCGAGCTCCCTTTCTTTTGGCTTACGCTCCCTCCGTTCAGTATCTCCCTCTCTTTCATCATTTCCTTGTATGCTTTGTGAATAACGCACAGAGACTACAACAGTAGTCACTTTTGGGAAAGGTTGCTGCTTTACTCCCATTGTCACGTATTTGAACCTTCCTGCCTTGATAGCTTTCTGTATTTCCTTTCGGAAATGCGTACATTGGCTAGTGTAATGCGTAAAAGAATTATGCCACTTACAGTATGAACTTCCCTTTATCTCCTCCCTTGTTGCTAACCGTTGTCCTTTAGGAATGCGAATTTGACCATCCGCTAGAAGAATATCGAAGATTTCATCTGCTTTAGATGCGTCAAAGGTCGGTTGTTGCCGCTCTTTTGCTCCTGGAAGGGGCTTCAATTTGGAACACATATAAGGCTTGCCGTTTACAATTTCAACCGTCATTTCTTCAACGCTACTTCCCTGCTCATCATCTGGCGCATATATTTCTGAATCAACACTGGCCATCTGTTGGACCTTGTTCCGCCGGAAGTTGTAATCTTTTTCTCTAAAAAGAGATTTTAACCTTCCTGCCTTGGATCTGAACATCATGGGCTGTTAAAGCCTCCCGCAGTCATGTATGCATATTCCTGACCACCAGGTTGGTCATCTCACTCTCCTCAATGATTGTCGGGCAACGTCCCTTCATTAGACGTATCTGCTCTATAAACTGATAGACGGTCTCCTCCGGCATATGCCGGATCTCCAAGAGATCTATGAGTGAGACCGTCGAGAGAGGATTAAAGAACCTTGCATGAAAAGCTGCCTCCAAACCTTCCCAAGTTTGCAACTGTCCTGACGGAAGATTGGCAAACCAGAAAAAAGTTGTTCTTGTGAGAGATAATCCAAACAATTGTAATTTGTGAAACGGATTATTACCCACTTCCCCTAACTGAGCCGTGAAGCGTCCCACGTGCTCAATGGTTGAAGCTCCATCTTCACCTGAGAAAGAATGAAAATCTGGTGACTTATAATTTCTCGGAAGAGGATGCTCATTGATGATTCTCTTTGGAAATGGCCTCTGATATGCCGGCCTGTTCACCGTTTGCGGATTCATTCTTTCGGAAATGCATCCGCAGAACTTGAGCGATGTCTTCCGGATCCACTCTAGGTGGAATAGGATCGAACACAGGAATGGGGTTATGAGCCTGACCACCTAATCTTTCTTCTCTGAGGAAGGCTGGTTCGGCTCTGACACCCAGTGGAACATTATTTGGGTATGTCAGAGGAGTCTTTCCTCTGTCAACCCTAGTAGTGGCACTTGGAAGAGTGTTGTCTACATATGAAGGCCTCGCAAAATTTGCTTGTAATCTAGATGGTGACATCCTTGGCGGTGACTGAGTGGGTTGCAGAGTAACCCTTGATAAAGCTTGATCTAGCATATTTTGCATAAAGTTTTGTTGCTCACGCAACATGAGGGTTTGTTGCTCACGCAACATATTTTGCATAGCCAGAGTTTGCTGATTGTTCAAATGTTGAACATAAGACACCCAATCGGCGGGTGCTTGGGGGACTTCCCCTGAATTTGGCATGACAAGTGGTGAAATAGTTTCCCCCGCCGGTGTTGAAGAGACTTAGGGTTGTGAACCCGCCATATGGATCATTCCGATGATTCGGCCGGATCTCAATCGTATGAAATTCTCTCTTGACGTAGGATCAGCAATCTTGCCTTTCTCCCACTGTGGTCACCAAATTGTTGATGCAAATTTTCAACAATAAAAAGTAAAATCCGAAAATAGAGATTATTTTGAATTTGATAAAATAAAATGCCTGAGATTTAAGAATCCCTAGACACCGTACAATACATAAATAAAATAGGAAAATAAATACTACATACTGTAAAAGTAAAATGGTGATCCCCAAAAGAAATTCTTTGAATTTGATTGTCGATTAAAGATGGTTTTTTTAGGTCGTGAAAAGACCTATTTAAAACCCATGTCAACCGCCACGACCAGGTCGTGCCTTCATATCCGCTCGCCAGTTGTAACTTCTCTCAACCGTCTGAGAACTGCTTTTCTTCCGACCTGCACACCGGTTGCCACATCTCCTCTTGCCCGCTTTCCACTTGTCCGACCTCCATATCGGCCGTCTCATCTTTCTTCGCCCGAACTTATCTTATTCGACCCCCGTATCGGCCGTCTCATCCTTCTTCGCCCGACTTCATCTTGTCCGACCTCCATATCGGCCGTCTCATCCTTCTTCGCCCGACTTCATCTTGTCCGACCTCCGTATCGATTGTCTCATCCTTCTTTACCTGACTTCGGACCTATTTAAGACCCTGCTACCATTACAGGCCCATTGGACTATACATCAGTCCAATTTATAAGTCCATTATCAAGAAACCCTATACATTCGTTTTTTTCCACTCAACAACAGTTATGTTCTAGGACATATTTATGCCTATGTTTTCAAAACAGCCATGTTCTAAGTCATGTTCACGAGCATAGTTTCAATATCATCATATATGTCATATTTATGATTATTTTTACTTTTTGGTTAAAATTATTTGATAATATATTTATAATTCAATAAAAATAACACGGGCAGGAACACGGCCGTGTTCAGAAGTGCAGGATAATCAACACGGCCGTGTTGGCTGCCTGGGATGCCCAATCATCTTCTGAGTCATCCAACACGGCCGTGTTCAGTCTCAGTCAACCATCTTGAGACTAAAATTTATAAATTTTCATTTGAGTGGGACCAAAATCAATAATTTTTTTTAATAAGACCAAAATTAATAATTATGATATTTAATTGGACCAAAAATAATTTTTGCTCTATATATATCTATATAAATTGTATTAAATATGAATTTTTTTTAAAGAATAAAATATATATATATACTCTGCCCTTTCCATCAAAATAGTTAAATTTTTTTATTTTTATTGTTTCATTCAAATATTTTACTTTCTATCGAATTTAAAAGCTAACAAATGTTAATAAAAATTACATTTTAATTAAGTCATGTCAATCTATTTAGGGGTATTTGTTTAATTTGAAGTATTTTTTTATGTTAAATATGAAAAAGTTTCTCGTAATATAAATAATAGGAGAAATATTTTTTTTTATTAAATTATGGCTTTTGTAAGTGTGTATGGTATATATATTATATTGTGTGATTGTATGTTATATTATACTTTTTTCATCCCAACTCAATATACCATTTTTTTTTGTTGTAAATTTAGAAATAATAGCATTTTATTGATTAGCGTAAGTGTCTAAGGTAATTTTGATATTTTTTCCAATACAAGAAAATAAATATTTAAGAAAGTTAAGCGTATTTTGATATTTAGATATAATTATTTTTACTACAATTAAAAATAATTTTTTTTAGTGTGACGAACAAAAATAATAATAAGAAAAAGTACATCGAGTTGGGACGGAATGACGGAGGTATACTTAGCCTCAGAGAGATAGAAACTATCGGGAGAATCAGAAGCTTCAAGTCCCAGAAAGTAGCGGAGGGGACCCAAGGTCTTCATTTTAAACTACTGACGGAGATATGTCTGTAGGTCAGAAATACCAGAAACATCATCCCTGTGATGATCATATCATCAATACAAAGCAAGAAGATGACGATCCCTGAGGAAGAACGAAGAAGAAAGAAGCCAGAGTAGTGACTGCAGGTAGTAAAGCTAAACTTCAATAAGGTAGAGTTAAATGTGGCATATCAAGTTTTGAAGGGCTTGTTTCAACCCATACAAAGATCGTAATAAACGAAAAGCTTCCAAAATGATGCAAAACTCATATAAACTTCCTCAGAAAGAGTGTCATGCAAAAAAAATTTTAACATCTCACTGAAAAAAAAAAAGACCAGCGATGAACAACAACAATTGCAAGAAGACAATGAACACTAGTAAGTCAAGCAACTAGAGTAAAAGTCTCTTTATAGTCGACTTTGTATTCTTGTGAATAGCCTTTAGTCACCATGCGAGCTTTGCAGTGCTCAATGAACCGTCAAAATTTGTTTTGATTTTGAAAATCCACTTATCCCAATAGGTGTTTTTCTAGAAGACAAATAAACCAAGTCCCAAGTGTGATTCTTTCTCAAAAAACGACCTAGGTTTATGATGAGATAAAATAGCATAATAGCAATGATAGTTAATAAGGTGAATGGGAGGTTTTCTTACATGTGTGGAGCGACTGAGATCAGTGGGAGACCTAGGAGAAGACATCAGCTCAGGAGATACAAGAGAATCAACTTCAAGAGATAGTAGCAGGGATAACCGATTAGTGAGCTATGGTGGAGAGAAGGTATGAGTGTCGAGAAAGGGATCAGAGAGAAGAGATAAAAATAGCGGAGAAGGTATGATTATCGGGAAAGTGTTCCCAAAACGTGGCATGATGAGATATATGCAACCTATTAGAGATAGGATCCTAACATCTATAGCCCTCGTGTTCAACTCTATAACCCAAAAAACAATATAAACGAGTCTTAGGTTGTAGTTTTGTCCACACGTGAGGTGAGAAAAAACGAAGCACATACAAAAAAAAATGTAATATACAATTAAGGGATTGACCATATAATCACTTGAAAGGTTTGAAATCATGGAGAACGGACGGGGGTAACCTATTAATCGTATAAACAACCGTTAAGGCTGCTTTCACCCAAAAGCGATCAGGACACTTAACAGAGAAAAGAAGGGCACAAATAATATCGAGATTGTGATGATGTTTGTGTTCCGCCTTCCCATTTTATTAGGATGTATAAGGGCAGTAATGTTGGACCGTGGTACCCTGACTAGAGAGAAACTATAAAAATAATGATTTATTGTACTGACAAGCATTATCAATATGCAAGACTTTAATAGGACAAGAGAATTGAATTGAATCACCCGAGCAAATTGAACATATATAGAAGGTAACTCATAATGATTTTTCAAAAATTAAATCCAAGTAAACTTAAAAAAATTGTCAATACATATAAGATAATATTGAAATCACTTATAGACGCGACATGAGAGGGAATCCAAATATCATAATGCACTAAGAAAAAAATGTTCAGTAGTTGTTGATGAGCTTTTTGAAAATTAAAAACCAAGCTATTTTCTAAGTTTGCAATCCATACAATGAAAAAACTTAAAACAACATGGACCTAAAATACCTTTATTATGGAGAGATTGAACCTTATTAGAAGACGTATTACCTAAATGACTATGCTAATGAAGAGTGGAGTGATCAGATGTGAGAGATGCAAAGCGAGGATATATTAGAGGAGTACGAAGATATCCGAGCTTAAATAATTGGCATGCCTTGCGGCCTGTCTTAAGAATTTGACCCTTCTGTAAATTCTGAACTTGCACACTATGAGAGATGAAGGTTATGGTAAAACATTGTTCAACTAATTGACCGACATAGATGTTTAAAGTTAAGACAAGAATACAATATGTATCGAAAAGATATAAGAAATGGGAAGATTCTATACCAGTATAGATAATATGTATGGAGGTACCAATGGCAGTGTGTATAGATGGTAATAAGGAAACATGAGACATAAAAGACAAAGTATGAGAGTTTGAGTTCATGTGGTTACAACAACTAGAATCGAAATACCAATTAGTATGGACTGACAAGGAGAGTAGAATTAGAATGAATAACCTGTTTAAGAAAGACTTCTATGTCTTGAAGAATGTAAGACAAGGAAGACTCACAAGTCTCCCGAGGTCTCGGAGTAGAGACACTTGAATGTTTAGGAGTAGTACCACCTGAACGTTGAGATTTGGTGGGACAATTCGGAGCAATATAGCCACGTAAATTAAAGATGTAAAACTTGGTCTTCGAACACGTGGCAAAAGTGTCGTCATGACTCCTGAAAACTTGACATCATCCAGATCCAGTAGTAAGTGGTCGGGACTGGCAAGATAAAACAGATCCACGAGTCAAAGAAGACACCGCTATGGCAACATCAAAACTTTGTGTCTTATCGAATTGAAGTCGAGTTTTCTCAAATATAATCTCTTGAATAGAAGCATCAAGAGTAGCAATAGATATCAATGTAACATGGATACACTAACAACTTCATATTCAGATCGAAGAGTCATCAAAATGTGAATAAGATCAAGATGATCCTAACTAATCTATGCCCATCATAAATGATATCGAATACAATGAACCTGTGCAAAAAACTTATTTTACTGACTGATCAGGTTGTTGTCGGATGGAATTCAGCATGCTCCAAAGATGATAGTAATGACTAAGTCCTTTAGTCTGAAAATGAGCAGCAAAAAAATTCCAAGTCTCCTTTGCAATACTGATGGGAGTCATTTTTACATTAATAATAGGTACAAATGTGTTGCACAACCAAGTACCTATATTCCAACTTGGCAACATAATCTTCAATCTTCTGAGAAGTGTGATCAACATTCACAATATGCGATATATGAATTGGTGGCAGAACATCTCAAGTGACAATACAATATAGTTTTTTACCAATCGGAATATTTTTCATAAACTGCATCCAAATATCATAATTATCTTTGGACAGGATAATAGTGATACGAGAGTGAACATCCATTAGCTCCCTATCAAAAGATAGGCGAAACAAAGAATTAGAGTCTCAAAATCACAGACGATTGCACGAAACAGATACGAACCAAATCAAGAAAAAAAAATATTATATATGAAGAAAAAAAAAATTGTTACGAAAATCAAATCTAATCACACAACGGCACAGAGGAAATGTGATGAGGCGGTGGTTGAAATATGGTGGCGATCAGCGCCGCGGTGGCTCTCATGTCAAAGTTTCGGTAGTGTGAGAGTTGATCGGCAAGAGATCACCGGACGATGGGAAATACGGCAGTGCCGGCGATGTGAGAAACATTTATGGCCGGAAGTCGACGAAATAAAATATTAATTTATTTGTCTATTTCTCTAATACCATGTAAAGTTTGTTTGTTTGTATTTTTATTTCATTTTTTTAAGGAAGTGCTTATGACTTATATTCACAAAAATATTGTACCTGAATACAATACATATATGCAAAGTGGATAAACAACATTACAAATAATAATAGAGATATAGCTTACAAAGAAGAATAAGGAAGATAAATTGTAAGCAAATATTTTCGATTTATAAATAAAGTTTAAAAGTGAAAAGGACAATAGTTCATTTTTTTTCTTTATTTACTTGGGTTTTTTTTTTTTTTTTATCCTTTCAATCAATTAAAATAATAAATAAACACAACAAATGAACTGGTGGGAGAATAATCATATTACCTTTATTTTATAAGTCAATAAAAATGTGCTTATGTATTTATTAAATGATGGCTTTAAATTTTGGTCAAAGCGATAATAATTTCAATAAACGTGTGCGATTAATTTCCACTTTCCGACCATATCAAATTGAGGCTAAATAAGCTTTATTATTAATGCTAACATAAATGCTAAATAAATGCGGCATAAGTATATATGAAGCTAATTGTGCCACGTGAAGCGAAAGTAATTCTCCGTCAGTTTCGTAACAAAGTAATCATTTTTTCATTTTAGTCCGTTCCATAATAAAGTATTCATTTTCTTTTTTAGCAACTGTACTATCTACTTAACATTACAAATACCCTTACAACTTACAATATATTACACAAATGTCATTTCTACTTTATTCCTACTGTATTCTAATATAATACTAATATTTCTAAAACTACGTGCAAAAAATAAATGAATACTTCTTTTTGGGACGGAGGGAGTATTAAGATGAGTGAGTTGTTGAGAAGTGTATACATGGAGCTTTAAATACGATAGTCATGTTTATTATTTTCGTCCGTTTTAAAATAATAGTCTTATTTTTATAAATAATCATATCACTATAAAATGACCCTTATTTTTTCATTATTATTACACAATTGCCACTACTTTTTACACTAATACACTCACAAGAGCAAAAAAATCTTTTACCCACTATCAATATAATATCAATATTCCTTAAATTATGTGCCAAACACAACCCAGACTATAGTTCTGGGATGGAGGGAGTATAATTTTCGATTAGATATTTCTATCAACTAAATACATCATTTTACGTCAACAAGTAAAAAAATGAAAGGATAAAATGCATTAATTTAGCACTTACATTTTCGATCAAATTGCATGGTTATCTTTATAGCTGGCAAAAGTAAGCACAACTCGAAAATTCAATTGGAGCACTACAAAAAATAAGGTTTTGAGCTTCAAAAATAGACTTGAAAAAATTTCAAACCGAATCCCAGCTCGACTTGGTTGAAAATTTGGGCTATGTGTGAGCTTGTGCAAACCTGGCCGTGTGTCTGGCACAATCTATCAAATAAATTTTAAATTTAATTTTTTCTAAAAGTTTATAATAAAAATAAAAAATAATAATATATTTAATGTTTAAATTCTTAATTCTCTAATTCTTAATAAAAATATTATTTTATTATAATTATATTTATTTAGATTAAAAAATATATACAATATATCTAAAAAAGAAAAATAATTAAAATTTGAAATTATGGCTGACATGGCTTGAAACCGGACCATGACCCTAGATTTTCAAGCACAATTTAAAACTAGGCTAAGATTATTGTACAAAGATTAAAAACGAGTTAAGCTGGCCCAACACCAAAAAACATTCAAACGGCCTCAAATTGCCGCTTCAAGTTAGGGGTGTCAAAAGTAAACCCGACCCAAAAATCGAATCCGTTCGACCTGAAATTTTTCAGATTCGGATTTGGGTATTTCGGGTTTGAAAAAATTCGAGTCGACCTGAACTTGAAACGAAAAAAATTCGTGTCGTGTTCAGGTCGTGTTTCGGGTTGACCTGATAACCTGAAATATCAAAATCAGGTTAGGTTTTGGGTTTTGTGTTTCGGGTTGACCTGAAATTTTTTTTTTTATTATTATTATTTTAATTTATAATATATATATTTTTTAAATATAAAATAATATAAAAATTAAAATAAAAATGATATTTTTTAGGCCAATTTAATTTTTTTAAAATTTTCGGGTCTGTTTCGTGTCGGGTTCGTATCGGGTTTGTTCGGGTTTCGGGTGACCTGAAACTAATTCAGGTCAACCTGAACCCAACCTGAAAGAATTTGTGTCGTGTTCGAGTTTAGAGTTTCAGGTCAAATTTCGGGTTCGGATTGGGTTCGGATTGACAATTTTTTTGTTATCCTCGTGGCTCAACCCGACACGAACACGGCCCAAAAATACGAATTGACACCCCTACTTCTAGTTGTATTACCCATGATGATGGATTATGCCAAGATTAAAATTAAAAAAAAAGGAAAAAAAATTCTATTTTGTTTTAGATGGGATTTTGATCACAATATGCAAAACAATTGCGGTTTTAATACAAGCTCCGGTTCACCGGTTCCAGCTTATGCAGTAAATAAAAAAGAATTGGTTTTTTATTATAGAATATTTGTCAAGGGAGTGATTGACGTAAGAGATGATTTAATTATGGTACTTGAATTTTATCATCAATTTAATAAAATTAATTCTTATTAAATTATTAATAAATTTGTTATAGTTTTTAACCAACTCTAACAATTAGTTTTTCTTTTTTCTTTTTTAACCATACTCCAATTTTTTTTTTTTTTTTAAAAAAATCCAATTTGAAACATTTACTATGTAAAAAGAACAATTAAATTTGATTGTCAAAAAAGTGACGAATGAACTATTCAACTCCGTTGTCATCTATTCAAATACGAATACAATTACAGATATCCTATTTGTTAAAATATCAGTTATTAGAATGAATTAAATACTGCTACCACAGTAAAGAAAAATCTTCCTTGTTTATTTGCTTTTGCGCCAATTCGTGAATATGTCAGTCTGCTTGGGCACTGTCCTGCAGTGTCTGTATTGTTTCTAGCGGCCCTCTTCTTTGTAAAAATACGTGCCTCCATCGTTTTTATTAGGAATTTCAATGGGGCGGGTTAGCCTCGATCCGCCCCAGCCTTGGTTTAAATGGGGCGAGTTCGAGTCTAAAAAATTTAGTCAGGACAGGTTATGGGTTTTACTATATAAATTTGTTCCATTTCGGACTCGAATCTGAATCCGAATATTTTAATAATTATGATATTTTATTTATATTTTTATACAATATAAATTATATTATTTATTTATTTAAAACATTTAAATATAAAATAGAATCTTAATTTTAAATCAAATTTATGTTCGCATTTGTTTCTCCTACAATTCTCTTTATAGTCGGGACTACTGCTGACCGCCATCACTACAGACTATCGTCAATATTTGATTGTTCTTATTTTTAGAATTTGGTACTTTGACGCATGCTTCTTTAGTATTAAATTATTTTAAAAATTTTATTTTATTTTATTCTTAAAACAAAAAAAAAAAAAAAGGTTTGTCGGGTTGGCGCCGAACCCTGAGAGTTCGGAGCGGGACGGATCCTGGGGCCGGATTGAAGCGGGGCAGGGCGGGTCTTAGGTTCTAATATTTTCTAGCAGGACAGGTCCCGGAGTCTGCGAAACCCGTCCCGAACTCGCCCCGTTGACATCCCTAATTTTTATTGTCTTTTTACCCTATTTTTATAATAATTGTGTTTTTGGAATTTCAAGTAATTTCTCATGCCATAAAGGTGGATTAGTCACACCATTACTAACTAGATGATCTAAGGCTGATTCTTTTTTTTTTTTTTCTTCATTTTGACCTAATTTATTATTTGTCTCCTGCATATTAAAAATAAACAATACATGGAAGTTATATTAAATTCGATTAAAATCAAATAAATATGGTATATAATTGTAAATCACAACCCAACAATCATAATATTTTGGTTTTAATCAAACATTGCTTCACTATCTGTTATATACCCACTTTGTCTTTTGCTGGGTTTGCAACTCCAAAAATTTTGAATGCGAATACACAAGACAATACACATGCACAAGCTCTATTTTTCTTTATATTCTTCAAGCTCTGATTCTTCCAAGGTGAGAACTTTTCGATACCGAACATCATACCCCACATATTGTATATTATATCAAAATTTTCGATATAATATTTTGCAATATCGATTCTGTATTGAAAATTCAATATATAGAAAATTAGGTATATTAAAAATTCCGTAGGAAAACTATATATAATTATACCATACTGATAATTCGGTGTATCAAACTTGTGGTATATATATATATACACTGATATATCGAATACCAAAGTATCAAAATAATATACGATATCTTAGATATATATCAAAAATATTAATTTATACACAGATGTTGTACTAAAAATATTGTACTGAAATTTTCGGTATATCATCGATATCTTTTTGGTATTTTTTCAGTACAGAATGTGTGATATTTCAACATTTCGTTATTTTTTCCCATTGTTAGCTATTCGGGAGTGGAGGGAGGGATGGAGGATTGGGACATTAATTAATGTCTGGAAATAAAATGAATCTTTAGTATTCATTCCATAATTGATCATATACCTTGTTTATAATGCTTCTGTAGCAAACAGGTATTCGATATTAGTTGGTGTCAAAACTCAAGTTAAAGTAAACATTTGAAAATATTCAGTATCGTAATTTTTCAAATCAGCACTCGTAATATATATAAACAGTACACTGTTTTATTATATACAACACATATTGTATAGTAAAGACATATATTTTTTGTTTATAATTATAAGTACGTTGTATAAGAGTACGTGGTGTGCTGAATGTGGTGTATTTGTGTTGTTGGTTCATAATTATAAGTGTGTTGTATAAAAGTATGTGGTGTGCTGAAATTAACTATTGCGTGTGGTGTATAAAACTATAACATGTGCTGTTGGTCCATGATCTTAAATATATGTAGGAATATATAAATATGCCTGTGTATACAACATACATACATACATACTATAGATGCACCAAGAATGATGCTGAAAATATCCAAGAAACAGAAACACAGTAGAAGAAGAAGAAGGAAGTACACAAATGACAGTCCCCTCAAAAACCCTCCTCCAAATCAGATCAAACCCAATTTCTTCAAATTCCAAGAATGTGCCCCCCCAAATTCTTGTTTGCATTTTCTATTTCCTTCTTCGTCTTCTCCGCCATTCCATGCTTTCCAATCCCAATCCTTACTTCAGCCAATATCACTCTCTTTGCCGATGCTTTCTTAAATTCCACTTCCATTGTTCTCACCCCACCCAAAAACTGCACATCCCCGCCGCCGCCGCCGCCGTACCTCCCCCTTCCCGCCGCCGCCGCCAGTGTCGGCCGGGTGTTCCACGCAGACCCTATCCGCTTCCTCAACCCTTCCACCAACACCACAGCCTCCTTCTCCTCCAGCTTCTCTTTCACCATCACCGGCGCCGACTCTTGCCCCTTCGGCGACGGATTCGCATTTCTCATCACTTCCAACACCACCGCCGTCAGTTTTTCTGACGGCTACATGGGCCTCGCCGGCGCCGGCGATCGTGATCGGAATCACTCCTATTTAGCAGTTGAATTCGACACCAGTTTCGATCGGAATCTTGGCGACATCAACGACAACCACGTCGGTATCGATCTGAACAAAGTCGAGTCATTGGCTTCCGTCGACGTGGCCTCCAGAGGCGTCGATTTGAAGAGCGGCAGAGAATTAACGGCCTGGATTGAGTACAGAGATCTGGAGAAGACGATCGCCGTCTGGATAGGCCACACCGTCGATATCAAGCCGCCGCGACCTCTTCTCGCTATGCACCTCGATTTATCCCAACATTTCAATGAGTTCATGTACGTCGGATTCTCCGCATCCAACGGCCGAGGCTCGTCAATCCACATCGTCAGCCGGTGGCGATTCAAGACGTTCCTCGGACTGCTCCCGTCGCCGATTTCGATGGACATTGTCCGGCCGGGACAAGAACACCCCGACGAGTGCATCGTGTGCTCCCCCGAAGACACTGACATTGGATTCGGCATTTTCGCCTACCATTCTTTCGACAAAAGAATACCGAATTGGGGCATAATTTTGATCACCTTCACATTACTCGTTGTCGTCGTCGCATCCGCGACTTTCTTCGTCTGCAAGTGTCTTTCCCGGAGGAAAAGGCTGAAATCGGCCCGCAAAAATCGAACCTTGAATAGCTTCCAAGGGAGTCGAATGGTCCCGAAAATGTTATCCCTCGCGGAAATAAGATCCGCGACGAATGGTTTCAATCAATGCAAGATCATCGGCGAAGGAGCCTCGGCCGTTGTCTACGAAGGCGCAATCTCCGGATGCGGATTAGTCGCGGTTAAAAGATTTAACCACGAAAACAAGTATGATCCCGCCATTTCGCGAATTCCGTTCAATACAGAGTTTGCGACAATGGTCGGATGCTTGAAGCACAAGAACTTGGTGCAGCTGCAGGGCTGGTGCTGCGAGCGGAACGAACTCGTCCTGGTTTACGAGTACATGCCGAACGGTAGCCTCGACAAAATTCTTCACCACCGGACGAATATCTCAAAATTCCTGACTTGGGAGCGCCGCCAGAACATAATCCGCGGCGTCGCCTCCGCGCTAATGTACCTCCACGAGGAGTGCGAGAGCCAAATCATCCACCGCGACGTCAAAACGTGCAACATTTTGCTCGACGCCGAGTACAATGCGAAGCTCGGCGACTTCGGATTGGCTGAAGTGTACCGGCACAGCTTGGGGACGCGGTACGCGACCGTGCCTGCCGGGACGATGGGGTATCTGGCGCCGGAATATGCTTTCTCCGGCGTGCCGACAGCGAAGACGGATGTGTACAGCTTTGGCGTGGTGGTGCTGGAGGTGGTGACGGGGCGGCGGCCGGTGGACGAGGAGAGGGTGGTGGTGACGGACTATGTGTGGGACTTGTGGGAGAAGGGGATCATCGTGGAGGCGGCGGATCCGAGTCTGATGGGGAGGTTCGATAGGCCGGAGATGGAGAGGACGGTGATGGTGGGGCTGGCGTGCGCGCATCCGAACTGCGAGAAGCGGCCGAGTATGAGGGAGGCGGCGAGGATGCTGGGCGGGGAGGCGCCGATGCCGGTGCTGCCGTCGCGGAAGCCGACGGTGAGGATTCAGTCGGTGCTGCCGGACGGGTGTGAGGATATTGTGGCTTTCGATGATACGCCTTGGTCTACTCCGAGAACACATTTTAGTAAGAGCTAGTTAGCTAGTTAGATTCTTGTTCATGTATGAATATGAAAGAAATGTATACTTTTAGTTTGATTTGTTTTGTTTTTTTTAGACTTTTGAATGAATCTATCTATCTATCTTAGCAGGAATATAAATCAATCCAAACACTGTGACAACGCAAAATTGTTTTTCTTTTTTTTTTTAAATATTACGTAGAATCCAAAAATGGGATTTTGGTAATCCAACGATGGTTTCGGATTATATAAAGCAAATTACAAATTTGTTATGGATTATATAAAAGGAGTTGGATTTAAATCCTTGTCAGATAAATTCACTTACAGTTCAGTCTCTGTTAAAAATAAATTAGTCTGCACTCCTTACTTTATGGATCATGTATGTTATGGCTCCCCATTTGTATTTATCCCTCAATTATTGTTGTATACGTAATAAATACTCGAAATAAGTTGATCAATACTTTCAATATTGTAATATATATCTATATTACTTTCCGCTCTACCCCCATTATAATCTTATATACTTCTAGTTAAATATCGCGTATTTTTTTCGTGAATTAAAAAATAAATAAAAAAAGAAAAAGATAGTTACCACGATTTAACAGGAATTGATGAAGAAAATCTCTTATAACTTCTCTTAACACAATTTTAAACCCTACTTCTCTTTTCTTCAGGAGAACCGACACTCTTCAACCCTTGGCAACCAAGTAGCGATCGGTTGGTGCAAAAATGCTGAAGAAAACAGTTGATCGCTCCCATCCCCGAGACAAGCTCGAATAAGTAAGTTCATGACTGGACTTTTTTCGATTTTTTATTTTGTTGATACTAATATTTTGTACTGTAGTTGTTCGATTGTTTGGGATGTAACTCTTGGTCTTGTGTTTGTATGTCTCAGTTCGGTGTTGAGGAGCCCTGTGTGATCGATGTAGTTGTGTTTGTTAACCGGGTTTAAAATCGTTCGTATGTTTTCCCACGTAGACCGGGTTGGATTTTTTTTTTTTGGCACCGATATTTGGTGATCTTATTTGTTTAATATATGTTTTTTTGTTAATTTTGTAGATGTACATTTTGTTTAGTTACCCGTAGTTGCATATTTTAGTTTTTTGTCTGATTGTTCGGTAATTAGTCATGTTTGTGGGTTGGCAAATGTAGTATTATTAAGTACCCGGAGTTGCAGTTTTAGGTCTAGTTTGCTAAGTAATATACTTTTAGGGACTAATGTGTACTCGACATGTGTTGTTACGTACTCCTGATAGATTCTGAGAAATTTTTAAATATATTTATTTACAGATCGTAAGTCGGATTGTGCTTGTTATTCAATTCACTATGCGATCCGTTCGGGCAAGGGAACGCGGAGAAATTGGTACGTTTACGAAATAAATATAATTAATTTATCATGGATAAACCGAATTACGTAACAAAATCTTATGTTATTTTTACAATCGTGATTTTTATGCTTGTACCTGAACGCAATATACCTATGACCCATGGTAAGGGAGATGCCCGAGTACGTAAGATGTCGGAATCAAGGTGATACTCTCAACTGTGGTCTTTTGGTCTGCATGTTCAGCAAGTGTTACGCTCACACGAATCCGGCAGTCCATTCCATTGGTGGCATCGACGGTGAGTTTGATAATGTGAAGAGCTACCACAGTAAAATTACGGTCAAAATAATGATATATGTATAATCATATTCCAACCTTCACTTGTAAATGGCTAAACAAGTCATAAGTGAGTAAATTTAATTATGTTGGTTGTTAGTATAAATGATTGTTGCCATAAATTGAAAATTTTTAAACCTATTACGTATTAATCTACACCGTTCCATACACAACAACATTCGGTGAGGGGCATATTTGCATAGTGCATGACTCAGCTAGGTGGGCAAGTGCTCCAGAGCGGATTTTCCATACCCCCAAACTCGCATGGTGTACAAAATCTTAGTACTTGTACCTCCTGCAGTCTTGCGTGTAACTGAACAGCTAATCTTATGCCAGGGTCTTTGAATTATGTACCTTCATAGCTCCACTTTAGTGCCAGTGAAGAGTTAGGATATTGATAGATTCCAAAATAGATTAAGTCTTAATCCTCGTATGTATGTTTTTAATGGATGTGACATGATGCAACACAGTATGTTCGTGTACTTTATGCCACATAGATCATTACTCATCAAGACCACGATAACATTGTTGGGATAGTAATACACTACTACTAGACGTGCTTCGAAAGATCAACTAAGTACCCCCCAGATAATTCATGTGCTTGTGTTCATTTCTTTGAAACCTGTGTCATTGAATTATCATACACAAACGAGAACTGTCACATACCCAGTGTTTTTGTTCTTGTTCATGTATCATCAATACATCCAAATTATAACAGTAGTTCTATACAACTGGAATCTTGCTATTGTATATTTACTTACCTCATTACATTGTATCAGTCAAGCCAAAGGTAATTACACACCAAAAAGGACGTTCAGGACAAAAACAAAAATTATACCTCAAAAGGCCTACGGTACCGCAACTTTACACATGTTTCTATTGAGCCCGAAAACCACAAGGATCACATTTTCGTGAATTTTTTATCTGTTGGAAGTCATAAATAGCGTCATTTCTTTTGACGGTCTGGTTGCACAAATGAAATAGGAGATACCCATCCTACTATACTGAGTATGTATAATAAAATAACAACATACATGCACCCAATCGTGCATCAAAGAGGGATATTTTGCTGCTCATTCATGGACTGTACATTCATGTCCACAAAAAATTTGAGTAATAATTCACTACTGTGCCAACGTGCATTGAGACATCAACTAAATATTCTCCCAAATAATGTGTACCCCTATTACATTTTCAGAAACTTGTGTCATCAAATTATCATATATAAAAAGGACTATCACATGCCCATTATTCGTGTTCATATACAACAGTACATTCAAATTACAATTTTGGTTCTATCCAACCAGGCTATTTTTGTTGTATTTTTACCTACATCATTACACTATATCCAACACGACAAAAGTAATTAAATGCTAAAAGGGACATCTTAGACAAAAAAAAAATACACTTTTAAAAGGTCAATGATACCTGCTCTTTACAACTTCTTCTTGTGTTCGAGACGGCTACAACGAATCCTAGACAAAACAAATATCGAATCATTAGCTTACTTATACTAAGTGGTCTGCAAGAGGTTTATGGCTCAAGGGTCCTCAATGCATAAAATGGAAATGACTTTCTTCCATTTGATTTTACAATTAGTATAAATTAGCACCCACCAATTCAATTTCAACCAATCTGTCTTGCAACTCAAAATATAGAGAGTCAAGAAAGAGCAAGGTAAAATCATTTTTAATAACAGAGAATATTCATTGAGAATTACTAGAAACTAATACAATATCTTCCTTTAAACTTTCTACATTACTACATTTCTAAGCTTTCTTCTACAAATATAAATGCTCCTTTAAAAAAAAAAAAAAAAAACATCTCATTGATTTTTACCAGGAATTGAAGATTAATAAGCAGAACGAGATTTCAATAGTTTCTTGAAGATTAAAGTGTATTTAGAAATTCTATGATTTTATGTCTTTGAATTGATTTTGAATATAAATTCACATGCATTTTGTTTACATATTCTTTCTTTGTCCTTTAAAATACAATTAACAACAACTAACAAAAGTAAAGATTGTGACATAATTATTTTTATATATTTATTTACTAGAAAATTAATGTTCTTCCGGCAAATAGGAGCCGGATCTCAACCTTTCTAAATGACATAATAAAATTTGTGCTTGAGAAATTCATTGAGAAGCAAACGAGCTACATAAATTAGCAATTTTGACGTTTTCATCAATTTCCATCAAAACCAATCAATTGTACAAAAAAAATAACAATTTTCCCTCACCATCTATAATGATATTAGCAAACCAACAATTTTTGAACAAAAAATTATTAAATTCTCTTATGTTGGAACAAGATCTTCTTTTGGGACATTTTATCGAGCATATGAAGTACATCATTCAAACATTCATCCCACTATTAGTGTCTTTTAGGTAAGAGGTAAGGAAAACAAAGTATGACTAAAAATTGAGAAAAATTACCTAAATCCCCCCAAAAATTTCCCTTTGTATTCAAATCAGAGTTCATTGTGACTAATAGTATGATGAAATCAGAGTTTATTCGGGAATGAGATCCCTGTTGGGAATTAAAAGCGAATAGAGGAGAAAGATCCTTGGAAGAATACTTGCAATACCTTCGTCGCGGGAGTGAAAAGAAATGATGAAACCAGCCGTTGAAGCACCTGAAAATCGCGCGAAAGAAAAAACTGATTTGGTGAAAGGTAAGTTAAATGAGGAAGATAAGGGCTGAGGGTATAAAAGAGATTAGAGAATGATAGGGAGTCAAGCATGAGAAAACATGTAAAGTAGGGAGTGCAAATAAATAATTATGTAATGGGGACTGAATTTCAAGTTGAATAGGTAAATGGGGACTTTACTCCAATTAGCAATATGTTGTTTGTTGATTTTATTAAATAAAATATTCACATTATAAATCTATACAAACCAACTAATTTATCTAAATTAACTAATCCTTTTTTCTCCAAAAAAAAAAAAAAAAAAAATCGCTCAAACAATTAAATTTATTCTGTATAAATGCATCGTTACCATAGCCATCCCCATCCCCATCATTCATATCCAATAAGACACATTACAAGTCCTTAATTTTATGCAGGCTCGATCCTAACTTTCGAATGATCCGCCAAAAAACATATGGGCTCTTAAATATATATAAATAATATATTTTTATTTATAATAGAATATAAATAATTAAATAAAATAAGTTTTATGATTTTTAGATAAAAATAGTATAAAAAAATATTTTAAAATGTTTAAAACATATAGAATTTGAACTTAAGACCTTAATAATAAAAAGTAATCTCCATGCCATCAAATTACAATATTTTTTAATTATATATATCAAATAAATTATATATATAAACTATACATATATAACATAAAATATATAATGGGCTCCGTATTTACCGTGGGCTCTGGACGGACGCTCCTTCTGCCCGGGCCTAATTATATGTTTCTGGCTGTGATTTTTCATGGAGGGTGTGTTTGGATGTGCATGAATTTGGGAGTTAAATTTAGTGTTGATTAATAATAAATTATGAATTGACGCAACTATTTGATTTAATATAAATTGATGTTTAGTATATTATTTTAAAGTAAAATTTTAATTTTTGATATAATATTAAAAAGTAATATTTAATTTAATATTTTATAAAATAATATTAATAATAATAAAATTATTGTAACGACATCATTTTTCGGAAATTTATCATTTTTTCTTTGATCTTTCCCACTAATAATATGTGTAATTAGGTATTTTGGTTTTTCGGTGGTCTAACTCAGCTATCCTTCGATAATAATAAAAAGTTGGCATAGTCCGTAGCTCGTCCACCGGCCGGAACGAACCCTAATTCCTTCAACTTAATTTGTTATAACCATATGGTTATATTTGTGTGTATACCGTGTGCTAAGTATAGTTATTGGAGGATTTGACTATACCATTATAAACACGTATCTAATTAGCTACAATATTTTTAATTATAAAATATTTTGTAGCTAAAACGTGTTATTTAACAACAAAAATTAATTTCATTGCTAAAAATAAATTATTTACTATAAAATTAATTTTTGTCGCTAAAATATTTTTGCTATTAAATTCTATTTTCATAGTAAAAGGATTTTAACTACAAAATTATTTTCATAGCTAAAATCATTTGGCTAAAAAAATCATTCATATTTTGTTGATAAAACTCTTTCATCATGAAATTTATTTTTATAGACAAATAACTTTATAGCTACGAAATCATATTTTCGTAGCCATGTCTATTTTCTTAATTTTTATTGCAAAAAATTTATTTTTCGTTACGAAAGTCATATGTTTCGCCAAAGACCTTTATTAACGCGGTGTATGCAACGAAATAAATTTCGTTTCAAAAATATTTTTGCTAGGAAGTCATTACCTTTTTCTACGAAATTTTTTGTAGCTAAATTTTAACTTTTTTGTAATATATATATATATTGGTGATAGATTAGTTTCTCGGGTAAGTTTCCAACTGTCGGAGATACTGTTCGAAGGAGAAGATCATCGGTGGAAGCTGTACGAATATGTTATGAAGGAGTCAATGTCAATATGGTGTTGGCAAGGAAGAAGATATTGTCGTCCAATGATTGAAGGAACTTGCCGCCGCTTTCAAGCCACTGTTGTTGTGTCCAAAGAGGAAGGCATAGCCTGAAATTGATTCGCCGTTCGCCCCTGCTGTTGTCCGTCGGTCTAAAATCAGTAGATAGATATCCTCGGAGAAAAAAGTTGTTGCATGTTGCTTCCACCATCGTCTCTTGTTTCTGGATCACCGAAGAAGTCACCGTTGTGTCTTTCAATGTAAGATTTGACCTCGTGTCACTCATTAATTAATGGTTTAATAAAATATTTAATAATTGTTTATGCAAATTTTCAACAATAAAAAGTAAAACCCGAAAATAGAAATTATCTTCGAATTTGATAAAATAAAATGCCTAAGATTAAGAATCTCTAGACACCGTACGATACATAAGTAAAATAAGAAAATATATATACTACAGACTGTAAAAGTAAAATGGTGATTCCCAAAAGAAATTCACTGAATTTGATGTCGATTGAAGATGCTTTTCCAAAATAGACCCAAATCTTTAAATATTCTCTAAAGAAACGTTTTGAACCGTCGTCTGGACGGCTACAGCAACCGCCATCAACCGCCCACTAATTCATCCTCCATTGACACGTGTTTTAACTATTTCACCAACCGCTCCCATCAGTTACAGAACCCAACTGGCTCGACCGACCGCCTCTGGGCACCTTACCTCCTTAAATGGACGGCTGGTCCGAACGACCACTCAACCGCCCAACATACTTTAGACAGAGTATTTAAAACCTATGTCAACCACCACAACCAGGTCGTGCCTTCATATCCGCTCGCCGGTTGTAACTTATCTCAACCGTCTTAGAACTGCTTTTCGTCTGACCAGCATACCTGCTGCTACATCTCCTCTTGTCTGCCTTCCACTTGTTCGATCCGCTCGCCGGTTGTAACTTCCCTTAACCGTATTTTCAGACGGATCATAAATCACCATCCGACTTAGAAACCATCTGGACCATCCACCGACTGAACCTACCGAATAACCCAATGATTGACCAACCGACCAATCCAGATACTAATTGGTCGCTGGACCAAATGACTAATCAGTTGCCAACTCGAGCGACCACCATTCGGTCCCTTCAAACAGCTGAACAACCGTTCGACCAAATGACCGACCAATCGATCAGGCGATTAAGCGACCAATTAACAGACATTTCTTTGCCCGACCAATTAACAGACCTTTCCTCTTGTCCGACCTCCATGTGTGCCATCTCATCTTTCTTCGTCCGACCTTATTTTGTCCGACCTCCGTGTCTGCCCTCTCATCTTTCTTCGTCCGACCTTATCTTGTCTGACCTCCTTATCAGCCGTCTCATCCTTCTTCGTCCGACCTTATCATGTCCGACCTCCTTATCGGCCGTCTCATCCTTCTTCGCCCGACTTTATTTAAGACCCTACTACCATTATCAGGCCTATTGGACTATACATCATTCCAATTTATAAGTCCATTCTCAAAAAACCCTATACATTGGTTTTTTCTTACTCAACAATAATAATAATAATATTTATTATAATTGGTCTAGTCAAATTAATAGTGGTTTAGAACCACTTTATCATTATCCCACGTTGATAGAACGTGGGATAATGATTTTTAACGTAAAGGATTCTGGTCCTCCATCTGCCTATACAAAGGCCAGAACAAATCTATTCTATCACACACATAAATTAAATTTACATGTTCTGACATTGAGGCTAAGAGGGAGAAATCAGATGATTCAACTCATCGTCTCAACCGGAAGACCCAACTTATCGTCCTGTATGCGAGAATGGTTTCCAACCAAGGTCAGTATGTAGTATACACATATTTCATTGATTTTTTTAGAATCATAAAGTTCAAAGTCTGCGAATTGAAATGGATTATATTTTATATTAAACTTACATGTGGTATCAGAGCATGGTTTTGAACTTGTGAATTCTCCGATTAATGGTTAGAATTATGTAAGGTTAGATTTTTCCGCTGCGATCTAAATATTTGATTTGCTAAAGTTTTATTTATAAAATTATTATTATAATATAATTTAAATAATGATATGTATATATTTCTGAAAACTTCGTGTTTTTTTTTTTTTGAAATATGCAAATATTAATATTATTATTATTATTTTTATTATTATGTGTATATGTTCTGCGAATATTATTGTTAATTTAAATCATCCACGGATATGTTCTGCGTATATGTGTATACTTTTAATTTAAGTCATTATCTTTAATGATATTATTTAATAATAATATATCATGAGATTAGTTTATCGACAATTAGTTGAATAAATATCCCAAAATTTATGAAATTCATGATTTATTTGTGTAACCGTTATGCATTAAATAAAATAAAGATTAATAATATATCTATTAGTAGAATTTGAATTAATTAATTAATGCGACTATTGGATCTACCCTACTGCGTGATATAACTTTTTTTTGCTGCCGTATGTTATTTGAATAATACATAATTATGGTTGTAGGTTATTTTAATTATATTCAAATATATTATTTAATTTAATGTTTAAAAATTATGACTAATGTGTTAATCACCAAAGTGATCAGATTAGAAAGATATTTGTGTAGATATTAAATAGAAAATTTAATTACTTATTAGAATGTGACGCTTTTATGACATTATGTTTTAATAATGTGTAAATTAAAGTTCATTAATTATAAGATATTTTAGGATCAACCCAAAGGTAGATCAATTATTTTATAATTAAGAACATGATTGAAAATTATTTAAGTACTTGTATTAAATATGCAAGATTATCCAAAGATGACATGCATGTTCAATTAAAGTGCGATTTATTGTGCGATTTATGTTAGCGTCAATTATGTTTAATTAGTACGTTGTTGTTCACCCAAAGGAGAATTACAATGTACATTTATTGTTTTTACCTTGAGTCTAATTTGAAAAATCTCAATTATTTTAATTTGTAGTAACTGTGCCCGCTTCGCTTCATTCGCATGCATCATCTCTTCCTATATTTAATGGGCTTAACTATCCCGAATGGTCTGAGCACATTCAATTTCAACTTGGTGTTTTAGGTCTTGACCTATCACTTCATGTTGAAAAGCCTCCTGCTGTTACTGATACTAGCAGCGAAAGTGAAAGGTCTTTTTATAATGTTTGGGAGAGATCGAATAGATTAAGTCTGATGCTTATGCAGATGAGTATAGCGAACAACATTAAGTCTACTCTTCTGAAGTCAATGATGCTAAGGAATTTATCAAAGCAGTTGGGGAACGTTCTCAAACTGCAGATAAGTCTCTCGTTGGGACACTAATGGCTACGCTAACCACCATAAAGTTTGATGGTTCGCGATCCATTCATGAGCATATCGTCGAAATGATGAACCTGGCAATAAGATTGAAAGCCTTAGGGATGACTGTGGATGATAACTTTCTTGTGCAGTTTATCTTGAATTCACTGCCCCCTATGGTCCGTTTCAAATGAACTATAATACCATGAAAGATAAATGAAATGTGAATGAACTTCATAGTATGCTAGTTCAAGAGGAAACACGGCTTAAAAATCAGGGCTCTCATTCAATTCATCTTATTACCAACCAAGGAGCTGGTAGGAAAGTCGGGAATAAGAAAGTGAAGGGCAAGCGCGGACCATTGAAAGTGTGTGTCGTCTGCCCAAGCCCCGAAGAAGGAACTCAATAATGTCAAGTGTCGCTTTTGTGGAAAATTCGAACACTTTCAAAGAGATTGCTTGAAACGAAAGGCTTGGCTCGAAAAGAAAGATACTAATGCTTTTGTATGTTTCAAATCAAATTTGATTGAAGTTCCTCATAATACTTGGTGGCTTGATTCTGGCTGTACCACTCATGTTTCGAAATCCCTACAGGGATTCCTTATGATCCAAACCACAAAGCCAAATGAAAGATTTTTTTTTATGAGAAATCGAGTCAAAGCTCCCGATGAAGCCGTAAGAACTTACATTTTAATTTTAGATTCTGGACACCATTTAGATTTATTTGAGACTCTTTATGTACCTTCTGTTTCTCGCAATTTGGTTTCTATTTCTAAACTCGATTATGTTGGATATTCATTTAATTTTGGCAATGGTTGTTTCACTTTATTCGAAAATAATTATCCAATTGGTTCTGGTGTTCTTGAAACTGGTCTTTACAAATTCAAACTTAACAACCTCTTTGTTGAAACCCTTTTAACCCTGCATTATGATGTTGAAACTAAACTTGGTTTAGTGAATGAAAACTCTGCTTACTTGTGGCATAAACGTTTGAGGCATATTTCCAAAGAAAGAATTATAAGATTAGTGAAGAATGAAATCCTTCCGGATATAAATTTCACTGATCTTGGTATTTTTGTGGATTGTATAAAAGGAAAACAAACAAAACACACAAAGAAATTAGCCACAAGAAGCACATAGCTTCTTGAAATAATACACACTGATATTTGCGGACCATTTGATGTTTCCTCTTTTGGAAAAGAAAAATATTTCATTACCTTCATTGATGACTTTTCTCGTTATGGTTATGTCTATCTATTACATGAGAAATCTCAGTCAGTAGCGCTCTAGAAGTGTTTATTAATGAGGTTGAAAGAAAACTAGATAGAAAAGTGAAAATCATCAGATCTATAACGGTGGTGAATATTATGGAAAATATAATTAATCGGGTCAATGCCCGGGTCCATTTACCAAATTTCTTGAAAAGTGTGGCATATGTGTTCAATACACTATGCCGGGTACACCACAACAAAATGGTGTAGTTGAAAGGCATAATCGAACACTATTGGATATGGTTAGGAGTATGCTCAATAATTCTTCACTGTCCATATCACTGTGGATGCATGCGCTTAAAACTGCCATGTACTTATTAAATAGGAATCCTATTAAAGCAGTTCCTAAAACGCCCTTTGAGTTATGGGCTGGCAGGAAACCTAGTTTAAGTTAAGGCACCTGCATGTTTGGGGTTGCCCGGCAGAGATAAGAGCTTATAATTTACATGAAAAAAAGTTAGACTCAAGAACGATTAGTGATTTCTTCATTAGTTATCCCGATAAGTCTAAAGAGTATAAGTTTTATTGTCCTAATCATAGTACAAAAATTATTGAAGCTGCAAATGCAAAGTTCATTGAGAATTGTGAAGTTGGTGAGAGTCAAGAACCTCGAAAGGTTGACATTTAAGAAGTTAGGGTGCACATTACTGTACCACTGACTCCTAATAATGTTGGTGTTCCTCCTGTTGTTGAACCTCCTAACACTGGACACGAACAACAAATTAATGAAAAATTGACCCACAGTGAAGATAATGAACTTGCAGTAGATGAACCATGTGAAATAGTATTGCGAAGGTTTGAAAGACAAAGACGCCCTGCTATTTCCAATGATTATGTGGTATACCTACAAGAGTCGGAATGTGAATAAGGACTCAATGATGATCCAACTTCATTTTCACAAGTCATGGAAAGTAATAATTCTTATAAGTGGTTGGTTATTGAGATTTGGATTATACCGGATGTGTTGATATCGGAAAATCTACTTTTGGATATTTGTTCTTACTAGCCGAATGAGCAATATCATGGAAAAGTGCGAATTAGTCTGTCATAGTTGCGTCCACTATGGAAGCTGAATTTGTGGCATACTTAGAGGCCACAGTTCAAGGAAATTGGCTGTGGAACTTTATTTCGGGGCTTGGAATAGTCGACAGTATTGCCAAGCCACTGAAAATTTATTGCGATAATTCCGCAACAGTCTTCTTTTCAAAGAACAACAAGTACTCTAAAGGTGCAAAACATATGGATCTAAAGTACATTGCTATTAAAGAAGAGGTTCAGAAACAAAAGATGTCAATTGAGTATGTTAGCACCAATCTTATGGTTACAGATCCGTTAACTAAAGATTGCCTCCAAAGACATTTATTGCACATGTTGAAAGAATGTACATTATGAATGTAATTTGATGAATATTATGTTTATGTATTCGACATCTCGAGCTCCCTTATGCATTGTTTCTGAAATTGAATATTTTCTTGTTCACTTATTTGTGCTCATGATTGTTTGAACAAGAAGCAGTCTATCTTAGACATTAAAGTGGACCATTATCGATGTTTCCAATTATGAATGAATTAAGTACAACATTAATATGTGGTACATGGAATGAACTATGCCGATTCAATGACGTAGAACCGCCATGACTCATATTAGTATATACTTGTACCAATAAAGTTTATTATTTTATTTAAACCATGAAAACATGTTCTGTCACCAAGTGGAAGAATGTAAGATGTGACCTCGTGTCACTCATTAATTAATGGTTTAATAAAATATTTAATAATAATAATATTTATTAGAATTGGTCTAGTCAAATTAATAGTGGTTCTTATTATAGACACTAATGTAAGTATATTTTAAATTTTTTCTTGGGTAAATAAAGTCACATTAGGCGAATCATGTGTGGCAAGTGACCTGAGGCATCGGGGGTTTGAACCCATGATTTCACAATCACAAATCCTACCCCTACACCATCAGGTCATCATTTATGAGACTTGATTTATTATTCTTTTAAAAAGATGGTTTGTGAGTCCAGCCGCTAATACAATATTATATATAATATTGTTTATAAAATGTATATTATGTCATAATTATAATTATAATTCCTATTATTTATTTTATCATATTTTCAAAATAATAATATTTTAATTGAATAATTATTTAATGTGATATAAATAAATATTTTTGTAATATTTTAAATGAAATAATAAAATATAAAATTACTCATTAGTTAATACGATTATGCTCATTTATTTTAATTTATGTAGTCATATCTAGATAACCATAAACCTATAGATATTTCTAATACTATGTAATAGGATCCATGCTTATTAAAAATAAAAAATAAAAAAAAATTAATACTATGGAGTGTGTTTGTTTATTATTTTTAGTTTGAAATTTTTTATTTTACGATTATTGAGAAAACGTGTAAATAATATGAGTATGATATTTTGAATTGGGTGAGTAGACTCGGTTTTAACGGCTAAAAGTTATAAAATAGTTACTTTTTGTGCTAATGAATAGAATATGTTTTGATCTTATTTAATTAATTTTGTTTAATTATATCGTACATTGTATTTAATAAAAATGCATAAAATATTTTTATTTTATTTATTGTGTGAAATTCTTGTGTTGATATAAAATTTGTATGATACATCCTTATTGTCCAAATATGATATTTGATAATAATTAAATATTTCAATTACGCAAGTTTTATACAAATAGAAAACATAAAATATTTTTAATGATTTTTTTAAATAAATAAATAATTGATTAATCCTTCGTTATATAATTTTGGGTGACAAATTGTTATATGATTTTTATAAAAATATAAAAATAAATGATTTAATATTCTATTTATTTATTTTATTCAAAAAATTATTTAAAATATTTTACATTTTTTATTTGTATAAAACTTGCGTAATTTAGGTTTTTATTTAGAATCAAATATCAGTTTCGGACAAATAGAGTGTTTCATGCAAATTTTATATTAACACAAAGAATTTCACGCAATAAATAAAACACAAAATATTCTATACATTTATACTAAAAACACAGAGGGTGTTATATAATTTATTTGTTTATTATTTTTATTTTTTTTTTTGAAAATGACTTTATTAGTGCTATGTTCTTTATTTTATATACACACAATTATTTATATTCACTTTACGAGGAATGCTCAATTTTCTTACTGGGTTTCAATGGATTTTTTTGTATTTTAAAAAGTCTATAAATTTTGGTATTTATGTAGATTTAGAAAACCTATGGAGTCTATGCGGAGTTTGATGGATTTTAGTAATTGGTTTACATGAATTTTTACAGATTTGATTGAATTCTTTATGATTTATATGGATTTCGTGGAATTATAGAAAAATTTTATGAATATATATAATTATATAAATTTATATCAAATACAAATTTTATAAATATAATATATTTATAATTAAAGTCTTATGTATTATTAAAATACAAGTTTTATAAATGTAATATATTTATAATTAAAGTTATTATATATTATTATATTTTTATAAAATAAAATTTTAATATTAATTATTTACAACGTAGAATCATTATAATACATGTAATACTACTATATTGTATATTAATATTTTAAATTTTATAAGTTTAGTATTATATTATCATTCAATATATCAAATTAGTTTTATATTTATTTATTAGTTATTATTATTATTTATATAATATTTTTACATAAAAAATAAATACGTATATAAATAAAATAAAAAACATGATTTACGATTTTTAAAAAATATTAAAATAAAAAAATAAATAATAAATTAATGGTTCTTTCGAAAAATATATATTGAAAATATTTATTCCACTGTCATCGGAATGACAATATAGTATATTCGATAATTGAAAAACGAGAATGACACCGGAATGACAATATATTATATTCGATAATTGAAAAGGAAGAATGACACCGGAATAACAATATAGTATATTCGATAATTGAAAAACAAGAATGCCAATATATTATATTCGATAATTGAAAAAAGAGAATGGCACCGGAATAACAATATATTATATTCGATAATTGAAAAAGAAGAATAACACCGAAATGATAATATATTATATTCGATAATTGAAAAGAAAAGACGACGGTAATACATATTTATTATGATAATAATATTTTTTAAAATTATATTTATAATATAAAACTATATATTTAAAAAATTGATAATAATTCGCTAATATATTTTAGTTTTTAATTATTATTTTTATTAAAAATTATAATAATATTAATAAATATTATCATATTATTTATCACTTATACAACAACAACAAAATCTCTACTTATGAGCACAGATTTTACACTATACAAAATTTTCACAATTTTTCATTAAAATCCATAGACTTGAAAGTCTATGGATTGTTGAATACGTCGAAATTTTAGAAGACTTACAAGTGTGTATTGAATACCTCTAGATTTTAAAAGACTTTTAAAAGTCTGGATTGAATACCTCAATATTTTAAAAGACTTTTAAAAATTTTGATTAAATACACTTAGATTTTAAAAATCCAACAAAATCCTACGGAATTCGGATTAAATACAACCCCCCCCCCCCTTTAGTTTGTGCCTTCTGTGGTGTTTAACATTTTATAATAATTTTTTAGGTTATCTAATTATTTTATTTTGATTTTCGCCTACCATTAGGTATAGTTTTTTATCTATAAAGTTTCTTATCTCAATAAAATGAAACTATATTTCTGAAAATATATATATATAATTTTCATTCTTGTGCTTTTTCTTGTTTTTTACTTGTAAATGAAAAATGAAATTATAATATGATTTGATATTCATTGATGCGCTGTAGTGCAAGTTGTATACTTTATTTTATTGTATTGTTATCACCTAAAATTAATCATGACTTAACATAAAGTTGTGGTTTGTACAAGACTGATATGCGTGATGGGTAGCTGGAACCATCAAAGCAAAATGTTAGATTTTGTCAAATTTTTTTAAAAAATTGGATTATAATGTTTCATAGGGTTTATGTGAAGATTATTATAATATTTTAAATTTAAAATCGTAGAATTTGTGGAATGAGTTTGAAATTCTAGTTTTGTCATAACCGATGCGCTTTAATTTTAAATCTCTAACTAGCTGCTTGTAATGGTTAGTTTAGCCTTAGTGTCACAACGTAGAGCTCGTTGATTGATGAATGAGCATTTTGATGTGGCGTGGCGGTGACACAAACAAAATGCGTTGGTACCCAGACAGATACAGACGAGACCAAATCTTCTATTCTCAAATCTCCCTGTTCTGCATTTTCCAACAAATAAAGTTGTGACATATGAAAAATACAGAAAAAAAAAGAAAGAAAAAAAAAAGAGAGAATATTGGTAGAATTTATAATTTCTTTTATTTTTAAATTATATTTTTGTTATTTATCAATTTTATTTATTTAAAAGTAAAAATATAAACTATCTACAAAATTAATTTTTATTTTCATTATGATATTAATTTATCATTATTTTATACTATTAAAAAATATATTCTTTTATTTCTTTTATATTTTTTCTTTTTATATTATTTTTTTATAAAATATCATAGTATTACATATATATTTTAAAATTTTAAATATTATATAAAAAATAATTTAAATAGTAACTTGTGTAATACTATTTTATTCATAAAATTATATTTTTAAATGATATTTTACGGTAATATTTAAAAATATATATATATTTTACAATTGAATAATATAATAATAAAAATTAAAAAATAATTTGAATATAATTAATTTTAAGGAAAGAAAATTAATATTATAAAAATAATTTTTTAAAAATATAATATTTTAAATCATATGCATATCTACTCATTCTTATGTTTTTTTTCTCTCTCCTCCTCCATGTGTCATATTTTTATTTGTTGGAATGAAGGGAATAAGAGAGTTTGGGAATAGAGGATTTGGTGCCGATACAGATGGTGTCTGAAGAGATGCATATGACGCCCAAACTAATGTAGAAGTCGCTTGGACTGATGCAGAAGTTGTCGAAACTAATATATAAATCACTCGGATTACTGCAGAAGTTGCCCGGGGTATTGCAGGAGTCGCCTAGATTGATGCGAAAGTCATTTCCACCAATGCGAAAGTTATCCAGGCAGATGCAGAAGCGGTCGGGATAGAAGGCACAATGTTGTGATAAGTGTGCAGGAGTGTCCGATGATTGAAGAAGGATGGACAAGTATTTGAGGAGATTTAGGCGTGTATTTGAGGAGGTCCCGGCATCAGAAATTTTACAAAGGCCTGGGCGTGTCTTAATAAGATGGTCATTTCCAGATATATTTTAGATAGTTCGGGCGTTGTCAGTTTTATTTTTCAGAAGGCGGGGGTTCAAATATATTTTAGACAGTCCTAGCGCTGTTAGATTTATTTTTCAGAAGGCAGGGCGCTACCGGATTTATTTTACAGATGTCTGGGCGCATCTTTAAATATGATTTACAAAGTAGGAGCGTGTTAATGATTTTAAAAGACGAGATATATTTTCAAATATATTTAAAAGGCCTGGCGTATTTTACCAAAGAAGAGGCTCCTCCAAATAATTAAAATATTATTTTTATTTTATTTTATTAGAAGACTATATATTTTGAAATATATTTAGAAATGACTAGACGTATTTTAGAAGATCAGATATATTTACAAAGGTAGGGGTGTATTTAAAGAAGAAAGACTTCCCCAACTTGGATATAATATCGGAACACGCTTGTGTGAATCCATTTTTTTTTTTAATAACGTGGGAACCCGCAACCGATGTGAATCCATATTTTCATTCATAGACTCGTGCCATACCTTAATTCTTTTTTACTTTCCGTTCTTTGGTTCATGTAATTTATTTTTAAAGCATAAGTTCTGTTATATATATATATATAATATAAGCTCCTATTTAATTTTGGACTCTAGGCAAGGGCCTTTTCGTTATGATCTAAAATCGGATCTGCCACAACGGTGAATCTTGAGATAAGTATTCGGGTCTAATTTGGAATTCACAAACAAGAAGCCTTTTTGCTATTTCCTATCAATCCAATTTCATTTCCTAATTTTTAAATTTGTTAATTTTACCTTTTATTTAGGGTGTGTTCGGTTGAGAGATTTGGTCCAAATCTCACTATTTATCCAAAATTTTCCCCAAAAAAACATCAAATCAAACACCTATTTTTTTTTTTTTTTATATTACATTAAAAATCAATTTTACATTCAAAACATCACATCATCACCTATTTATATCACATCATACAACTATTCAAATTCAAAATTTTTACTATTCAAATCCCAACTCAAAATCCAAACCCCCAAACAAACACACCCTTAGTGTAATTTCAATTTCGATCGTGTTAATATCATTTCGGCTTCATTCAAATTCTTTTTTACTAATTAAATCGTAATATTTTTACGAGATATTGTTGGATAAACCCATCGAGATATAAATTCAAATACTTTACTCTTAGTTTATGAATTTTACAATATTATTTCTTATATTCTTCAGATTTTATTATTATGATTCATTGATTTATTTTTCTCATAATTTTAGAATTTTATTAATTGTAGGACAACCCAACAATCCGATCCAGTGGAAACTCAACAGGTTCATTCTTATATCAAAACTTCAAAAAATCCAAAACTCAAACAAAAAATCAACCACCAAACATGGGATTTGTTATAACGCAGGGGTAATTTCGTAAATACAGGCCCAGATTATTAGTGGGCCGTAAATAGAAGAATTATTGTTAGCCCACTTTCATTCCCCATTGTGAAATGTGAAATACCCGCAGAGTGAAACCCTAGCAACTGGTCCGCCTTCTGATTTATAGCGGCGGATTCTCTGCGGGATTTTTATCCATCTCAGTGTTGTTTATCGTTCGTATTCTGGATTTGTTGTGGTTTTATTGGAATCATTTTTGTTGGAGAAATCGCCCGATGATGGAAAATCTTTAATTATTGAAGTCAGCGAGTCGGTTTTGGATTCATCACTGGCCTGCGCTGCTGCCGGAATAAGCCGCGGCCGCCGGCTCTGTTCATCACACTAATATTCACACTTGCACGCGGCGGCCGTGGCTTGTTGTTTGTGCTTTGTGTCAGGCCTCCGCTGAATCTTTTCCGTCGGCTGCTTGTGATTGCTTAAAAGCTATGAGATCTGAGGGCTTCAGATTTGCGTGTTTGATTTCTAGTGTGTAATTTTCATGGCATTATTCGTTATATTACGACTGTCTTCATTTGGTGGGATCTCTCTGAACTAGTATGATCGGATTTGCTTCTTCTCTCTATTTTATAGCCTCTTTCTGTAATTAAGTTAAACTCGAAAACGTTTTTGATGCCCAATGATGGAAAACCCATGGTTATTATGGTAGTTTGGGTTTAATTTCCATTGTTAGCCTCCCACCACTGCTATCTTCATCATCATCATCATCATCATCATCATCACTCAATATTATTATTGTTGTTGTTGCTTCTGCTGCTGCTGCTGCTACTGCCATTGCCACTCTCCACAGTTTAATGTAATGTTGGTGGGATTGGCTTTGATGGAATAACCAAATGATACCAAATGCCTGTGGTTCTGAGGGCTACTATTGCAATTTGTGACTTTACTTATGTGGACATTGTCTTGATAACAATGTTTTAGTCACATGGTTAATTAGTGTGGTGTTAGTTTCAATTTTCACAGTATATACATAAATATATATGTCTACCTGTTGAAAAATTTTCAGATAGACATGAACTTAAGCACGAGCTTTTTATTTGCATCAATAAATATTGCTGTGTGTAAAAACTGTTGGCAGAGTAGTCCTGAGTAGAACATGTGATTTTATATTTTTTTTGCCATTTTACTCAATGCCAAATGTTGTTTGAGATGCATAAAACAAATATAGTGAATTTGTTAACATAATTTTAAGTGTTTGTATTTGATAATTAATATTCTTGCGTAAGGTTCGAGTTTGTTATGCATTTGAGTTTGTTTGTAGTGTTTGAATTCCGTTTTGTAAAAGGAATTTCATTTTTTGAGGTTGTGTTTGTATTCGCAAGCTCGTTGCTTATTTGGATATGGATGATATTTTTTAATGTATATATCTAATATATATATATATTTTTTAATTAATAATTTTATAATATATTGTTTTAGCCAACTTTTGTGAATAAGACTTGTCAGTTTTAGCTGAAGATGGCCATAGTTGTGTGTAAGAATGTGTAACTCTTATCTAGTGGTTTGCCAATTATCACCTCACATTTGACGGTGTGCCATTGCATTTGGACAAGATCCTATAGTTGATAAGTGGATAGGATCCATAAATAGTGATGTCTTCTTTGTCAGGTATGTATTCCTTATATTCTAGTTTATGAAATTGAGCCCTACTTAACCAAAAGATTCTCTACATCTTCTCCCTTTGCTGATTGGTGACCATATATCTGTGGAAATGTGATTTCACACACAAATTTCAAAGCCCATTCTTCCACATTTCAGGGCAAGAAAATTTGGGGCCCTCTTGTATTCATTCAATAGTTGATCATAATAATTTTTTTATAATTGAAATTTTAGACCCCACTTCCTGTTGTTATAACCATTTTATGCAGAGGCCATTAAAGATTTCATTTGACTTTAGTGAAGGAGGGCCAGATCTTGTCCCTTCATTGGTTCTGTGACATTTACAACTTCTTCTTAACTCACAAGAATGAAACTTTGGAGGAACTCTGTCAAGACCTTTTATTGGTTTGTAGATATTCAACAGGAAAGGTCAACCATTAATGTATTAGATGGATCAAAGAGTGGTGGAAAGTTGGTAATGAGTTTTCATGCTTTGATTTTGCTGCTAGTCTCATGATATATAACACATTCTGATATTTAGTACTCGTTATTGGTATTTCATTAAATGAAGGAATCTTATTTCAGCTTTGATAAAATTGAAACTATGCTACATTTTACCTAAGTGGTTGTGAAATGTAGAAGAATAATATTTAGGGTGTGTTTGTTATGGGAAATAATTTAAAGAGATCTTTTTTTTTTTTAAGAAAATTGAAGCAGTAATATAAAAATAAGAAATGTGTATAATATATAAAAAAATATGTATTTTTTTAGAAATGAATAAAATCAGAAGATTTGGTGCAAAGGAAACACATCCTTAATCTACTAGGCGGCAGCTACAGCACTGTGTTGTTTGACCGCACATGGTATTATTACATATATATATATATATATTGTATAAGTTAAATATAATAACAAATAATACATGTTAGAATTTCGACAACTATCAAACATGACACAATACAACACATTAATTAACTAATCAGGATAATAATGACCTGAAAGCATCAGATTTTTTTTAAAATTAAAAATTAAGATCATGAAATGTGTTGCTCGAGCTATTTTCAGAGCTTTGAGGGACTGGCTGTGCAAATAAAAGGAGCATGCGTGTACAGATCGCGGCATATAGCGTGTATAAATAAACAAATGCTACTTTTCACTTTTTCCTCCCCAATATTTCCACTTTTCACTGCAGAACACCCTTGTGCGTCCTAATCTATAAAACTAATACAAAACCAAGAATTATTACAGTCTACAATGAGAATTTCGTCGATTTTATGAAAAGTCAGGTTTGTCCCAACAAACCATATTTTACGCGGTCTTAATCACCCACCCTCCCGCAATATGTTTGTTTCTATAATATAAGCTTCTCCTCCTTTCTAGGGTTTCAGGACGCCCGCTTTAAATTGTTTTCATATTCTATTCTCATAATCGGGGACATGTCGTGTCCTTGATTTCGCTCTTTTCTGCCTTTTTGGTCCGAAAGATTGGTGGGATTTTCTTTTGAAGCATAAAGTTCGAATCCTGGGAGCTTTTCTTTGTTGCGTGTGATAAGGGATTGGTTGGATGTGGAACAGTTGTTGAAATTTGATCTTTGTTTTTTGAAATGTGTTCTGTGCATTTTCAGTGATTCTTCGATCTTGGCTGTTGGCGTCTGGATTTGATATGAACTTGCGTTCTTGGGAATAAGATGGGTTCTTTTTTCTCTGAGACAATTTTATGATTAATTACCTGTTGGTTCGACTTTCTTTTCTGGCGTTGTCTGAATATCTTGGCTGTCAATTCTTTTTGTTTATGTAGTATTAGTCTTTTGAAAGTGTAATTGGGCTGCTTTTAGTGTCGATTCACGTTATGATTTCTTTAGTTTTGATGGGCACTTTATTGTTTTCTGTAATCTGAGTGTGATGCGAACAACAGAATTGCATCATCATCGTCATCATCATCAGGGTTTCGATTTTCGATGTTGAACTGGCGCCGTGATCAGGTTCATTCGATGGAATCCAGCGGACAGGAACAAGAACTGGAGGCTTTTCAGAAGCAAGTCACCGATCGCCTGCACAGTCTAGCTGCTGCCGACTCAAATGAATTGCTCTCAATCCCATGGCTCCGGAAGCTTCTAGAAGCATTCCTCAGTAGCCAAGAGGAATTTAGGGCAATTCTTTCCAACAACAGGCCTCATCTAAACAAGCCCCCCATGGAGAGATGCCTCTCCGAATACTTTGAGAGAAGTGTCAAGGCTTTGGATGTTTGCAATGCAGTTAGAGATGGGATCGAGCAAATAAGACAGTGGGGGAAGCTGCTAGAGATTGTGTTATGTGCATTGGACAATCAGAGGAGCATTGGGGAAGGGCAGTTTCGGAGGGCGAAGAAGGCGCTCGATGATTTAGCCATTGGGATGCTCGATGAAAGAGAATCTCATGCCCACATGTCTTTCCGGAACCGTTCTTTTGGGCGCAATACGACGCAGAGGGAGCAGAGGACTTTAGGACAGTTCAGGTCACTGTCTTGGAGTGTTTCGAGGAACTGGTCTGCAGCTAGGCAGCTCCAAGCAATCAGCAGCAACTTGGTAGCTCCGCGGGCTAATGAAATCGCATCTACCAATGGCCTAAGTTTAGCTGTTTTCACAATGGGCTATGTTCTTCTGTTCGTAACATGGGCGCTTGTTGCTGCAATCCCCTGTCAAGATCGCGGGCTTCCAACACATTTCCATTTGACAAAGCAGTTCCCGTGGGCTGTCCCAATGCTGGCGCTTCACGAGAGGATTTTGGAAGAGTGGAAGAAGCGAGACAGGAGAAATGCTTGTGGGCTGTTGAAGGAGATTCATGAGATTGAGATATGCGCGCGCCATTTGAATGAACTGATCGATAATGTCCAGTACCCAATGACGGATGATAAGGAAGGAGAGTTGAAGGATAGAGTTGAGGAAGTGAGGAAAGTGCACGAATCCATAAAGGAAGGAGTCGATCCTTTGGAGCGCCAAATTAGGGAAGTTTTCCACCGGATTGTGCGCAGCCGGACTGAAGGTCTCGATTCAGTCAACCGAGCAAATGGCCATGACTGATTGTTCGATTTTTCCAGTCTGTGGTAAGTGTGTTGTTGTTTTTATGACTGTGTGAAGGTTTTTTACAAATCAAGATTTGGGATTCTGCTGTTTGATGCATTGTCATATCTTTCTTTTTTGTGAGGTGAAATGTGTTAGTAAATATGATAAACTTGTGTGTCCTTTGCTGATTTTGCCAATTCTTGTTCTTGTTCTTGTTTAGACCATCTATATAGCTGGTAATTTTTAATGATAATCAATTATTGTCATATCCATCGAAAACAGTTGTTGTAGTCTGTGAAGAAATGCTAAGATTAGCCGAGGGGCCGGTCTTCATTTGGACAACATACATAGAGAGCTCAATAATTGAGACATGCTTTGTGGGATATCTGATATAGTGTTATAGTCTTGTTGATTACAATCTGCAGATCATGGGGCCATCACCAGACACACTTTTAATTTCGTTGATCATGTTAGGTTTTCTGTGTTCATTTCTTACAATATACATGGTAGTCCCCACCCCACCCCCACCCCCAGTTCCATGTAATAACTGATGTTCCCCGGTGCAGTGTACCCTCAGCCTCCGGCGAAAACCAGCCCATCAAGAGTAGGATGCGCGGTGGATTTGCTCTATAGTTGCACAGTTCTGTTAGCAGCAGGGCAGGGTATTAGTTGAATCGAATCTTTAGTAAGTTTACTGCTGTGCTAAAAACCCAGTCTTTGTGCTAATAAGAATATAATTTACTACCAATTTACTCATCATATGAACCAACACTACTGCCATTATAGTCTTTCTCCTCCCTTCCTATGGATAGAATCAGTCATTTGATTTGTCTCTAACTTAACTGTCTGTCTCATTACAAGGACACACACACACACACACACAGTGTTAGGATTTTTGGGCATAATACAAAGTTTATTGCAAGTATAGAATGGTATAGTCACTCTGCTTGGAACACAATTAGTACACATCTCCATCCATCTATCTGTTCATCCATGGGTTGTTAATCAAATTAAATCTCAAGGCTGTATATGATGTTCTTTGTTTGTTTGTGGTGGAGTGAGTGAGTGAGTGAGTTTGAGTTGGAAGCCAATCCATCCTCCTTGACACTTGATTCGATGAGTTGATGCAAATTAAATAAGCAATCAATCCAATCCAAATTTTACTATTCATACAAATTTTTCTTCTTAAATATATCAAATTAAATTTTTACTTTTTTTTTTTTTTTTTTTTATATTATACTAAAAATCAATTTTACATTCACAATATTGTGCACATTCAAGATTAACAATATTTTTAGATTAAATTAGAACTAATAGTAATAGTTGATTTAATTGGATAGTACTACTAATAGACAATTTTATCAGGGGTGGAAATATGTCAGGTTAGGTCAGACTTTAGCTAAATAGACTAGATCTGTTTTATAAAATTAAAGTATGATCCTTGCCTATCTGTTAAAATATATATCTAAGACTTAGGTTTGATCTACTTTAAAGTTTTGTTTGACCTACGAGCTTATTTAAAGTTTTGTTTGACCTACGAGCTTATTTAAAATGTATATTATTTTTTATTTTTAAATATTTTTCAAACTTAATATTTGTAAGAAAATAAATATTCACTTTGTCCGTATAAAGGCTATCGTTTACTTTTTGCAAGTAGATTTTTGAATATTAATATTATATTAGGTTGTAGTAGAAGAAAAAGAAAAAAATACTTATTATGGTGTGATATAAAAGTAATGACATTTATGTAATAGTGTAAGTTGGAAAGAGTATTTATTAATCAAGTAGGTAGTACAATTACTAAATTATGATTTCAAGAGACAATATAATTATTTATTATATAAAATAAGTCAGCTAAAATAAATTATTTTTTACATTTTTTATTGTCACAAAATATATATATATATTTTTATAAATTATAAACAATTAAAAATATAATATTTGTATATTACATCAAATATATATTGTCTGCTACGCCAAAAAAGTTTTTTTAAAGTTGAAGTCTGAACCAACTCCTAAATTCTAGATGGCTAAACCATATTTTTTACCACTGATCCGTTGTCTTCTTCTATTTTTTTTTCTATACAATAACAACAAACGAATTAAGAAGAAAATATAAATAAAATGGATTAATAAATTTATAATAAAACAATAATTTCATACAAATATATTTTAAAAAAATAAAGTATATATAGATATATGATTTTGTTGTGATTTTGAAAGATGGTTGGATCAAAAATGATCCTGATCATCGTCTTCCTCGAGCTTCCAAGATCCATCTATCTGCTGAACCATTCCTTTATTCTTCTCACACCACCAAAAACTCGGAACACAATACTCCTCCTTCAATGCATCCATATGTTTGTTAACCAACGCCACGCTTCGATCCACTTCCAGCTCGAATCCTCCTCGGCTCCCCTGAGTCCCGGCAACTCCATGCAGATAAACTTCCAGGTTGTGCCAACTGTTGAGGTTCCCCGGCCCCTTAAGGTATCTCGACTTCTCTGTGTCCATTCCTAATTCTACTCCCACTTCTTCGTACCCTATTACAGGGTACATAGGAACCACATCTTTCTCATTTCTTACACGTAGGATGTGAAGGTTGTTAAGGTTGTTCACGAGTTTGTGAAATCGATCATCTCCTACACGAGGGCTGGCGAATGCGAAAACAGCGACCGGACAGCCATTGTTGTGACCGTTGGCAACTATGTCGACTGCATTCAGTGTTGAGACCGCGGCGCCTAGGCTGTGTCCGGTTACAGTTATGCTAATCTCCTCGTTCTTGTACAGCTCAACCAATCTCCGTAGCTCGGTAAGAACCTATAAGAAAACATTATTAGCCATGTTCGAAGTGTTTAATTAACTTCCTTCGGGCGGAAAAGCATAGTTGTTAATTTCGAATAACATTATATAGCATTCAACCGTGTAATAGCTATGACGACCGTTCAAACAAATTGATGTTAAATGAAATAACTCTTTCACCTTATAAGTAATAAGAAGTTTCACATTTTTTTATTTCAATCTGGATCAATACCCAATACTGTATCCATGGCTTTGATACCATGTTAAAAAATGAATCTCAATTCCTTCGTGTGATCAAAAAAAATACTCTCTCCGTCAAGTTACAAAGTATGCATGTTTCTATTTTAGGACGTCCAATTACAAAGTAATTATTTCATTAAATACTCTATATTTTCCCACAAATACCTTTACTTAACATCATATCATTACTTTTATACCAAAAAAGTAAGGGCAAAAATGTTATTACACTACTTTTATCTACCTATTATAATTAAAATACTATTATTTCTTAAACTTTACGCCAAAAGTAAATATATACTTATTGTTTGGACGGAGGGAGTATTGAATACCACCGTTAGTATAAGATTAAAGGACAACTTCGTCTATTAAAAATTAATTTTAAGTTGGAACGAAAATCCTTAATCAAAAAAATTGAATAAATTAATTTATAAATTATCATTTAACCCAATAAAATATTAAATATATATAATTATCGTTCTTATTTTCACCATCCCTATTGTTACTCTTATATGAATATTTCTTCTATTGTATGTTCATTGCTTTGTACAATTTTTTTGTTTTCTTTTCTTAGAGCTAGAAGTAGATATACTATAAAAATTATATTTACAAAATACCAGAATATAATATTTCATATGTCCCAACTCAATATACTATTTTTTGTCATTTTTGTTTGTCTCACACTTCAAAGTATTTTTTTTATTTTAATAAAAGTAATTATATACAAATATAAAACTACTCTTAATTTTTACCTAAATTACAAATACACCATTACTTATACAATTACTTTTTACATAAAATCAAATTACAAAATGTCAAAAATCTTTTAACACTTCCACTAACTAATAAAATATCATTATTTTTTAATCTACTACAAAACCAAAAAGGCCATTTGGATTGAGACGCATATAACTATCACTTCATTTGATTTGGATACGAATTTTGAAGTGCCAGATATTTTTTTGCCTTTTATAGTAAGAAAAATGAAAAAAAGTTTAAAAAGATAAAAAGTAATATGGTTTTTTGAAAAAGTAATATAAAAGGCAAAAATATATATTTTAAAAAGTTAAAAAGTAATATGGCTGGGAGCAAAAATAAGCGCGGTCCAAAAATTTAATTCAAATTCGACACAAAAAAAAAACGAAAAACGAAAAAGGTACTTGATTCTTAAAAAATAGGTTCGAAAAATTTGGACCGTGCTTGACCGACACGCCAATGAACCGAGCTGTGTTAAGCCCATAAATGTCAAACCGGGCCGGCCCAATTTATTAAATTTAATATATATATATATATATATTAACTAATACAATAAATAAAATCAAAAGTTTGAGAACTTCACCTGGTATCTTGCACTCGTCTTGTTAAACCGCGACCGTGGATCATCCGACGTGTAGATAGAGTACCAGCCCAGATGCACCTTCACCTCATCATCATTCCCTTCCAACATCTCCGCCGCAGAAACTGCCGCAAACTCGAAATCATCCATCCACTCCAGCGTCCGAACCGTCCCTCGCCAAACAATCAGCACATCCCGCCGCCCTAACGCCAACCTACCTTCATCCGTCGCCACCGCCACGTACCCAATCCAGTTCGATTCCCTGCTCCACGCTTCCCTCGACCACGACCTCAAAATAAAGGCGTCGGGAACGGGAGCTGAAGAGGTCGCGTAAAGATATTTGGTCACGCAGTAGTCGAACGGATTCGCCATCTTGATCCCAACCTTTTCGAACAGTTCTTGTTTTTTGTATCGGCAGCTCCCGGCGAATTTGGACGCCTTGTCGTTGTTGAATGCGTCGTAGGCTGCCTGAGCTCTTTCGCCGTAGTGAATTATGTAGCGGCGAAGGTTTTGGTCGAGAGGATCTAGTAGGGTTTCCCAGTTGGTTGAGCCGCTGAGGATCTTCCATCTTTTGGCTATGGCGATGGCTGGTGTGTCGTCTTTGTTGGTGGTGATTGTTTTCTTGTTTCTTCTCCCAGTGAAGCAGTTCATTGAGCAGTACCCTGAAGAGTAATATAGAATTGTTGGACTGATTTGATGTCTGTAGTTCTAGCAGATATGGTTTTGAATTTAGGTTTTTTGTTGTTTCAGCAGTTCGATATTGAACTAATAATTTGCAGTTAACTATGCACAATTTAGAGTTAGAGCCGTTAAGCCGAATTTTAAGTGTTCCTTCTTTAATGTTTGCGATAGTATTCGAGCCCTGGTCGTTAAGAATTTTTATTGTTTAAGCTTGTGGTTTGTGTTAGACTAGTTCAGGCTCGATAAAGAAAAATTAAAATTATTTTATTTATTTTAAATTGATATTTTATTTATTTATAAATTATAAATTTATATGCATATATAATATTTATAATAAAAATATTATTTTAGCGAACAAAGCTCAGGCTCATTCGTTAACCAAATGAGCATATTTATGCTGATCGGTTCGACTCGAGCTTTAACTAAGTCGAATTTCTCGGCTCGGTTCATTTAACAGCTCTGTGCAGATAGATAGCTTTTGTAAGATTTTATATTTTCAAACAATGCAATCAATCTTGTATGTAGATATATAAACAAGATACCTGGGAGAACCATGGTGCAGTTTGTCTCAGCCTAGGCAATCAGAAAAGAAGAAGAATTCCTTTAACAGAAACAAAAATAGAAAGATAAAGATGTGAAGCTAAAGAGCTCTACCAATTATATTCACACAGTAAGATCACACAATGTTATGATGAAGCCATTGAATAAAAGATGAGCAATGAGAGATTTTAAGGAAAGTTGGACGATCAAAGATGAAATGATTGAATCATATACCAATTCTTGGATGGAAAGGTGACTCCACTAGATCTCAATCCACAGCCTGCAATGCAAGAAACACCAGGATAATATCATCACAGATACTACTTACTCATTACATGTGTAGCCTACGTTTCTTTACTCAATTTTTTCAAAATTTTACTATTTGGACTTTGCGTCCCTCGAAAAAAATATATTTTTTCTTCTCGCAAAACATCACATCAAATATTATTTTCATACCAAACTCATCAAAAGAAAAAACATACCTGTACAAAATATCTATATATATATTTATATAGTAAATCATCATCATACACTTAATGGCATTATTAGGACATAGATGACCTTGCTTTGAAGCCAAGGCCAAAAGACAAAGCCAAGCCATGGGAGAAGGAATTAACTAAGATACGCTTCCAACTCCCACAAGCAAAACCCAACCCCATCTTCCATCCAAATATATAATATAATATACTATTAAATATTCTCATCGTCTCAATACAATAGTCCTATTTATCATTTTTATCAATCCCAAAATAATAGTTTTATTTGTATAAATAATTATATCACTATAAAACTACCTTTACTTTTTCACTATTATTACACAATTGCCACTATTTTTTTTACACTAATACACTCACAAGGATAAAAAAAATCTCTTATCCGTATTTTTTACCCACTACCAATATAATATCAATATTCCTTAAATTTCATGCCAAACACAATCCAACTCAGACTATAGTTATAGAACAGAGGAAGTATTAATATTAATATTAATTATACTAAGGAGGGATGGATGGAATTGGCAGGTCCTATTTCTTCATCAAATTAGGTGAGTCATCAAGAAAAGCAATCTTATTTGCCATCTATGCAATGCAACTGTCTCACTAAAATATATACCAAAACTTTAAATATATCGAATTTCGATATACCAAAATTTTTAATACGGTATCGGTATATATCGTTTATACCAAAAAATTTCAATTTCGATACGATATCGGTATATACCGATTATACCGAAAATATAATTTTTAATTTTAAAATAATTAAAAAAATTAATAAATATCACTATTCTCCACCACAAAAATATTATGAAAAAAATCAATAAATTTTCAATAGTTTACATATTTTTTGTTATGATTTAAAAAAAATATTAATAATTGTTATTTATATTAATAATTAAATTATTTAAGAAAAATAATATTGGTTCGGTATCATACCGAAATACCGAACTTTCCGAAAATTCATACCGATATTGTACCGAAAACTTCGGTACGGTATTCATACCGTACCGAAATTTTCGGTATACCAAAATTTTCGGTATTTTCGACATGATATGGTACAATAACGGTATTTCGGTATGTTCGGTAAATTTCTCCATACCTAAATATGAATATGATTATTATATTTAGAGCATGTTTGTTTAAGAGATTTTTGACAAAAATTCATTATTTATTCAAAATTTAATTAAAAAAAATATATCGAATCAAACATTTATTTTTTATTTTCTATATTATTCAAAAATTAATTTTACATTCAAAACATCACATCTAACACATATTTATATCACACCATACTACTCCTTAAGATTATGTTATTAATATATTAAGCTCAAAACATATATCATAATGTGGCTGTAGTTTAGTGGTGAGAATTCCACGTTGTGGCCGTGGAGACCTGGGCTCGAATCCCAGCAGCCACAATTAAAATGTCTTTATGTGGATTTCTTTTTTAAAAGCCTTTGATGTTAATTTCGAATCTATAGCTCCTTTTCTTTTTTTTTTTTTTTTTTAACTTTTTATATTGAGAAAAATAATTAGTTTGTATTAAAATTAATTTATAATTAATCATATACTCCCTCGGTCCGACAATTGGTACATTTTTTTATTTTGAGTAAAATTTACTAAATTAGAACATATTTAACAAATATAAATCAATTTAATTAACTATATAAAATTATGTAAAACCTATTTAAAACTCTTTATTGCTATATATCTTCAAAAAAATAAATATCCCTTCCATCCTAATTCAAAATATGTTTTTACCATTTTCGTCGGTTCGATTTCAAAGTATTTCTTTTATATTTTAGAAAAAATAATTATACTAATACCAAGATACGTTTAATTTCTTATTAAAATTACAAACATGCTATTACATATAAAATTACTTTATACATAAAATAAAATGGCGAAAATGTCAAAAATTCTTACACACTTTCATTAATTAATAAAATACTATTATTTTTTTTTATTAACTACAAAACCTCAAATGATCTCTTTAATTAGGGATGAAGGGAGTATTTTATTTAGATTTAAAACTATTTTCCTTCCATAAAGTTAGTTTATATTAATTATAAGTAAATACAAATATTTTTTTATTACTTGTATTATAGAAAATTATATTCTCTATGAAATGATAGATATTCATATTGCATATATTTTTTGTGATATATTTTTTAAATATTTAAATACATATTTTAAAATTTTTAATCATATATTAAACTTATGTTAAAATTACAAATATTATTAATTACATCAAAATAATAAATAATATCATAATTTGCTATTATTAACTAATTAAATATTATTACTTTAAATATTGTATCACTGATTAAATGATTCAATTATATTGGAACAAAATGAGTATATAAATACAAAAATAAATATTTTAAATTTTTTATGTAAGTAAGGTGTAATGGCAATAACACAATTATTATAACTAGTTGTTGAAACTAAATGGATGAAAAAATAATTGTTATTTACAATATAAACTTTTGTTTACTCGTCACTCATGGTTTGAAATTAATTTGAAATAGGGTAATAGATTTGAATTTTTGGTTAAATAATATTTTAATATTATAGTTTATAAAAGAAAATAAAATTTGTATATTTTTATTGAAAATGATGTGGAATAAATAATACTCTATTCTTCCAAAACAATAGAAACATTTGAAATGGACACAAGAATTAAAGAATAATAGTATTATATTGATAGTAGATGTAAAAGTGTTTTTAAAATACCAAATGTTTTTAAAAAACCAAAATATTCTTACTTTATATAATATTTTATAAAAATGTGGGGAGGTAGTTACCAAAAATGGAAATGAGACTATTGTTTTAGGACGGACGAAAATAACAAAATGAGACTATTGTTTCATAGCAGAGTAATTTAAAATCATAAAAGAACAAGCATGAATCTTATTTTATTTTAGCGTATTGTTTTAAGTATTGTTTCATATTATTGGTTTCAAAATTTAGCGTAAATCTCCAATTTATTTTAAAAATTGCGTGGAGCTTCCTTATACTTTCAGAAATGTTTTCAAAACTCAGTGTAAATTTCACTTTACTTAAAAAAAAGGCAAAATAGAAAAAAAAAAAAACCATGTGATTTTACGAATTCGCTAAAAACCCCTCGTAGTCCTAAAATTCCAAAAAAAATGTACTTGTGCTTTCCAAAATATTGCACACTCTCCCCCTCTTTAAATTTGACTAACAAACGTTAAATTTTATGAGATTTAACAGTTATACACTTATTTATATATTTTTTAATTTATTTCTCTCTCTCGTATTCGTTATTCTTCTGTTCTTTCTTCTTTTCTTCTCCTCAACTTATTTCCTCCATCTTTCTTCCCCAAATTCTTCTTCACACGTCTTTTTCCTCAATTTTTTTCTTCATCTTTTCCAATTTTTTTCACGGCCGTTCCATCCATTCTTTATTTTATTTTTTTTCTCCCAATTTTCCTTTTTCTTCTTCATCTCAAATTCTTCTTTGAAGAATTAAGAATTGAAAAAGAATAAGAAGAGAAAAAAAAAAAAAAAGACAACGGACAGAAGCAGCTGTAGCAAGAAAGAAGAAAGAAAAAGATAAATAGAAAAAAGAAGAGAGGAGAAGAAGAAGAGGAAGAGGCTGGACATCAAGTATTTTTTTTCTTTTTTTTTTCTTCAATTTTATTTTTTTTCTATCTCTTTTTTTCCCAATTTTTTTTTCTTTATTTTTTCTCCCCAATTCCTTCTTAGCCGATAGCAGGTTCTTCTTTTCTTCTTACGTTGAATTCAAATCTTGATGTCAAATTGATTTTTTAAATTTCTAAATTTGGTAAAATAGAAGAAGAAATATTTCTGGGTTTGATAGAATAGAAGAAGAAAACTTACACATTCTCGTTTCCATTTTCATGTCCGGTTGATTAATTGTATAAATTTGGGATCGATTTCAAATTTGATTGTGTTTAGCGGATTTAAAATGAAAAAATAAATAAATTGAGATTAAATTCTAAAATGAAGAAGAAGAATAAGGAGGAAGAAGAATGGAGAAGAAGACGACGCTGTAAAAAGTAGTTATTAGGATATTTTAGTAATTCTTTGTGACCAAAAATTACATTTCAGGCGTACAACCCCCGTTAAATCTAACAGAGAAGAGATTTTTTTGCAACATTTTGGAAACCACAGGTAGATTTTTTTGGAGTTTTAGAATCACAAGGAGTTTTCAGCAATTTCGGAAAACCACAAATGATTTTTTTTTTTTGCTATTTTGCCCTTGAAAAATTGCATGATGTTTCTTATACTTTAAAAAATATTGCATGAAATTCCCCCTATGAAAAAAAAAAAAAAAAAAACCAAAATACACTAACTTTTATTCAAGGTACAAACATACCCTTAACTTTTAAACATAAAAGTACTTTATATACAAAATCAAATGACAAAAAATGTTTAAAACTCTTACACACTTCTACTAACTCATAAAATATTATTATTTATTAATCTATTACAAAACTCCAAAGAGCCATTTGATCAGGGACGGAGGGGGTATAATTTAATAATCCTTCGGTCCCAGCAGGAATGACCCTTTTGGTTAAGCAGATTGTATTCTAGGTAGTGTAGATTAATAACTTATTAATAATAGATTATTATAATATTTTATTATTTTTATATAAATAGTATTGTTAGCATTTAAATATTTTTAGTATTATATCTCAATAAAATATATGCAATATAGATATTATTTTATAGATAATAAAATTTTATATAATACTTGTTGATGTAATTTTTCAACAAAAATAAAGTAAAATTCAAAGATATAGAAAATATCTTTAAACTTGATTAATTAGTGCCTGAGATTAGAAATCTCTAAACACTGTATGGTACAGACAATAAACTGGAAAATAAAAGACTGAAATTTAAAGTGGTGATCCCCAAATCTGACTTTGCTTTGTTGAAGTTGATTGAAGATGCCCTGCCAAATGATGATCCAAATCCTTAAATATTCTCTGGGAAACCGTACTGAAAAAACCGTCACCCGAACGGTTACAACGTCTCCTTCCCAACCGTCTTCCAATCCTCCTCCTGCTGACACGTGTCCTCAGCAGACCAAAATTATCCCTATATTCCACTCTTTGAACTGGCCACAGACCTTCCGCCCTTTAGGCCCGACTGCCAAACTACAATAGTATGGGTCCGACTGCCAATCCTCCCGACTTGCACACCATCTGACTTGATTGGATTAGCTACAGACATCCCGACTAACAAACCACCCTATTTGCGGACTTCCCGTCCTGAGGGCCTCCCGACCTGCGGACTTCCCATCCTGATGACTTTATGTCTTGAAGACCTCCCGACCTGAAAACCTTCCGACTTGAGGTCTTTCCGTCCTGAGGACCTACCGACTTGAGGTCCTTCCGTCCTGATGACTTTCCATCTTGAGAACCTCCCGACCTGAAAACCTTCCGACCTGAGGTCTTTCCGTCTTGAGGACCTCCCGACCTGAAGACCTTCCGACCTGAGGTCTTTCCGTTTTGAGGACCTACCGACCTGAGGTCCTTCCGTCCTGATGACTTTCCGTCTTGAGGACCTCCCGACCTGAAGACTTTCCGACCTGAGGTCTTTCCGTCTTGAGGACTTACCGTCCTGAAGACCTTCCGTCTTGAGGACCTACCGACCTTAGGTCCTTCCGTCCTGAGGACTTTCCTTAGAAATAAACTTATTTTTCCTTGATTTCCTTACGGTGTCCTTCAGCCAGTTCAATCAACTCTATTGCCAGGCCCATTCTTCTTTTTACCTTGGGCTTTTAACCTAATTCTAAATTTCGTACGTAACAACTTGCCCGCCGCCAAGGGACTTTCAAACGCCAGTTAACAATCAATGTTTGGAAGTTCATACATCACTACCCTCTTGAAAAACTCCCTTAGCAACTGCAACACTCCTGATTAACTTCCTTCCCCGCAATACGAGCATTTGTGAATCACAATCCCAAAACACTCTAATCATGGCGAATCAATGCATTCCTGCCCTTCCTTTCGACGGAAACCTCCCGGAGGGCCCATTTTCCGCCTCGAAAGTACTAACTCCGATGATCCGCCCATACTGCACGACTCCTGAAGACTCAAACCGGATGAGGGAAGTTTTGGAATCCCGAAATTCCTTGGCTATCAATAACCCTAACTACCAAGCAGTTCGCATTCGAGACAGCATCAAAACCCATCTCACAGACCCAAAAGATCCTTACCGCGCTTGGTATCGACGGGTAGCAGAACACTTCCAAACCCAATGGCGATCTCAAAAAATCGACCAGGCCATACTATTGTCCACCATGCCTATCAACCTGCATGAGAAGGTGCTGTTGGCCATGTCTGCCTTCTGGAATGCGGAAAATGGGACTTTCCTCTTACCATCGGGCCCCTTTGGTCCAACTCTTATGGATGTGGCAATGATCGCGCATCTCCCAGCCGTGGGTGAAGACCCTGTGATGGGAGCCCTAGATGGGCAGGAGCCATCAGAAGACCATCCAGGGTGGTCTTTACAAGGTGTGAAGGAATGGGGTTGGACAAAGTTCGCAACCGACCAACAAGGGGCTCCAGGGACCCCTGTAACCGACCGGGAGCATACTGCCTTTATCCTTTTCTGGCTTTGTAGGTATGTTATTGTTTCCCCTTCCAAATGTGTTCTTCCTTCTCATCTCGACCTGGCCATTCATATCGCGTCAGGTCGGTTCTTTTCCCTTGGCACCCTGTTTTTAGCCAATCTGTTTGAAGGACTTACTAGAGTTAGCCTTCGTCTAACAGATAATGATAGTAGAAAATTAGACACTGCCGCGTCGGGTCCTTTTTGGTTTTTAGAACTTTGGTTCCGTCTTTACTTCCCCAACGCGTTTAACTTAGGATCTCCACCTACTATGCCAACATCTGAAAAACATTTGGGATTAGCCCTCAACCGACTCTGCTCAGGACGCAATAAACTCCAATCTTCCGATCCAATAATAACCGCAATTTTAACAGATACCCGCAGTAACTCTCGATTTTCTATGTATAAAAAGTATGCGGGTTATGCTCCCGACCATTTCTGGCCCTTTCCGGCACCAAATCCTTTTCCGACTCCTGAGCCTTGTCCTCATCCCACCTATTCTTTTGCCTGGGATGTTGCCCTCAAACCCAGGTCTCTTTTTAGTAGCAAAAAACTTGATAAGAAGGGGCAGAAAACCTTTTACACTTTTAATTATGAACCTCAATTCATGGCGCGCCAGTTCGGCTGCTGCCAAGGTATCCCTGGACCCGTCGCTTGTCCGCATATAATTTTTCAAAGTCCTGACCGACGAGTCCTACCTAATTCAATCCGCTCTTATATCTCCCAGCTCACCACGTATATAGTTTCCAACTCTTATATTCCTTTCCGCTCCAACCCTGAGACTGTAGATACATTCAATGAATGGTGGTCGGTTGTATGGCCCCTGATTTCCCCTGATGAGGGTCGGTTACTGAACATACTCCTTCCCCCCCAAGGATTGGTTCTAGGGGCGGCTAGACATACTAGCACTCAACAACAAACAGCCGCCCCGGGAATCGGATCTAGTGTTCCCATGCGAAAAAGGAAGGCTTCCCAGCTGCAAACACCCCCGACCTCTGGGGCTGACCAGCAAGCACCAGCAGACCTTGGAATAACTAGGATGTCAGCAAGGACCCGACCCCGAATTGGTAATTTTTCTTAACACCGTGAACCAATTCACTATATCGTAACTTTGATTTTACTCATTTCATTCACCAGAACCGACCTTGGTGACACCGACCACACAACCGACGCCACTCCCAGCCGACCATTCAACCGGACCTTTGGTCCAGACCGATTTGCCAATGAGCAGTCGGGCGGAGGACCCGACAAGGAGGCAAACTCTTCCTCCCGTACCGAGGAGTGGTCGGGCCAGGCACCCGACCAGGAGGCAATCTTTATCAGCAGTGCCTATAGAACCAGTAAGTTTTCTCATCAGCAATACTTAGGATTCTAATGACCAACCTTGAAATATTTAACAACGACATTTCCATGATTTTTCACAGACACCTTCACCCATCGCATCAGCAGCAGGGGTCTCTTCTGACAGCGAGGGGACTACTTCCCAGATGGGTCGACCGCCATACATGGCATCAGACTCATCCATGTCGAAGGAAGGACCAACTGTCCCTGCCGAAGCGGACCCTCACAACAACATATCTGCTGCTGGTGATCTCGAAATAGTCCAATCGGATGCAGCCGCACTGGGAACCGAAAGTGTCCCGGCTGCGGCTATCCCAGATGCTCCAGAGATCCCGGCTGCAGTGGCTCTAGATGCAGCCGCCCAACCTGCAGCCGCCCAACCAGCAGCAGCGTTACTTCCAGCAATCGAGTGGCAGGCAGAAGAACCACCTGTGGCAGCCCAACCTCCAGAAATGGAAGAAGTTTCTTCATCCGATTCGGAGACTTATGTGAATTTGGTAAGATTAAACCAATCCATGCCATAATGTTTCTTTCGAAAAACACTAACTGTTTCAAATACTACTTTCCCTAGGGACCCAGGTCGGCACCTCAGCGACCATTTGCAGCAGCCGACGAGTCGGCTGCTATTATACCAGCTGTCTGCCCTATTCGACCGACCTCATTGCTGCCCCCCTCACTGACAGCAGTCCGCCCAGAGGTAACACATATCTTATATGAATAAATTTGCACCTCCCTTGGAATACTTATTGACACTGTAAGACTTGTAGGGGCCTTCGGACTTAGCTATCCTTTCAACTGTTCCGGTTCCAACGGAGGCTCAAACTATATTCACTGAGGCCATTAACCATCCTCTGTCAGAATTAAGATCCGATTTATTGGACAAACTCATTCAGACGGTTGGTGGCCTTCTTTTTTACACTCCGACGGAATCACCAGCCGTCCCCATTCTGCATCGGCTGATGGAAAGACTTACAGAGCTCAAAACTGAAGTGATAGTTATTGGACTCCTGTCAGCCGAAACCCCCCAGCCCGACTTCGATCAAACAACACTGGAGAATTCTTTGGCCAAGACCCGAGAATCCCTTCAGCAAACTACTGGACGGCTGGACGGTCTCCTTAGCACAAAGGCTCAAGTTGATGAAGCCATCCAGAAAAAGGAAGCAGAATTGCGGGAGCTAAGGAAAGAACAGTCTACCCTGGATAAGCAAATTACCAATGAGCAGCGTCTGCTTGAGAAGTATACAAAGAACGAGGCTGAATTGGATCAAGAGTTGAAAACCCAAGCTCGATCCCAATTCATCAGAAGATACCAGACGGCTGCCAATACCAAAAGGCTATCCAGGGATGAAATCAAATGGACGAATATAAAAACTGCTTTAGGGGCACTTTTGTAATACCTCCCCCCTGTAACAACATTTGACTTAGCAATATATATTTTCTTCTTCTCTCAAAACAAGGATCACCTCTCAATTTCCAACTTTGTAGGAATCGAAACAAATTCCTTCTTTAAAAGAACACTGTTTCTCACATTTTAAGAAACACATCCCAAGGCATATTTTGAAAACCAAAACACTTGAAGTGTTAACAAACATGGCGAATGACCGACCTCATGTTCCATCAAGCAACTGGGAGGGTGTTCTTCAACCCTTCTTTGTAGGTAATCACCCTATTGGAGGCCATGCAGAAGACTTGTTACATGTACTCAAGCAACTAGACTTCAAATTCCGATTCTCCCAACGAGGAAGAAGAACCATTCATCGCGTCATCCGCCTAATGGAAAAAATCATTGAGGGGTATGAACCTCTTCGTGACATCCTTAGCCGTATTCCTGATCTCCATCATCACATGGAAATGATTGAAAATCACGCAGCAACCATTCTTCCAGATCTTGGTTGGGATAATATCTTTTCCAACCAACGAAAAGTCTTTTCAAGATTGCGTACCATTGTTGACCGTGAACATCAAGCCATAACAGACGTGCAAGCACGTACCAATCAAGACTTAGACGAAATGCAAAGCCAATGGGAGAGGTACCGACCAGATTTGGAAGATCTTATTGAAGAAGAACCAGAGCTAATATCCACTCACTGGGATGAAAAGTCTGATTCAGAGGCAGAAAACTTCTCACAAATACATGACTAACAGAAATGAACCTTTAAATAGGTTCGAACCCCACACATGGGTTCTGAGAATAATATTTTGCTTCAGGCAGTTTTGTTATCTGAAAAGGCAGGATAATACCTCTTCAGATATTTAGCATTAATACAATCATGTACTCTCTTACCTTCATGATTTACAATAATGAAAGCACCATTCCCAATATCTTTTTGAATAATGTATGGTCCGTCCCAATTCGGTGACCATTTTCCCAATTGGTCCGTTTTCTTATATGTAGGAAGAATGGTCTTGCAGACTAGGTCTCCTTTTTGGAATGTCCTATGAAGAACTTTCTTTCCGTAACTCCTTGCTCTGATTTCACTCTGTTTCACACTTCGACTTATTGCATGAAGTCGGCTAACATCCAAATCCTCCAATTGTTGCATCATGAATTGTTGGTACTCTTTTGTAAGATCACCATCAGTAAACTCTGTTCGGCTAGAAGATACTCGGATTTCGGCTGGTAAAACAGCATCTTGGCCAAACGTGAGTTGGTAAGGTGAGAACCCTGTGGCCGTATTCCTGGTATTCCTATGTGCCCATAAAGCCTGAGATAATAACAAATGCCACTTTCTTGGGTTCCCTTCAACCATCTTCTTTATAATCCCAATAATAATCTTATTTGCTGCTTCCGCTTGTCCATTGGCTTGGGGATAATAAGGTGACGAATGGTGTAATCGAACACCAAATTCTGCTAAGAAACTAGAGAACTTTTCCCCTGTGAAAACCAGGCCTTGGTCGGTTGTTATAGACTGAGGAATGCCATATCTGTAAATAATTTGATTCAAAACGAAGTCTATCACCTCCTTCTGGTCTACATTTTTCAAAGCAACCGCTTCTACCCATTTGGTAAAGTAGTCAGTCGCGACCAATATGAAACAATGATGTTTCGATGAGGCTGGATGTATCTTACCAATAATATCCATAGCCCATGATTTAAAAGGCCATGGTTTTGCCAAGAATTGCAATTCGGTTACTGGCAAATGGTTTAAGTTTCCATGTCTCTGACATTCCTGACAGCCTTTGGCAAATTGTATGCAATCTTCAAAAATCTTTGGCCAGAAAAAACCCAAACGATGAATGGCCCACCTCATATTCAGACCTGCCCGATGAGCTCCACATATCCCACCATGTACTTCTGTCATTACCTCTAGAGCTTCTTTAGATCCCAAGCATTTCAAAAGTAAACCTTCAAATGATCTCTTGTACAAAATTCCATTTATCAATTGAAAACGTAAAGCCTTCAATCGTGTCGCAATTGAAACACTCGCACCTGGATTCTGTAAATACAGGATAAGCTCTGTTCTCCAATCGGGCACTGTTTCGCCGTCGGACTCCTGTCCGACAATAACTTCGCAGTCGGGCTCCTGACCGACCGTCTCCTGCCCGACAGCCTCGCAGTCGGGCTCCTGTCCGACAATCTTCTGCTCGACCGTAACTTCGCAGTCGGGCTCCTGACCAACCGTCTCCTGCCTGACCACTTCGCAGTCGGGCTCCTGTCCGACAGTCTCCTGCCCGACAATAACTTCGCAGTCGGGCTCCTGTCCGACAGTCTCCTGCCCAACAATAACTTCGCAGTCGGGCTCCTGTCCGACAGTCTCTTGCCCGACCATTCGGTCACATATTGGGTCTGTCTTTTCTTCTATGCCTGACTTGACCTCCGACCCAATATCCTCCAGAATTCCTTTACAGGCCCTTTGAGCCAATTCATCAGCACATTGGTTTTCTTTCCTCGGAACGAACTCAATTATTACTTCTGAGATTCTTGTCAGTAACCGACCCACAATATCCCTGTATCTGCGAAGATGAGGATAATTGCAAACATATTGATTGTTTACCTGGTTGATTACTAGTTGAGAATCCCCCTTTATGATTACAGATTGGACCTTCCTGGCTATTAAAGCCTCCAAACCCAAAATTAAAGCTTCATATTCTGCCGAATTATGGGTCATGGCTTCCAATCGTAGTTGTAAATTGATCTTTTGACCATCAGGTCCTTGCAAAAAGACCCCTGCCCCTGATTTGTTTCCAGAGGTAGAGCCATCAAAGAACATCAACCATGTTCTGGTACTTATATAAGGTACACATCCGACCTGTAGATTATCCAGATATGATGAACAATTAAATGGTCGGACACTATCACAAAGAGAATACCCGACTTGTGAGAATTCTGCTAAGAAGTCAGCTACTGCTTGTCCCTTGATTGCCCTCAACGGGGAATGTTGAAGATCAAAAGGAGCCAATTTGATGGCCCACTTCATGAGTCTGCCCTTCATAGTAGGTCTCTGTAAAATCAATTTAATGAGATCCACCTTTGATATGACCTCAACTCTTCTGGGCAGCAAATAATGCTCGAGTTTAGTACAAGCAAAGACCAATGAATAACACATTTTTTCTGGCATAGTGTAATTCAGTTCTGGTCCTGTAAGGGTTTTACTGAGATAGTAGATTGCCCTTTCCTTCCCGTCATCACCATCCTGTGCCAATAAACAGCTAACCACTTCATATGTATTTGCCAAATAAAGTTTGAGTGGCCGACCTTGTTTAGGAGGCATCAAGACTGGAGGGTGAACCAATGCCTGTTTGATAGCATCTAAAGCCGTCTGCTGATCGGGACCCCATTCAAAAGCATGTCTTCCAGCTTTCAACAATTTAGTAATGGGTCTGACCTTGCCAGCAGCATTAGAAATGAAACGCCTCAAATAGTTCACCTTACCCAAAAGACTTTGGATTTCTTTAACCGTCTTGGGTGGCCGACTGTCAAGAATGGCTTTAGCCTTATTGGCATCGATTTCAATTCCTCTCTCATGAACTAGAAATCCTAAAAAGCTCCCGGCTGATATTCCAAAAGCACATTTGGTTGGATTCATTTTCAACTTGTACTTCTTCATTCTTTCGAATGCCTCTTCAAGATTTCTCAAATGTTCGTCAAAACTGGAAGATTTAACAATAACATCATCAATATAAACTTCCATAGATTTGCCAATTAAATCATGAAAGATTGAGTTCATGGCTCTTTGGTAAGTTGCCCCTGCATTCTTTAAACCGAATGGCATGACTGTCCATTCATAAATACCTAAAGCTCCTGGGCACCTGAATGCTGTCTTAGGAATGTCTTCTTCTGCCAGAAATATTTGGTTATAACCTGCATAACCATCCATCAGACTAAGGATTTTATGCCCTGCTGCTGCATCTATCAGCATGTCGGCCATAGGCATCACATATTCGTCCTTAGGGGTAGCTAGATTCAAATCCCTGAAATCAATGCATATCCTTATCTTACCATTTTTCTTGACCACTGGCACAATGTTAGCCAGCCACTCCGCATAACGGCAAGGCTGAATGAAACCCACTTTGAGGAGTTTTTGGATTTCTTCCTTAATTTGAGGCATTAGATCCGGACTCATTCGCCTTGGAGGTTGTTTGTAAGGTTTACAACCTTCTTTGATAGGCAATCGATGCTCTATTAGACTTCTTGTCAAACCAGGCATCTCTGAATAATCCCATGCTAAACAATCAATGTTGTTTCTAATAACTTCGAGCATCATTGTCTGTTGCTCCTTAGACAAATAACCACTCAGCCTGATCACTTTTGGAACCAATTCGGTTCCTAAATTAAACTCCAATAATGGGTCTTGTGAGGAAGCTGTTGGTTCTGTTTTTTCTAATAAGTCGGGCCAACGAAATTGTTCATCTTCCTGGAGGTGAACATCCAGAATTTCTTTACTATTTTCTGCTTTATGTAATAACTGCTTTAGATAGAACTCATTAATAAGAGAACTACATACTTCTAAACTTGTTTCATCCATAACAAACAAATTATATGGGACTGGGCGTGGCTTTATCATGAGCCATACAATAAAAGTGTTCTTTTAATAGAACATCGAGTTCTGGCCAGTGACTTTATAACCCTTGTATGGGTATTCCCTGGCCATATACAACTGAGACATTGGAGCCAAATGACTGGAATAAAACACTGACTCTTCAACTTGTTCTGTTACATCGAATGGGTTGTCATTCGCTTCCATTTTGAAGACCTGATTTCCTTCCCAGAACATTAATTGTTGGTGCAAGGTTGATGGCACACATTGAGAGGCATGAATCCAGTCTCTTCCCAGCAAGAGAGAGTATGTAGTATCTGCATCCACAATAAAGAAAACAGTAGAGATCTTCTTTGGTCCGACCTCGATTGTGGCAACCATCATGCCTTCCGGCTTGGTCGGTTGCCCTGTAAAACTTGTCATTTCGAATTCCACAGGAGACAGATCATGAATTCCTTTCCCTAGCTTCTTGAGGGTCTTCAATGGCATAACATTAAAGACTGCTCCATTATCCACGAAAACCTTTGTGATTGGTTTCCCACAAATATGAGCATTAACATACAGAGGTTTCAAATGGGAGATCGCACCCTCTGGAATAGGAGGAAACACAATCGAAGGTGCCTCCGTCTGAGGCTCGGAATCCGAAGTCTTTGCCCACTCTGTTTCCTCTAATTCGTCATCTGCCAAGAATGCCCATAAAGGTTCGTCCATAGTATCATCTACCAGACTCGCCCACATCGGTTCATCTCTAATCTGAGTAATCTCTGTCATTCGACAAGGGATTCGTGGTCCCAGACGAGATTTAACAGATCTTGAACTTTCCTCTGTAGTTACAACTTCTTCCTTCGTCTTATTCCGAGATTGAACCGTCAAAGATTCTATTCGGAATTCTTCAAGAGATGGATTGATGTTGATCCGTTCACAATGTTGGCATCTAAAACCTTTAATTATTTCATCTGCCATTCCTTTACCTTTCCCCTGTCCCGACGAACTTCTTTTGGTATAGTCGGAAGTGCCTAATCCGTCGGTCGGTTGCTCCCCTGAACAGACCCGACTGGACCGACTTTTTGGAGATGGAATGGCTGCTCCCTGCTCATTGGTCGTTTGTTCATCTCCTGCCAAGTGGTCGGCTGCTTTTTGTTCGTCGGTTCGTTGTTGTGCTGAAGAAATTCGTTTCCCATACTTTGCAGCATACCTGCGTTTAGCATTGCGAATCTGTGTACGATTCATACCTGGGAAACGAGGATCTATGTCAACGGGTAAAGGCTTTTTATTTCGAGCCCAATTGTTCCCGACTGAACCTGTTTTTCTGGTCGGGTGGTCACGCACTAAAATCCTTTCTTTCACTTCCACATTAAAAGAACCGTCTGGATGGTCCCACTTTTCAGCGACTGGTCTTTCAACAACTTTAAGTCGTTCTTCCGGTCGGCCACTGTTCGGCTGACTTCCTTTTTTTGTTTCGAGGCTTGCCTGAGTTCGTTCCCCTATATGTCCATCATTGGCCGAACTTTTCCTTGTTTCCGAACTTGGTTGGATGTCAACCATTGCCGTTGTTACTTTCGGAAACGGTTGCTGGTCTACACCTAAAGTGATGTATTTGAGCCGACCTGTCTTGATGGCCTTTTGAATTTCCTTCCTGAAATGAGTACACTGACTTGTATTGTGTGTGAAAGAATTATGCCACTTACAATATGGTCTCCCTTTGATTTCTTCTTTAGTGGCCAACCTTTGCCCCTTTGGAATACGGATCTGCCCATCAGTCAGTAGGATATCAAAGATTTCATCAGCTTTCGAACTATCAAAGGTCGGTTGCTCCTTTCCTTCAGATCCTGGTACTGGCTTCAATTTAGGGCATACATACGGTTTTCCAGAAAGGATTTCGGCTGCCATCTCTTCTGATTGATTAAAATCAAAGTCACATGTTTCTGTTCCCATACTCGCCATATGTTGGCCTCTATTACGCCTGTTATGCTGATCTTCCTCTCTGAACAAAGACTCTAGACGTCCTGCCTTGGATGCAAGACTTGCCAAATCCTCAACATTCAGGGCAGTGAGTGCCTTTCTTAAACGAGTATGCATATTCCGGACCACTAAATTGGTCATCTCTTTCTCACTGATTACCGTGGGACATCGTCCCTTCATCAATCGCACCCTTTCTATGAACTGTGAAGCAGATTCTTCTGGAAACTGTCTCAATTCTAGTAAATCAGTTAGAGAAACAACTGGTAAAGGGTTGAAGAATCTAGCGTGAAATGCCATCTCCAGTCCTTCCCATGTCTGAATTTGTCCAGGAGGCAGACTTACAAACCACGAAAACGCCGTTCTAGTAAGAGATAACCCAAACAGCTGTAACTTATAAAAAGGGTTATTGCCAACTTCTCCTAATTGTGCTGTGAACCGACCCACATGTTCTATGGTGGAAGATCCGTCCTCCCCTGAGAATGCATGAAAATCGGGTGGTCGAAAATTCCTTGGGAGAGGGTGTTCTTGAATGATCCTTTATGGGAAAGGTCTTTGATATGCAGGGCGGTTAGCCATCTGAGGAGTTAATCCATACTGATCCCTTAATATATGTGCAATCTCATCAGGATCTACATGAAAGCGTTGATGATCAGGAACAAGAAACGGATCCTGCACAGGAATATGAATAGGATCCTGTATATATCCTTCAGGCCTGTCCTCCCTTGTATTGTTCGGCTGCGGATTGGTAACCCTTGGTCCCAGTGGAACATTGTTGGGAAAAGTCAAAGGAGATTTTCCCCTATCCATTCGGTTGGGATTTGTGGCACTTGGGAATGTACTATCCACGAATGATGGCCCTGCAAAATTTGCCTGTGGTCTGGACGGTGACACTCCTGGTGGCGTTTGAGTGGTTTGAAGACTAACCCTTGACAGTGCTTGATCTATCATGTTCTGCATCAGACTCTGTTGCTCACGCAACATGTTCGTTTGTTGCTCCCGCAACATATTCTGCATAACCAAAGTATGCTGGTTGTTCATTTGTTGAACATAAGACCACCAATCAGTTGGTGGTTGTGGGATTTCCCCGGCATTAGGCACAATAGGTGGTGGAACGGATTCTCCTACCGGTGCCGAAGATGATTGAGGTTGTGAACCTGCCATATGGACCCTTCCGATGATACGGCCGGATCTAAGACGTATGAAATTATCGCCGGAATTGGAATGAGCAATTTTGTCTTGCTCCCACTGTGGTCGCCAATTTGTTGATGTAATTTTTCAACAAAAATAAAGTAAAATTCAAAGATATAGAAAATATCTTTAAACTTGATTAATTAGTGCCTGAGATTAGAAATCTCTAAACACTGTATGGTACAGACAATAAACTGGAAAATAAAAGACTGAAATTTAAAGTGGTGATCCCCAAATCTGACTTTGCTTTGTTGAAGTTGATTGAAGATGCCCTGCCAAATGATGATCCAAATCTTTAAATATTCTCTGGGAAACCGTACTGAAAAAACCGTCACCCGAACGGTTACAACGTCTCCTTCCCAACCGTCGTCCAATCCTCCTCCTGCTGACACGTGTCCTCAGCAGACCAAAATTATCCCTATATTCCACTCTTTGAACTGGCCACAGACCTTCCGCCCTTTAGGCCCGACTGCCAAACTACAATAGTATGGGTCCGACTGCCAATCCTCCCGACTTGCACACCATCTGACTTGATTGGATTAGCTACAGACATCCCGACTAACAAACCACCCTATTTGCGGACTTCCCGTCCTGAGGGCCTCCCGACCTGCGGACTTCCCATCCTGATGACTTTATGTCTTGAAGACCTCCCGACCTGAAAACCTTCCGACTTGAGGTCTTTCCGTCCTGAGGACCTACCGACTTGAGGTCCTTCCGTCCTGATGACTTTCCATCTTGAGAACCTCCCGACCTGAAAACCTTCCGACCTGAGGTCTTTCCGTCTTGAGGACCTCCCGACCTGAAGACCTTCCGACCTGAGGTCTTTCCGTCTTGAGGACCTACCGACCTGAGGTCCTTCCGTCCTGATGACTTTCCGTCTTGAGGACCTCCCGACCTGAAGACTTTCCGACCTGAGGTCTTTCCGTCTTGAGGACTTACCGTCCTGAAGACCTTCCGTCTTGAGGACCTACCGACCTGAGGTCCTTCCGTCCTGAGGACTTTCCTTAGAAATAAACTTATTTTTCCTTGATTTCCTTACGGTGTCCTTCAGCCAGTTCAATCAACTCTATTGCCAGGCCCATTCTTCTTTTTACCTTGGGCTTTTAACCTAATTCTAAATTTCGTACGTAACAATACTATTTTCTCCGGCTCTCAGGGTCTCATTTACTTTTTGTGTGGTGATATTTGAATATTAATTATTATATGAAAACGTAGTACAAATCAATGAAAAATTACAAAAATACTTTTATTAGTGTCTTATAACACTATTACAATGACATGTGCAAAAAATTATACAAATATAAAGATATTTTTAATATTAAATACAATGAAGTAAACGTAAATAAGACCCTTAGAGTCGGACGGAAGGAGTACAAATAAATAAAAAATATATTTATTTATTTTATTTATAATTAACTTAAAACTAATTCTACAAAAAAATAAGAAGTTTTAAATATAGATTAAAGTATTTATTTATTGAAGAGAGAGATAGAAATAAAAGACTTTTGAGCAAATCCTATGCGTAAGAAATTAAAAATTTAATTAAATTGATTTATATTCGTTAAATATATTTAATATGAATAAATTTACTAAATTGATATCTTTGATGAGATAAACAAAAAAGAAAAAAAGAAACGAATGGAGTAATACAAATCAAAATAATTATATTTAAAGACATAATTTATATTTAAGCACTAGATCTCCCTAATATATGCATTTATTCATACAATGTATAATATATTCTATTTATCTATAAAAAATAACAATTAAAAAAAAAATTTATATTAATTGTATATTTTTCACATCTAATGTAAAAATACTTCAAATTAAAAAACTATAGTCATTTGTTCCATAAGGAGGAGGATTGAACTTGTGACCGTGAAATCATGAGTTCAAACTTCATCAACGTCATTAAAAATATATAGATATATATAGTCATTTAATAGATATTATATAAAATTGTAGTTATTATAAATTTATTTCAATAAAAATATTATACTAATATAAAACTCATCCAAATGGCATCTCACAATTCTCATTAATACATCCCGATTAAAATCCAAAACCTACCAAGATTGTAAAAATCATTAAAAAAAAAAAAAAAAAAAAAAGAAAAGAAAAGCATCCAAACACAAATCCTATTTAGTTACTGTTACATAAATATTTGGTCAATTTGTTGAAAACCAACAATCAAAGCAGTCAGCCACTCCCTACAAAAATTAAGTTGGCTTCTTTAGCCTACTTGGTGTAGAGAGGTGCATTCTTTTTACTTTTTTTCCCTTTCTCTCTCCTAAGAAATTACTTTTCTCTCTCCTCAGTTTGTTCATATGCTATTTTTTTTTTCTTTTTTATTCCTTGACAAGAAACAAAATAAAATATAGAGCTTTTAAACGAACCGAGTTGTTCGTAAACTCGACTCGGTTCGGCTCGGTTAAAACTCATTCGCGAACGTTAACGAATCGAGCTGAACAACATAAACAGGCTCGTTTGGTTAACGAACGAGTCCGAGCTTTGTTCGCGAACGTTCGTTTAAATAATATATTTATTATAAATATTATATATACATATAAAATTATAATTTATAAATAAATAAAATATTAATTTAAAATATATAAATAAAATAATTTTAAAATTTCTTTATAATTTATATATAAATTTAAAAAAATAAGACAAACGAGCTCGAACGAACTCAAACGAGCTTAATCGAGCCTAAACGAGCCGAAAACGAACACAAGGTCAAACAACAAAAATTCTTAACGAGCCGAGCTCGAAAGCTTAACGAACAAGCCCGAGCCTTGTTCGCGAACGTTAACGAACACTTAAAATTTGACTTGGCTCGGGTCGTTATCAGCTCTAATAAAATATTAAAAAGCTATCATATATGCATTTTCATATAAATTTGCCCCAGTCAGTCCAAGTACCTGAAAAACTCAAAAGATTGAAACATTTTTTTCATTCGACCAACTACATTTGCTCCTGAGTTGAAACTTGAAATGAAAAGTTATATTGAAATCAGGGAAGCTTTATTTAAATATTTAAAGCTAAGTTGAAACCACACAAGTTATATTAAATATAAAATAGTACTCTCTCCATCCCAAACATCCCGTAATATTTCTTTTTTTTTTGGCATGTCTCAAATGTCCTGCAACATTTTCAAAATAGAAAATAATTAATTACATTTAATTTGTATCCCATATTTTATCTTATCACATCACCCAAATAAAATATATATATATTTTTCTCTCCACCTAATCACCTAATTTCTAAATTATCTATTTCATACTACCCCACTTAAAAATCTGTGTCCAAAGTAAATATTGCACCTTGTTTGAGACGAAGAGACCAGTACTTTGTAACAACTAATTCTTCCCACTAGACAGTTGCCACAAAAAAGAACCTTAAATTCTATTGTGCATTGACAGATCTTTTGTTAGAGCCCACTTGTTTTAAAACCACATGCTTATTGACCACAGTCAAACTTCTGCCAACCCAAATCTTATCCCTATCATAGCATTCACATTCATTCAATTCCCACCCGCAATAATAATAATAATAATTATTATTATTAAAAGATTCAATAAACAAACCCCAATCACAATCACAATCCTACCATGTTCAGCCCTACTCCTATTTGTAAATTTCTACAAAATAAAATAATCAGACGTCTAACCCTTTTTAAAGAAACGATTAAATAAATAAAAAGTGGTCTAATATTAAACCAATATTGCATGAAAGTAGAGGGATATCTTTTTTAAAATGTTTATGTTTCAATCTTTAGCCATACTCCTGATCAGAGAAAATGACAAATTTAGAATTGAACAAGTCCAAAGTAAAAGGAAATTGAAGTTAATACATAAGACATATTACTACAGTTTAAAACCTATAATATCACCAAATTAAATTGATTTTTAATCTATATTCTTCTCGAAGACGCATTATTCAAATATTAACATGAATTGACAATATGGTAAGTATAGCCACCCCTAATGAACACATTAAATTAAAGCAAAATTATTAATAATGGATTATTTAAACAGTGAGAGGCAATATTCAAGATGAGGTTTTCCACTTGAACAACTTGCTAAGCTAAACTAAATCTGCACTCAGAACAATTTGACCAAGAATTAATCATATTTTACTAATTTTATGCATCCAACTGTTATAAGGTCAGCAGAATAAACCAAAGCTGTAAACATCTTGAAGACAAGTCACTTTTTTTTAAATTCATAGCTATGTGCGTGACTAACTGATTGTTAAAAAGTCGGAAATTATGAACATTCAGAATATAGAATAAAACATAAATGAGTTACTAAAGAAAAAGAATTAAAAAGAACTACTGTACCCTTGGCGGCTGTACCTGTATCTTAGTTGTCTTGTCTGGACTCTGAATTTAGACTTCTTTCCTGTTGTATATATATATATATATACACACACATAAACTTTGGTAGATGAAATTTGAGGGAAAGCAATAATTTACTGCTTACCATAGTTTTCTTCAACTCTCAGCAGCTTGGATTTGATTGTCTTCTTCAATGGTGAACTTTCAAGAATAAGGATTTGGTAATAATATTCAACAGTTTCTTTCTTTCACAGTTCCATATGCAGCAACACCAACAGCATTCCGGTTACCTACTATCTGCCGCGGCTGTGCCACCACGGCCGCCACCAGCAATGGATATGTCAGGAGTGGAAGTGGGGCAAGTTTCTTATCAGGAACATAACGGCCAAGTCATAAATGCTGCCAATGCCTCCGGAAGCTTTGCCAATATTGGGTTGATGGAACAAATACCCGAAAACAGGGAGAGGAAATACAGAGGTGTTCGCCGGAGGCCGTGGGGCAAATGGGCGGCAGAAATAAGAGACCCCCAGAAAGCAGCTCGGGTATGGCTCGGCACCTTCAACACAGCAGAGGATGCTGCCAGAGCATATGATGAAGCCGCCTTGAGATTTAGAGGCCACAGGGCCAAGCTCAATTTTCCTGAACATGTGAGGATAAATCCGCCACTGCAGCCACCTCAGCCTCATCAAATGATAACAACAGCTGCGCTTCCTTCCCAGCAGTTCTATGAAACCGAAACCACTGCTGCCAGAGATTATTTGTTCGAGCAAATGCTTTTTGATTCACAGCAATTGAACACTTCCTCTGCTTCACCATTTTATTCATCATCATCTTCTTCTTCTTCTCCATATCCTCTGATATTCGATTTCCCCAGCAATGGGCATTTAGTTGATTTCCAGGCACTAGGACGTCATCAAGTAACTCAAGAGAGCGGCAGCAGCAGCACAGATTTCCCACCACCACCGAGGACATCCTGCCACCATCCTCCATCCCCTCTTAATTGATATTAACACAGACATACACACACAACATACATATATATACACAGCTTCATGTATGCATACTATATAGCAGGAAAAAGAAAAAGATAAAAGGGGTAAATATTCTGATGTCTATGTTACCTTTTCAAGTCAACCTTAGTAATTTGAAATCGATTGCAGTGTTCCATCTGAATAATAATTTAGGCTCTAGGCTATGGTTTCTATTGAATTACCAATTGACATCAAAGAAATATGCATGCATGAATGTAACAGCAAGTTCAGATAATTCCAATTCAATTTACAGCTACAAAATACACAAGAAAATAAAATATCCCCATTTGTTCTCTGAATAGAAGAAATGGGAACTTGAAATAAACTAAAAACATAATTATGGCAGTGCCATCGCCAAACATGAATGCAACTAGTGGAAACAAAAGTTCAATGGAGCAAAATTGGATCACAGGCCAGAATATAGACAGCATACCGATCAGCCAATGACATAGGGAATGTCCCATTGTCTCAAACTACCATTGGGACTGCTGGTGGGTGGGAGCCAACACTACATACCAGCCTCATGAAAATTGAACCATGAAAAGAGAGAAGATCCAAGGCTACATTACCCTGCACGAACAAGTCTTTCCGACCCCACGGGCAAAATCATCGTCCAATTCATCTTCACTGAGATCACATGAATTTATTTGATAAGTGGCAATTACATTGAACAAAATCATGACTAGATTCACGCAGGGTGCAAGAGCATATTTAATCTTTAGAAAATTATGATTGGATTTCTCAAACTTTAATCCTTAATAAAGAGAAAGTTGATTAAAACAAAATTACTGTCTTAACAGCTTGACAAGCAAACTAGCAAGACAAAAGTATGATGTTCAATCACAAGGCTTTTGTGCCATAAAGGATAAGCGAAGTGTACGTGATTGCTTTGAAGATTATAACAGCGAGGGATTATGCATCACAGAGCGCACAATAGGAATTCAAGCATATCGTAAACAAATCGATTGTAAGTCTAATGTCATACCTCATTTCAAATTCCCGAATCTCAAAAAGCTCTCCCCCAACTGTATCCGTCCACTGCACTTTCCTCCTCTCCTTTTGACAAGCAATGTCATTACTATTTTCACATACTGTTTCATTCTCATGGTTCTTTCGACCATCAGCACGGCTTCCAATGGAAGCAAGTGGTGTACAATCTGGTGTCTTTTTCAAGCTACTTCTAAGACTAACTATCTTATCATCACCAACCACAACACATCCACCATAACTTTTTGCTGCTTGATCCTCATCCAATGCTGGATTTCCTGGCAAAACTTCTTGGTTCAGAGTCGAATCTACTTTTATGGGAGAAGGGCATTCAAGTTTGGCGGAAGTACGACCAAAGCATACAAAGGAGGCACAGCCGCAGGTAGGTCTTTTCTTCCCAGAAGCCAGCTGGAGATAAGGTTCAGTCTCTTGGTCCACCAATTGGTACTGATTCCACGGTGATACTCTCATCGGTCTATCTTCTTTTTTCTGGCCCAATAGAAGAAGAGTCAAGCCCTTGCTATACCCTGAAGCTGATGAAGAGAAAAACCCTCCTCCTTCTGCTGCAAATAACATCAGTTCTTCTCATCTGAGCATCACCGGGATACTTAATCTTTATCTCATCTGTACACAATATACTTCACCTGCCATGACAATCAGTTATCAATCAGAAATCAACATATTTTAGGAACATGATATGAGATGATAATTTCATCAATTCAGATGCATTTTAAATCATGTGTCAACTTCTCTATAGAAAGTTACCTTCCAAAAAGACATATCAACTGAAATAATTGGTAAAATGATTTTCATATTTGTTAACAAGTTACTGTGGTACAGTACCAGCTGCTAACTATCTGAAGATCAACTAAAAGAATGGTTTCAAGACATGAGACAGCTAAAAACAAAAAAAATCAACTTCACAACTATAATTGAAAATTTCTTAAGAATAGCCAGAATAGAATATCAATTTAGAGAAATTTGTGCTCAACAGGCAGCTATATGGTCAACAATCAGAAGTAAACTGCAGCAACAAAACTAATTTAAATTAAGTCAACAAAACGTTAGTGGATATTTTATCTCTATTGCTCATCAATATTAATAAAATCAATATAAAAGGAACACAAGCCCATCCATTGCATCGACTGATAAGCAAACAACAGGTTAAAACCAACATTACTGAAACCAGTCATTACGGCTCGAGCTCTGAACCAATTCTCACTTTCCTAAAAGCAATCACATCGACACCACAATGCCCATAGATATATATAGCCCTAGATTTCGAAACTCACGGTGCGAGAGACATACAGATCTGCTAGTGAAAATTCATCGGACAGAAAAATGCATCTCCGATCGTTGACAGGATATTCCGGCGGACGAATACAAGCTGCACAGCAAGCAATTAAACTCGTAAAGCATACGAAATCAAGAACAAACGCCAGCTGTTATTCGCAACGTTCCTTGTTCGTCAGACGAAGCTGTGAGCAATCTCGGAGATCGATCGTGGAGAGGATATAATAATACGAAAGTGAAAATGGAGAGGGAAGAATGGGCTTGTTACCCAGCGGCGCATGATAGCGACGGGCCCGCATATCTGGGGCAACGTATTACATGCGCTTATATATCATATATTTTGAATATATAATTTGTAGTGTACGTAACGTCCATACGGTTATACGTCTCTTTGTATATATAAATACGGATCCAATGCTGAATTATTTGGTTCAAACGTATTTACAATTAAATTATGGGTATATTCATATTGATATTTTTAAAAATTTTCTGTTTGAATATTTATATATTCTATAAATTATGGGCATATTTACACTCATGTTTTTAAAACGTTCGAATATTTATATATTTTATAATACTTTAAAAAATAATAAATAGAATAATTTAATTATGCAAATTTTAATTATAAATATATACAACTCTCTTTGTGTTTTTTTTTTTTTTTTTTTTTTAATTTTATGGCATTACTTCTTATAAGCACTACCAATAACTTATATATGCACATTATTCACACATGTCATATTTCAATTATATTTTTATCTCTCGGTGACATTTATTACATTTTTCGATTAGCCTTAAATTTTATTTCGGTTGGTCAACTAGTTGACAACAATTTTAATGTTACTTTTTTCTTCTTTGATGTCAGATTTTGGATTAGAGACAACTCTAACTTCTTGGAGTAGGGTGCAAAAATCATCAACTATTTGAACTTAGCTACTTTCAAACTCGCCTCACACATCCATATCAATAGTAGTTTCCTCGTAATCTTATAGTTATCAATGACATTTTTTGTTAGGACATACATTTTCAAATAGAATTTGGTCACTCGCCAATAAAATTGTCTTATGTCTAATGTGTCTCAAGTTCTCTTATTGTATGGATTGTAAGTTCTGAAAATATATTTCTTCTTTTTCTTAAAATTCCTCTATTGCTGATAAATATTTTTCGTTGGTATATTGAGATATATGGTGATCTTCACATATTAGGTCTATGAATAAGTATATATACTTGTAACTTTTGTTGATAATTTTTCTTATTTATATTAATTTACTTTATGCCTCAATATATGTTACTTTTGCAAAAATGATTCATACTCAATTCTTACATACTATCTGAACTTTATGTGTTGATAATGTCTTGGATTATAATGATTATGTGTTTCTTAGTTTCTTTTCTACTCACAGTCACTCATTTTGAGAAGCACTTTGGTCACTCTCGAATTATTCTCATCTTTGTTTGTTTGATTGTGTGTGTTTTATCCTTCTCCAATCTCACAAACATAATAAGTTTGATCCATGGATTCGTTTGTGTTGTTTTTTGAGTTATAGGATAAAGTATAAAAATTATCAGTATTGAGATCTGTAACACCACAAAAGTTTTATGGGAGTATCAAACACTAACGCCTAAACAAGAACACGTATGAACGTGCCGTGCTTCAATGTCAAAACTAATTAAATGAGCATAAAAATTTTGAGGAAGATTTTTTTACTTATAAAATGTAAAAACATTTGACCCACACCCTAAATCAGTTCAAAATATATAATTGAAAAAGATTTTTCATTTATGATATGAAAATATCATAAAGTAAAGGTGCAAGTGTCAAAACTAGAATGAAGACTTAAATACGATCAAAATCTTTATACAACAATATATAATAAAATCTTTGTCCCAATGATGCCTTCAACGGCTCGATGGCTCTGGAAGCATAGCTGCATATGAAAAGTGCAGCAACATCAACAAAATTGAGTAATAAATTAAATATGTATAAACCAAAAAATGTCAAACTATATACTATCATCACACAAGTCAAGACAAATCTAGCATTGGTATCTCTAAATTTATAGCGATTGGCCTAGCATGGGCTCAACTAATCTCATCAACATACATGAGTCGACCTAGCACCAGCTCAACTCATTCTCATCTATTCATAGGAGTTGGTCTAGTACCAGACCACATAATTCTTAATCAATTGGATAGGGTAGCACAAACTCATTAACACAGAGAAGTTAGCCTAACACTGGCCTTACTCAATATCAATCAATCGAATGGCCTAGTACCGTGTCATTAATATATAAAAGTTAACCTAATACCGACCTAACTCAATCTTCATCAATTAAATGGTCTAGCACCAGTTCATCAAGATATATATGAGTTGTCCTAGCACCGAATAAACTCAATCATCAATAGAATAGATTTTTGGTCATTTTTTTTGCTATAATATTTTTGATTGAGTTTTGATTCACTCATAATTTGCGGCATGCTAGGATTTTTATCCCACAGATACTTTTTTCTTATAAAATTTTAGCCAAACATATTCATTACAGTTAATGATATCTAAGGAGAAGTATTATGAAACATCAAATTATAAGTGTCATTATATATGATTTTTATTGCATGCATTGTGACATTTATCGTTATAGTTGTCATTATTAAATAATTTGTAATCATGCATCAATGATGATTTATTATAAAGTTAAAAAGAATTTTTTTCCCCTCATTATTCTATTCAACTAACTCTTATCACTATAAATTCACATATGCAGACGTACGGCGTCAATATATATTCTCACTCAATACCCAGAGAGCCAGAGAGAGCAAGGGATTCAGAGTTTTACTGTTTTCCCCAAAAAAAATATCATATCAATATATCTATTTTTTATATTTAATATTATACTAAAAATAAACTATTCATTTAAAATATTACATTAATACATATTTTTGTCACGTCATACAACTATTAAAATTTAAAAAAATTTACTATTCAAATCTCAAACTAAAATTCAAACTCTCAAACAAACACACCCAAGTTCTTCATTTTCTAGCTTATTCTTCAATTTTCTATTTTCACATTATCGGCTAAAGGCGCATTGGTTGGTATTTGTATCGGACCAGTTTCTTTTATTTGAAGTTTTTTATTTTTTATTTTAATCATTATACACTATAATATTTTTCAACTCTAAATTTTAATTAATTTTGCACTTTGTCCAATACCCACAATCTCAGTTCTTCACTGTCACATTCTTATCCCAATCTCCTATTGGGTGCTAAGTAAATTTGAAAGGTATATTTTTAGGGTTTAAGTTTTTTTGTAAAATTATACTTTTTTTGATTTTATTTGTTTAAATATGAAATTGTTATTTGTCATATCTTGTTTTATTTAGGGCAAATTAAAAAGATATTTTCTTTCAAAAAATTATAAATAAAAAGATGTGTCTTCTAGTTCTATCGAGTTAAATTCTAGTATTAATGTTAATGAGATTACAAAAATTGACAAAATTAAATAAAGACAATGATGTTATTGATGATCATGATATTTGAAAACTAATTCAGAGTTATCCGTTGGAATAAAAAATGAAATAAGTTGGCGATATTTGGTCAATGGACCTTGTCAACTGTTAGAACATAATTTTCCGCTAAGTCAATATGGTAAGAATAAAAAAAAAAAAATTCAAGAGGTATAGTTCAAGAACTTGATATGGTTCAAATATATTGTGTCTAAGGACGTCTTTTTGTCTTTGGTGTTGTTTATTTAGTGAAAGTCATAAATACGGAGACGATGCATTCATTAAAGTTAGATTTATAAATTTAAAAAAAAAACAAAATATTAAGAAATGTAAAGAGCACGAAGGTAGTGAAAATAGTTCACGTAATTATATTAGAACTAAATATTTTGAATAAAAATATCAAAAGCGTTATGTAAATTATGTGTTTGCATAAAAAAATGATGATACGAAGATCGCTTACCGTGTCCCTGGCCAAAGAGCCATCCTTATGGGGACGAAAAAAATGTAATATAGTTACGATGCAATATTTTAAAAAAAATAATAAATTAACTTTTGTGAAATTTTGATCATGTTGTATTATAAAATGATACGCTCCATAAATATAATATTGATACAAATTAGTACAAAATATATATTCTATATAAATTATAAAAAATTAACAATTTAGTACAAGATATTATTTTTATATTATATCATAATTTTTTTTATATATATAACATAAAAAATAAATTCATAAAAAGAAAAACACACACACAAATGAACATAGTAAAAACAAGTTGTGACAAAAAAAAAATAATAATAAAAATGGCTGAATTGTCTGTGAATTTGATAAGAAATTTAAAAAAACACATAGTATGTGTATTTATGGATTAAGGGGACATAATCCACAATAGAATGAGTTCATTGAAAAAAAAAAAAAAAAAAAAAAAAAGAGGCTATGAATTATATGCTGAATCAGAAAAATTCAGCATGTGCTCAATGCTTTTAAAAAGTTTTTTGAATGCTTTTTAAAAAAATTATATTAATTTATGTATTTTAATTATATTATTAATATAATTAAACTTAATCGTGTTTAAATTATTGAGCATAGGTTCTAAATTAAACATTCAACACCTGATCTTAACCGAGAAAAAAAAAAAAAAAAACTATTTACATAAATAATTTTGGAAACTATTTTCAAAATATTTTAAAGTTGAGAAAACTTTGTTTACATGTACTTTAACACTACTTTTTAATATTTAAAAAAAAAATTATAAATCATCAAATATATACTAAATTATAAATCATCAAATACGCACTCCATTTTTTATTTTATTTTATTTATTTCTTTTTATCATTTTCGAAACTATTAAAAACTTAAGACATGCATACCCAATACCATAAAATCGGGCTTGTTAGCTCCAATAATTTGTTAGTGTTGCGTGTAAGAATTCGGGTGTGTTTGATTGGATTTTAAATATAATATTTATCCAATTTTTTCCTTTCAGAACCATCGAATTTTATTTTTTATATTATACTAAAAATTAATTATACATTCAAAACATCACTCATTTTATATACCCTGTTATGTGTTTAGTAAAAAGTGAAAGTTTGTAAGAAACGCCCTATTTCAATATTTAGTTCTAAATAAAGAACTAAATTATGCAAATTTTATACAAATAAAAAACGCAAAATATTTTAAATAATTTTTTTGAATAAAATAAATAAATAATTAATTAGTTAATCTTTCATTTTATAGTGCATAATTTTAATTTGTTTAGAACCAAATATCAATTTTTGACAAATAGGATGTTTCGTACGGGATATTTTGAACATTTTTACTAAAACATAAGGAGATATTATATAATTTTACCCTTTAAAATTGTTACTATTCAAATTTCAATTCAAAATCCAAACCCTATAGAAAGCATAAAATATTACATAATATTTTCAGAATTTTTTAAAATTCCAAAACTTGCAAAATTCTATCTAAATATTCGATTCGACTCAATTCAAAAACAACAATGCATCACAACTTTGAATGAAACTAAATGTAATGTTCCATAAACCAACAACAAAGAAACACAAGGTCGAAAGGGTAAAGATATCAAGACAGCCATTTCAGAATCAAACGAGTTCATAGTATCTATCTTCCAAGAGATTATGATACTTCAGGATATCTTCACAATTGGTATTTTATTGGACATAAATAAAAAGACAACAAATCCAAATGGTCAGCCATCTGAGACAGCTAGAGTTACCTCTGTGCTCCATTTTAGTGTCCGCCATACTTCTGATAAAACAGAGTAAAGCAGAATGAGATATTGATCCACAGAGGTAGATAATATGAACATAAATGTCAATCAATATAACTACCATTTATTTATTTCTCTAAAGACCTATGCAGGATTAAGTTTACCTAAAATTTCCACATGAAGGAAAGACATTAGCTATCAAAAAACTGATACATTTTCGAGTAAATGTATTCTCCATGGCAAGGATAGAGGACAACTACATCTTGCATTTCTAGGGGATTCTTCTTTCCCAACAGCATAATCTTAGGGCATTAAGGGTGTGTTCGTTTGTAGGATTTAGACAAAATCCTACTATTCATCCAAAATTTTTCCCCCAAAAACATCAAATCAAACACCTATTTTTCATTTTGTATATTATATTAAAAATCAATTTTACATTCAAAACATCACATCTAACACCTATTTATATCACATCATACAACTATTCAAATTCAAAATTTTTACTATTCAAATCCCAACTCAAAATCCAAACCCCCAAACAAACACACCCTAAGTTTGGCGTTGTCGAGAAGGAAAAGGAACAAGATAAATCAATCCTTTGTAGGGGGGCAAAGTTCTTTAGAAAGTAACCCAATGCTATAAATATTATACTATGTTTCGCTAGCCAAGTTCACCAATCCCGCAAATAAAAACAATTGCTGGTCGAACTTGTAACTGATTCACCCATTGCTATTTGCTACTTTTAAATTCATATTTCACACCAAAGCAGACCGTGACTGTTCCATATTTCGTAGACCTCACTTCTGGCTACTAATGCAGACTAGCTCCCCCATGGTTGACACTCTATGGTTTCCATGTTGACATATGTCACAATAGCATTCACGGTACATAATACACATAAACTCACTAAGATTCTCTTAATACAGGTGGTTAAGATTTCACATGCATAAAATTGAACTAGAAAGTGACAGTTCCATGGATACAATAAAAATTAACTCCATACCGTTATCAAAATATATAACACATTACCTAATGGTGATCATCATGACCCTCCCATGGATGCCTCCAGCCCTACAAGAACGAAACTACCTTGAAAAATCTCTCAAAAAAGCTATTCAAATGTACTATACAAGTATATGAAACAGATATCATTGCTACAATACATAAGGCAATAATTCATTGTAACTCACCAACACCACAGGACCATCCTGCTTCGCTCGGTAGAGAACCCAAAACCTGAAAAAAAAATGTTAAATATACAAATTAAAGGAAACTACTGTAATGAGTGGAAATTGGTAACAGGATGCTTAAAATGGTTTCAATCAAGGAAGAGGAACCTTAATTAAAGAAAGGGCACCATTTTAAGCGCATGTTTCAAGATATAGCAAGATCATGTACAACAAATTTTTATTAACCTAAAGGATACGAAAAAAATCACATGGATTGTCAGATAGAAAATAATTGACCTGTAAACTTAAGCCCTTTCAATTTTGTAGGATTGTAAATACTAATCTTCTAATTGCCATCTGATGCATAGTTCTATGAGAAAGAAATGGATCAACTCCACATTTATCAAAACTTGATGGTTCTCTTTACAGTGAAGGTTTCTAAGAAACCAAAAAACCTAGGAAAAATTAAGTAATAAACGATCATACAGAGATGATATTTTTAAGAACAAAACAACAGAAATCTGCACCCAAGAGGGCAAGAAAAATGATCATATACCCAAATTGAAGTCTCAAATAATTGATAAATGGACTACATTCACTGCCATCTTGATTCAGCCCAATTCCCAAAAATAAGAACATTTCACGACGCGGAACAAAAATCCTCCCACAAAAAACGAAAAATTTTCAACTCAAAAGATTAGAACTACGAAAACAATAATTCACGAAGACGAGATTTTTCAGAAACTAGCAAACTAAAACGATACATCTAAACTAATCACATTAAAAAGTCATCAATGGAGTCTCTCTATTCTAATTCTAACCAATCTCATATGCGCATAAGAATTTACCACATGACCGCGCAGAGGCCCTTGCCAGTGATTGTGTGCCAGCGCTTGGGCTGATGCAAGGTCACGCCCTTGTACGTGATGCCATGGCCGGATCCCCCTCCCATCTTCCTCCTTGTTACTCTTTCAACTGGCGAATCGATCCTAGGGTTCAACTGCTGGAAAAACAAAAACCACCTCAAGGGCCGAAGTGGAAATATAACTATGTTCTGAAGTTTAGAGAAATTGTAATCAACTCCTTATTTACTACTCAATTATAAATCTAACCCTTTTACTTTTGCTCTATTTGGGTCTTTTTGATATTGTAGATGTATAGTGAAAATATGCCAGCTTTATAATAGTTTTATAAAAATAAAAAATAAAAAAAATGCAAAACTATTGTAATATTAATATAGAATTAGTTAATAGAAATATTGATTATTTCTACCGCTAAATACTATTTTATATATTGTATATATTATATAATATAAAGTATATATATATATAGAGTTGTGTTTGCATATATAATATAGAAGAATAAGAAATATATTATTATTATTATATATATGTGTGTGAGTTGTATGTACGTACGTGTGGGTGTATGTTTGTATGTAAAGTGGACAAGCATTAATGACAGAGAGAGAGAGAGGGGAGCGATGGAGATTGATGAAATAAATTATATGTATCACATTTCATTGTGTTTATTCATATTTATAGGGATAAATTACAAAGGTAAGTGGTTTGGAACAAACCACGTTGCATCCACGTAATGATCATGCAGTGTCTATGTTGACACTACGTGTATCAACAAAAACACATCTATTGATACTATTAAGAGCATTTTTACTAAAAATTGGAATCTTGTAAAAGATTTTTTGTATTAGTATGGAAGCTTTTGTCAAGAAAAAAAAATATATATATATATATATAGTAACTTTCATTTTGATGAGAAAAAATAAAAAAAATTGATGTACACTCTTGGTGTAGGTGAGACGCCATTAAAGTTTTTATTATCGTAAGCTTCTTTTACTTTTTTTTTTTCTTCCCTTTTCCCCGTCTCTCTCAAATGAAGCTATTGTACATTTTATGTCTCTTATCTATAAAAAATACAATATTTTACTTGGACATATAGATTTACAAAAAAATTTCTAATTGACCATTGCAATGACTCTAATAGCCTATTTGTAGAAGGCTTGAACGTTAAAAAAAAGATTTTTTTTTTTAAAAAAAAATTATTCATACAATATTCTTTTTTGAACGATTGATCCATACTTTGTGCTTCAAGCGATCCCATCAATTTTCATCGAACGTAAAAGTTGACAGATCTCAACATTTCTCAATCGTAGCCACCAGATTGTTGAATTTTGTGATACCCGAATTTCTCACTACTCATTGGCCAATATATATTTCATATTTTAGATGCCGGTAAATTACTTATATGTTAATTTGTGGTAGTTTAAATATACTTCATGAGTTGCATACATTAGTTTACTTGAGTATTAATTGTTTAATTACATGTTCTGTTTATATTATTTATGTGTTAATTTATAATTAGTTGAGTATAATTCATACTTTGAGTGTACTTTGTATTATTTATATGTCACTGGTGATGTTAGGTTATGTGTTTTACTATTGAATGTTAAATTGTTTATAATTTGATATATGTTTTACCTGTTTATTAATAATAAAATATTATTATAATTTATCTTAGATTCTAGTATGATACAAATAGGTTGGGTAAATTATTTGAATATTAGTAGTGTAAGTTAAATATAGATCACTTGAAAATTAATTATAGTAATTAAATAAAAAGTAAAATAAAAAGAATAATTAAATAAATAAAAAGTAAAATAAAAAGAATAATTAAATAAATAAATAAGTAAAATAATAATAATAATAATAATAATAATTAAAAAAAATAAAGTAAGGCGGTGGGGCGGGGTAATAATTCCCACCCCCCACCTCATCCATATCAATTCAATTGCAGAAGAACAGGGAGAAAGACAATGCGAAGAAGGGAAAAAAAAATAACTTTTTACGTCGAATTCGTTAAAAAACTAGTTCAAGTATTTTTCTATGTTCACGAATTATTGCTATTTTTACTAAGTAGAGGAAGTTTTGAGTAGAAGTAATTATTTAGTAAATTGGGGTAATATTTGTAATTAATTGTTGTTAGATACGATACTAAAATCGTGAAAAGAGCTGTAAGAGTTAGGGTTATTGATGTTTTTGGCGAATTTCAGGTAAGTATAAATTAATTTGCAACTACAATGCATAAATATATTATTTTGTAAGTTATTTATGTTTGATTGATAATATGTGAATATCATAAAACTATAATATGTGATTAATATTATGTGATTATGTGGTTTGAACCTGTGAGCTCTGTATATAAATTGGTTTCCGCCTGTGAGCTTTGTATGTGATATGGTTGGCCTGTGAACTCTATATTTGATGTTGAAGGAGTCTGTGAGCTCAAAAATTGATGTGGTTTGAACGAGTAAGTTCAATAATATCTATATATTATGAAATATGTTGCATTGCATTTTCATTAAGCATGCATATCATGCATTAAAATGAAATAAGATGGTTTTACTACGTTAGACCATTGATTATACACCGATGGTGGGAGAGGCGACCTGAGGCAACCTGGTGTAGGCCACCGTCTATTGTGACTTTACATACAATGCATAAACAATGCATTCGGAAGAGGCGACCTGGGAAGAAGCGACCCGGGGAAACCTTGCGAGAAAACCCGGTGTAGGCTACCTGGTGTAGGCCACCGTTTGATTTGAATATGTGGATATTGAGCTCTTTCCGGTGTATAGCAGTGTGTCTAGGGGACCTAGAGAGTATTTCATAAATAAATTGGTGATTTCAAACGAGAGCACATTCTGCATAATGAAAATTTTGATAGATCTCGCTTTTTCAAGATCTTTACCTGTGAAATTCATGACTTAAAATCCTTGTGTTCGACCTGGAAACTCACCAGTAAAAAGAGTATAAGTAATTGTGATAACTACTCAGGGTCTACAACCACATGATTTACTATATCTGATCGCTTTCCTATATACATCACTCACTGATTTTCGAATATAAATTTCCTGTGGATTTGTACAAATTACGAAATGCAATTTTAGGTTATCAGTGTACATATATGACGACCTGCGGGCAGGACCGTGACTTGTTTTGCTTCCGTTGTTCTATATTACGTCTGTTTTAGAAGTTGAATGGTGTTGTTATAAATAGTATGTCGATTGTGTAGTTTTTGATATGGTTTGAGATCCTTTTGGTAAATGTTAACAGGTTACTGTTGAGTTATGTTATGTTTTGCTGAAAAAAAAAATATATATAACAGGTTAACATGTTGTTATATATGTATGTAATTAAGAGGGATTATAGCATGTTCATCGTTTACTTATATGTTGAATTGGTGTTAATAGTATAGTGTAAGTATGGCCGTGTCAAATTTCGATGGTGCGCTCTGTAGAATCTTGGCGACTACCATTTGATTAGTTATTGTATTTCCATAGGATCTCATTTGTGCTATAGTTGTGCCCGTTTTTTTACAAGAAATCTTTCATGGATTCAGTTTCATTTATGATGGAAGTTTCAAAAGTGTGTCTTGCTATCTATAATTTCACTAATATTACCTTGGCCAACCCTTTATACTCATTTTTTAGTATCATTCAAACTTCTTTAGTTATGGTGGCTCCTACTATTCTAGAGAAAATTGAATCATCTACTAACTGTTCGATGAATCACGATTTTGATGTTCTTTGTTTCTATTTTCATTGTCATTGGATTCTTCATATCAAATATTCAGGAATGATAAGATTCACTCTTAAATATTGGTATTTGTGATCGAGTAACAGAAGAGAGATTAGGAACAACCATGAACAAACATAAGAATATAAAGATACAAAGCTAACTTTAACACCAATTTTGTTGAAAAATCTGGGAAATAAATGATCTTGAAGAAAAAAAAAATTACCAATGTGTTTTATCTACTCACGTTATGGCCTACATATATAAGCAAATTATACAAAATGCTCACATAATTCAAAAGATTTCAAAAGAGACCCAACAGACTAAATATGGCTAAAGGTGACAATGAGTTGGGAATTGGTGGTGTTCAATAAGACCCGACCCGAACACATCTTTAGACCCGAATCAAACTTAATTATACCAAGATCCGATTGTACTTGGATCCAATATGAACTATATCCGATAAGACCCAATGGACCCACTTGTACTTTTGTAATTCTTAGAAATTCAACTAAAAATTAGATCCAAATCCGAATTCAGACCCAATATATATCAAAATATTTTTAATATAGTTATATTGTTAAAAATTGTTTATTTTTCTTAAATATAATTGATATATTGATGTCCGGGTCTGGATCTGGACATAGTTTACCCTTGATTTAACCCGGATCCAATTAGAGTATACAATATCAATCATATCCGATCTAATATCCAAATAATTTGACCAAATCTCAAATAAATGGATCGAATTTGAATTGATTCTCGAGTGTATCCTGACTCATTTCAATCTCTAAATATGGTCTAAATGACACCGACTTAGTCTACTAGCAAAGCTAGTAAACATTTTGTTAGACGACAGCTGAAAATGACAATAGTATTTCAACAGCACGACGGCGGCAAAATCAATAGATGATATATGGTAGATGGAAAGAGGGTTAGAAATTGAAGTGTAGAAGAATAATGAATCAGTGTACCTTGCAAAAGCAGCAGCAGTGGAAAGGACTAAACTGCAAATTATAAATTTTGTTTTAGAATTTAAAAAATAAAAAAATAAAAAATACAGCACATGGCATGATTCTATTGATAGGGCTGAAGGGACAGTGGTGGCCCGGGCGCCGAGGATCCGCGCCGAATTTCAGTTAGTGAAGAGAAGAGCAAGGGATAATTTTATTTATTTATTTATTTATTATTATTATTTTTCTTTTATCATTTTGTGGGATTATCTATCTAGGGTAAGTTAAGGAGATCAAATAAATATTAAAGATATGGTGAGTATGCACACATAACTTAATCGAACAAATTATCTAATGCTCTTAGTAGAAGAAAACATTATAAACTAAGTGAAGTCGATCTAAAGCATTACTTTCAATAAGCTCCAAGACATTATAATTTTGTTGGCATAAAAAGGTTTTGGTCGTTGTTGTCTGAAGGTTAGTTAGATGATGGCAACAGACATGAGTGATTTGTATTTTATTGTAAGTTAAATAAACTTAATGCACATTGCACAAAACACTCTAAAAAAAATGGGCTTATACCGGCCCATATTTAGGCCCAAAAAATGTGCAAACTTTGAGGCTCTTATGTAAAAATCCCACATCGGAAGGTGTGATCTATATTTATACTTTATTGCTTCATTAAAGGGCATGATTAACAGCCACCTATGGTTCAGTCTCGGGCCATGGGACGAGCTATAGAGGATCGTTGGCTTTTGGCCCTGGCTGTCTGACAGACTAAAATAATTTTTTTTAATTTATTTTTAAAGAATCCAAGACAATCGATTTCTTTTTGTGGCATACATATAATCATTAATCTAGAAACCACCAAATCCAAGAATCTCTTAATTCTCGTACTTGCATGCTATAAATAATGCAAAATCTAAGACTAGATATATACTAGAATTCAAGTTTTTCTACAGCTCAGACACCTTATTAATCCACTGTAAAAACTTCAACACCAACATCATAATCAAATGAATTATAAAAGTATAAAAAATTCTTCCCCAAATATGACAATCCTGAATGAGGGATTTAAACCATAACTCTAAACAAATTCATCTTAAATTGAATTAAGCTGCAGCTTGTAAATGATAGTATCTTATAAGATGACGATGATAATTAACGGATGGTTCTTGAAATTACGTTGAGCATAGTGTTCAAATAGAGGATAATTCAATCTTATGTCTTTCCAAGGATATAAGAAAATTCATACACGGGATTAGATTAAGAACTCGATTTTCAGCAAGAAAAAATATATGGATCGAAGTTTAAAAATAGAGAGCATATGGATGTCTAAAATTTACAATAATTTTGTATTCTCCTCAATAGGAAATAGATTTTCCTCTTGCTTTTCAGAAAACCAAGAACTTATATATATATATATATATATATGTATGACTATCCTTTCACTTGAATTGAAAATTCGCCATGGTTCGATTCAAATGTTAACTTTGACTTTAAATTTCAAACTCAAACTCTATTTGAAAGTAGGGATAATTATTTACAAATATACACGTATTTGATATTCAAGCCAATCAAACAAATACCTGAAATCACGAACCTTATCCGAATTGAACATTTCGGTTAACCAAAAATATTTGCAAATAATTCGAACCGAACCGAAATTAAAAAATATATACTATATGAAAAAATAATTAAAATTCTAATTAAATAATACTATTTGCAAATATTTCAAAAATTCTAGCAGAAACTGAACTGAATATAATTTTTAATATAAATTTTAAAATACAATAATATAAATATATAAATATATTTGGTTCGGTTAACCAAACCGAAAAAATATCAAAAATCAAAACCGAATCGAATCAAACAAATATCAAATATGCCGTATTTGTATTCAAACTAAATTTACTCGGTTAATCGAAAATTGGATTCAGTTCAATTTGATTCAGCAGATTGACGAATCAGTTTGGGTTTTTAAGTTTTTTACGATCCCTATTTGAAAGTATGTGCATTATTCACTTTTAAATGTAATCAATAGCATTCCAACTTTAGCCACAACCTACCTCATATTCATATTGATGCTCCAACATAAAATGGTGCTATTTGTCTCTTTAGTAGTTGGAGGGAGTAGAATGGCAAATTAAAATACTCCTTCCGTCTCATTGAAATGTTACTATTTTTTATTTTTGTTCATCCCAAAACAAGGTTACCATTTCCTAATTTAGTAGTTGTACTACCTATCTAACATAATAAATACCTTTTCAACTTACAATATATTACACAAATGCCATTACTTTTATATTATACTATACTAATAGAGGTATTTTTGTCTTTTTTTACTACAATTCAATATAATACTAATATTAAAAAATTTACGTGCAAAAAACAAATGTCACTCTTACAATGGAAGGAGGGAGTATATGAATATTATGGACTTAATTGAAACAACTCATACCATTTATGATTTTGGTTATTAGGAACATGCTTAAAATAAAAGAAATTACTATATGGAAAAAGAATATTAATGGAAAAAGAAATTACACATATATGGTATTAGAAAATTGTGTAAACAAATATTAGACATAATAAAAAGTACAACAATAATGTGTGTTTGGTTTGAATTTCTTACTCAAATCACTATTATTTACCTTAGTTTTTAATAAAAATATATTATTTTTTAAAAATTAATACATTAAAATAATATTTAAACAAAAATTTAAATCAAAATCCTAACTTCAAACAAACTTAATTTCGAATATGATCAACTATTGATCCGATCAAGCCGCATTAACATATATTAATATATATCATCATATTTATAATACAATATATACTGTATTATATTATAACTCAGCATATGCATCTTATAACATATATATATATATATATCTGCTAAAATATGTATAAACATACGTTGATCACCATTATACTAGCATATGCTGATCCGATCAAATCAGTGCCATACTGACTTGGTCGGATCATGATCTGCAGCCATATATATATATATATATATTAGATTGACAAACTCACTAGTGTGATCCATGTACAATTGTTAGTATTGCTCATTTCATCATTTCAGTTTCATCCTTTATGTTTGTTCCGCCCCTAACATTTGACAGATAAAAATATATCTATATTATAGTGGTCGTTTATTCATAAATTCTAGATTAAAGAAGATAAAATATATACGTTATAATAAAATGTTATATGTAAATAAATATATGCTTTAAATATTAAAAAATAATAACAAATTAATGCATATTTAAACATTATTCATATATTAATTTATGTTTGAAAGAATTGTAATATAACAGAACTTTAAATTTATCTTAATATATCAACCATTTATACAAATGACTATCAAAACCATATATTAGAATTAATTCATTTTAATTAAATCTCAGTGATAGATCAAACGATGTTTGTCCAAAAATATGTATATATATATTGTTGTTGTTATTATTATTGAGGTGAAAAAATAGTTGAATGTAATATTTCAGAATAAAAAGTATGTACATAATTGAATGTTAATGTTTAAAGAGAAACAAACTTAATAATGAAAAACCATAAAAAAATAACAAAAATATAGAAACACTGCATATTAGGATCATTTTAATTAAATAGTGACATTATGTTTTCTTTACTCCATTGTATTTAATCTAGAATCATATTTACGATTGCACGACATGTTTGACAACACCATGGCAACCTCCATGTCGTTTGCGCGACACTCATCCTCTTTGTAGAGTTCAAGCAGGGCATATGTGCATTCTTTCTCGAGACGGCTTACGCTGCCCCCATGTTGCTCAATGCTGCGTCTCTGAAATAATAAAATCAATTGATTGAATAAAATGTAATCCACTAGCGTGTGTTTTTTTACACTAAAAATTTCAGGTTACTATTATTTGTATTCTGCGTTTTTCGAAAAAAAAAAATATTTTTTTTCTCTTACAAAGTATTCAATCATATATTATTTTAATAACAAACCCAAACTAAAAATTTCCCAAACTTATCAAAAGAAACAAATCAATATCTCATTTTAGTAGCAAATGATGAAAATAGCAATGAGATTGTCGCTTCCACGCTAAGAAGATCACCTCATTTCTTGGATTAAGGAGGTGAGTATCGCAATTATTTTGTCTTGTATTCATTTTCGACCGTCTTCCTTTCTTTGGAATGTACTTTGTTGAAGGTTTAAGGCTCTACACAAAAAATGAGCCATTGTACATACTTGTTAGTAGATGGTGATAGTTAAGGTTCATTGCAACATATATTTGACCTATGAGTTTCATATTAATATGCATAGCTATTGCAATGTCTGAAAATGTTTTAAGTGATGCATCGAATAAAGATACCAGTGAAATATAAAGAAAATTGAAAAAAATTAAAATAAGTAACTTTGTTATGAATTAGCAAACTTGTACAAGATATGAGCAATTATACAAGGGATTTGCTATCTATTGTACAAAATATCATTTCTTGGAACGTTTTTCATTATATTTGTCTTGAATTTATTTTACATTGGTAAAAATGATGTGCTACTGGGCAAATATTCTTGTGATCGAAATGAGATCTTTCTATTATGATAGAAAAGATTAATTTCTTTTCGTCGTATTTGCATCTTTCGCAGCATACAAACAATCATCGATTGAAGAAACATAAACCAGATCATCCTCATTCTCGCACTTCTATAATAGAAATAAATGAAAATCTAAGAGAAGACATTGAGATCAAATATTTCTGCAGTAAGATTTTTTTTTACATTTTGGATACTTCATCAATTCACTATAAAGCTCAACACCAACAGCATAATCCCATGAGTCACATAAATATAAGCAATTCTTCCTCAAACAATCCAATCAAGAATAGGGTTTCTAAACCAAAACTCAAACAAATTCATCTGAAAGAGAAAATTAAACCCAACTGAACTTATAAATCACATCCCATATAAAATTAAAATAAAATAAGGGTCCCTTAAATTCCCACAGCAATCAGAGATAGAACAATTCTCAAACAGAAAGTAAATCTATAAAACCCTAAGAACAACAAAGCAATTGGATCAGATACATGGAATGAAAGCACAGATCGACCTCACCAGCCTGCTGCTTCCGATTCCTTCTCCAATCACCGTTGCCTGTTCCATCTGCGACGGCTGAGAAAACATATTCTGCTGGGGCGGAAGCCATTTTCGAGACGAAAAAGTTTAATCTGGAGTTGACAGAACTAGAAAGGGTAGGGCAGCTTTGTAAGGAGGATAAAGCCAGTGATTCTTACGATGACAAAAACCTGTTTTCTGACAACCGATTCATCGAACGCCAAATGCAGATGCGCACAGCGGCGGAAGACGACAAACCCTGTTAAAACGAAAAGGTTAATTTACAAAATTTCTGTGATTCTTCGGGTGACAATTTGTCAAAACTGTAAATTTTAGGGGGATGATACCAAAACTGTAAATTTTAGCGAACTCCAAAATTTTGGTATCATCTTGATATTAAATAAAATTCAGGGAGCATCATTATCTTTTTAATCCCTTAGATCATTTTGATCACCGATCCAAGTTTAAGTTTAATTGAGGTGTTTTGACAATTTAAAAAATTAATTATGGATCTTAAAGAAGAAATCAATTATAAAGAATTATCGTGATGGGAGATTAATAATATAAATAAATACAAAAAAGTTAAATAGAATAATAACATGAGTTTTACTCTTCCAAAATAGGGATCAATGGTACAAGATAGTATTTACTTTAATAACACTAGTTTGCCAATTTAAGAGTGTTGTTCAAAATTCCTTAGTACTCGTGGGAGATGAAACATCTTTTATTATGTAACTTTAATTTTTTTCAAATTACGTCATGTACAATTTGAATAATTATGCCTTGAATAACATTAAGGGTGTTTTTACCTAAGAATTTTCTCTTGATATGATTTTCGATTAATATTAATAAAAAATAGAATATGTTTGTTCTATTTTTGGATTGATGTGTTATTAAGTTGGGTTGGTAATATTAAAAAATAATATTTTTTTGTTAATTTGTTGATTTTTTTATGAATGAATAATATATATATATTATATATTGTGTTAATATAGCTATATTATATTTTTTTATTAATATTTATGTGAATTTGTATAATCCAAGTGAACAAACTGAATATATACACACATCCACATAATATAAATAATATATATTATATTCACTTATCAAATATTTAATATAAATTTTTTTTTCTATTATCGATACAATTCTTCATAATTCATATTTAAAAAAAAAAAAAACCTAAATTTTCCACAAGATAAGTTTAGAGCTAGCTGAAGCCTTTGAGCAAGAAACGTCGATGGACACACAACCGAAAATCCTCGTGGGACATGTTTATAATCTTGCTTCAGATATCAACAAGATCTGATCTGAAAAAATAATTTATTGAAAGGTAAAGAGACAAATTACATTAGACACATGTGAAAACATATGAGAAATATTTTCTATAAAATATTAAACCATTGTTCAATTTGGATGGAAACATATTATTGAATACTAGAAGGTTTGACAGTCACCTTTGTAGCCTGCGATTGCTTAGTAATATCACCAGAAAAATGACTAAATTTGTTTGTCCACATGCCTCGTATAATCTACTAAAATCACCAAACATGGCAAGAGTAGGCTTAACTAAATTCCCAACACAACTAATTCTATAATATTTCTTGAAATTCCATCGACATTGTAAAATGTAAACATATTCGTGTAAAATTTAAGAAGCAAGAAAATGCTTCTTTCTTTTTTTTGTTTCAATTATTTATACTTTACCTTATCTATTTAAGAATTATTGTAATTAATTCATATATAAAAACAAAATGATTTCTCATTGACAATAGAATATATATAGATCAGACCGGGTTTCTTAGGCAAATCTTCCAAAGTTGGCTGAAATCTCAATAAAATAAATAATCATGAATTTATGTTCTTCCATGATTCTACTTTCTTTCTCTATATATTATAGAGAGAGAGAGAGAAAAGAAGTTATAAACTTTATATTTACTCATTTAGATTTTAACCGACAATGTAAAATTTGCCCAAGAACCCGAACTGATCTAAAAATCATTCATTTGTCAAAAGACATAAAATATGGAACAAACATAGTTATGTATGTAATTCATACGAAAATAAAAAATATAATCAAATAAAATATTTAAGAGTTTATGTTGCATAGAGGTTGTCAAACTTGACAAAACAAAGAATACTACAGAAAATTTCATAAAAGAAAAGTAAAATCCCTCTTGCACAACTCTAGCATGAATGGAAGTATGTTATATAGCTATATACACATCAAAATCGTATAATTGATTTTATTAATTTAAAGTGAATTCACATATCATCATTAGAGGATTATGAAAATTCAATCTCTAATATCCTTTGGTACTCCGATATAATCAATGATATATTTACCAAATTTATCATACCCCTCGTTCTATATAAGGAAAGTGGCATTTTTATTAAGGTCTTTTATTGTCATAATTTTAAATACTTTATATAATTTTTTAGAAAATTAGTTGATGATTATTAATATTTGATATTCTTTTATGAGTAATTACTTGATGGTTATAGTCATCAATTTTAGTTTGTATGTGAAAACAAATATCTAATTTGAAAATTACATTAACATACCATTTTTAAAGTAGTTATTGCACTGAATTAATAACACAAAATTGTGGAATTTTCCAAAATAAGATAATATTTTTGTAATTTAAAGTATTGATTTATTTTAGATTATAGAAATAAATACAATTCAGAATTATAATATTTTGTGTAAATCATTACAAAAATAAAGTAAAATGAAAGATGTTCATAATTTTTGGATAAGATCTATTATAATCATGTAGGCAGTAGATGTTATTTGTATATGGCTATTGGTTTCCCATTATAGTTATATATATTTTAATAGAAAAGAACTAAATCTAATTAAATTATATTAATCTTTGTAAAAACTTTAGAAAATTACAACTAAAATCTAGCTATTGATTTTTATTTTTATATTTTTATCTGAATAAAATGAATAAAATTGAAACATATACATATATATTGTGGAGCTATATATTAGTTCACTTTATGAGTTTAGCATTTATGATTAAATATGTACATATGCCAATATGCCAATGTTACTTTCGGTATATAAAAAAACGTGTGAACAAATATTTAGTGAGTAATTTAATCGATTTTCTTTGAAGTTGAATATTATGGAGAACACGCTTTGAAGATCGAAGGAATCATCCATGGCATCAAGTAAATCTGTGACACTTTTGGTTATAAGCCTATTGTATTTGTTGTGGTTTGTTGATATATATATACATATATATTGTATATATTTAGATGCCTAATATATCTCTTGTATATATATAACATTGTACCCTAATTATAATTTGTGAAATTCAGTTTATTCCATTAATTATAACATGGTATCAAAGCCATGACTTTTCCCCGAACAAATCGAAACAATCCGCGCGTCTCAGATCGCACCTTTCCAACCGTTGCCGATTGTCACCGCCACAACCACTGTGTTTGCCGCCACGAGACCGGCCGGAATCCGGAACAGCTCGGCCAACGGCGGCGCGTGAGCCTCACACGCGCCTGACAAAAATTCTGGCCGAACGCTTCGCCGGCGCGTGGATGCGCGTGCGGCGGCCGTTGCCGGCAATTTTTGCAATGTTGTGTTCGGAATTTAATTTCCTCTACGATGGTATACTCATATTTTCCGTTTGAGCAGTTTTCTGTATCCGTCTGATTTTCCGTGTTTCGGGTTCGATTCGATTTTGTCTGTGTTTTTGTCGTTTCAGCTTTCGGCTTGAGATATTGTCTACACTTGAAATTTTCTTTATGGAAAAGATGGATGTTCATATTCCGATAAGTGTTGTCATGTCTGGAGATAATTACAGTTTGTGGGCACAATCGATGAAAAGCTTCCTGATAAGAAGGAAATTATGGCGGATTGTTACAGTGGATATAGTTGCTCCAATTGCTCCGGTTTCTATAGGAGAAGTTTCGCATACCACCAAACTTGTTGAATCTTATATTGAAAAATAGGAGTATTGGGACAGTAAGAACCATATGATTCTTACTTGGTTGCGCAACATTTCCACTCCGGCAATACATGTGCAGCTTGCCCAATTTGAAACTGCCAAGGCAGCGTGGGATTTCTTGGCAGTCCGCTTCCGTGCTACTGGTTTGGCGCACTATTATCAGTTATGGAATACTCTCCATGATCTAAAACAGGAACCAAGACAATCTGTCAACGACTTCCTTGCACAAGTGCAACCCCTTTGGCATCGGTTGGATCAAGTTGAGATCAGTCCTGATCATCTTTGCCTCATTCAGGTCTTGATGGCTTTACGTCTAGAGTATGAGGCAGTTCGTGCATCTTTGTTATATCGTGCATCTTTGTTACATCGGCATCCACTTCCTACCTTGGATGCAGCTATTCGGGAGATTCTTTTTTAGGAAACTCGTCTCCACCTAGCCAAGGCTCCTCTGCTTGATTATGCTTTTGCGGTCACCGCCTGAACTCCTGCTCAAAGTTGTCCCCTCTGCTGCAAACAATGTCAGTCTTCTGATCATGACTTCGGTCACTGCCCCAAGGTGGAGTGCACTACTGTCATGTTTTAGGTCATAATATACAATATTGCCCTACTAGGCCGTCTCGCTCTGGCAGCAGTAACTCCAAGCCTCGGCATGTTCGTGGACCTCCTCAGTCTAGTACCTCATTTGTCACAGCCTTTGCCACGTCTGCGCCTACGCCTCCCACGATTCAAGACTTAGAGGCTCTTCTTGAATAGGTTCTGTCTTCCAATACAGCCATGTCTACCACATCAAGTAACTCTCCTTGGTATTTTGATTCTGCATGCAATAATCATATGACCTCTAATATACGTCTTATGACCTCTACATCCACCGCACCAGCCCTACCCCTTATCCTTACCGCAAATGGTACCCATATGCGCATGGCCTATACTGGACATACAACCACCTCGTCCTTATCCCTCCCCGACACATATTTTATTCCCCAATTAACCTTAAATCTGATTTCAGTTGGTCAATTAGTTGATTAAGGTCTCACAGTGATCTTCTCTTCTACTCGTGTGCAGGTTCAGGATGCGCAAACCTGGCGGACCCTCGGGAAGGGCCGGAAGACATCCTGCTTATTTGAACTTGAGTCACTTCAGCTCCCTCGTCCCTCTATCTTGGCTGCCACCACCTCTACAACATCCTGCTTTCAGTGGCATTATTATCTTAGTCATGCGTCCTCCAATAAACTCAGGTCTTTGGTTAGTCAGGGTCTTTTGGGTTCTGTCAGGTTTGAGTCTTTTAATTGTGTGGATTGTTCGTTGGAAAAACAACCTGCCTTGTCATTTCCTCATAGTACTTCCGTTGCGGATACACCGTTTTCATTAGTTCACTCTGATATTTGGGGATCTTCGCCCACTATGTTTATGAATGGTTTTTGTTATTTTGTACTTTTTATTGATGACTGTTCACGCTTTACATGGATTTGTTTAATGCAGCAGTGTTCTGAACTTCCATATATTTATATGGACTTTGCTAAAATGATACCTACCCAATTTTCCTCCACCATAAAAACTCTCCGCACAGATAATGCTCTTGAGTATACTGATTCTTCCTTTCTTCGTTTTCTATCTGATCAGATTATTGTTTTCCAACGCTCCTGCCCATACACCTCTCCACAAAACGGTCGCGCCGAACGTAAACACTGTCATATCCTCGATACAGTCCGTACCCTTCTCTTATCTGCCTCTTGTCCAGATCGCTTTTGGGGGGAAGCCGCACTCACTGCTGTCCACACTATAAATCGTGTCCCTTCCTATGTCATGGGTAATGTCAGTCCATTTGAAAGATTATTTAATCGAGCCCCTGATTATAGTCTTCTCCGTTTTTTCGGTTGTATAATTTTTGTCCTCCTCCCCCCATGAGCGCACTAAGTTGGAACCTCGCGCGCGTCTGTGTTGCTTTCTGGGATACGGGTTAGAGCATAAGGGTTATCGTAGTTGGGATCCCATTTCCAATAGGCTACGTATTTCTCGTCATGTCACATTCTGGGAGAATACTAAGTTCTCTACTTTGTCCCGCTTTCGAGTCCCCTTCGATTGTTCGTCTCTGTTCTTTACCTTGTCCTCTCCACCTCTATTTCCTTCCGATGACGCGGCTTCGTCCCCCGCTCCTGACGTTGTCCCGATTGCGCCTCCTGAACCGACGTTGATCCCCGAGCCTATTACTACTCTCGACTCTGCTGCATCACCTTTACCAGAACCTGACACTACTTCGACCTCAGACCCTGACCCTGGCCCTCACCGTTCCAATCGGGTTAGTCACCTACCTACTAACTTACTCGATTATCACTGCTTCTCTGTCAATTTGTCCCACCATGAGCTCAGGTCCTTTCGTGAGGCGTATGCGGATCCTACTCTGTATCGTCAGCTGGTGGGAAGTCTGATCTACTTGACTGTCACTCGACTGGATATTGCCTATGCCGTCCATATTGTCAGTCAGTTTATGTCTGATCCTCGGACGACTCATCATTCTGCTTTTCTACGGATTCTCCGGTACATCAAAGGTACTCTCCTCCATGGGCTTCATTATTCAGTTCATTTCTCTTTAGTTTTGACCGGGTATTTCTGACGCTGATTGGGCGGGAGATCCCTCTGATCGCCACTAGACCACCGGGTTCTGCTTCTTCCTTGGTGACTCGCTTATTTCGTGGCGCAGCAAGAAACAAACGGTTGTCTCCCAGTCCAGTGCAGAGTCCGAATATAGAGCACTTGCCGACATCACTGCCGAGCTTCTATGGCTTCGCTGGCTGCTGGCTGATCTCGAATTGCCTCAGTCCTCTGCCACTATTATTCATTGAGACAGTCAGAGCGCCATGAAGATTTCGACGAATGATGTCTTCCACGAGCGTATGAAGCACATTGAAATCGATTGTCACCTTGTATGTCATCACGTTGCTCATGGCAACATCTCATTGTCTCCCATTCCTTCTGCTGATCAGACTGCCGACGGTTTCACCAAGCTTTATCTTCCCGGCCGTTTTCAATCATTCTTAAGCAAACTCAAGTTGGGTTCCACCATTCCACCTTGAGTTTGACGGGATGTTGATATATATATATACATATATATTGTATATATTTAGATATATATATGCCTAATATATCTCTTATATATATAACATTGTACCCTACTTATAATCTGTGAAATTCAGTTTATTCCATTAATTCTAACATTTACTCAGTTAGATCAAAACAATTTACTGTGCAGTAAGTTGTTGCACAAACAAATTAAAGAAGTGAATTTTGTCTTTCTTATTGATAGAATTGAAGATGTTTGATCTTGCTTTGTTAAAATTAAATATAACTAGATGATAGACCTAGATTAGAATTCTTCATAATTAAGTCGGTGACCGTACTTGAAAAATAAATCAAGTATGTGTTGTATTTTTTGTTATCACATTAATACACATAGTTTTGTTGCAATTACAGGACAACTACAAATAAAATCTATCTTATAACCCCTTGTAGTTACACTCACAAAACTACACTCCATGTACTAATCGAAGAACTTCTTTTGTGCTCTTATGCATATTTATATTAAGGTAAATTAAGCAATGCTTTTCCATGGCTCCCAAAACATATCATTTAGTGCACTGTGCACATATTTTATACTTTACCTGTAGACAAATAAATTATTGCAATTTTATTTTATTTTTTATGAGATGGTAATTTGCAATCGCTATCTTTTAAGTGGGTTATGAGTATCCACGTGGAGATGAGTGATGGGTTGTCACACAAAAATCTGACTGAAGTAATGTTGTTCCATATGATTCGGATTTATAAGAAAGGCATTGTTTTTGTTGCATTTGCCACATTTATAATTAGCTCAATTCAACTCAACCACATAAAAAATTATAATTTTAAAATATTATTGAAGATATATTTAATTTATATTTAACACTGTTAATATTCTATTGTTTATCATTTTTTTAATAAAAGATATAAGAATATTGGGTGATTCCTAATATATAAAATATTATATCATAACTTTTAGTTTTGAATAGTTATAGACAACTTCAACGTGTTCTTTTATGACATTGTTTTTAATTTTTAATTTTTAATTTTGATAAATATTTCATATAGAATATAATTTTCACAATTAATTATGCCTCACAATTAAAACACCTAAACTATAAATACTAAACCAGCACACTCAGTATCTTGGCATGGTAAGATGTATACAGTCAACTAAAATGGTACCTAACACTAGAAGAAATTATCAATTTTGTAACGAGATTTTTTCGTTCCTAAATTCACTTTTTTCTGTTACTAATGATATTAGAGATGGAATTACGTTAGCTACGTAAACTTTAGGAACGGAATTCCGTTACAAATATACTATTTTTTTCTGTAGTGGCAATATTACTAAAATAATTTGGAATAGAAATAAGTGTCTTATTATTTATTTATATATTAAATTCAATTATTTTTAAAAGATACATGAGGTTCAAATTTTCACACCTCATTAAGTTTTTTTTTTTAGCCATGGTCTTTATGTTGACAACTATTTTTTTTTTTCATTTTTATTTAAAGAAAAAAAAATTAAGGGACTAAAATCGACGTCTATTGTTTTTATTTAAAAATTAAAAAAAAATAAAATGCCAATATTGATGTCTGATCTTTTTCCATTAAAAAAAAAAAAACAACGCCTTATAATATATTATAACTTGGAAACATTATATAAATAGAAATAAATTCATTAAAATCAAAATTATAAAATAATGTAATTAAGCAATAATAGCCTCAGTACTAGAAATAAGAGGAATTGCGGGAATAAAACTAGTAAAATACTTTTATGGCAGGCCCCATCCATCCTAACCTAGAAAAAAAAAATTGTTATTGTAATTTAGTTTGATTGGTGCATGTTAATCTTACTCTTAATTCTGATTATTTTAATGAAAAGAAAAAACTAGAAAAATTAAAGAAGTGACAAATTGGTGTTGGAGAAATAATTTGGATCGAATGAAAATACATAATCTTGAATATACTTTGAGTCGCGTATATTCGCTTTCCTTATACGATACTTTGACCATATTAACACCCCGGGTTACGCAGAATTCGTACGAGAATAAAACAAAGGAACACTAGATTTTTTGTTGAAAAATTGAGCAAGTAAAATATTGAGAAATTATTTGTGTATCAAGATTAGTGTCATTTTTGAAAATATTTGAACTTGAAATTTAAATCCAAAAGACACGATCTTTTCATGAAAATATACAACTTTAATTTTAAATTGAAATGATTCAATTTATTCATTAATGTTATCGTTCAAATTTAAAATCAATTAAATTTGAATTTTTTAAGGTTAAATGCATGAATTAATTAATGTAATTCCTATATTGAAAACAATATTTTTCAAATAATATGTACCATAATTTTCACATTCATTATATTATTTCACAATTCATTTAAATAAAAGATTGTTCAAATAATACTTCCTATAAAAATTATGAACATTAAGTAAAGACCAACAAATGATAATAAACTATACATAAAACTTATCTAATGTGAAATGTATTATTCTTAAATAAGATTACAATCAAATAGTTTTAATTAATAATATTCCTTCGTACCATATATTGCTAACCTTTTACTCTTCCAAAATAGAATCAATGGTACAAAATGGTATATACTTTAATAAAAACTACTTTTTCAATGTCAAAATATTATTCCAAATTCCTAGGTGATCATGGTAAAGCGATGAAACATCTTTCTCTAGGCAACTTTAAATTTTTTTAAGTTAACTCACGGACAACTTAAGTAATCATGTTTTGAAGAACATTAAGGCTTTGTTCATCTAATAATTTTATATTAATATGATTTTTAATTAATATTAATAAAAAAAATAATATTTTATTTGTTCACAAAGATTCAACCATTCAACAAAAAAATATTACTTTTTATATCATCAATAGAATTTCTCATGCCTCATTAGAAAAAATAAAAATAAAAAACAAATCAAACTGAAACACTAAACAAGTACATTCTAAATTTCCCACAATATTATCTTGGGACATGCCCTTTCAGCATACGTTTAAAGCATGAAGCTTTTGAACAAGAAACATCAATGGACACACAACTAAAATTCCTCATAAGACCTGTTTATGATCTTGCTCCAGATGTCAACCGGATCCGAAGAAATAATTTATTGGGAGGTAAAGAGGCAATGATGTTTTTTACTTGAAGGAATGATATCTTGAACATAGACAAATTACATTAGACAAATATTAATTTCAATACGAAAAAAGTATGTGTCTGCCCAAAACATGTGAAAACTTATGAACAATATTTTCTATAGAATATTAAAGAATTGTTCAATATAGGTGGAGACAAATTATTGAATGCTAGAAGGTTTGATGTTCACATTTATATCCTGTGATTGATTAGTAGTATCATCAGAAAATGGTTGTAACCTTGTTTGTCCACATGCATTGTGCAAGCTACTAAAATCACCAAGCATAGAGAGAGTAATTAAGTTCTATAATATTTCTTGAAATTTCAATGTTGAGACTGTAAAACATAAACATATTTGTGTAAAATACGATAAGCAAGAAAATGCTTCTTTTTTTAATTATTATACTTTTACCTTTTCTTTTTAAGCATTTTCTTTACTAATTCAAATATCAAAAAACAATTCCTCATTGACAATAAAATAGATCAGACCGGGTTTCTTAGGCAAATATTTCAAAGTCGGCTAAAAGCTAGATAAAGTAAATAAAGAATCATGAATTAAGCTCTTACCATGATTCTACTGTGTTTCTTTATATATATATATATATACAGATACATATATATAAAGAAGAACTTATAAACTTTACATTTACTCATTTAGATTTTAACCAACGATGTAAAATTTGTCCAAAAAACCCGACTGATCTAAAAACCGTTCATTTGTCAAAAGACATAAGATTTGAAACAAATATAGTTATGTATGTAAAGCATGTTTGTGCAGACACATTCTATATATTGTGAACAATTTTGAAACTTTAAAGCACCAAATTAAAAAAAGAAACCAAATATGAAAATAAGGTGTAAAATCTATCAAAGGGTAAAAATTCACGAAAACAAAAAATATAATCAAATGAAATATTTATGAGTTTATGGGGCATAGAGGTTACCAAATCGACATAACAAAGAATACTACACAATATTTTATCAAAGAAAATTAAAATGTGTCCTGCATAATTTTAGCAGGAATAGAGGTACATTATATAGCAATATATACAACAAAATTGTGTCGTCGATTTTACAAATTTAAAGTGAATCAACGTATCATCATTAGAGGATTATGAAAGTTCGATCTCTAATATCCTTTAAGACTCTTATGTAATGAATGAGATATTTGTCATATTCACCTAATCCCTTGTTGTATAGAAGGAAAGTGTGACTTTTATTGAAACCTTAGAATTGTCAAAATTTTAAATATTTGCTCACTTTATATGAATTTCTAGAAAATTGGTTGATGATTATTAGTATTTCTTATTAGTTTATGAGTAATTACTTGATGGTTGTAATCTTCAATATAGTTCGAATGTGGAAGCAAATATCTAATTTGAAGATTACAACAACATATATTTTTAAGTGGTAAAATCTTATTGCACTCAATAAATAACACTCAATTTTGGAGTTTTCTAAATATAATAAAATATTTTTGTAATTTAAATGTTGATTTGTTTTAGATTATTGAAAAAAAAAACAATTGAAGATTATAATATTTTGACTAGATTAGTAAAAAAATAAAATTAAATGAAAGATGTTCAAAATTAAATTTTAAATTTCAAGTAGGTGGTAGGTATTATTTATATATGGCTATTGATTTCCCCATTATAGTTATATATATTTTAATAAAAAATAATTAAATCTAATTAAATTTTATTTATCATTGTAAAAACTTTAGAAAATTAGGACCACAAATTTTATCTTAATAAAGTGAATAAAATTAAAACATTTACATATATATATATTGTGAAGTTATATATTAGCTCACTTTATGGGCTTAGGATTTATTATTACAACACCCGCTATGCAAAAAAAATATAGATGAAAAATCATCTTCTTTTCATACAAAAAATATAAAAAATGTACGAAGACGCCATGCAATTTTTAAAATATATAAGAATTTATACTCAATTTCGAAATCACAGGCAAATTATAGGAATTTTGACAAACAAATATGCACATTGTTGGCATAATATGCATATTGTTGACACTATTCAACACTGGGGATATCACATCCACCTTAACTTATCTCTATCAACTTCAGGGTATCACATCGGCATTTAGTGATTGTTAGTTGTACAGAAAAACATAGAGGTGAATGAAATACTCGCAATGACATCTCATGCATTGTTGTCGTTTCAATGATCTTGGAATTGAAAACAACTTTGACTTACACGGGTATTGTGATGAGTTGTTTGTAGATACAAAAAAGATTTGAGATCACTTATGGTATTTGGTGGTTGAGTATTGATTTTTTATTATTTGGCTTTTCCATTATAAAGTGCTCACTTTATGATCAATATATGCAAAACATCAATCCTGAAATGAATACGTTACAAAAATATCACAAGATCGGAAATATAATAGTATGAAATTCATGAATATTTTGTTAGCCAGTTCAATCTAAATTAATTTACATATCTTGATCCGCTGCTAAGGCAAGATTTTTATTAAGCCAGAATCAAGGAATTACATAAATATATATATATATATATATTGGAAAGTAAAATAACTATATATACTATTGAAACTCTAGAGAAGTGTACTAGCAATTTTTATTTTTATTTTTGAAGTTGACACATTTAATAAAAGATTGTTTAAATGATACTTCCTATAAGAATTATGAACATTAAGTAAGATCCAACAAAGGATGATAAACTATTAATAAAACTTCCCTAAGAGCATCCCTTACAATTATCTTCTTGATTACCTTCCTTATTTTTTTTTTAGTTTTTATTATAGCAAGATGTAGGAAATACAGTTAATACCAATTTATTACCTTTATCAAAAACTCATTACCTCTATAAAAAAAAATAATAAATAAATAATTGTTTAATTAATTATAACTTTAAATTTTAAATTTTAAATTATCAATAGTTATCTGTACAAATACAAATTCAAATTTATTTCAAAAGATCACGACTCACCTACATACTTTTCAATAAAATTTTTTTTATACTATATCCAGTTTTAACATTTAAAGTTTTTAAAATTTTTATATTCAATCTTTCTTCAACTAATTCTTTAGCAAAACTATCGGAAACGAAAAATTATTTGGACAATATATTAATCCGAGTTTATTTCAATCATTTAGATTTTTAAATGTCATTGATTTTACAAAGTTAATTAATAATATTTCATAATATAAAAAATGATATAATATTATTATAGTTTATATAAACTAATATTTTAAAAATAAAATATAATATTACATAATAAATATTATTTATGTATTTAGATAATAAAAATATTTAAAAATAAATAATTATAATGAATTTTATAAAATTATAAAGGTAATAAATAAAAGTAATGATACTGTAACGGGTGCTCAAATAAGTAATTTGAATAATGATGTGAATATTATGTGGATGAGAAATTTTAAAAGGTAATGCAATAGAGAAACTCAATGTGAAAATATATTATTCTTAAATAAGATTAAAATCAAATAGTTTTAATTAATGTTTTTACTTGATTCATTCTACCATATATTGCTAACATTTTATTCTTCCAAAATAGAATCAATGGTACAAGATAGTATACATTTTAATAAAACTACTTTGTCAATTTCAAAGTGTTATTCCAAATTCCTAGGTGCTCATTGTAAAGGGGTGGAACATCTTTCGCTAGACAACTTTATGTTTTTTCAAATTACCTCGTGGACAACTTGAGTAATCATGTCTTGAAGAACATTAAGGCTTTGTTCATCCAACAATTTTATGTTGATACGATTTTCAATTAATATTAATAAGAAAAATATAATATATAAACATGTACATCCATGTAATACAAATAATATATACTTTATTTTGTCACAAAGAGTCAACCATTCAACATAAAATATTACTTTTTATATCATCAATACAATTTCTCATACCTCATGGAAAAAAAAAAAAAAAAAAAAAAAAAACTCAGACTAAAACGCTAAACAAGCAAACCCTAAATTTCCCACATGATTACATGGGACGTGCACTTTCAACGTAAGTTTAGAGCATGAAGGCTTTAAGCAAGAAACGTTAATGGACACACAACTAAAATTTCTCATGAGATATGTTTATGATCTTGCTTCAGATGTCAACCGGATCCGAAGAAATAATTTATTGGGAGGTAGAGAGGCAATGATGTTTTATACCCGAAGGAAAGATATCCTGAGCATAGACAAATGTTAATTTCAACACAAAAAGTATGTGTCTGCCAGAAACATGTGAAAACTTATGAGCAATATTTTCTATATAATATTAAAGAATTGTTCAATATAGGTGGAAACATATTATTGAATGCTGGAAAGTTTGACGTTCACCTTTGTAGCTTGTGGTTGATTTGTAATATCATTAGAAAATGATTGTAACCTTGTTTGTCCACATGCATCATGCAAGCTACTAAAATCACAAAAAATATGGAGAGAATAATTGAATTCTATAATATTTTTTGAAATTTCAATGCTGAGATTGTAAAATACAATATATTTGTGTAAAATACGAGAAGCAAGCAAATGATTTTTTTTTAAATTATTATACTTTTACCTTTTCTTTTTAAGAATTTTCTTAACTAATTCAAATATCAAAAAATGATTCCTCATTGACAATAGAATATATAGATCAGGCCCGGTTTCTTAGGCAAACCTTCCAAAGTCGGCTAAAAGCTAGATAAAGTAAATAAAGAATCATGAATTTAAGTTCTTCCATGATTCTGTTGAGTTTCTTTATGTATATATATACACTCAGACATATATATAAAGAAGAACTTATAAACTTTATATTTACCCATTTAGATTTTGACAACGATGTAAATTTTGCCCAAAAAACTTGACTAATCTAAAAACCGTTCATTTGTCAAAAGACATAAGATTTAAAAACAAACACAGTTATGTATGTAAAACATGTTTGTGCAGATCCATTATATATATTGTGAACAATTTTGAAACTTTAAAGTACTAAATTAAAAAAGAAACCAAATATTAAAATAAGATGTAAAATCATATCGAAGGGTAAAAATTTATGAAAAAAAAAAATAATCAAATGGAATATTTAGGAGTTTATGGGGCATGGAGGTTGCCAAAATCGATATCACAAAGAAAACTACTCAATATTTTATTAAAGAAACTAAAATGTGTTCTACATAACTCCGCAGGAATTGAGGTACATTATATAACAATATATACAACAAGATTGTGTCATCGATTTTACAAATTTAAAGTGAATCCACGTATCATCATTAGAGGATTACGAAAGGTCGATCTCTAATATCTTTTAAGACTCCTTTGTGATCAATGAGATATTTATCATATTTACCTAACCTCTCGTTGCATAAAAAGAAAGTGTGATTTTTATTAAGACATTGGAATTGTCAAAATTTAAATATTTGCTCACTTTATATGATTTTCTAGAAAATTAGTTGATGATTATTAGTATTTCTTATTAGTTTACGAGTACTTGATGGTTGATGGTTGTAATCTTCAATATGGTTGATGGTTATAATCTTCAATATAGTTTGAATGTGGAAGCAAATATCTAATTTGAAGATTACAATAACATATATTTTTAAGTGGTAAAATGTTATTGCACTAAATAAATAACTCTCAATTTTTAGAGTTTTCTAAAATAATAAAATATTTTTGTAATTTTAAGTGTTGATTTATTTTAGATTATTGAAATAAATACAATTGAAGATTATAATATTTTGACTAAATTAGTAAAAGAAATAAAATAAAATGAAAGACGTTCAAAATTAAATTTTAAATTTCAAGTAGACGGTAGATATTATTTGGACATGGCTATTGATTTCCCCATTATAGTTATATATTTTTTAATAAAAAAGAATTAAATATAATTAAATTTTATTGATCTTTGTAAAAACTTTAGAAAATTGCGACAAAAATGTTTATCTTAATAAAGTGAATAAAATTAAAACATTTATATATATATATATATATGTATATTGTGAAGTTATATATTAGCTCACTTTATGGGTTTAGGATTTATGATTAAATGTGTTCATATGCCAATGTTGCTTTTGGTGTAGAAAAAAAGTGTGATTAAATTTTTAGTGACTTAGGCACGTTTGGATTAACTTTAAAAATAAAATAAAATTAAAAGCAGCAGCAGAAGCAAAAAAACAAAAGCGACAAAAATACTATTTTGCATTTGGATGAATCATTATAAAATCTTTTTATAAAAAAAACTTTTTTGATATAATGGAGTTGAAAGTGTTAAAATTATTCAAAATGACATGTATATAATTGTATTTTTTTCGATAAAAAATTTATAATTTATTTTTAAATTTTATTAATTATATTTAAAAATTTTAAATTAAAGTATAAAAAATATATTTTTAAATTTTAATTATTTATATTTTAAAATTATTACTCAAGAAATTGGCCAAGTAAGCCTTAAAGAGGCTAAATTAGGAGTTTAAATTGAAAAGAAACCCACAAAAATATGGACATTGGATTAAGAACATGTGCACTGAGGTGCATTTCTTGAACCGATTAAAAAATCAGTAAAATATATAACACTCTATTGTATTTCAGTAAAAATTCACAAACATTTTGTTTTATTTATTAATGAAACTCCTTTCTATTAATGTAGAGTTTGCAGAAAATACCATCATTGTCAAAACTGATATTTGGTTTTAAATAAAGATCTAAATTAAACAAGTTTTATACAAATAAATAAACATAAAATATCTTAAATAATTTTTTGAATAAAATAAATAAATAAATAATTGATCAATCATTTATTTTTATAATATTTGTAAAAATCAGCTAAACAATGTCTTATAAAAATTATAAAATAAAAGTTAATCAATTATTTATTTATTTATTTTATTCAAAAAATTATTTAAAAATATTTTAGTTCTTTTATTTTTGTATAAAACTTGCATTATTAGATTCATATTTACAATTAAATATTAATTTTTGGACGATAATGATACATTAATACAAATGGGTTGACGCAATAAATAAAATGCATTTTTACTAAAAATACTGCGGATGTTATATAATTTAGTCAAAACTAAAATATCCAACTAACTCTAATTACAATTACCGGTTGAAAGCTAATTAAACTGAAGTTGTATATGTTTATTTTAATGAATTTAATAATCATATGTTATAAGATCAACAATTCGAAATTTTAAATTTATATTTGTAAATACATTTGGATTGAAGAATTTTATTGTAAGAAACCTCAATATTCATAATTATCATGTATTTTAACTCCAATAATTAAAGCACAAATATATATTTTTTAAATTTATATAAATAAATAGATTGATGTTGAAGGATTTTATTTTTAAATAATTTTTCATTGATTGCAATTATCATCAAATATTTGTCCAATAATTAAAACCCTAATATATATTTTAAAATTATATAAATAATTAGATTGATGTTGTAGAATTTTATTTTAAATAATTTTCCAGTGATTACAGTGATAATTAAATATTTCAAGTCCAATAAAAAAAAATCCAAATTAAAATCTATATAAACAATTAGAATGAAATTGCAAGGTTTTATTCGTAGCGGTCTTTCTCTGCCGTCAAAAGCCACATATTCCAATAATCACAAAAATTTTTTGATATTTTTAACAAAAAAAAAAAAAAAAATCAAAGCGCTGGATGATGATAAGATTTTGAGTCAAGTAAGAAGAAATCTTCACTCATTTTATAATCTACAATTGATACAAGGTATTTTATCTAGATACTATTGATTAATTTGTTTATTATTTATATTTAACTTTTTTTCATTATGAATATTTTGGGGTTCTATTTTTGATAGAATATCACCACCATTGGTTTCTTGGAGTTTAATTTTGAATTGTTTTTAAGTGGTAGAATATACTTTAAATTATCATGTATTTTTTAAACATACTAATATATAAAGAAATAATAATAAAAAAAACTAATTAATGAAAACTAAAAACTTGGACAAAATCCTTTAATCAAATACACAATATATATTTTTTTTTGGAAATTATTTTTTGAATCATATCAATAATATTTAAAATTGGAAACAACACAACCTAATAACCTACACATAAATGAATACCGCTGTTCGTCTGTCATTGTTTGGATTTGGAACCGTCCGACGATCTTATGCATCGTCGATGAATTTACGGCACACAAATTTGCAATGGCTTTATATATACTCTGCCCTCCACAGCCAAATATTAAGCTATTTTTCTTTTTGCCGTTGTCTGTTCACTGGTACTTCATCTATAGAATCGCATTCCTTCAATTTATCAATCTTTATTTCTTCTAGAGAACGATATGACCAACAGACTGCGCAAGAATTTTGAAAAGTGGTTTGGTTGAATTGTTTAAGAGGGAGATGGGTTTATGCCCTCCCCGAGGTTTCTCTCTGGGAGTAAAAGTGTAACGAATTTTGAAGTTTTTATCTATAAAGGTTGTGAATGTATGGTGTATTTTGTGATTATTGTGTTAATAGATTGATTGTAGTGTTAAGCGATGGTTTGGATGTTGCATTGTTGATGTGTTTAGATATAGAGAATGGTGGGGTTTCGTAGTTGATAGTATGATTGGATAAGATTGGTGGTTGATCTTTGGTTCATTTAATAATATTTCGTCTGATACACTTCGACAGTTTATGATGCTAACATTTTCTTGAATTTTCTGTCATGAGATATTTGGAAAGTTATGAAGTCAACATTCTTGTGAGTCTTCATTGTCGTGGAATATTCAAATTAACAGCTCAATTCTCATTTGTTAAAATATGAATAACATTAACGTGTCTTTGTACTTTGGTGCATAACCTAATTGAACGCATTGATTTGTTCGGAAAACTGAAAGGTTATCAAGAAGGTGTAAATATCATCAAATTCAACTCGATCGGAGACACTACTGTCTCGAGCTCTAATGACCCGGACATAAAGTTGTGGGATTGGGCAACCCCGGAAGTGAAACTGTCATACTTTTTGAGGCGCTACGACAATGTATACCATGCCAAAATCATGTCAAACATAGATGATTGTCATATAGTGACAACATCTGCTAATTCACAGGTATTTTATTTAATAGATATGAATGTTGAAAGATGTTTTCATATATCTTTTATGAAATTAGTATGCAATAATTCTTGATAACCCAGATGAAAGATTATTAAAGAACTTGAATTTTGGTTTGGAAATATATACTTACCACGACCTGATTTTGTATATTTACTAGTCACATTTAATGTTCTCCATCTTCAGCTTCTCAGTTCATTTTTACGTCATATTTTGATGATATTTTGTACAAATATTTTGACTTTTGTTAATGCTTAAAATTGAATTTTCATGAATCAAAAATTTGGAACTAAAGTAGCAATGTGCATAAAAAAACTAAAAAAGTTGAGTCATATCCTTCCTGTTATGCATAAAGAATACAATATTGATTGGAAAGAATTGGATTAAAGTAAATTTGATTCAATACAGGTGTTGACAAATGAGAGTAGTTGATCAAATTGTTAGCAACTTTTTGCACCGAGACAATGTTGTGTTGTGATTAACTATTGTTTGCATCATTTCACTAGCATGGAATTGTTTGTTTGAGTTTTGTTTTGGATAAAGAAATATGTACTTTTGAGCATGGTTGAGTGTCTCTGAGGATATTCTATTCAAATCATTTTGTTATAATGTAAAATATAAGACAAACACTCAAATGTGTTTATTATCGGGGCTTGATTTTCTGTGTAGATCCGACTCGGACAGTTGGTGGAAAATGGTTTGGTAGAAACAACACTATTATCGGAGCACCTAGGTCCTGTTCATTCCCTTGTTGTGGAACCGGTAGTCCTTACGTATTTTATAGCTATGGAGAGGATGAATTAGTCCGGCATGTAAGCTTTTCTGAGCTCTAATACAGATTTTTTTTCAATTAGTTTTGAGTTAATGAGAAGTTTTTCTATCAATATTATCCGCAGAATATTGTAGAATTTAATTTTATTTATATAAGTGAAAATGATCGCAATAATAGTGCAATTTCTATTCATTTAACAATACGGTATTTACATTGTTTGATGGCATATTTTGTGTGTGATTGACATCATTTACAATAGTTATGCGTGCACCAAACTAGAATAGAAATAAATGCCCACCAAAATTCAGAAGAATCCAAGTTAAGATCATTTCAGCATAACAGAAAGTTTCAAAAAAAATATCCACAATGAGAATTCATGGTACCAAACATATATTAACCTTCAGCGTTATTGGGCTGTTGTTCGTCCAAAAACAAATCCACAGGCACACAGAAAGCGCTTGTGACAAAATTAGTAGTCCCCAACCCCTTACTGATTCAATGCACACCTCAATTTCTACAAGGTGGGGTGTAATGGTTGAGGATTTGGTAGTCAAATGCCATTGGTTCATCATTCAGACAAATCCGTGATATGTGAGGAGTTATTATCGTCCAGCTCCCTAATCATGGCCGGAAGAAAATTAATGGTTTATTCACCCAATAATTTTTTATTAATATTAATAAAAAGATACAATATATACACACATCCACATAATATAAATACTTCTTTCGTCCATCAAATTTATCATCGTTTTCTTTGTAAATTACAAAAGAACCGAATATAAGTTTAGCGGATGGAGGAGTAATATATATACTAAAAACTTCAACACAAAATATTACTTATTTATATTATTGATAAAATATCTCACACCTTACATAAAAAACAACTCGAACTAAAACATTAAACAAAACACACCCTAAATTTCCCACATAATTATATGGGGATACTTTCAGCATAAGTTTAGAGCATAAAACCTTTTAACAAGAAACATCAATGGACATACAATTGAAAATCTTCACGAGACATGCTTATGATCTTGCTCCTGATATCAACCAGATCCGAAGAAATAATTTATTGGCAAATAGAGTGGCAATGATGTTTTCTACCTGAAGCAAGATATCCTGAACATTGACAAAATACATTACACAAAAATTAATTTCAATAGAAAATAGTTGTAACCATGTTTGTACTCCACATGCATCATGTAATCTACTAAAATTACTAAACATAGAGAGAGTAAGCTCAATTGAATTTCCAACACAACCATTTCTATAATATTTCTTGAAAATTTCAATGCCAAAATTGTAAAATATGAACATATATTGTGTAAAATCCGAAAAGCAAGAAAATGCTTCTTCTTTAATTATTATATTTTTACTTTTCCTTTTAAGGATATTTGTTACTAATTCAAATATTGAAAAATGATTTCTCATTGACAATAGAATATATAGATCAGACTGGGTTTCTTAGGCAAATCTTCCAATGTCTCTTAAAATCTAGATAAAGTAAATAAAGAATCATGAATTTAAGCTCTTCCATGATTCTAAATTATTTCTTTATATATATGTATAAAGAAGTTATAAACTTTACATTTACTCATTTAGATTTTAATTGACAATGTAAAATTTGCCTAAGAACCCGGACTGATCTAAAAATTGTTCATTTGTCAAGAGACAAAAAATACAGAAAAAATATTGTTATGTATGTAAAACAGATTTGTGCAGATACATTCTATAAATTGTGTACAATTTTGAAACTTTAAAAGCATCTATGTAAGAAAAGAAATTAAATACTAAAATAAGTGGAAGGGTAAAAATTCACAAACACGAAAAATATAATCAAATTGAATGTTTAGAAGTTTATGTTGCATAGAGGTTGCCAAACTCGACATAACAAAGCGTACTACAGAAATTTCATAAATGTGTCGTTCACAACCCTGCATGAATGCAGGTTTATTATATAGCAATAAACACATCAAAATCTTATCATTGATTTTATTAATTTAAAGTGAATCTAGATATAATCATTAGAGGATTATGAAAGTTTGATCCTAAATATCCATTAATATTCCTATGTAATCAATGAGATATTTAACATATTCACCTAATCCCTAGTTGTATATAAGGAAAGTGACGTTTTTATTAAGGCTTTAGAATTGTCAAAATTTTAAATATTCGTCCACTTTATATAATCTTCTAGAAAATTAGATGATGATTATTAATATTTATTATTATTTCATGAGTAATTACTTGATGGTTATAATCTTCATTTTTAGTTAGTATGTGAAATCAAATATCTAATTTGAAAATTACAATAACATACATTTTTTAAAGTATTAAAATTAAATGTTATTGCATTAAATTATTAATAACACTCAATTGTGAAATTTTCTAAATAATAAAATATTTATATAATTTAAAGTATTGATTTATCTTAGATTGTTAGAAATAAATATAATTAAGGATTATAATACTGTGACTCCGTGGAAAGCGGAAATTTAGAAAATTAGGCCTTGGAAGTGGAAGAGAAGGAATCAAATGGTAAATGAATTATACTTATTTTCTAATGGGCTGAAAAAATTATTTGGATTTCTGCTTCATTTAAGGCAATATCCTTTATGGTTTGGATATTTTGAGTGAAGTATTGAACTAATTTACGCTTAATTTGTAGAGATTTGCATAAATTGGATGGGGAAAGTGCAGCACATATCTATGTTTGTAATTGTTTGTTTGTGAATTGGATGAGGTGAGAATTCATTACCACCTTAACTAAGGTGGATTGGCATGATATGTTTCTAAGGCTTCTCCAACACAACGCCAATATTGCAGCTCCATAGTTGGAGATATGCTTCTCCAACACAACTTCATTTCCATCCCATTTTTTGTGTTTGTATGGTGTTTGCTACAGTGCAACACTATTTTTGGTATTGCACCGTAGCAACGCCAATTATGATTTTTTAAAAAAAAAAATTACAAATTGTAAATTGGTCCCTACAAGGACCAATCTGTAATTTTTTATATTTTAATTGTGTATATTTTTATTTTTTTAATATAAAAAGTTGTTTAAAAATAATATATAAAATAGAATATTTAAAGAATATTTAGATAATATTTTTTTGGAGTTGAAAATAGAATTGTGGGTTGGAATTACTGTACCAACTGTATTTTTAGAGTCATAATTTTTGGAATGGTGAGACTGGTTGAAGGCAGCCAATACTTGGGAGCTTGTTTAAAATTTGTTACAATATTCTGATATAATTGATGCATTTGAAGAAATGTATCTATTTTTCTCCGGATATAATTTACCGTAGATGTCAAAAGTATAACATAGAGGCAAATGAACTACTCACAATGATGTCTCAAACATTGTTGTCGTTTCAATAATCTTGGAATTTAGGACAGCTTTGGATTACATAGGTGTCGAGATGTGTTGTTTGTAGATACAAATAAAATTTTGAAATCACTTTCGTTATTTCGTGGTTGAGTATGCGTCGATCTTTGTTTATTTAGCTTTTCCATTATAAGGTGCTAACTTTTATGATGAATATGTGCAAGAGCATCAATGCTGCAAAGAATATGTTATAAAAATATCACAAGATCGGTATGAAAACAAAATGAAACTCATAAAAATTTAGTTATCCACTTTGATCAAAATTTATTTACGGGTAAACTGTTTTTTTAGTCCCATAACTAGACCCCTTATCATTTTAGTCTCGTAATGGAGTCTGTCGCAAGTTAGTCCCATAAGTGAAAAATTTTCGTTGGTTTAGTCCTCCGGCGCCGGAGACGCCCGCGTGGCTCGCCAAAAGCCATGTGTCCGCCAAGAATCCTGCCAAGTCAGCGACACCTACCTGGCGGACACGTGGATTTATTTTTTTAAATTGAACCTAATGAAAAAAGGCAAATAAAATTAAAATAAATTTTAAATAAATTTTAAAAAAAATGAAAAAAAATGAAAAAAAAAATAACACTTGGCGGACACGTAGCTTCCGGCGAGCTACGCGAGTGTCTCCAGCATCGGAGGACTAAAACAGCGAAAAATTTTCACTTATAGGACTAGTTTGCGACTTGCTCCACTTAAGTACAAGACTAAAATAATAAAGGATCAGTTACACGGCTAAAAAAACACTTTTTAACTTTTATTTATTGGTAGCACCGAAAGACCAGGATTTTTATTAAGCATGAATCAAGGAATTATATAAAAAGTAATAGATAGTAAGATACATATATATATATATATAGTGTTCAAACCCTAGATAAATGTTACTAACAATTTTTTGTTGAAGTTGACACATTAAATAAAAGGTTGTTCAAGTGATACTTGGTATAAGAATTATGAACATTAAATCATGACCCACAAATGATTAATTTCACATTAACTTCACACAAAGTAACTAACAAACTCATTTATAACTGTGAATGGAACAGACTTCAATGATAAACATGAACTTTACATTCTTCACATGTAACATTGAATTCTCATAATCTACAAAAGATGTTTTTATTTTTGACAAGTATACAATCTATTGACATCTACATAGATAAAGGAAGAAGCATCCTTCTTTTTTGTTTTCGAGCCAGCTTAGCTTGTTTAGTCATTTTTATGCACAGCAGCAACAGCATTGCCGTACACAACAAGATAACCGCAAACCTTAGATGCTGAAAATACAATGAAACAGCCGAGAAAACAAGGAATGCTAGAATGACAAGCTCCCATATGACAAAGATTGCGACATCAACCCTGTAGCAGCGTAAAAGCTAACAGTTTGCATAAAAGAAGCTAAAAAAGGAAACAATGCAAACCTCGACTACTCAGCTTTACATATTGACAAGTTATTATCTTTAAGAGGAAAGACAAGAAACCATTCATCGGCGTGAAAGTAGTGAAGTTTTTAACACATGATCCAAAATAATGTCCCATTAAAATGATTTACTTCATCTTTATGTGTAAATATATAATGTTTACTTTATAGATTAATCTATCTTCATCTTGTAAGCATTCCCTTAATCCATTGAATTGACTTGCTTCGGGTTAATCATGTTCTCATATCCACGCAACAATTGGTTATGACATCTAAAATCTGAGAGTGGATAAATGCAACAAGAAGGTCCATGAATGGATTGGTAATATGATATATTTCCAGATTCCAATTACATATGTTTGCACATAGAGTTCCAGCAAGATGATCTTTTGAGACGAGAGATCACTAGACACAAAAAAACAACTAGCACATGTTATTTTTGTCACACATTCCATTTCTACCCACTTTTCTTATCCCTTACAATACATGGAGTTCAATAAAAAGGGTTTGTTTCTTTTACCACCAAAATCCAGGTTTCCCGAAAAAAAAAATTACATCATGCACTATTTTAATACCAAACCCAAATCGAATTTTCCACAAACCCATGAAAACAAACATACCCGAAGAAACAGGTAAAATTTGACTGGACAATCAATCAGTTGTAACAACTAATGCTTCTTATTGACAGTTCTGAAAGCATGATGAAGCCAAGTTCCAGCAATGGTATTGGTATGGATAATCAAAGTATAATGCAATAATCCATTAATTGAAGAAAACCTCAAGTTGTTACAACTGATTGATTGTCCAGTCAAAGCCAAGATCAAACTAGCCGATTCCCTATTTCAAATTGTACTTGTGCAGTATTCCAAATTTTTAGCAGAAAAAATCGCGCCTAACATCAACACAATCAAGTTGCAGCATTAACACACAAAATTCCACAATTTTTTTTTAGAAAAAAATAATAAAAATAAAAGTACCTAGAAGAGGCGAGATTCGAGGTGGATGCCAAAAACGATATGGAAGCGCAGTCGTGTTTGGATCGAATTTGATACTCTCTCAGCTGCTCCGCCAAATTCGATCGCGCCAGCATCCTCTTATCTCCCAACGAGCCTCTATATAATTTGAAAAATTTTCCTTCACATATTCTCCCAACTTCAATTCGTTCGCCGGCGGCCGAGCTGAGCAGTCTGCCGGAAGTTAACTACAGGGAGAACGACTTTAAACCGACGGCCGGCGAAGAAGGGGCGAAATTGAAATTGTTCCCTAATTTTAATATAGATATTCTTTTGCCTCCAAATTATTTCATGGTTGGGCCTCCAATTGTTGTACGGAAGCAGTGTCCTTTGAGCCTAAGATATGGCCTTTAAAGACCGGCCCATTTCAGAGGTCCGGATTCGGGTGGTCCGAGTACCCGAATGTTAATTCAGTATGTTTACCCGAATCTGGATTCGGGTGGTCCGATACCCGAATCTGAAAGCATGGCCTTTAGGTACGACCCAAACGGACGGCCGCGCCATTCGCCGTCCTCGGCGGAATTTTCGTACGTTCTCCGGGAACAGTCGGAATCGCGGAGTGTCTTCTGCGGAGAATTGAAGTTCAGATGGCGTTGGAGACGGCGGGGACGAAGCCTCGAGGCGGTGGTAGGCTCTGTACAGTCTGTAATGAAAGACGCGCGGCTCTGAAACGTCCTAAAACCCTGGAGCAAGTATGGTTTGGCTTTAACTCGTATTTTTGTTCTGTCTGATATCATTTTCGAGCGCTTTTGCTGAGTGATTGTTGGTTCTCGTTTCCCTAATCTTTCGAGAAGATATGCAAGGAGTGTTTTTATGCAGTTTTCGAAGACGAAGTTCATTCAGCTATAGTTGATAATAATCTTTTCAATCCTGGCGAACGCGTCGCTATTGGAGCATCCGGAGGAAAAGGTGAGATGTATTTGAATTTGTTCTGTATGTTGATTGTGTAGTGATTGCAACTCACTTAAATCGCGTGCTTAATTGAAAGGATAATCCCTTGCAAGACATGCATTACAGTGTATTAGCTTTACAAATGAGATTTATTTGGTTGATGCAGATTCCACGGTGCTTGCTTATGTCTTATCGGAATTGAATCGAAGACATAATTATGGCTTAGATCTTTTCCTGCTTTCTGTTGACGAAGGCATCACTGGTTACAGAGACGACTCGCTTGAAACTGTCAAGAGAAATGAAGTTCAGGTATAGAACTAACTGCTTCTTTGCTTGCATTTGCATTGATCAAACTTAAGTTACTGCAAAGTCAAGCTACAGATTGACTTGGTGCAGTTCCAGTGTTAAGTATTTTATATCTTGTTCAGTATGGACTTCCTCTCAAAGTTGTTTCATACAAAGAATTATATGGATGGACAATGGATGAGATTGTGAAGCTTATAGGGTTGAAGAATAACTGTACCTTTTGTGGTGTTTTTCGGCGTCAGGTAACAAATTTACTTCTTGTTAGAGTCTTATGTTCAAACTTATGTTCTACGATTCTTTTTCCTTGCTTTTATCAGAACATGCTCGTTAACCAGTACTTTCTATAATCTGCTGGTTCTAAGTTGATATTATACTCATAGTCCTGACATTGAATAATGAAAAGAAAATTGTCAATTTATAATTGAATCAACAATAAATTTGAAATTTGTTTTGTTTTGGTTGTTGAGTCCCTCTGAATTAGTTTATTTTGCAAGTAAATGTCCACCGGGATTCCAGGTTTTCATGTATTAGACTTGGTAATTTGCTATTACAAATTTAACATTTGTAATACTGCTGTGCTTTTAAGGCCCTTGATCGTGGTGCTGCACTTTTAAAAGTAGACAAGCTAGTGACGGGGCATAATGCAGATGATATCGCCGAAACAGTCCTCTTAAATATATTAAGAGGTGATATAGCAAGGTAATTTGTTCAGATATGGATTTGAAAGTTCGAGTAAAAATTGTTGAATATAGCTGTAATAGGTGTTTCTTTTGGTTTCCCTCTATATGAAGTTCTTTGTAATTCAACATGATTTACATGCCAGGCTGAGCAGATGTACCTCTATTACAACTGGTGAAGATGGACCTATTCCAAGATGCAAGCCTTTCAAGTACACCTATGAGAAGGAAATTGTGATATATCCTTGATTTGATAAAAACTTAGTTTACTATCTTTTTTGTATTTCTTTTTTATTAACGTCTTTGCAGCAGTGATCTCTATTTAGTTTACACATACCTAGTAATATTGAAATGATGCCCTTAACCTGCTTTTACGTATGCATACTTCAAACGATTGGATTACTTCTCTACTGAGTGTAAGTTCTCAGTGCCTAGTTTATTCCATTCATTTATGTGTCTTGTAGATCTTTCTAGGTCTTTGGTATGATGTAGATGTATTGTAAATTGTAGCGTCCTTTTTACCATTTAGGCGCCCCTCTTGAAAAGTTTGAGAGAGGGCTGTCTAATTCACCGAACTGGTCAATATAAATCTTAAATTTTCTAATCACTGTTGCTTTTTGGCTTCCCATTGACCTTTGAACTTGCAGGCATTTATTCTCCAAATGCTTATAGAGGCTTTGTTCGGGAATTTATTAAAGATTTGGAGAGGATGAGGTTAGAAAAGCTGTCTGCTTCCATGCCTTAGAGTTTTATTTGTCTTACTAATTTCATTGCAATCCATTTTTTGGATGATTATTTTTAGGCCAAGAGCTATACTCGACATTATAAAATCAGGGGAGGACTTTAGGATTTCTGCTTCCACAAAAATGCCAGAGCAGGGAAACTGTGAAAAATGTGGTTACATTTCCAGCCAGGTGAGATTATATCTTCTCATAAGAAAGCACATAAATGAATGGTTTGCCTGATGGTATTCTTGTATTATTGTTTTGTATTTGAGTTACCACAAAGGTTGTGCTTTGCCTTTCTGTCTTGGTTATTAGCTTGTCCTTTTTGAATTCCCTTTCTTTCATATACATTGTTATGGAAGTTATGGCTAAGCTCATCATTATCAGTCATATCTCATTGTGGCATTGTCCTCATCACTAACAATGAACTATAGAGCGAACATCACCATCCCAATTGTATTTTTAGGAGTTCGTACAAAAATTCTAGTGTGAAGGTTTCGATATAGTTGCAAGTTATTGAAGCTGTTTTACAGTTGAAATGTGGCCGTGGTGATCCTATTTTGGGCATGTAGAAACAATCTGTCTTATGAAGTATATGAAACTTTATTGCAAATCTACGAAGTATTGAAAAAGGATTGTATCGAAATGTTTGTGTTATTAATGCCTTGGGTAGTTTGAAGATGCTTACTTGGTCAGTAATCTGGATCTCTTGCATATTATATACAACATTGTACCTGCAGTATTGGTGTAAAGCGCGATATGCGATTTGTATTTTATGATAACCATTGGTTGCTTGACCATGCATTCTTCAGTTGGTAGTTTATGTTGGTCTCTTATGTATTATACAACCTATATCCCTGCAGAAATGGTGTAAAGCATGTGTTTTACTTGAGGGACTTAACCGTGGTTTACCTAAGATGGGCATTGGGCGGAGCAGAGGTTACGACGCCGAACGCAGTAGGGACACTAAAGAAACTAATGGAACAAAGACATTGCAGAGCAAGCAGTGTGGAACACTCGATTTCTAATCTATGACAATCTCACTCCATTGCCTTCATTGGTAGTATGAAAGGATTGAATCCTGCCACATAGGACAACTCACCATTTTATTACATACTGCCACTTTGTTTTGGCCTGCTTATTAAATAGATTTGTAGGTCAATTTGAAATATATTCTTATACCAGTTACCAAAATATATATACATTTTCATGCTCTATAATATAAAAGTACTTGTATTTGGATGCTTCCATTGTGAAGAACAAACTATAGGATTGCAGTTGCCTGTTGCTCCAGAGTTTTAATATATTTAAGATACTGTAGAAATGGTGGCAATATTATTGCAGGAAGTGTTGTTTGGGAGCAAAACTGCAGTCAAGGCACATGCAGTGCCAATAAAATGGAGGGTACACTGTTGCTGGTTTTGCCCACCTTTCAGAATCAGACAGAAAATTTACTCAGAAATCCTCTAATAAAATTTCAGATCTCTGTTTTCTTTATTTTCTTTATATTTCAGGGAAGTAGTTGCAACTTGACATCTTCTCCTGTTCTAATTTCCCTCCAATTGGAGGCCAAGAAGATGAAGCCCCTTGGGACCCCCCTGGGCCCACCACCGACACCCCTTATCTTTATTCATTTATTTATTATTTGTTAATTTCCTTAGCCCCTAATCAATTTTTTTTTGTACAGCTAGTCAGTCAGTCGTCACTGAGGCAGTACACTAGACATACCTCCAAATAAATACCACCGCCAAAAGGAAGCCATGGCCATACCAGCCAAGCTTCCACAGGTACTAAAATCTAGTATTGTTCCAGAAATGCTAATGAAGCAGCAGCAGCAGCTGGTAATGCTGGGACTTGTGTTCGTATTTGTGCTGTTTCCCATTGCTGCTGCAGATGACCCTTACAGATTCTTCACCTGGAATATCACTTATGGCACCATCTACCCTCTTGGAGTCCCCCAACAGGTTTGCTTGATTCATTTCTCCTGGATTTTCTTTACCTTCTTTAACTGCTGCCCAACTCTTGCCTTGAGAATTGCTGTTTGTTCTTTCTTTCCTGCAGGGTATTCTGATAAATGGGCAGTTTCCAGGCCCTGATATCTACTCGGTCACAAATGACAACATCATTGTTAATGTCTTCAACAGCTTGGATGAACCTTTCCTTATTCACTGGTAAGAAGCCTTCATCTCTCTCTTTTCTTCATTTTTGCAGTATATATATATGTTGGTCTTTCTTCCTCTCTTTTTCTGTCTCTACTGTTCTAATCTTCATGGAATAGATGATTTATAAACTTTGATTAATGCTAGTAATTTGCAATCTCGTTGGGGAGTGAAAAAATACACATGCTTTTGAAGAAATCTGGGGTCCTGAATGTTACAGAAAGGTGTCCAAATTTCAAAATTTGCGAAGAACGAGGACAGGATAACATTATTCTTTCGTTCTTTATTTTGATTGTTGCAATTTCATTGTGGCAATAAATTTTCACCTACTAATTTGAAGGCCTCGACTTTAATATAGGTAGATAGGAAAGGGAAATTCTTTGGACTTCCCAAAATTAAGAGATGTAAAAGAAGTCTCTCACATGGGTTGTTGCCTACTTGCCTCTCTGCATAGTAAATCTGCCCAGAAGAACCTCTTTTTTCCACAGATTTGATCTTAGAAAGCTTTTTATCTTCAAAAGCAATGCCATAAATTATTTATGAAAAATAAGTCCATAAATATTAGTTAGTGGACAGCAGCTGGAAAGGCAGCTGCTGCCTCCATCATGCTCCCATTCTTTGCCCTCTGTTATTCTTGATTGTGTAATAATTACTTTGCTAATTACGAATATTAGTACAAAGTAAGCAAGAAAAAGACTTGTCTTGAATTGATTCCCTGAAACTGACATTTCATGCAGAATCGTGGTCACTTTCAGAAAACCCTAAAACCTAAATTCACTCCGATCTGCTAATACCAGAATTGCTAACAATGTCGCAGGAATGGGATCCAAAACAGGAGAAATTCATATGAAGACGGAGTGTATGGGACGACATGCCCGATCCCACCAGGGAGGAATTTCACATACATTCTTCAAATGAAGGATCAAATCGGGAGCTTCTTCTACTTCCCTTCGTTGGCCTTCCATAAGGCCGCTGGTGGGTTTGGTGGAATCAGGATCCTAAGCAGGCCTATGATTCCTGTCCCTTTCGACACCCCCGCTGATGATTTCACTGTCTTGGTGGGAGATTGGTACAAATCTAATCACACTGTAAGTTCTGATTTATATATTCATTATTCCTGGGTTTTGTTTATTTTTATTTATCTAAGATTTGGAAATAAAAAAAACAAAAGAAGTAAATGATGCTTGTCAGAGGACCTCTGTTGATTTGTCCAATGGTAGATGGTTTTGTCAGAAGCTGCAACGTGGGATGCTTGCTGTGGGAAAGTTTAATTGTAGTAGGAGCATCAGATGGATCTAGGCCGTTCAGTTGTCTGCATGAACGGTGTGGATCCATCTGGTGTTGGAGTCCAGGGATCTCGTGTGAATCACCCCTAGTTCTAGTGTCGGTAACTCTAGGACTGTTTGAGCTGCAAAGTTTGACCATTGCTGCCCCATTTAATAAAAAATAAATAAATGAAACCAACACTCTGTTTACCAATAGTCAATAGATAGTCTGGAATTAAAAACCTAATTAGACGATTAAATAGACTAAAGGAGCTACTGTGTGTGTAACTCACTTATTCAGTGCATGGTTTACTGTACACGCAGGACCTCAAGGCAATTCTTGATGGAGGCAACGAATTACCATTTCCTGATGGAATTCTCATCAATGGCCGTGGCCCTAACATCACCTCTTACACAGTTCAACAAGGTCTCTCTCTCTCTCTCTCGCTCTATATATATAGCCATATGGGTAAATTGTATAATAACTCTCTTTTATTATGACATATTAATGAATAAAATATTTTAAATAGTCTTTCCTAGAATAATATAAAGCCTCCTATTATTTTTTCTTTTTTTGTAAAAATTAGGTATTTAGGGTCTGTTCTTTATAAGTTTTTCCATATTTTACTATTTACTATTTGAATTCAATATTTTTCGAAAAAAATACATTTTATTTTTTTTCCGCACAAATACATCTTATCAAACATTATTTTCATGCAAACCAAATTTTTTCAAAACTCATGGAAAGAAACACACCTTAGATATTTCATCGCGTGTTTACAATAAATGTCAGTTTTGAACTGTGGAGAAGTGTTTTCGTGCATATTTTAATTTGTATAAGGATATTGTCCAATATATATGTGCTCGTGTGTCTAGCCCTCTTAACACTCAAAAATGTAAACCTTGAAACAGGAAATACCTACAGGTTCAGAATATGCAACGTGGGACTGCAAAGCTCCCTCAATTTCCGAATCCAAGACCACAAGATGAAAGTAGTCGAGGTGGAGGGGACACACACATTGCAGATCAGCTACTCGTCCCTTGATCTGCATGTTGGGCAGTGCTCATCCGTGCTCGTCACAGCTGACCAGCCGCCACACGACTACTACATTGTGGCATCCACCCGGTTCACCACTCCAGTCCTCTTATCCACCGCCTTCCTCCGTTACGCCGGCTCAAGCCAACCCGCTTCTGGACCCCTGCCTTGGGGGCCTACCATCGAGGTCGATTGGTCGCTCAACCAGGCCCGGTCCATCCGGTATGTAAAAAATTACACCAATTTGAGCTTGAGCCTTTCCATGGTTATAGTTTATTCAATTAGTTATGCATTGTTGGATTATATTACAGGACGAATCTTACAGCTAGCGGGCCGAGACCAAATCCGCAAGGCTCTTATCATTATGGCATGATAAACACAACCCGGACAATCCGTTTGTCGAGCAGTTCGGGACAGGTTGGGAACAAGCAGAGATTCGCTATCAACAGCGTCTCCTTTGTCCCACCGGACACTCCTATGAAAGTTGCTGATTTCTTCCAAATAGGCGGCGTCTTCCGCGTTGGGAGTGTCTCTGATTATCCCACAGGCGGAGGGATATACCTCGACACGTCCGTGATGGGCGCTGACTACAGAGCATATATCGAAATCGTGTTTGAGAACACTGAGGATATCGTTCAGAGCTATCACCTCAGTGGTTACTCATTCTTCGTCGTTGGGTAAGCTCACATACCCCCCACCCCCACCCCCACATAAACTCAGTATATGCTACAAAAAATATATCAACGCAACACATATTGGAAAAAAGAATTACAGAACACAGTACATGCTAGAACTCTATACAGCACATGCGGGATACAATATTAGCATGCTGATTGTTATATTTTCATGTGCTGATTGAGGTAATCAGTACGGTGTTGATTAACCTCAATTTTAAACCCCGACTATTTTTATATATATAACATGTACTCCTTCTGTTCCAGAACTATAGTCTTAGTTATGTTAGACACGGGATTTAAAGAATTTTGATATTATATTGATAGTTGATGAAAAGTACGAGTAAAAGACCTTTTTGCCCTTATGAGTGTCTTAGTGTAAAAATTAGTGGCAATTGTGTAATAATAATGAAAAAACAGGGATACTTTTATAGTGATATAGTTATTTACGAAAATGAGACTATCGTGGGACGGACAAAAATGGTAAACAAGGCTATTGTATCGAGTCGGAGGGATTATTACATTTATATTACGTTCCTTTCAGTCTAACAATCTTCTCGATTTTTCACACAGAATGGATGGAGGTCAGTGGCAGTCGGACAGCAGAAACGGATACAATCTCCGCGATGCCGTCTCCAGGTGCACCGTCCAGGTGAATGCGGCCGTGCTTGTATCATTACAACAGGCCGAGGCCCTCTCCCTGCATTGTTAATATCTTAAATTTCTTACACATTGGTTATTACAGGTGTACCCGAATTCATGGACAGCGATATACTTGGCGCTCGACAACGCCGGAATGTGGAACCTGAGATCAGAGTTCTGGGCTCGGCAGTACCTCGGACAGCAACTCTATCTGAGGGTTTACACGCCATCCTCGTCGCTGAGGGACGAGTATCCAATCCCGAAGAACGCTCTTCTCTGCGGCCGGGCCAGCGGCCGACGGACGCGTCCCTTCTAGAAGGATCTGCCATGGCTGCTGCTGATGATGGCTGTGGAGGAGTTAGTTATTTACAATGGCCCTCTGTGGTGTTTGTGTACTGAATTGGTACACAATCATATGCATATCGGTAAGTATTTTCAAGGCTGTGATTTTTAGAACTCATTGTTTGAGTGGAATGACCTTAGCTCAAGGTCATTTATTTTTTTTGGTATTTTTTCGAATTTATTTGTAATTTTGAATTGTAGTAATTAATTTGTTATGTTTTTATTTATTTAATCAGACTGAAGCCGTGCAATAGATGGATGTTAGATAATATACAAATGAAAATTTTATTGGGTTCATTTGATGTTTGAGATCTTATCGAAATAGACTTCAAAACAATGGAGGAGGTGGAGAGACTAGCAAAAATTATAAAAGACTTCAAGGTATTTAGGAATGAAAACAGTTGCCATTTATTTCGGGTTGGGGTTTAATTACTCGGATATGGGTAGGATGTTATGTACCCGTATTGGATCTCAGATCTCGGGTCTAGTGGTAAACCCCTATCCAGACTCAAAGATTGGTTGGATAATATATTAATAATATATGAAAAGATATCATTTTTAACAATATAAATTATATATAAAAATATATTTTGAGTTTTATTTATTTATTATTTTATTATACTAATATTTTTGAGTAAAAGACATAAATTTTAATAATATGTTTGGTTTGGATCCAATTTTAAGTTGAACTTTAAAAATGGTAAAAGTTTTTCAAATCTATCGGATCGGTCAGGTCTAAGCCTCAATCCTAATCCGATCTGTTTACTATCGTATTGGGTTTGTGTCAACCCGTATACATAATCAGGTTGAAATCTTTGATCTAAACCCAATTATTTCGTGTCGAATTGTCGTGTCGGATCAATTTTTGTCAACTCTAGTTGAGATGACAAAACACTATGGTGAGACGAAGTTTTCTCTTAACTTATAAAGCATATGTTGATGTTGATTGGGGAACCTGTATTAACTCTCGAAATTATGCACCTATCACTAGAATTTTTCTTGGAAGTAATCTAGTATCATGGAAGGCCTACAGTCTTCACAGCAAAAGCAGAGTGCAAAAGCAGAGTACCGCAACATGAGTTCAACCACAGGTGAGCTATTATGGGTATCATATTTACTTGAGGCATTACAAGTAGATGTGGTCGCACCCATTTCATTCTAGTGTGATAATCAAACAACAATACAAATGATTGAAAATTCAGTCTTCCACGAGAGGACAAAACACATTGAGATTGCATGTCACCACGTTTGACATCACTACAAGAATCGATTCATTATCCCTACATATGCGAAGAGCAAATAACATATTGTGGACATCTTTACCAAATCACTAGCCGGACAGATGTTCAAGAATCTTTGCTCCAAGCTATGTCAAGATACGGTCAGAATTCAACGAGATATGCCTTGCCCTGCATTAAGATTTCAAACTTGTCGTCGGAATTCTACTGAACGGGTCGATCCTCCCCTCCCCCGTTTGTTTTAGCAACAACTTCTAAGGTCTCCTCACCAAGAGCTCGCCGGCGACGACAGAGGAAGCAACCCGCCCGCGACGAAGATATGTATATTTATTAATGGCGATCGAAATGTGATTCACCTCATGGTGGCAAAAGTTGGAAGAGAAAAAAAAGAATGTAACAAGAATTGAAAAAAATATATATAATATGAAGAAAGAATAAATTAATAGTGAAATTCCTCATAATCCAAATAAAATCTACTGTACCAAACAAACATATTTTAAAAACTATAAAAATATTCAAATTAAAATTAAACTTAAATCAATCTTAAAGTACATTTTCTCTGTGTATTCTTTCTATTATTGTTAAGGGTGTGTTTCTCCTACACAAATTTGGCCAAAACTATTGTACAGTTACTATGCATAATAGTTTGGCTGCGAAACCTCCCAACATGTTTGAAGTCCTTCCACACAAGTTATGCTTTCTTGCGACTTTTAGTTGCTTTGTTTTATAATATTTTTTAAAGAAAAAATTTTATAGGTAAAAGATCCGCACTTCTACACAAAAATACAACAAATCAATTGTATAATTATTTTAATAATTATAGTTAATAATATATATAATATAAATATGATTTTGTATAGAATAAAATTTTATATTTTTATAGAAAAAATATTAATATATATTTATGATTAATATAAATTAATATTTCCTTCGTCCCACCGGAATTGAACCATTTGATTAGGGATACAGTATTTAAGGTAAAGATGTTTAATTAGTTAATAATAATTAGTTATGATATTATTATATTATTTTTGTATAATTAATAATATTTATAGTTTTAAAGTAAATTTAATATATATGATTAAAAAAAATAAAATGTGTGTTTAAATATTTAAAAATTATATAGCAATTAAAAAATATATGCCATATGGATATCATTAAATCTTCTATAATGTAAATAAAAAAATATTTTTGTTTATTTATAATTAACATAAATCTATTTTATAAAAGATGTATAGTTTTAAATATAAATAAAAATATATATTTTTTTTTATGGTATATAGTTAATTAAATTGATTTATATTTGTTAAATATGTTTTGGTTTAATAATTTTTACCAAAAATAAAAAGGTATAATTGTTACGGTACGGACAGAAATGGAAATAGTGTCCATTGTGTGGAACATACGGAGTACAAATCATATTATTATTAATTTAATAAACATTTACATCATTATATTTATTACTTATCAAATCAATTCATATCAAAATATCCAAAACTCAAACCAAATCTACGTATTAAAAAAAAAACACAAAAATTCAATTTTTATCTTAAAATACAAATTTAATCCAAACCCAAACCGAAAGCCAAATTCAATTTTTTCAACCAATATACTAGGGATGTCAAAAGTAAACCCGACCCGAAAAACAAAACACATTCGACCTGAAATTTTTTAGGTTCAGGTTTGGGTATTTCAGGTTTGCAAAAATTCAGGTAGACTCGAACCTGAAACAAAAAAAATTATATTGTATTTCGGGTTGACTTGATAACCCAAAATATAAAAATCAGTCAAATTTCGAGTTTCGTGTTATTTTTTTTTAGGTTAAAATTAAAATAAAAATGAATATTTTTAGGTTAATTTAATTTATTTTTAAAATTTTCAGGTCAGTTTTATGTCGGGTTTGTTCGAATTTCAAGTGACTTGAACTCGACCCGAAATAATTCATATCGTATTTAGGTCTAAAATTTCAGGTGAAATATCGAATTCGGTCGAATTCGGTCGAATTCGGTTGATAATTTTTTTTTGTTACACCCATGGCATTAACTTGACACGAACACAATCCGATCCGCAAACATCAATTGACAACCTTCCCTTACTTGTTAGTGCTCTCATTTGTGATGCAAAATAAAAATACCATTAAAAAAAAAAAGATCAAATAAAAAAGGAGTTATTGAAGTCGATCCAAGGTGTAACCGATTTATCAGTAAAATCTGGCCGTCGATTTTGACGTCCGTTGATCGAGGGGAATAGCGGGAGTTGAGTTCCAAACCCTTCTAGTACTCAACTACAAAACCAAACCCCCACCCCACGCAGGCGCAGGATTCGCAGTCTTCGCACTCTACGCTTGTGTGCTGCTACGACGAGGTTCGTTTTCGGATTCGCGTTGTGGATTTGTGCATCTCCCTGTTATTTCGATAGTATTGGTGTTGGATCTCCAAACTGTTGTTGTTGTTCGAAATGATGTTCTGAGGTTGCCAGTGAGTGGATGATTCCACTTCGGCGTCACTCAAATGGCTGCCGCCGCATGTTTCATTTCCGAGGCTTTGTGTGTGTTTCTTTCGTGGGTGTGGGTGTCATTGGCCCGATTGGGGTTTTGGATTTGTTAATGCAGGTGTTTTTCACCTAAAGTTTAGGTTTTGTGCTGCTATTGTAATTCGAATGAGTTCTTTAGGTGCTCTAGGGTTTTATTGCTACCGAAGATGTCTGTAACCATTGATTAAAATGTCGTTGTTCTTTATATGCTCGTATTAGTGCTTATAATATAGAATTGCTTTTTCCTCTCCACAGGGGATCTACTCAGAGGCAAGTGCTTTTAGATTTTTATTCTCAACTCTTGTACCATGGCGGTATGTTAAGTTTTGCAAGTTTATCAGCCTACCTTCAATTCCTAATTGTGTTAGGATTCGTGTCTGTGGGTATTCATTTGATTTTGACTTTTATAGATTGAAAAGCTTCTTAAGGATGAGGCTACTGAAGAAAAGGGTGAGCGGGCAAGAATGGTGAGTCTTATAAATCTGTAAGATTGAATGTAGTTTTGCTGTTGCAAGATAGTATTGTGGAAATTATAATTAATTTAAGAGCTGTTCAATTGACATCTATGTTCTGTGTTTGTGAATCAGGCCTCCTTTGTCGGAGCTATGGCAATTGCTGACTTGGTTAAGACCACATTGGGGCCTAAGGGCATGGTGAGGAGATTTTCTGTAAATGCTTTGGATCTGATTGAGAAAACTAGCTTATGCTTTTCATTCCCTAATATTACAGCGTGCGAGCTAGTTTAAGAGAGAAGAGCTTCTATTTATCTTCCTTTTGTCTTGGATCAAAAAAGAGTGATAGGTTGCACTACCGACTGATGACATTTCTTGTGCTAATCTTCTAGATCCAATAACAGTGCATCTTCTCTGTAGGATAAGATTTTACAATCTACTGGAAGAGGGCATAGCGTCACAGTCACAAATGATGGAGCAACCATCTTAAAGTCCCTGCACATTGACAACCCTGCTGCCAAAGTCCTTGTTGGTATCCTTGATGACAATTATTATTTAGTTTAAGGAGTGTTACATTTAGTGTTAATACTCTTGGCAGAGCTCTCTACCTGTTTTAATGGCTACTTTTATCCAGATGTTATTTATAGCACAGCAGTGGTGGATGAAATAATAGTACAGTTCCGTTGAAATATAATAGGATAGATTTATGTAGAACTGTCTAATCATTCTGTATGGCAAAAATGAGCTGGATTAAATGTCGAATTTAACATAATTACATAAGGTAATATGTTAAATGATGACAAGTATAGAAATGGCAGCCATGAAATGGGCTCTTGCCATCTTTTTTATTTTACTTTTTCCTTCTCACATCATGTACTGAGTTCATTACTGCCATTAACATTAAGTTGAATCACACATTAAAAAACTTTGTGAAGCCTTAAGTAAATTGCAGATATCTCCAAGGTTCAAGATGATGAAGTTGGTGATGGCACAACTTCTGTTGTTGTATTAGCTGGGGAGCTTTTGAGGGAGGCAGAGAAGCTGGTAAATTCCAAAATTCATCCAATGACCATCATTTCAGGTTTGGATATGTTTCTATATTTTTTTGTTCCATTATAATTTATTTTTAATTTTATCTGCACCTTAATTATAGAAGGTTATATATAATTTGGTATACTTGGACAATGAACTGGAGAAATGATTATAATTTGGTAGCTATCAATGGGTGTATATTATTCACTGTGTTAATTATGTCCCTTCTCATTTTACTTCTGCTTTTGTCAAACATCCTTCTTGATATCGGATAATATCATCAATTGGGGCCAGTTTTAAATTTGGTGATTTCATGGGTATGTGTGGTCTGTTATTATGTTAGTACAGTCATGCAAATAAAATCCATTCCTTACGCCCAAAAATGGATTCCTATACCATTATTAATCCCTCCAGTGATAATAATAATTTTGGCATATATGGCAGGGTATCGTATGGCAGCCGAATGTGCCAGAAATGCATTGGTGGAGAAAGTGGTGGATAACAAACTTGATGCTGGTAATATTCTCTAGTCTTTGCTTAGTGATCATTATTTAGTCCATTCTATTGTAAAATGTAGCATCATGTCCATAGTACCTCTTCTGAAATTATGTGGATAATTTAACTGTTATGAAAATCTTAAGAAACTAAGTATCATGGTGAACACATATTACCATGACATTTGCTAAAGCATTTAGATGTCTAATTTCTATAAGAAAATAGCTAAAACATAACATTAACTTGCAGCAGATTGCTTGCAAAGCTCTTCATCTTCTTTTAAGTGGGTGGCTTAGTTTTCTTCATAATTTGTTTGGTTAATTTGATGGTGTATGTTCAGAGAAATTCAAATCAGACTTGATGAAGATTGCAATGACTACTTTGAGTTCCAAGATTCTTTCACAGGACAAGGAACATTTCGCTGAACTTGCTGTTGATGCTGTCATGAGGCTAAAGGTATGGTCTTATCTGTTAATTGACTTGTTATCGACCAACTAAAATCATCTTTCTAGGTGAAAGTGGTCTTTTTGCATCTCTTTTAACTTGTCAATACTCTGTGTGATTTATTTAGCTATATATCAAATGGGAGGAATTCTATAGTGGAATATTATTTATATAAAGTACAAGGTTACATAACTGCGTATGGATTCAGGGACTTCATGTAACAGAATAAGTTAGGAATTTTAATTTTCCATGGTTTCTGTTGTCTCGGTGTTAATTGTTCTTGAAGATTCAGTGTCTGCTGTGGCGTTTCTCTTAAGATGTGTGTAACTGTGTATGTTATTTTTCTCATTTTGACTATTGTCTGCGATTGCTGTAATATATTATCTGAGGTGGACTCGTTGATCCTGGATGTGAATTTTTTTAATTTTACTTTTCAATCAATTATGTTAAATGGTCTTTGCTGTAGTTGGCCAACAATGTTGATGTCGGTAATTTATCTATTCCCTGTTATGAGCCTATTGCTGTGTATCCCTGCTATATCAATACTTCTAGTGACTACTTTTATTAACCCTTTTGGCTGCTTCTTGGAATAGTTGTTTTCAATCATGCATTTATGGTATGTTATTATTATTGAAAATACAGGGGAGTACAAATTTGGAATCCATTCAAATCATAAAGAAACCTGGGGGATCTTTGAAAGATTCATTTCTTGATGAGGGGTAGGCCAAATTGCCATTGAAAATATACAAGTGTGTTCTACTGTTTGCGTTTGGTTGTCTGCTCTTATGTAATTTTGCACCATGTTGATTGATATCCATTCTTCATCATCCAGTTTTATCCTCGACAAAAAAATTGGTGTTGGCCAACCAAAAAGGATTGAGAATGCAAAGATTTTGGTTGCAAACACTGCCATGGATACTGATAAAGTGAAAATTTATGGGGCACGTGTCCGGGTTGATTCCATGTCTAAGGTTGCTGAAATCGAAGTGGCTGAAAAACAAAAGATGAGGGAAAAGGTGCAGAAGATTATTGATCACGGGATAAACTGCTTTGTTAACCGACAATTGATTTACAATTTCCCAGAAGAACTATTTGCTGACGCGGGGGTATTGGCAATAGAGCATGCGGATTTTGATGGTATTGAGCGACTAGCTCTTGTTACTGGTGGTGAGATAGCATCTACTTTTGATAATCCGGAATCTGTCAAACTCGGGCAATGTGAGCTGATCGAAGAAATAATGATTGGTGAGGACAAGCTGATCCATTTTTCAGGAGTTGAATTGGGTCAAGCTTGCACTATCGTATTGAGAGGCGCAAGGTATCTTTGTTGATAATTTTTCTAACTAATTATTCCCTGCGCAACTCTACACTAATCTTGAGTTTCGAGTATATCTGGGAAAGAAAATGAAAATTATGGTTATTATGATGCTATCCACAATCTACCCGTTCGAAGTTTGTTTTGTTCATATTTGTATCTATTGTTCTTGCAGCCCGCACATGTTGGATGAGGCTGAGAGATCCCTCCACGACGCCTTGTGCGTTCTATCCCAGACAGTGAATGACAGCAGGGTTTTGCTCGGGGGTGGGTGGCCTGAGATGGTAATGGCAAAGGCTGTCGACGAGCTAGCTAGAAAGACTCCCGGGAAGAAATCCCACGCCATCGAAGCTTTTTCAAGGGCACTAGTGGCTATTCCAACTATAATCGCTGATAATGCTGGTCTGGACAGTGCCGAATTAGTCGCCCAGCTTCGCGCAGAGCACCACAAGGAGGAAAGCAATGCAGGGATCGATGTCATCACTGGATCTGTAAGTAGCAGCAGCGCCCTGTGGTGGTTTCGATTCTTATCATCACATTAAATGTTTTTCTAATATTTGTTTGCAGGTTGGAGACATGGCGGAGCTAGGAATCTCCGAGGCGTTCAAAGTGAAGCAGGCAGTTCTGCTCTCTGCAACTGAAGCTGCAGAGATGATCCTGAGGGTCGACGAAATCATCACTTGCGCCCCGCGAAGGAGAGAAGACAGGATGTGAAAGGAAAGGTACGTAGGTTTGCAGTTTGGTTTAGAAAGTTGTTTGCTTTTTCAAGTTTTTCGATACCCACAAATCGAATATTGGCTTGGGCTTGCTTGGCTGCTATCTATCTATCTATCTATCTATCTATCTATCCCTAACTTATATTTATTGAGAAATTTTCAGTTTTGTTTTACTGTAGTTGTGGCATTGGCTTTTTGGCTATATGTATTTCATGTCAGTCATGGCTCTTATTTTTATTCAGTTTTCTAGTTTTGTTTTCACCTTATTCTTCCATTTGATTTGTTGTCTCTTGGTCAAGTATATGATGATTTTGCCTCAAACGAATAAGTGACAGAGTTGAACTTTGCTCAAAATGAAATTTCTCCAATCACTGCTGATTGATAGTAAAAACGACTGTGGAGAAGATTCGATGTTGTTGAGATGGGAAAGAACATAGGAAAAGAAGAAATGGGTTTTCAAATTGTGACGACAATTAGGGGGATTGGAAGAAAATTCTTCTAGTAGGATTGACAAATGAATTAGGTCAGGTTCGGGTCGGTTATAGACGGGTTAGAAATTTTTTTATTTGAATCTGATTCATTTAATTAAATTGGTTGATATATGCAATCTTAATGTGATCTTTTATTAATCGGGTAAGATTTTTAAATTCTTTTGAATGCATAATATTATTGCAACCTTGATTGATGCTTTATTATGTGCTCCCTCCGCACGGGATGAACTTTTTTATTAGGAATACGGTTTTTAGATAGTGTAAATTAGTAAGTTACTAATAATAAGTTCATGATATTAGTTTATTATTTTTTATATAAATAATATTATTGATATATCTCATGCAATATGGATAATTATTACCATAAATTAGTTTCATAAAAAATAAGGAGTTTTAAGGGTAGATAAAGAATTATGTTAATTAAGGAGAGAGACGGAAATAAAAGGATTTTGAGTGAATCCTACGTAAGATGTTAGAAGTTTAATTAAGGGTGTATTTGTTAAAAATTTTGAATTTATAAATAGGTGTTAGATGTGATATTTTGAATGTAAAATTGATTTTTAGTATAATATAAAAAATAAAAAATAAGTGTTTTATTTGATATTTTTTGGAGAAAAAAATAGGATGAATAGTGGATTAGAAATCCAATCCCCCAAACAAACACATCCTTTGATTTATATTTGTTAAATATGTTTAAGATTGATAAAGTTACCAAAAATATAAATGAATCATCTTTTGTGAAACGTAAAAAAAAAAAAAAAAAAAAAAAAAAAAAAAAAAAATCATCTACGGTAGAACAGAGATAGTACAATTTTTTTAGCAATCAGGTAAAAGAGCAGTGAGAGGTGGGTTTCACAGCAAATACAATGGATTTTTACTTATAAAAAATCTTCTATTGGCTTGTTAGTCCAGTCTCAAATAGAGGCAAACAAATACACACACAATGGCTTTTACTACAAACAAATTTATTTCGGGTTGGATTTGTGATTTTGAGGTGATGAGTTCAAATTCTTGACGTTTCAGGTCACCTGTCGCAAATGGTCGATTTAGTATGATTTGTCTTAAATGAAGTAAATCTACACTAATGATTTGGATGTGGTTGTTTAATTAATTTATTATTATTATTTATTTTTTGTTATATTTGTAATAGACAGAAAAAGGTTTATCTAAAAATAATTGGCTTCTATGCCGAAGTTGTGTTTGCTAAAGTGGCAAAATTATTATCTGATTTTTGGCATATTTATTAAGTAGTGCACTCATTTCTGTTTAGTTAGGTTTTCAGTTATGGTTAGTATTATGCTTTTAATTTTTATTTTCAAATATTTTCAAGATGTAGAGGGTGTTTGGGAAATAATTTTTTAAGAGTTTTTAGTTTATTGAATAATTTTTATTTATTTGACCAGTCAAAACGTTAATTTAGGTGTTTAGTAAATTAGTTTTTTGAAAGAGCTGTTTGGACCAAAAAAAACTAATTTATGAAAAGTTCATCTACCCAACATTTTGAAAAAGCTTTTACATTTTAATTTTATTTATTCCTTATTTATTCTTAAAATTTAATTATTTATTTTATACATATAAAAATATTTTTATAGCAGTATTTATTAATTATTTTATTACATTTAATTTATTAAATTATATTTTTATTTGTGTAAATTTAAAATAATTACTATTATTAATTATTACATATAAATTATTTTATTTGTAAAATATATATATTTTTTTAAAACTAAATCAAATAGAAAAAAAAGGTTATTAATTTATTTATATATATTAAAACAATAATTAACATAATAAAAATATATATACGAAGATTTACTATTTTATATTTTATATAATTTCAATAAAAAGTTATTATTTTTTAGTAAAACTAATTTTCTCATATCTAAAATGATAAAAATAAAAATAAATATTTTATAATATTTTTATAATTTTTAATAATTAATAACAAAAATTCTCATAAATTTCAAATCAAAATGAACAAAATTAAATATTTTAAAAAATAACATATCAATGTCCTTAATAGTCATTTTATATATAAACAATTAATGTCAAATAGTTGTTTTACCGAGCACTTTAATACAAATCGCTAATTGAATCAGCTAATTGCCAAAGGCACTTAATATCCTCTTTTTATAATTTATTTTTTTTGATAAATAAATATATTGATATAGATTAAGTTTTTTTTATATTAATTATGTATAAATATATATATTTTTATTTAGTTGTATTATATATAAAATTTTATTTTCTATAATTTGCTATTTTTCTTAGATATATTTTATTGAGATGTAATTTTAAAATACATAAATTTATTTTGATTATTGATATTTAGCAATAGCATAATGGATTAGGTGTTTTTTATTTGGATTAAGTGTTGAGATGACAACAAAATTATTATCATGCTCTGGCAATTGCTCGTTAAATGTATCTGTGTATGTATGGCAAACAAAATATTGTTTTAAAAATGTTAAAAATTTTGAAAAAAAAATAATGATTGTAGTATACATCATCAAAATAAATTATCTATATATGAGCAATACAAAAAATACTCAACATACTCAAATTTAAGTACTTTAATATATAAATAAAACTAAATATAAATATAAATATAAAATCGAATATCTAAAATGTCACTAAATGCCTAAAAAACATTTAAAAAGAAAAAAAAAAGATTCAATAATGTTGTACTTATTTTTTGTTTTCTTTATTATCTAATCATGAAAATTAGATAGCATGTAAGAAAAGCATTCAATTGAATTATTTTCACTAATACTCCTTACATTCCATGTCTATATATCTATTTGTTTTTTTCATAAAATTTTAGAAATATTAGTATTATAATAGAATAAAGTAGAAATAAAGATAAAAAGACTAAATTACCCTTATCAGTATTGTATGATATTTAAGGTAATGACATTTGTGTAATATATTGTAAATTAGAAGGGTATTTGTAATGTTAGGTAGATTGTACAATTGCTAAAAAAAAATAAAAAAATAGATACTTTGTTATGGGACGAACCAAATTAAAAAAATAAATAGATTGATAAAGGACGGAGGGAGTATATATTGAATTTGTTGTACCAACACATTTTTATTTTAGTGTTTTTTAATGTATTTTTATATAAATAGGATTGTTTGTCATATTCGATTGTTTGGTTGTATGAGTTTCCTTCGTACAACAAAAATTTTTTTGACACAATCTTTGATCAATATTATAAAAAATATAATATGTTTTATTTATTTTAAAAAATAATTTAACATAAAATATTATTTAGAAAAATTACTTTTTAGTCTTATATCGCAATCTTCTATTATTTTATAATCATAACATATATTGAATCAGTCTCACAATTAAAAAAAAAAAAAAAAAAGTGACAACAATGATGCGCTACCGTAAGTGTCATGATTGGCCAAAAATTGTGTAGATGTCAAGTGACATGATGTAATTATAATTCTAAAATGATAAAAGGTAATATACGAGACTAAAAGATAATTTTTATTATCTTTTTAATATTATTTACATATTTGTTTATATTTAATATAAAAATACTTTAAACTCAAAATTTTAAAAATGCATATTTTGGGATAATAAAGATTTAAAATTAAAATTTATTTAATGTAGTATAAATTATAGTTGAAATAATACTTTTATTAAAAATAATTTTTATATATAATATACTCATTTCGTTTAGCTACAAGAGTTATATTTTTTATTTTTGAATGTTCACTTACAATAGTTACGTTTCTTTTTAATAATTATCTATTTTACTACTCATTACAAATGTCATTTTCATCACATTTGTTTATACAAATATCATTTCATTACAAATAAAGTTAAATGTCAAATTTATCTTTTAATTTGAAAATCCACCAACTATCATTATAATACAATATTTCTTAATTTCGTGCCAAAAGTAGATGTAACTCTTTCCTGGAGAAAGGATTATTAAATAAAAATGAATATATGGTTCATATATTTTTTAAGGATAAAAATATATAGTAAAAACGATTGGAGGAAGAATCATGTTGCTTAGTTATAGCCGATGATAAGTGGATGGATGGATTTGATTATTATATTCTATCTCATATATAGAATATAATAATCATAAAAATTACTATAATAATACTAATTAAGGATAATAATGAGTTTTAATCCTACCAAAGGAATATGCTATTAGTTGTGATTACAATGGTAAATTTTTTTTAATCATGTGCAAAATATTGTGAGGTATATAAAATATTGGCATAATACTACAGCTTAAACATGTTTGATACAAATATTTTGAAATATATTGCAAATAAGCTTTGCGTGTCTTTTACTTATTTTTGTTGGGGAGTCGTTCTCCTAGGATCGATGACTAGAATTGTTTTTCCAATAAAAAATTATAACTCTTACGAAGAAAATTAGTAAGTTAGTCAATCAAATAAATACATAATTTAGAATAATAATAATAATTGAAAGGAAAAAAAAAAAAAAAAACAGTGCTATAATAAACAAAATATTTGTCGGCTCATAGCACAGCTCACTATGCACTAACTCCAAGTCCTCCGACGAGGCAACACCACTGAGGGGAGAAATCAAAGGGCACCAAAGAATCCGTAATCACAAGAAGGACACAAGGAACACAAATTTTAATATTAACAAATGCATACGATATGGAGTTGCAATCGAAAATAAATTTTTCAAAGACAATATCAGGTAACCATTCGTCTTCTACATTGGATCAATAGTAGAAAATTTATCTCTTACCATAAACACGTTACCTACAACCTCATTCTCTATAATTACATTCGCTTTATCGTGTTGTTGGTTTCTAAAGTTTTCTTTAGGATGTAAACATTGATTTATAAAATAATTTTTATTCCCACAATTATAGTAGTTTATATTCTTATACTTAGACTTACCTTTTCATTTGTCATTATACTTTTAATTTTCAAAATCTTTTAAATTATGTGACTTATCTTTGTGTAACAAGACCTCATCAACTGCTTGTTTTTCTTTCCCATTAACCTGCAAATTTAATTCTTTACTTTTAAGCCATTTATTATTGTTTCAAGAGTTATACTATCTTTGTCCCGTAATGGATGGACTGGTGGTGTAGGGGTTGGACTTGTGACCGTGAGGTTATGGGTTCAAACTCCCGACGCCTCAGGTCACTGCCACACATGGTTCGCCTAGTGTAACTTTTAGGACTCCCGACGCCTCAGGTCACTGCCACACATGGTTCGGGTGTATTCATCAATATCATTATCTCATGTTTGTTTATCTTGAAAAATTTTAGCAAAAATATCAAGATTTTCATCTATTTACTTAGTTAAATCAAGTTTAAATCTGAAGACATTTTCAAGTATAAAACAATTTATTCGACAAAGACATTTCCATATAGATATCTTCTAATCATTTCCAAAGTTCTTTTGTAGAGTTATGCTTTCTTATTTTTTTTAATCACATAATTAGATAAATTCAAAATTATCAACGAATATAAATGCTCATCTAATTCAACTTTTCTATCTTCAGTCAATAAACGATTAAAATCACCACCAATAGTTTTGTCAACTTTTTGTGTTGCTAGAAAACTTTTCATCTTTTGTTGCTGAATTGAAAAATCAATTTTGTCTTAAAAAGAGCAATTGACACAATTGTCATTTTGCAAGTATCACTCAAAGTCACACAATTCGCCACACAAGAATGTCACACAATTCACTAAGGGTGTGTTTGTTTGGGGGTTTGGATTTTGAGTTAGGATTTGAATAGTAAAAATTTTGAATTTGAATAGTTGTATGATAGTCATATAAAAAAGTGATGATATGATATAAAAAGGTGATGATGTGATGTTTTGAATGTAAAATTGATTTTCAGTATAATATAAAAAATAAACAATAGGTGTTTGATTTGATGTTTTGGGGGAAAATTTTTGGATGAATAGTGGGATTTTGTCAAAATCCATCAAACGAACACACCCTAACTATCAATGATCAACTATTTACTCGTTTCTTAGAGCAACCAATTACGTAATACCAGTGTTCACATAATTATAAGATTTAAGAAATTTAATCACAACTTACCCTCTAACTAATTAAAAAATAAAAAAATAAGGGTTAGCTTTCCGTTGCCAAATCCAGGGCAAATCAATATTCTGATTTTCAAACTGTGTCAACAACCCATGTCCATCTATGCTTTAATACCACTTTTGGAAATTCATTTCCCCCAGAATTGATGACTCGGATTGTTTCTGCATCAAATATAATAATTTTCACGAAAATAATAGTAGGTTTGCCAGTCAAATAAATATACCTAATAATAATAATAATAATAATAATAATAATAATAAATGAAAAAAAGAAAAATAGTGCTATATATAATAAACAAGATATCTGTCCGCTGAGATCACAGCTCATTTCGTGCCAACTTTAAGTCTTCTGATGAGGTGACACCACTGAGGGGAGAAATCAAAGTCACCAAAGAACCCGTAATTGCACGAAGGGACAAAATAAGCACAAATTTTTAAAGGAGGGGGAGAAATCTGGAAAAACTCTAGCAATTACCAACCATCGTTGGAAGGGAAGAATAAAATCAGCACTATATATCACTTTCACACCCAAATCCAACAAACCCATTAACATATATATAGCCAAGGGAGATAAGCGATAAACCTCCACAAAATAGGAACCAATGATAACTTCAAATAATAGCATATTTTTCGCTTGATAAAACTGTGTATTACTTGAATTTTTATGTGAAAACCAGCAAAATATCTAATTTAGGACACATTTTATTGAATTATTTTGCTTGATATGATCCAGAGCGCGTTTGTTGAGATTATTAATGTTTTTTGCCTATTTAAGCGATGTTTCTGGTCCAGAAAAACAAAGTATTGGAATCCAAGCAATGGCGTTTCCCGCTCGGCAAGCGACGCTCTTTCCGCTCGAGTCAGCGCCAGCGACCAGACATCCACAGCAGCGAAGCGAGAGTGAACCACTCCATAAATTCACTAAGTGTTCAACTCTCAACGGTGTAACCATTTCGATACCAGCCAACGACGACAACATCACTTGAGCTGCGCTGATGCCCTCCAGCCATCTAAGCAATCGAGGAAGGTCTGCTCCCTTACATTCTGAAGCGAGCGAAGTGGCACCCAGGGAGTTATGACCGGTGAAACTGTTTCAACAGATTAACCGCTATCAACCGTCTAACTGCCCAAACAATTTCAAGTGCCGCTCAACTGCCTGCAACCACCATTTCCGTAGATCTATAAATAGGGGCAAAATTCTTTTGTAACATATATACATACACGCGCATTCATACTTTAAAGTGTTGATTTCTGCAAATCTTTAGAGCTCTAACTTTGTAAGGGGGTTCTATTGTTAGGAATGGCCAGAGGAGTTGAGACTTTCTCCTCCTCTGGCCGTTCACTTTACTATTTTTTAGATTAGTTTACTGTTTTGTTCCTACTTTAATTTACTACCTTTATAATGTAGAATTTTACTGTTTTCTATAGTAAGTAATGAAATATCAAGATTTTTCCGCTATCATCTCTATCCAAGAACCATATTTGCATTTAAACGTTAGGATTAGAATCCTATTTCGCTGTGGAAGAACAGAGAAGAATCGACTATTTCAGCCTAGTTTCGCGTCGTATTCATTAACAAATTCTAGGTAGTTCAACGTAGCTAAATATGCGGGAGCCTTGTCGACCTGCTTAGTTGTTGTCCCGAATTCGATTCTGATTAAAAGAGGTAACAAAAGGGTAAAACCACTAATGAGACAGAGATTGGGATAATTTACTAGACATAGACGTGGATCTATTAGGCCATAGAACTTCTCGTTACAATAGATTTTCTTGTGTATAATGTTCTGATTCTGGGCGTCACTGAAGTCTTGTTGTAAATCCCTTAAGGTCAAGTACCAACGATGTCATTTTATATTTTAACAGTTTTTATGTAATTACAGTTAGTTCTCCTATCATTATGTTTTATAAATATATGTTTCGCTTACTCACCTTCCTCATTCGCTCACTTCATCCATGAGAACCTAGCTATCTATTAACATACAACTCAAACACAACATCATCTGAACATCCTTACCGCTCGCATATTATCATACACACTTATAACTATGATCCGCTCCCCGTTGCCTCCGCTCACAACTACTGTCGCTGCATTCATCGCTCGTTCACTGCCTCCACTGCTCACTCACATTAGATCACTTCGCTTAATTTCTGTCTTAGTTAATTTTCGGTTCGCTCAAAAGGGAGTCATCTTACCGCTTTCTGCTGCAGATCACCAATATTTCAATTCTTGATTTACATTTCGCAACTTAAAATCCCTGTGTTTGAGTTGGAAACTCACAAGTTAAAGAGTATAAATAATTGTGATATTGCGATGTAGGGTCTACAACTTCATTTTCATCATCTATATCTGAAAATGTCCAATGATACACATTACATCCAAGAAATTCATAAGAAATTCCTTACCTTAACTTTAAAAATCAAATCCCAAAAAAAACCTATCAACCAACTTACCGATCGACCGCCAAGGGAGAAGGATAAAGTGCAAGAATGAAGGCACCCAAGAAATCTTATCGTGTCATCGTCGAAATAGAAGAAGAAAAAAGGGTAGTGTTTATGTTCGGCTACGGTGAAAAACAAAATGATAAATCATACCTCTTCAGGTCGGGTCAATCAAAGACGAGTCGATTCGGATTTTGGATCGGATCGGGTCTGAATTGGATCAGACAAAAATAAAACCTAACAATTTTGTTACTTGACCAGTCATAGACTTGTCTATCATTTAATCGCTGCACGGCTGCTTCTTTGCCATTTTGTATCAATTTGTTCCTCATTCAGTTTTATATTAAAACTCTTATGACTGCACTTCCATTACTATTTCATAATTGTATGTAATATCTCTTTGGCAACTTCAAAGGTTCTTGTAACCATTACATTTTCTTATTCCACTTTTTAATATGTTGTTTATAGCAATTATTCCAAAACTCCCACCCACCAATTTTATAATTCATTATTGATTTGTCCGATTTTGATACTTGAATATGACACTAATAAAATTATGATGTATCGGCACAAGTCATTTTGATTAAATTAATAAAAAATTCTTCGAAATCAGTCCGTCATTATCGATGAAATTTTTTTGTGTCAACATTATATATATATATATATATATATATATTATATGTGTGTTTGAAGACAAGAAACTAGATGAAGTATTGACATGCGGTGAATTTATTTACGTGTTTCATTCATCTACAATCAATATACTTCATCCACTACAAAAAAAAAAAAAAAAAAAAAAAAAAAATAGTATATTTGTAACGGAATTCCGTTCATAAAGTTCATGTAGCTAATGTAATTCCATCTCAAATTCCATCTCTAATATCATTAGTAACGGAAAAAGTAGATTTAACAACAAAAAAATTTTGTTACAAAATTGATATATTATTTTGTAGTGATCGGTCTCACTCAAATGTATCTTTTTGAAATTTTATAGTAAATTTAAAAAAATAATAATATTTTCTTGATTAGTTAAAGTGTGTAAGAAATTTTGATATTTTTATATATATTAAAAAATAATAATATTTTTAATTGGAACAAAATGAATATTTATTTTTATCATTTTAGATTATGTACATTCCCTATATTCATTTAATAATTTAATAATAATAATAATAATAATAATACATTTCACATATAAAATTATCAACATACCATTAACTTGTTTTTATAATCTGTAAATTTTGATTTTAATACTATTCTAATCAATACATTTTTTCACATATTATCTTATCATACATGAAATTATATCAATATACTTTGATCTACATAATAAATTGTTGCATACATAAGGGATACAATAATTAATTCATCCTCCTGTACGTATTGTAATTTCCTAAAATACTTTAATTTCATCAATAATCAGCACACACTAAAACCAAAATAATAATAAAACTTTTAAAGCAGAGCCACCGCAGCATTGGGCTGTACATACGTATATATTTTAAGTTAAATAAAATGACATGAAATCTCCTATACTTTTAAAATTGTGTCAAATTCTCTTGTGGTTTTATAAACTCTACGTATAACTTCATCGGCGGTCCTTATTTAACGGTATTTAACCTAAATGTGCCTAAACTGCAAATAAATTTTAGAAATTCAATTTATGTACCCCTAAAATTACAAATATATTCATTTTTTTTTTATATTTAGCCTAAAAAAATAGTAAATATACTCAAAAATAATTATTTTATAAGGTTTTAAGAGTTTATTTTCACTATTTTTTAGACTAAATATAAGAAAAATAAAGATATTTGTATTTAGAGGTTTAAAAATTAAATTCTAAAATTTATTCGCAGTTTAGGAGCATTTAGGTCAAATACCATTAAATAAGAACCTTCGAGAAAATTAGCCATAAGGGAGTTTGACGCAATTTTAAAAGTACGAAGAATTTGGTGTAATTTTATGAACCCACAAATGAATTTTGTGCAATTTAATCTATATTTTATATATATATATATATATATGCTTTCACAGTCGCACACATAATTTGGTTACCAAATAACACACACACACCCACATGTTTGTGTGTGTGCATTAATAAATTGACATTTATGACCTTTGGCCAGCACAAATTGTGTCTGTGTCAAAGATTGCAAGAAAAAGAATTGAATTTGAGTAGCCAAAGAAATTTATGGACACATTAATATTTTGATGCTCCATCCACCATTATGCATTTGCACCAAACCAAACCTCTGCCATCACAAATATAATTATCATTCAATTTCAATTAATTCTCTGCCTACGATTTACTATTTCTTGGGACCCTTTTTTTTTTTTTTTCCCTATTTGAGGAACAATATACTCCATATTTAAATTATAAATTTATAATACATGTTTAATAGTATAATATTTTTAATAGAAATGATTTTTACATTAAATAATAATAAATATTTAATATATTATAGTTTTAAAGTAGTATATGTTAATAGGATAGAAAACCAACACGAGTACTCAATTTGTGGTGGACCAATGTGATCAACCCACCCTTCCTAACTCCCGAGGATCATTATTTATTGGAAAAAAATCAATTTTGGTCCCAATATAAAAAATTTATCAATTTTAGTTCTAATATAAACAATTTCAATCAATTTTGATCACACCGTTAAAAAACTAATGGAAATTGCTGATGTGGACATGATGGAGATGACGTGGCAGTTGACCTGAAAAGTACACGGTCATGTACAATTATACACGGCCATGTTGTTATATGGCCATATATATTTCAGTGTCATGACCATGTTGTTACACGGTCATGTACAATTATACACGGTCATGTACATTTCTATTTTAGTTTAAAATTTATTTTTTTGTTATATTTTTTTTAAAAAAAATTATTTTGAATTTAAAATAGTTGATATAGTTAAAATGGACAAAATCAATAGTAATTATAATATAATTAAAATTTATAAATTTTAATTCAAATATAAAAATTTATAAGATATATTCTTTTGAAATGTTTTGTCTAAAATTTTATTATTCATAAAAAAAAATTCTTCTTACAAACATCCAATAAGAAATTTTTTTTTGCTAAATTTTAGAATTTTAGACAAAATCTTTCAAAAGAACATACTCGATAAATATTTATATTTGAACTAAAATTTTTAATTATATTATAATTATTATTGATTTTTTTTCTGTTTTAATTATATCACTATTCTAAATTCAAAAATAAAAAATAAAAAAAATAACAAAAAAAACAAAATTTTAGACCGAAACAGAAAGGTACACGGCCATGTGTACACGGCCATGTAGAATTATACGTGGTCGTGTAACAACATGGTCATGTATAATTATACACTGAAATATACATGGTCATGTAACAATATGACCGTGTATAATTGTACATGACTATGTAACAACATGGTCATGTATAATTATACACTGAAATATACATGGTCATGTAACAATATGACCGTGTATAATTGTACATGACTATGTAACAACATGGTCATGTATAATTATACACTGAAATATACATGGTCATGTAACAACATGGTTGTGTACTTTTCAGGTCAACTGCCACGTCAACTCTGTTATGTCCACGTCAGCAATTTCCGTTAGTTTTTTAACGGTAGGACCACAATTGATTGAAATTATTTATAATTGGACCAAAATTGATTGAAATTGTTTATATTGAGACTAAAATTGATGATTTTTTTATATTATGACCAAAATTGTTAAATTTTGATTATATTGGGATCAAAATTAATTTTTTCCCTTATTTATTTATTTAGTTTTTAGTTTTTTTTTTTTGATGACATAAAAACCCGCAGCAGCTACCCGAAAATGCGCAATAGGTAAACCCTCGACTTAAAGTATCATTATTTATTGATTCTTCTTCATTTACCACATGGAATAATTTTGCATCTACAATATCTATGTAGAAGAATCCTATAGCTTGTGTTTCTATTTTAGTGTCTTTGCTTTCAATAATAAAATACAGGTTCAATAAAATTATGCTGCCTTTATCCCATTTTAATTGACATTTCGATTTTTCTCCGTCTCATGATAATTGATATTTTTTATTTTAGATAAAATTTACTAAATTAAAAAATACTTAATAAGTACGCCATCCGTCCATTAAAATTAGAGCCGGCAATGGGTCGATTCGTGTCGAGTTCGTATCGGGTTGATTACTTTAAACAGGTTAAATTATTTAACCCTAACCCGACCTGTTTATTATCGTGTCGAGTTCGTGTTAATCCGTTTATTATCGTGTCGGATTCGGGTTGACTCGTGTTGATCCGTATACATAATTAAGTCTAATTTCTTGATTCAAATTAAATAATTTTTTTGTTTTGTTGTCGTGTTATGTTAGTTTTTATTGATTTGAGCGTAAATTAGGTTGAATTAGTTAAAATTGAACTTAGGTTAAATTAATTTATAAAAAAATTATTAAATTATGATTATTTTACATATATAATAAATATATTAATCAATATTAATATATTATAATCGGGTTGTCGTGTCGGGTTCGAGTTGAGAGTTTCAACCCTAATCCGATCCGTTTATTATCGTGTCGGGTTCGTGTCAACCCGCATACATAATCGGGTTGAAATCTTTGACCCAAATCCAATTATTTCGTGTCGGGTCAGTTTTGCCAGCTCTAATTAAAATTAGCCCATTTGAGTCCGGCATAAAGATTAAAAAAAAATTATTTTATTGAAAAAATGATAGGTAGTCGAGATATTTTTGAAAATTTAATTAAAAATTAAAGTAAACGAAGATAGTGAATATTATAAAGTTAGTGATATTTGTTATAAATAATTATTGAATGGAGCGTAATACTTAAATGTTGACTTTACCAAAATTAATAATGAGATAAATTAATCAAAACGGAATAAAAATGAAAGTGAGAATAAATTTGGCGATTGAGGGATATGTTTCAACTTAATTAATTATATAACATATAATATCATACATCATGTAGGACTCACTCCAAATTCTTTTATTTTTATCTCTTTCAAAAATAAATATTTTTTTATCTACGTTTCAAATTACACATCTTTTAGAAAACTAGTTTATGTTAATTATATATAAATAAATAAACATATGTTTTTTACTTAGTATTATATAAAATTTTATTCTCTACAATGATATTCATATTGTATATATATTTTTGTTGCGATATAATTTTTAAAATATTTAAATACATATTCTATTTTTTTAACATATATAATTTATTTTAAAACTATCAATATAATTAATTATATAAAAAATAATAAAATAATATTATAAACATTATTAACTTATGTATTGTATCAGTAATAAAAATAGTAAATTATCTTGAGATAGACTGAGTGTTATTATTATTTTATAAAACATCTAAATGATAATATAAACGGCTAATTGGATTTAAATATTTATGTCATATTTATTATTTAAGTTCCGTCTTTATACGTAATTGTCTTGGACTACACTCCTCTTTTTATGAAAGTTATTGAGATTTGCTCCCTACCACTTACCAATTTCCATTTATACTGATATTCAATCCCAATTCATTTTTTACTCTTCTTTTTCAACGTCATATTCTTGCATCAGTTTATTTTGCACAAAAGAGAAATGAATTACAGTGTGGTATTTTCGAGGAAATGAACCTCGCTTTTCCGGAGAAATAAATCTCACATTTCCGGCGACCCAATTGGTGACTCGTAGAATAATTTCAATCAAACTTTTGCGGCAAGGTAGTAAATTCGAGCACTACATTACTTGCGAGCATTAGATTCTGTGATTAATAGCAAATTTGTGATGGATTTCGAATCGAAAACCCAATCGTTAGGTTTATTTCGCGTAAGAAAAATACGGGTAAGGTGAAGGTTCGATTTCAGATGTTTTTTTGATGCAATAATATTGTTGGTTGATTATGGTGATGCTATTAGGGCTTATGATTGATCCCACTCACATTCAGTTTAAAAAGTAGACCGAAACTCGGGTATGATTGATCATCTTCATCATTATTTGATATTATAAGTAGCTATTATTGAAAATAATTTTTGTAATCGATCAATATTCTTGTTTGGTTCTTGAAGATATTGTATATATTTTTTTTAATATAGACAAAATAATGGATTGTGAAGTGGATGCAGAAACACGACATTTTCAATGCCTATTTTATGTTTCATGCGTGCAGAATTTTATGTTCTTAAAGATATTGTATTTTTTTTTAAAATATACACCATGACTACTTATTTATGAACTTTTATTTAATGTACTTGTATATTGAATAATGTTAAATTTTTACTGCTATGCAGCGGGGTCTGCCAAAAATGTGAAAATTGATAATGATTTTGCTGGAAGTTAGATTCCATTATTTAGGTTGATGGTTGATATAAATAGAAAGAATACATTTTTTCGAAGACATTCGAGACTTTGAAAGTCCATCCCTGCCGTATTTTCCGGAGCCCACCACACATACTGTCTCTGGCACCCAGCGGACAACTTCTGCACTCACGTATGTCTTGAATACATGTGTCATTTATTATGACATGTATTACAAGGTAATTAAATTTCTTATAGGTAGTGCGGAGATATCCGATGTACAAAAAGAAAAAATGGATGTCCATTTTCAACAAAGCTGGTTATGCTCCCCTACGAAATGATTTTGAGCCGCATATAATATTTATTGTGGAGGCCATAAGTACTCGTTATGGTATACTATGACCCATAGTGTACCCTTATTGTTTATCTGAAATTACCTTAACATAAATCATATTTATTTATGCAGACATTTAATTTTTTCGACAGAGCTGTTACAATAAAAAAAAAATGAGTATATTTTTATGTTCCTGGAGTATATTCATTATGATCAAAGGTATACATATCCAGTTAAAAGAATTGCGTAATCGTGTATGAAAGCATTCATATTTATATACAAGTATAATTTTGTGAACAAAGGTATTTAAATATTTGTCGAAGATTTGTCATTGATTATTGCTAGATCAGACGATTGTCAGATGATTTCATCACCCCCACCTTTGTTAGATATTAGTATGCATCAACAAATACTTTTGAAACGTTTCATGAGATCACTTAACCATGTATTAAAGGGTGGATGAAAATGTTACTTCAGATAGGTATCTCGTAACATATCATTTGGTGAATCATAATAATAGATATTTTTGTGACATATTGGACATTCCCACACTATGATAATATCTATATATATATATTTATACACACTATACTTTAGATGTGTTATGAGAAAACGAGAAAGAAAGAAAATAAAGAAAACATGAGTTTTACGTGGTTCGGTGACGGTGTGTCAACCTACGTCTACGGGAAGGAACCGGAGAGATTTTATTATACTGATTCAGAGATTTACAGTTATATCATCCGACTAAGAACCATAGCTATCTATTTATAAGCACCCCAAAACACCCTAAATCCTAAGCCTATTTGTTATTAATTAGGATAAGCCCAAAAGGAACTCTGTCAATTGAAACAGCCCTTTCGTTTTGGTTTTTGGTCGAATAGACCGCTAAATCCAAGTCACGTTTCAACAATATGTATATGGATGTTTTATAACTTATCACCGTAAAAATATAAAGATACTTTTTATTAATGTTATAGTTGTATTGTCAAAACATTATACTCCCTCCGTCCCATAAATATAGTCTTAATTGGGTTAAACACGGGATTTAATGAATATGAATATTATATTGGTAGTTGGTAAAAAGTATGGATAAAAAAAAAATTTAGTAGTGACAATTATGTAATAAAAATAAAAAAGTAGTTTTATGGTGATATGATTATTTATGAAAATAAAATTATTGATTTGAAACGGACAAAAATGATAAACAAATATTGGAACAAGGGAGTACTATAAAATACTTTTATAAAAAAAAATTCATAAATTAAACAAGACATTTACTATACCCTTTACTGTTGTTAATAAAAAGCTTATTTCAAATTCCATCTATGTTATTTTGGGAGTGTTGATTTAATTAGTAACTGAAATTATTGACCAAGTTGAATAAATTTCAAGCAATAATTTTTTACTGAAACTGTAGAGTAACTGTTGCAAATTACTTTTGGGTTAATAATAATGCAATTGATTTCATTTGTAGTTTAATTTCCTGATCTGGCTACACAGTGGCTATATGTATTATTTTACAGTACATTATGGATGATATGAAAACATAACAAATAGTATCTCCGTCCCATAACAAATTATTTTTTTTTTTCATTTTAGTCTGTCTCATAATAAAGTATTCATTTTTTTTTTCAAGTAACATGTACTATCTACCTAATATTACAAATACCCTTACAACTTACAATATATTACACAAATGTCATTACCTTTATATCATACGTACTAATAAAGTTATTTTAGTCATTTCTATTTTATTTCTATTATATCTCAATATAATATTAATATTTTTAAAATTGCGTAAAAAAAACAAAAGAATACGTCTTTGTGAACAGAGGAAGTATATTAAAATGTATTTAAAATTTGGATGACAAAATCTGGATAAAATAGCTTTTATTTATATTGCAATTCTGACAAAAGATTCTAATGAAAATAAAAATTGATCCGTCTTTTTCTGCTTTTCTTTGAACAATAAAATAAAATATATTTCACATAATATTTTTATTTTTGAAATTAATTTCATCTCCTTTAATTGGTACTTAATTTGAGTAATTGCATTATTGGAATCAGTAATAGCGACTTTTAAGGAATTTAGGGAAAATTTGGGATTAAATAAAAAATGTATATAATTACGGAATTATTATGATTATTAGGGCAGACATTTATGTTATATGCTTATTTGCACATATTTTTTTTGATATTTATTTTATTATATACTTAATAGTTTATAATATGAAAAAATTCATATGAAATTCTTATTCAGCCCATAACTAACTGTTAAATCAATACACTGTTTTTGTGTGTATTACAAAAAAAAGTACTCTCAAATATTTCATAAAAAGACCAAAATACCATAATAGGTGCAAATAATTTATTTGAAATAAATAATTCATTGTAAAGAAAAATTACCAAAAAATTTGAAAATAAGTATGATATAGGTCAATAATTCAACTTCTAATGGAAAATTAAATTTTTGATTGTTTGTTTCAAATAAAATCGCCACAAACATCACGGTTTGAACGCTATGTTAATTACGTATGAAATGATGATTTCATCCAAATTATTGTTAAACTACAATAAATTAAATATAATGAATTTTGTAGGGAAAAAAAAAACACGTAGTGCCTCCGGCTTTAACAATCTATCCATTTTTTAACAGTACTTTTTCAATTTACAATATATTATACAAATATTATTATCTTTATATTATATAATACTAATGATAGTATTTTATTTTATTTATTTTTTATTTTTACTGCATTCCAATATAATATTAATATTTCTAAAACTCCATTTAAAAAAAAAAAAAGTAAATGAATAGACATATATAACACGAATGTAAATAAATTTATCTTTATTTTATATTTTTTTAATGTTAGAATCCCTTTAAAAATAAAATTAGTGGAAAACTTATTTTTATTTTTATTTTTTAATTTATATTTTTATTATTATTTTTTTTTTTATGATGTTGGAAAGAAGTCACTGGCGGAAAGTATATACGGACAAATCCCATATTAAACCTAATACTCTGTAAATGACTTCTCAGTCGGAAGAATGCATTGGCCCGACAAGCAAGTCACGCTAAAAAGAAAATAGTTTGAGGGGATGTTTGGTTGATGGACTTTTTTTGTGGGATTGGAATTTCACAGTAGGATTTATATATGATAGGATTTATTATATTTAGGATTTGGAATCCTATCATATGTTTGGTTGGTAAAATTATGTGGGATTTATATTTCTCACGTCTTATTTGTTTTTTATATGAGCGGAAATATTTGGATTTTTTATATTCTAAATGACATAATTGCCCCCCTATGAATTTTATTTATTTTGATAAATTAAACATCTAATTTATAATAAATATAAATTGAAAATGTATTAATAATTTTATAAGGATTACAATAGGTTATCGTAAACTCGAAACCCGACTCGAACCCGACCTATTTATTTGAAGTTGAGTCCAATTATTTGAGTATTAGATCTTGATCCGGGTCATATTATGGGTATCCTAATCGGGTCCGAATCGGGTCTAGGGTCTCAGCGGACCATACCCGCACCCAGATTCGATTTATAATATTAATAATATATCGACTATACATATGAAAAAATAATTTCTAACAATATAATTATATTAAAAATATTTTTTTAAGTTTAATTTATTTATTATTTTATTATAATATTTTTTTTCATAAAATACATAAATAATATATATTGGGTCGGTACATGTGTAATTTTAAATTAAAATTTAAGAATTGTAAAAAGAATTGGATCTGTCGGATTTTACCGGGTATAGTTTCGGCCGGATCTGGTATAATCAGATCCAATTTGGATCTAAAGTCTAACAATATATATTCGGGACAGATCTCAGTTCCGGCTGAATCCGATTTATTGTCGTTCTGATAATTTTATAATTTAAATAAAATTTATAATAAATAACAATTTAAAACAATAAATTTATTAATTTATTTAAAAAATATTTTACCATAAAAAATAATAGTATTAATTTAATTTAATATATAATTCAAATAAAAATTAAGTTTAAAATTATTTAATTTAATTTTATATAAATATATTTATAATATATAATATTTTGTTTTATATAAGAGTATAAAAGTAAAATTTATAATCCCATTGAATAAGATTTAAAAGTAATAGAGGTACCCCATTAAAAATAAATTCTTCATTTGTAGGATTTTGGACATGTTTTTAAATCTATTATTTTAAATTCCATTATTTTTTTAAACCAAACATAAATTTCATGAAATTTTAAAATCCAAATCCCATAAAATTCTATCAAAATCTTTGAAACAAACGACGACCCGGATGACGGTGCGAAAGTCCACAATGTATCCATAACATTGGGAGCTGAGGTCCATGGATTCGGTGAAAATTCTCCCAAATTCCGACGCGAAACTGTTTGCCGGACAGAGGCGGCCACCACCATGTGACGGTGGGGCCGCCGTCTGCGGACAATATATATATGTATGTATATATATATGTATGTATCTGTTGTATTGGTAATTTGGTACTCACTCTCCTACTCTTCCTACTGCACATTTATACAATACACCTTTCCATCAAACATACTGCTTTCGCTTTTACTTTATTGCTTCACTTTCCTTTCCCTATCCTTGTCTCTCTCTTCTCTCTCTCTTCGGAAATCATTCCAATTCCGCACCGGCTTTTCGGTCTTCAATGATTCCAGCCTGTTTATGTTGAAATTGTGCCGTTGAAGGCTGAGATTGATGTAAGTTTTTGCAGCCCTTTTTTGTGTTTTTGTTCGGTTCGGGAGATGGATTCCGGTGTTATTTCGCAATCGGATGATGAGTTCGAGGATCTGCAGTCCCGCGGCTTCGAAGACGGTTACAGTTTGAGCGCAGATGTCAGTGAGTCGGAGAGTTCGACTTCGAGCGTCGCTACATTTTCTTCTGATCGTCGACTGGCGTTGGCCAGCACTGCTGCATCTCTGACGGCTTTGGATTCTAGTTCGGAGTGTTTTCCGCCGCCGCCGATCATGTTGCCGGTAGTTGGAGGCAGGCACGTCGTTTTTCCGGCGGAGAAGAGCGGCAGAGAGAAATCTGACACGCCTGAAGTAGCCGGTGAGGTTCTCCTTCCAATTTTGATCGTCCGATCAACGTTACATTTTGTTTGGTAAAGTAAATCGATGAATAAACTCATCAATGGCATATAAACCGCTCTGTGTTCGAAAACGTAGTGCAAAGTAGCAGAAGCATACTGATTACTAATAAAATCGAAAAAGGGGGAAAGATAAGTTTAAAAATCAATCTGCATTCATACATTTTGTTGCTAGCATTTTCATAGCATTTCGTACTCCTCTACCTCATACTGATTAGGCAAAATAAATTTTACCTGATTATCTCCAAAGCTAGCAGCAAATTGTAGATTAGGTCTAGGTAGAGTGGTAGACGGTACAACGCCATTGATGAACACGGTAAGCAGTACTTGAAACGAAGAGGCAGAGGTCAATTACCTATTGAGGCTCGCTTGTTCATACTTCACTGGAAGACATCAGTTGAATTTTCGTTTACTGAGTTGAATTCATTAGCCTTTTTCTGATGCAGAGGCAGAATTGATGAAGGAACGATTTGCAAAACTCTTGCTAGGAGAGGACATGTCCGGTGGAGGAAAAGGAGTAAGCACTGCTCTGGCAATCTCCAATGCAATCACTAACCTTGCAGGTTCGAATGTTTTCACACGCTTCTAAATTCAACCAGATACATTACATTGATTTGTTCATCTTATCACTGCCTTCGATTCTTGTTAACATTCCTTCATAAAATGAAATTTCATAGCTACTGTTTTCGGCGAGCTCTGGAAGTTGGAGCCATTGGCACCACAGAAAAAGACGATGTGGCAGCGAGAGATGGATTGGCTATTGTGTGTGAGCGACTCCATTGTAGAGCTCGTTCCATCGGTTCAAGAATTCCCCGGCGGAGGGAGCTTTGAGATCATGGTGCCTCACCAGAGATCCGACTTATACATAAACCTTCCAGCCCTGAAAAAACTCGACGGGATGTTGATCAGCATCTTAGATGGATTTCGCGACACTGAATTCTACTACATCGACCGTGGAATAGTTGTCGCCAGCGGCGAAAACATCGAGGCATATACAAGTTCACCTTCACGTAGAAGACCATCAGTAACACTCGAAGAAAAATGGTGGCTGCCATTCCCAAAAGTTCCCGCAAACGGTTTATCCGAGGAGACAAGAAATCGATTACAGCACTGCAAAGAATGTACGCTTCAGATTTTCAAAGCCGCCGTAGCAATCAACAGCGGCGTCCTCGCGGAGATGGAGGTGCCACAACTTTATCTCGATAGCTTACCAAAGGTATTTGAAAATCAGCATTTTCTGTATGACTGATCTACTCTATAATTTACATCGAGAATCCTGTTCTTTTTTCTCAGAGTGAGAAGGCATGTTTAGGCGAAATCATCCACCGTTACATAACTGCCGATCAATTCTCTGTCGATTGTCTGCTGGATTGCCTCGACCTTTCATCAGAGTACAGCACGTTGGAGATCGCAAATAGGATCGAATCTGCGACACACTTATGGAGGCTAAAACATCAAAAAAAGAAGCTCAATCATTCGAAATCGAGCTCTTTTTGGGGAACTGCTGTGAAAGGGCTATGCAGTGATTCAGAAAAGAGCAAACTTTTTGCACACAGAGCTGAAACCCTCCTAAAGAGCTTAAAGCAACACTTTCCAGGCCTCCCACAAACAACACTTGACATGAACAAGATTCAGTATAACAAAGTTAGATTCTCATAGCCCTTTTTTCGATTTTTCATAAATTCGATTCGGAGCTAGAAAAATTAAATCTTGATCCATGCAGGATGTCGGGCAGTCGATTTTGGAAAGCTATTCGAGGGTGATGGAGAGCCTAGCCTTCAACTTGATGTCGAGGATCGATGATTTGTTATACGTAGACGATGCCACGAAACAGCGTCTAATGGCTGAGTCGATGTCTGTGCAGCATCACAGTCGCAGGGCGACATCAATGGGCGAGAGCATTCGCGATAACGGCCAAGGGGCTTATGGATCGTTGATGGGGTCACCTTTCCGATATTCGTCGCCGGTTACTCAGCGGCCTCAGAGGCTCTGCCGATCGGTAAGCCAACCTGCCTATCCTCCTCTTGATGTACAAGTAGAAAATCTTAGTTTAAGATAATTGAAATATGGTTGTAAGAATCATGGAGATATTACTAAAACCAAAATGTGTAGGTTCGTTGAGATATATATATATATATATATATTTCTATAGTTTGAATTGAAGAATGAGGAAATATGCTTTTGACAGACAGTGTAGCTTTACTTGCTCTAATGCCGTTGGAGTTCTGTTTCCATCGCCTGCTTATAGCGTAGATATGACATATATTTGGATTAAAAAATTCGATTGTGGTTTAAACGTCTAAAAATAACTATTTGGATTATAATTAAGTCTATATTAAGTAATTTTTAATTTATTGGGTTTATTTAGGGCGTGTTTGGTAATTAGCTGATAGCTGTTAGCTGATTCAATTAGCTAGTTTAACTAGCTGATTCGATTAGTTGTTTGTATTAAAATGTTTGGTAAAATAACCGTTTGATATTAGCTGTTTATACGTAAAATAACAATCGAGGACATTTCTATTTTATTCTTGTTTCCAATATATTCAATTATGTTTTTTTGAGTTTTGAATGTTTAAATTTTTTGCTATTAATTATTGAAAATTGTAAAAGTGTTATAAAAGTATTTATTTTTATTATAGTTAGATTTAAAAAATAATATATTTTTATTAAAATATATAAATAGTTTTTATTTATTGAAAATGATGTAAAATATAAAATAATAAATTTTTCATGTATATATTTATTATGTTAGTTATCGATTAGTTCATTATATTTATAATTTTCAATAAATTTAATTTATTTTTAGTATAAAATTTATATAATGTAATTTTAATAAAAAAAAAATTATTAATATTTATATTTTTTATTTTATGTTTATTTTAATAAATTTATATATTTTACCATTAAAATAATTTTTATATAAAAATTAATTATTTTAAATTTATAAAAGTAAAACTATAATATAATAAAATATTCTAATATAATTAATAAATAATCAAAATATATTTATTTGTGGAAAATTTATAATAAATTTTTAAGGGCATATAAGGAATAAAAAAATTTTTACAGAAAAAAGCTATTTCAAAACGAGTAAATTAGCTTTTCAGAAATTAACTTTTTTGGTCCAAAAAGCTATTCTAAAAAGCTAATTTACCAAACATCTAAATTAGTTTTTTAACTGGTCAAACAGCTAAAAGCTATTCAATAAGCTAAAAGCTTTTCAAAAAGCTAAAAGCTCTTCAAAAAGCTATTTGCCAAACACCCCTTAGTAAACACGGATCTCCTATGTGCATATATCGGGTAACTTATTAATTGAGTGATGAAGCCCATTGATACTCCCTCTGTCCCGGAACTATAGTCTTGGTTGTGTTAGTGAGTAAAAAATATAGGTAAAAGATATTTTTGCCCTTGTGAGTGTATTGTGTAAAAGGTAGTGACAATTGTGTAATAATAATGAAAGAGTAAGGGTAGTCTTATAGTGATATAGTTATTTATGGAAATAAGACTATTGTTTTGAGACGGACAAAAATAGTAAACAAGACTATTGTACTGGGACGGAGGGGTATAAATTAGGGCAACGGCCATTATTTTTCATATAACGGCAGAAACCCTAAATCTTAGCGGTTTTTTCAAGAGGAGTTGCGTCATTAGCTTTAAGAACACAATACTGTTCGTTAAATTTGCATATCTGAATCCGGCTATGCTAAGGAATAAAGTTAGATTTATTTTGTTTTACTTTTATTTTAATTATACACGACAGATCGTGGGTTTAGAATTTAATCTTCAACAATATATTTATTTATAGTTTTATACGTAATAGTGGCGACAGTTATTATTTATATTAATAGTATACAATGAATTATAGAAAAGTATATGATGTTATTATATGAAATATATTATTTATATTAATATAATATAAATAAAATGTAAAACTAAAAGCTGATATATTCTACAAAGCATATAATTATTTATCGGTGTTATTTGAGTTTTTAATCGATATTATTTTAAACGAATTTAATTTCCATTCAACTGAGAATAAGAGGAAATGAATTCCTAGTCGGTCATGGAAGAATGACGCATATTTGGAGTGCAACCAGAGATGATCGAAACAAAATATATATTATCAATCGAGAAAATAAATTTGTTACGTACAAAAATAATAATAATAATAATAATAATAATGGTAGCAGGATCTTAAAGGAAGTTAGGACACGAAGTCGGGCGGAAAAGGAGAAAATATGCACTCAGGTCGGTTGGTCCACGGTCGGTTGGTCCGCAGTCAGATAAGCAGGTCGGAAGGTCCGCGGTCGGACAGGCAGGTCGAAAGGTCCGCGGTCGGACAGGCAAGTTGGTTGGTCCTCGGTCGGATAGGCAGGTCAGAAAGTCAATGGTCGGATAGGCAGGTCGGAAGGTCTGCGGTCGGATAGGCAGGTCGGAAAGTCCGTGGTCGGATAGGCAGGTCGGAAGGTCAGGGATCGGATAGGCATGTCGGAAAGTCTGTGGTCGGATAGGCAAGTCGGATGGTCTGCAGTCGGATCGGATGGTTTGCAGTCGGTTGGTCCGCCATCGGTTGAGTCGGCCAATACGGAGTTTGGACCAAGCGAAGAAGGTCTGTTAATTAGACGTCTAATTAAGTGAACAGTAGTTCAGTCGCTTGGTTGGGGCGACCATTGAATCGTCTGGAAAGACCAGAGGGTGGTCGCTTGATGGGGCGACCAATGAGTCGTTTGGTCTAGCGACCAGTTAGTCTCTGGATTGGTTGGTTGGGTTATGCGGTTGGCGAGACAGTTGTCGTAACTGACCAGACGACGTTTCAAAATATTTCGTTGTGGGCAGTTGACGGCGGTTCCTGGCGACGGTTCCGAAACATCTCTTCTGAGGAATATTTAAGGATTGGGGTCAGCAACTGGCAGAGTATCTTCAATCATCTTCAAACGACAACAAAGTCAGTGATTTGGGGATCATTCTTTAATTTTCAGTCGGTAGCATTTATTTTCCAGTTTATTTATGTACCGTACAATGTTTTGAGATTCCTAATATCCGGCACTAATTATATCAAATTCGGAGATAATTTCTTATTTTCGGATTTTACTTTTTATTGTTGAAAAATTTACATCAACAAATTGGCGACCACAGTGGGAGAAAGATAAGATTGCTGATCCTACGTCAATAGAGAATTTTATACGATTGAGGTCTGGCCGAATCATTAGAAGGATCCATATGGCAGGTTCACAACCTCAAGCGTCTTCAACACCGGTAGGAGAAATAATTTCACCACCTGCTATACCGAATGCAGGGGAAACACCACAAGTACCTACCGATTGGGTGTCTTATGTTAAACAATTGAACAATAAGCAAATTTTGGTCATCGCAAAACATGTTGCGTGAGCAGCAAAACCTCATGTTGCGTGAACAAAAAAATCTAATGCAGAACATGTTGGATCAGACGTTCTCTAAATTCACACTACATTCAAACATGCCTCAAGCCTTGTCACCTTCTCGCTTTCAGTCAACTTTTCCAGGATCAACGTTTGCAGGGCCAACATATGTTGATAATACATTTCCAAGCGTCACAACTTTCAACCGAACAAATATGGGGAAGACTCCTCTAACTTCCCCAGATAATGTTCCTTTGGGACCAAGAGTTGATAATACTCAGCCGAATATCGTAAAGGAAGAAAGATTGGGGGGACAAGCTCATAATCCCATCCCAGCCGAGCCAACCGTCACCAGAGAAGAAAGATTGGAAGGACAAGCTCACAATCCCATCCCAGCCGAGCCAACCGTCCCCAGAGAAGAGAGGTTGGGGGGACAAGCTCATAATCTCATTCCTGTATTCGACCATGTTCCACCCAGAGTAGATCCGGAATACATCGCTAAAGTTCTGCGGGTGCATTTCGGAATGAATCCGCAAACGGTGAATAGAACGGCATATCAAAGACCTTTTCCAGAAAGGATCATTAACGATTTTCCTCTCCCAAAGAATTATCGACCGCCAGACTTTCATGCTTTCTCGGGAGAAGACGGATCGTCCACCATAGAGCATGTGGGTCGGTTCACAGCACAGTTAGGAGAAGTCGATAATAACCCTTTTTATAAACTGCAACTATTTGGTTTGTCTCTTACCAGGACAATTTTTTCATGGTTTGTAAATCTGCCACCTGGGCAAATACAAACCTGGGAAGGTTTAGAGATGGCGTTCCATGTTAGATTCTTCAACCCGTTACCAGCCGTCTCTCTTTCCGATTTGTTGGAAATGAAACAATATCCAGAAGAGACAGCCTCACAGTTCATCGAAAGGACACGTCTAATAAAGGGGCGTTGCCCGACAGTCATTGAGGAGAGCGAAATGACCAACCTGGTGGTCAGGAATATGCATACACGACTGCGGGAGGCTTTAACGGCCCACGACGTTCAAGATCTGGCCAGTTTAGCATCCAAGGCGAGGAGGTTAGAATCCCTTTTTAGAGAAAATGATCACGACTTCTGTCAGGGGGGAAGGTGTTGAAGAAATGATAGTGCAAGATCGAACAACATGCAGGCCAGCACCAGTCCGCGATAAATGGAGGTCGGGTCCAACGTAGCCTTGAAAGATGGAGGTCGGATCTGAGGCTGACGTTGCCTCGGATGACGGCCTGCTAACTCCTAAACATCATGAGAAATGACGCTTAGGAGTCTTGCGGAGGAGGCAAGTTGTTACATACAAATAATAATAATAATAATAATAATAATAATAATAATAATAATAATAATAATAATAATAATAATAATAATAATAATAGCAGGATCTTAAAGGAAGTTAGGACACGAAGTCGGGCGGAAAATGAGAAAATATGCACTCTGGTCGGTTGGTCCGCAGTCGGATAAGCAGGTCGGAAGGTCCGCGGTCGGACAGGCAGGTTGACAGGTCCGCGGTCGGACAGATAGGTCGGTTGGTCCTCGGTTGGATAGGCAGGTCAGAAAGTCCGTGGTCGGATAGGCAGGTCGGAAGGTCCGCGGTCGGATAGGCAGGTCGGAAAGTCCGTGGTCGGATAGGCAGGTCGGAATGTCCGCGGTCGGATAGGCATGTCGGAAAGTCCGTGGTCGGATAGGCAGGTCGGATGGTCTCAGTCGGATCGGATGGTTTGCAGTCGCTTGGTTCGCAGTCGGTTGGTCCGCCATCGGTTGAGTCGGCCAATACGGAGTTTGGACCAAGCGAAGAAAGTCTGTTAATTAGTCGCCTAATTAAGTGAACAGTAGTTCAGTCGCTTGGTTGGGACAACCATTGAATCGTCTGGAAAGACTAGAGAGTGGTCGCTTGATGGGGCGACCAAAGAGTCGTTTGGTCTAGCGACCAGTTAGTCTCTGGATTGGTCGGTTGGGTTATGCGGTTGGTGAGACGGTTGCCGTAACTGACCAGATGACGTTTCAAAACGTTTCGTTGTGGGCGGTTGACGGCGGTTGCTAGTGACGGTTCCGAAACATCTCTTCTGAGGAATATTTAAGGATTGGGGTCAGCAACTCTGCATTTAAGGATTGGAGTCAGCAACTGGCAGAGTATCTTCAATCATCTTCACACGACAGCAAAGTCAGTGATTTGGGGATCATCCTTTAATTTTCAATCTGTAGCATTTATTTTTCAGTTTACTTATGTACCGTACAGTGTTTAGAGATTTTTAATCTCCGACACTAATTATATCAAATTCAAAAATAATTTCTTATTTTTGAATTTTACTTTTTATTGGTGAGAAAAATTTGCATCAACAGAATTCATAACTAAAAAACAATATGATATTAGAGCATCTATTAGATAAACATGATATTACAAAGAATACACATATCACATACATCCATAGTAAAAAAGCATTAATAATTTATCTATGCAAATATAATTTAAATTTATTTTAAAATATCATATTTACCTACTTATTTTCCAATCATATTATATTATATATATATATCAAATTTCAATATTTATTTATTTTAAAAATATATATATATTCAATTTCAACCAACTAACCAATTAAAATACTAATTATTTATTCAACTAGATTTTTAACAAAACTATGGGAACAAAATCTTTTCGGACAATACATTATTTCAACTTATTCCAATATTTAAATTTTCAAATATTAATAATCTCACAAATTTGAATTTTGTAATATTCAAAATAATAATAAAAAATACTCTCTTCTTCCGTCAAATTTATTTTCATTTTTCTTTTTAGTTCGTCCAATAAATTTATCCAATTACTAATTTTGGCAAAGTCAACAAATCAATATTTAATTATTATCGTCCATTCAACACTTATTTACAACAAATACCACTAATTTTATTACATTCTCTCTCTTTATTTACTTTATTTTTTTAACTAAATTTCCAAAAATACTCTTAACTACCTATCACTTTTTTAATAAAATATTCATTTTTCTTAATTCTCATGTCGGACCTAAATATGCTAATTTTAATGGACAGATGAAGGAAGTATATAATATTATTTATATAAATTAATATTTTAGATTAAAATAAAATATAATAATATTATATAATATATATTATTAGACAATAAAAATATGTAAAACTAAACAATTATTATAGATTTTTAAAAAATTGTAAAAATAATGGGCTAAATATGATGATACTATAATGAGTGTTAATAAGGGTAATTTGAATGTTTGCATGTTATTAGATTCAATCGGAAGTTTACCCATATAGATCACTTGAAGGATAGCGCCCGTGAGTTTTCATATTATTATTTTATTTTTTATTTTTTTTAAAAAAAGTAATTTGAATATTGATATAGATATGATATGAATGAAAAAGATAAATAAAAATGTAATGAAATAGAGACATTGACTACAACAAATGCTCTAATAAAAACTGAAAAGATAATAATACAAATAATTGTAACATATGATCGTATAAGAAATAGCTTGATGAAGAAAATCATGAAAATCAAGAATCAAGTACTAAAAATCCAAGCTTACAACTCAAAATTTTCATTCTCATTATGAAAAATATTCAATTCGAAGTTTTTTAGTACACAAAATTCTCTTAAATTAAATAGAATATAATATATTTGAAAAAATCACACACAAAATATATATATATATATATATAGAATTAGCACACAGTCTAATAAAACTTATCATATAATAAATTTTTTCCTTTTGTACATTTTATTGAAAATTTGCATGCAGTAAATTTTAAATATCACATATTGTGTTCGAATAAATCACACCAAAAAAATACATTTAACACAGATCTAATATAACTTATCACAAATGAATTTTTTTTTCACTAATACATAACATAGATAGCACATATATAATAAGTATATTCAACAAGAAACTAAAAATATTTAAAGTATATTTAATTATCAAAATAAAATTAAACCTAAGATGAACCTCATTAAAAAATGAACATACTAATAGAAGTATAAATCATATCAATTCATATATTACTAAAATAATGTCACATAAGTTGATGAATTTGGTAACAGTGAGATTATCCATTCAAACTTCAAACATCTTTAAATTTTACTATGTTTCTATTATTTTATCTTTGTTATGACTCATTGCAAATCATTTATAGGTGTCATTTGTTGCCTTTGCTAAGTCATCTATTTAATGACTCATCATATTGTAACGCATGTATAAATATGTCTATTTTTGTGAAATAAAAGATTACACAAGAATTGATTTTTGGTTCATTCCATCATATTCTCTCTCTCTCTCTCTCTCTCTCTCGTCTCTCTACTCTCTCTCTCTAGAATATATATATACTTTATTACACAAATATACATATACATATGCTATATATATATTACATATCATATATTTTATAAATCATACACATATATATATTTTATCTTATATAATTATATATATTTGTTATATTTTATAACAATCTTATTTTATTTTTATTGGAGTTTATTATTATTATTCTATTATTCTAATTTTTTTTTATAACGTTGTAATCTGCAGTCTCTATCTATCGGGTGCGCTTTCGATATATTTTCGATCAAATCTAATAGCCTGTAAACTAGGCCCGAATGATTTACAAGTATGCTTGTTTTTTTTTTTTTTTTTTTTTTTTTTTAATTTCAAATGAAAATTACTACTTCCTCTGTCCCGGCTATGGTGTCTATTTTCCCGTAGATACATAAATTCAGGAGAAGTATAATTAAAAATAATTAAGAATATATTAGTAAAAATAATTATTGTATAATTAAATAATTATAAAATAAAATTAAAATAATTAATTAGTTCGATTAAAATTTAAAAAATTATAAATAAAAAATTAAAATAAGATTAAGATGTATTAGTTTTTTTAAAAAATAATAATAAAATAAGTGACACAAATAAAAATAAAAAAGTGGACAAAAGTATTATTTATTTTTAACAGAAATATTTTTTTTTTTTACAAATTTTAATAATTAAATAAAAATAAAATTTCTACCATTTTAAATTATTTTTAATCGAATCCACCATTCCACGTGAACACCATGGCCCTACGTAGATCCAATAGGCTGTCAAAACAGGCATGGGCAGACGAATTGGAACGTGCCACGTCTGCATAAAGTTGACTGTTGTCAATGTTTGACTTTTAAGGATTTATTTATAAGGTCAAATAAGAGAGGAAAAGATAAACATGGCGCGCCACACCCGCAATTGTTTAATTACAGTAATTATATCTAATTACGATCAAATTAAGCACAATATTCTGTGAACATATATATGGTAGTTAGATATATATATATATTTTTTAAAAAATCTTTTATAAAGTTTTGAAAATTTTTAAAATAACAAAAAATACTGGTTTTGTTTGTTTAGTGTTTTGAGTTGATTTTTTCTTTTTTTTTTTGTGAAGTATTGAAAATTATATCGGTAATATAAAAAATAATATTTTATGTTGAATATTGATTTTTTATTTTTGTGAAATAATAAAATATATATATTGAAAATCCGGAGAAAAAATGCTGGACAAACAAACCCCTATTATTTAAGACTTTCTTCATCCACTTTCATTGAATACAAAGTTTTGAAAATAATATTCCTTCCGTCCACTTTAAAGGTTTACATTTACTTTTTCTTATTGATTTTTGAATATTATTTATTATATCAAAATATTGTATAAATTAAGTAAAAAAAGACAAAAATACTTATATTAGTGTCTTATAATACAAATATAATGATATTTGTATACAAATTTATACAAATATATTGATATTTTTAATGTTAAGTATAACGACGTAAAAGATAAATACTCCCTCCGTCAAGCTAGAAAGTATACATATTTCTATTTTGGGACGTCTAATTACAAAGTAACCATTTCATTAAATACCCAATTTTTTCCACAAATACCCCAATTTTATATCACATAATTACTTTTATACCAAAAAAGTAAGGGCAAAAATGTCATTTCACTACTTTTACTTACACATTATAATTAAAATACTATTATTCCTTAATCTCCGCGCCTATACTTTTAGCTTGGACGGAGGGAGTATAAAATTTGAAAGTGGAAGGAGGGAATAGCATTTTAATACTTTCTTTATTCATTAGTAATTTCTATTTGACTTTTGCAAACAGATAAAGATAAATTAGTATTTTATAAATATGTAGTAGTATAATAAAATAATATAATATATATTTTACTTTTGAAAAATAATGTAAAAAAAGTAAAAATATTTTAGTATTTAGTTGACACTTACTTTTTATAAAAAAATACTTTTTCTAAAAATTGTGTAATTAATATAAAAACAATGAGCGTATATTTGGACTAATATTTTGACAACTGTAGCTACAATATTAAATTTGAAATTCACTTTTTTGCTGAACAATACCAATAAACTTACAAAAAAAAAAAAAAACAAAATATATTAGTATTGATAACACATTATTTATATTTATATAATACAAATACAGCATCACGCAGAGACACACTGTAATTATAAATAACATTACATGCTTTTATTATAAACAACACATATTATATACAATAAACATTTACTCCCTCCGTCTTATGTTGGATGTCTGGGTTAGATACGAGAATTTAAGATAAATATAATTAGTAGATAATTAAAAATATATTAGTAAAAATAATTATTGTATAATATAAATAATTATAAATTAAAATTAAGATAACTAATTAATTTAATTAAAATTAAAAAAATTTAAAATAAAATTAAAGTGTGTAATTATTTTATAAAGAAAGTGACATGAGATATAGACGGTCAGAACAACAACATGATTCGGTATATGGACTGAAGGAGTATATTTGTCTTTTTTATGGGTGCTGGTACTGATTTATATTTTCAAATAAGCAGGGTAACCTACTAACCTTTCCTTATTTTGACAAATGCATTTAATGCATTCAAATATTCTCGAGTACAAATACATGAAATTCGAATTTGCTATAATCCACTGCGGATGACACTACAATTTACAATACAAGATTTGGAAAATATTCCCGACTCCGTCCGCCAGAAAGATTGCCTCCCTTGCAACCTTTTTGATAAAGTTTGCTCAAACACGCCAAGACAAACCGGCGATGCTGCGAGTCATCCGTTTTGTGTTGCAGAGAATTCGACGAAATCACTTGGAGAGTTAAAAAGCTGAAAAATGGCGAAGGGGAAAGGCAAGGGACACCGCCATCATCAAGCGAAGAAATCGTCTGCTGTTCTGGTCGTTTTGGCGGTGCTGTTACTGCTGACGGTTATGCTTTTGGTTCTGCTCGGATTAGGAGTCGTTTCCATTCCCATTGGCCGCGACGATGATTTCTTCACCATTGGAGATGGATTGAAATTGAAGCGCTTGAGGTTGGAGAGGTAGATTTGTGCGTTAATTTCGATTGTTGAGATTCCGCATCGCGATTGGAATTGATTTGTTCTTTGTTTTTTTGTTCGCGATTTGAATTGAAATTTTGTGCTTCGATTTTGTTTCGAGTGATAGCATTAGAATAGGCGAGGAAGGATCGGAGGAAGGAGGAGAACGTTGGACGGAGATCCTCTCATGGCGGCCTAGGGCTTTTCGGTATCATAATTTTCTGGTGAGTTTGTGGTTGATCACTTGATCTGGAGGAATTTGATGCAATTCGATTAACAAATTGCTTGGCGATTGAGATAAATTTTTGAGTCACAATGATTCGTATATTTTAAATATTTAGTTCTAAACTTAGTAAATTTATATTTATATTTTTGATCTTATTCATAGATGACCATTTAGATTTGACTAACATGGTATTAGAGTCTGTATAGTTTACCAACCCGTGTTTGTTTGATACATGTACGTGAAGGTCTCCTAATTTTGAAAATTTTTCAATAGTTTGTAGCTATTTCTTTTTTCGATTTTGCTTTGAATTCTGATTTTGTTGAAGTCATGTCTGCATCCGTTTGCTCGTTCCTCCATTGCAATGAGAGTCCTGCTATTTCCGATTTTATGGAGAGTATTCCCGTCGTTTTTTTGTTTCAGTAGAGGGTCCGGTCGTTTTCGTTTTCGGCTCTATTAGAGAGTTACGTCGTTTTCGACTTGAGTAGTGAGTCATGTAGTTCTTTTATCAAACATATTCAATTTTAGATTTAGTAGATTATATTTAGACAAGTAGATCTATATTTATATTTGATCTTATCCATGTATTAGATTACATTATTTATAAAGTATATCGAGTTTTTTTGTATTGCAGACTCCTTATTTATAGAAAATCAGATAATTTTCCCCTATAATTTCTACAACACAACATCAACACCAGATTAAGAAATATAAGTTTTGATTATCGACAGCTGATTAGTTTCGACTAATTTACAGTCTAAGAAAGAATGTGAGCACCTGATAAACCTTGCCAAACCTCACATGGAAAAGTCGAAAGTGGTCGACAGCGAGACAGGCGAAAGCGTGGATAGCAAGTATGCTCTCTAATTTCTTCTCATCTGTGCTTGAATTGAGATTCATCTCTCTGAATTATGCTTTCCTCTCCTCTGTTCATAACAACACAAAGATCCTTCGTGTTCTAGAGTTCGCACAAGTTCTGGAATGTTTTTGGCAAGAGGTCAGGATGAAATCATCACCAGAATCGAAAGAAGAATAGCAGATTTTACTTTCTTACCTGAAGGTTAGTCTGATTCAGTGACATTGATTCGAATTTCGCCTCCAATTCCTTGTTTCATGCTTGGTGTTCTACCAATTGGATGTTCTTTTACAGAGCCATAGATTTACAGTCATTTTTGACACTTTTAGGTTGTGTTTGTTTATGGGTTTAGATTTTTTAATAGTAAAAAATTTAATTTGAATAATTGATTGATTTATACCAAATATTGATATGATATTTTGAATATAAAATAAATTTATATTATAATATAAAAAAAATAATAATTGTTTGATTTGATAATTTTTTTAGAGAAACAAAAATGTGAATAGTAAAAGCAAAAAAAACAACAATTAAATATTTATGCATTATATTTATTTTTATTTTTATTTTTAGACTTTTTGTACTATTTATTTTATTTTTATTTTTTAAAAATAATACTTCTTCAATCCATAAATTAATGTCATATTTTATTTATTTTTATTTTGGACTGTAAAAAACTATTGTCTTAATTTTCTTTTTAAATACAAATTTTACCTTTTTATCATTTCGTTCATTTACCACTTTTAATTTCTACTTTACCATAAATAATAAATTTGTCAATTCATAACAAAAAAAACAATTACCAAAAAAAAATTATGCAAATATACTTTAGGATAATGAAAATTAGACCGAGGAAGTAGTATTATTTCAATTTTACAAAATAGCACATTTAATTTATTAATCAAGTATTCCCCCGTTCCATTGAAATGATGCTATTTTTTATTTTTGTCCGTCCCAAAACAATGGTACAATTTCTTAATTTAGTAATTGTAATACTTACCTAACGTAATAAATACACTTCCAACTTACAATATATTACACAAATGTCGTTACTTTTATATTACACTATACTAATAGGAGTATTTTGTCTTTTTTATTATAATATAATATAATACTAATATTTAAAAATCTACATGCAAAAAACAAAAGCCACTATTTCACCGGAGGGAGTATTTAATTTTTATGATTTTTAAAAAATTACACTAAAATTAAAATATCGTATCTACTTTATTCTTTAAGCAAAACAAAGTCACCAAAAATATATATTTTTATAGATTCTCACTTGTTAAAATTTTCTCTTGTCCGTTTAATCTTTATTCTTATTGATCTATTCAAATAGCTGCATTTTTTACATGCAATTTTATTCTTTGTTCTCATTTTTTCAAAATTCCATTTTATGTACCAAACATCATCTTACATATGAAATTAGAAATGTTTTAGAAAATGGAGAAGGCCTACAAGTTTTGTACTATGAAGTGGGGCAAAAATACGAACCACATTTCGACTACTTTGTCGACGACTTCAACATCAAGAAAGGGGGCCAGCGGATCGCCACACTTCTTATGTATCTGTATGCAAGACTTTTCATAAGTGTCTTAAAAATCGTCGGCACTTTTGCACGGCTGTTGTTATATTGCCTTTATATATTTACGCAGGTCTGATGTCGAAGAAGGCGGCGAAACAGTGTTCCCTGCTGTCGGAGGAAACTTCAGTTTCCTAACGAGGAATAATCAGTTGTCCGAATGCGCCAAGAATGGCCTTTCTGTGAAACCCCAAAGAGGCGATGCGCTACTTTTTTGGAGCCTAAGCCCGGAAGCCACTGTAGATCCCTCAAGCGCACATGGTGAATTTCAGTTTCATATCAATATACTATTTAAATAAAAATAAAATTTTTATTTTAAATTAATTTCAAATTACAATGGAATGAAGTCAATTTTCTTATTGTTATACTTTAAATTGGTTTAGGTTCTTGTCCGGTGATCAAAGGAAACAAGTGGTCCGCGACAAAATGGATTCATGTTCATAAATACAGCGTCGAGTCTTAGACCCAAGGTATACATTTTATCCACTAATATGGACACTTAAGTTTTAGAGGGCTCCGATAAAAATAAAAAAAAGAGATGTTTATTTGATTATATATATAATATAAAAATAATAGATTTTTGGTTTGAATTTGAAGATTTTGATGGATAGTGATTTGATAGGGCATGCGGGTCTTGCCCTTCCCACACAGATCAATCATATCATGTCATATACTTATTTATTTTTAAATTTATCAATATTCTATTTCATATATATATTTGCAATGTTTCAATTTCATTTTCAATTTTTTTTAGAAAAATTGTCTTTCATGTTGCTTTATGTTAGAGTCGAGTAGGAAGAGAAAGAGATGTCAATTCCAAATATATACTACTCCCTCCTTCTCACATAACGTGTCTGCTACACTGTAGACACACTATTTTAGAAGAGATGTAATTACTAGATAATTAATAATGTATTAGTGAAAATAATTATTCTATAATATAAATAATTATAAATTAAGATTAAGATAACTAATTAGTTAATTAAAATTAAGAAAAAATAAAATTTTTAAAAAATTTAAAATGAGATTAAAGTTTACATAAAAATATTCGAGCTAAAAGTTTACATAAAATGTCATTTTGAAGCTCAATATTTTTGTATAAAGTTTTAGAGGTACCTTCGCTTGGACTTCATGCGATAATTCTATTACGATAGCTTTTTTTTTTTTCTTTTTTTTCTTTTTTTTTTATCTTTGGAAATGGCTCCGTTCGAAAACTCCTTTTCCAAGTTCAGCAGGGAGTTGATACGGGTCATCTTATCATCAAGTTCGTCCCCTAGGAAGTATGTTGGTTGGGCTTAAAGCGTCTCGATTTTCTTGACTAAAATTCAATTGCATTGACCTTAAAGTCATTTTTATACGAGACTCTCTCCAAGTCTCAGTCATTAGCTATGATGTTGAAATTGACCTCTAAAGTTTTATCATCATCAAGGGGCCCAACCATAGGGTTGTCCTCTGAAGCTTGAGTTGTCAGATCCTCAAAAAAGGCTCGTTGTTTGGGACAACTTATTGTCCAAAATTAACCACTTCGACCTCCATTCTTGATGCGTCGAGAGCTGGTGCTGCAAATAATTTTTGTGAAGTGTATTTTTAGTCCGGTCTATTTGTGTATGACCTATCTGGAACTGTCCATCTTGCTGTTCCAGCTCCTCTCGAGTAGACTTGGTTGTCCCTGACGCTGCCTCTTCCGCCTTTGCGTCTCGTGAGAGGCCGGGTCATTTTTAGCCTCGACTATTGGTCCATCTCCATTCCTTGGGGGTCTTTCCAGAGCAGCATGTGTGGTGCATTGTAATAATCACCCGGTCCACTGAGTCCACGCGCCACACTTTGCCATTTTTCTCATACCTGAGATCTATCACTGTGTTGCTAGGTGACGTCCTACCTCACACCGAGCTCATCGTTGGAGGTTTAATCGACTTTCCGAGCCTCTCAAACACCATCTTTCTTGGGGAAGATTTCTTTTTGTTGTTTTCGGAACCAGAAATTGATTCATAGGTTTTCATTAGATGTGCTCCAACGGCATTAATCGGCATAGGAAATGGTTGAACATCAATCTTTTTATCTTGTTTTTTTTCCCCAACTATGCCTTCCCTACATCGGGGTTGTCTTCCCGCGTATGTAAAGAATGAGCTTCGTTCTAGTATTCTTGGTCCCGGGCTGTCTGAGCGTTCATCAGGAGTTGCTCTGGTTTTATAGCTTTTGAAGTGAGTTATAGAAAATTCTGATATTCTTGAAGGTTTAGCTTCTCCTAGAGCTGGTGATTCATATTGTTGATCACCATGTTCACCATTTGGCTCTCCAAAATTCGTACCTGGCAATGACTCTCGGCACTCCGGAAACGTTTGAAAATTTTTATACTGATTCTTCATTATTTTGGCGTCGATTGATAAGGTCAGACACTGTAACCTTCGGCAGTGTGCTGTAGGACCGTTCATGGAATGATTTTTCCAAATCTGCCCACATCTCCACAAAATGTGGAGGTAAGAAGGTGTACCACATAAAGGCTAGTCCAATAAAGAACAATGAAAATAACTAAAGTTTAACCAACTATTATTTCCGAACTTGTCTCCACATTATGCTGTGAACCGACTGATATGTTCAATAGTTGGGCGCGAATCCTCTTAAAAAAAAAAAAACTATTATTACCACATTCTAATAAAACTTGACGAATATCTTTAGATAACATCCTTGGATATTTATCTATGTGACGTTGTAAGTTACCTTTACTATTTTTTGAATCAACCCCCAATAAATGATCATATGCTTTGCACTTGCATTTCAATGGTTTGCCTGCCTCTTGTGGTAACAACTCAAAATGTTGTCATACTTTAGACTTTAGCTTTGTTTTACGTTTAAAACCTGATGTTGCTTCCGATTTCTTTCGATCGGTCTCTTGACTTGTAGAGTTAGACCCCGAAAAAACTGACTTAAGAATCCATACTGACTTCATCCTCATCATCTAAAATCTCAATATTTTGTTTGAGTCACCTATACAACATAAACAATTTTTTATTACAAGTTATAACAATACGGATCCAGAGTAGGCAAACATCATATTAAATAATGGAAGTACTAGTTGTTCACTTCAATATACCATATTCATTACTGTGATGTCAATGCTGTTAAAAAACTAGTGAAATAAGAGAACACTTTAACAAGATATTTGAAATACAACCAAAAGAGACAAAATACAATTTTAGATAATATTTTATGTTAGAGTTCATTATGTTTTATAAACAAATTTCTATTATTGCAAAACTTAAGAAATTTCAAAAAAATTATTTCAATAGTCTATTAAAATTTTAGTAATGTAAAAAATATTTTTTTAAATCTAGAAATCAAAATTAAATTGCAAATCATCCATACATTCAAATTTTTTTTAAAAAAAAAAACTCAAAATCTTTAAACTTAACTAAAAATAAATTATATTTAGAAAGTAAAAATAAATTAAAAGATGAATTAGATGAGAAAATACAAAAATTTATCTGAAGAGATAAACTGCTAGAGCAATCACTCTTCTAAATCAACTACTCCAAATGAACTCCGGGGTTATGAAACTTGAGAGAAAAATAAGATTTTCAAATCGAAATTCCAGTTCGACCGTCTGCACGGTGCGGTGGGCTGCCGGATGCGCCAATGCCTGTATTTTTCTTTCTTTTTAGGAGAAATAGGTATTAGTGTAGGCCTCTAGGAATTAGGATTGTTCACTTTAGTTATTAGTTACACTAAAAAAAAAATTAGTATATTTGTAATGGAATTCCGTTCCTAAAGTTCACGTAGCTAACGTAATTCCATCTCTAATTCCGTCTCTAATATCATTATTAACAGAAAAAGTGAATTTAGTAACGAAAAAATCTCGTTACAAAATTAATAATTTCTTGTAGTGTTAGAATTTAAAATTTTTATAATTTATTTGGTGCCATACAAACTTAAAATGGTTTGTTTTTTTCTTTATTTTCTAGAATTTATTTTTATTTAATATAATATAAATATTATAAATTTAAAAACAAAAACAAAAAATACATCAATCCAAAACTTAAAATCCAACCTCAATTTTTTGTTTCAGATTATCAGCTCAATTCAAATTCCGACCTTCCGACCTGAACATGACTCTAATTTTTTTCATTTCGTATTAAATTGATATAATTTTTTTTAAACCCGAAACATCCAAATTCTAACATAAAAATTTTCAGATCAAACAAGTTCGATTTTTTGAATTACGTAGAATTTTGACACCCTAGAGCTGATCCCCATGGTGTACCCCTGGAGCTGGCGGGATGGTTGACTGTCCGGAGCTTCCGAATGCCATGCTACCCATGAGTTTATTTTATTTACTCACTAATTTATAGACATATTTTATATAAATCACCGTTTGTTTCTTTTATTTTATATTTTTGAATTCTAGTTAGTGTTGCTTGATATGTAATTTGGACTAGTTTGCAAAATATAGCTAAACTAGGCAAGTTGTGTGCGAGTACAAATTGTCTAAATAAGATAATAATCATACGAATCTTTTTAAATAAGACAACTACCATAAATATAATATATTACTTTTAAATATATTTTAAAAGTGACCACGTTCAACCATAGTCTCTTAATTAATTACTCTATCCGCATTATTCAATAGAGTTCTTGATTTTCACATTGAGTGAGAAAAACCCTAAATTCGAATATTCTCTTAACAAATCCAATCATAGCACGACAACATATATGTATATTCTTCACTTGGAATTAAAGAGCATTATCCATCAGCAAAACAATTGCATAAGCAGGTTATAGATGATCAAATCATGCATAAGGACACATTGTATGTTACACCAAGATCAAGAACTGTTGTAGATTCAAATATGTTCCAAGATTCAGTACATCTTCATCAATTTATTTGCATCAACCAGTTGTCGGGATTCGATGGATCTTCAGGGATGGGTTCACATTCGATATTCTGTAACCTCCTAACCATTTCAGAATCATCTTCTTCGCCACCACGATGATCAATCGACGCAGGCTCATCATTATCATTATTATCATCGACAACATTGAAAATCCGATCCAAGAACATCTCGGCACCGCGGCTGCTCTCTTCCAAGACACCTCCGATGAACTGATCAAAGTAAGATCGGTCGACATCCCGTGTCTTCCTCACCGAACACAGCACAAAATCCTCGCAGCCATCTCTCACACAACTTCTGAACTTCTCGTCCAAAGAATATTCTCTCATGGCATAATAACATCGTTTCCCAATTTCATTACCATAGACACGACCATCCTTCTTGTAGGTGTGTAAGAACGTCTGCCCACGCCCTATTACCACACTTTCCCTCTTATGAAATATCGAATCAATTCTTACATGCTCAATCCATTTCCCACTCTTGCCGCATCCCCGGAAACTTTTTCCGGAGATTTTCTTGATCTTGGTCAAGAAAAAGACTTCCCGGCAATTATCGTAGCCTCTGAAGATATCCCACGGCTCCTTTTCGCCGTAAATGTCGAAGGTGGGAATGACAGGATTGAACCGAATTGGCAACGGCAGTCGATATTTACAAACCTTGTTAAGAAGACACAAGATGATTTCTTTTTCGGTTAATCTTCTAGTATTTGCTTCCAAGATCAGATTCAAATACCTCTGGGCATCGATGAAGCTCCTCGTCGGAGGATCGATAAAATCGAGTGACTCGCCTACGATTTTCTTGATCACTATACACAACGCGTAATCGTGGCAAGAGTCTCGGACACAGTTGGTCTGGAAATGGCTAGAGAGAGTATACTCTCTCAACAAGAAATTGTTCTTGTCGTCGTTCCTCCTCCTCCTGCCTCGACTTTGATCTCTTTTGAATTTAAAATGCTTTGCTTGACCTATTATTTGTTGTTCGTCGTCTTTGATTAAGGTAGTTCTGCGATTCATCTTCCAGCTCCCATTGCCGCATGAGCGGATTCTCGAGTTGCTGAATTTCTTGAGCCTTGTGAAGAAGTATATTTCATCGTCTTCCCAGAAGTCTTTGAAAATTTCTGAGGGAGCTTGGTCGCCATAAATGTCGAAAGTGGGAATTCTTCGTTTGAAATGTTGGGGCAGCGGCACTTTGGTTCGAGTCGTTTCGTCAAGAAGAGCGACCAAGATTTCTTTTTCGGATAGTCGGAATCGCGCCATTGATGAGAAAGGTATTCTCAGCCAAATTAGATCACAGAATTTGTATTCGTCTTCAAGTTCAACTCTTGGGCAGAAAGTTGATGCTCCTGGATCGTAAATATTGAATAAGAGAATACTAGCATTTGAATCCTTACTGTGCGCGGGTGTATACTTAATTAAAATATTTAAAAAATAATAAATAAATTATAAATAAAGCTATTTTAAAATAATGTTATATTTTTTATTTTCTATATATATTTCACAAATAATAAATTACATTTTATAAAATGTAATATAAAATAGAATTATTTCAAATTATTGAAATAAAATTGTTACGTACGAAATTTAGAATTAGGTTAAAAGCCCAAGGTAAAAAAGAAGAATGGGCCTGGCAATAGGGTTGATTGAACTGGCTGAAGGACACCGTGAGGAAATCAAGGAAAATAAATTTATTTATTTATTTCTAAGGAAAATACAGGACGGAAGGTTCTCAGGTCGGTAGGTCCTCAGGACGGAAGGACTTCAGGTCGGTAGGTCCTCAGGACGGAAAGACCTCAGGTCGGAAGGTCTTCAGGTCAGTAGGTCCTTAAGACGGAAAGTCATTAGGACGGAAGGACCTCAGGTCGGTAGGTCCTCAAGACGGAAGGACCTCAGGTCGGAAGGTCTTCAGGTCGGTAGGTCTTCAAGACGGAAAGTCATTAGGACGGACGGACCTCAGGTCGGTAGGTCCTCAAGACGGAAGGACCTCAAGTCGGAAGGTTTTCAGGTCGGGAAGTCCTCAAGACGGAAAGACCTCAAGTCGGAAGGTTTTCAGGTCGGGAGGTCCTCAAGACGGAAAGACCTCAAGTCGGAAGGTTTTCAGGTCGGGAAGTCCTCAAGGCGGAAAGACCTCAAGTCGGAAGGTTTTCAGGTCGGGAAGTCCTCAAGGCGGAAAGACCTCAAGCCAGATGGTTCGCAAGTCGGGAGGATTGGCGGTCGGACCCATACTATTGTAGATTGGCAGTCGGGCCAAAAGAGCGGAAGGTCTGTGGTCGGCTCAAGGAGTGAAATATAGGGAATTTTTGGTCTGCTGGGGACACGTGTCAGCATAAGAAAGGTTGGAAGACGGTTGAGAAGGAGACGTTGTAACCGTTCGGGTGACGGTTTTCAGTACGGTTTCCCAGGGAATATTTAAGGATTTGGATCATCATTTGGCAAGGGATCTTCAATCAACTTCAACAAAGCAAAGTCAGATTTGGGGATCACCACTTTAAATTTCAGTCTTTTATTTTCCAGTTTATTTTCTGTACCATACAGTGTTTAGAGATTCCTAATCTCAGGCACTAATTAATCAAGTTTAAGGATATTTTCTATATCTTTGAATTTTACTTTATTTTTGTTGAAAAATTACATCAACAAATTGGCGACCACAGTGGGAGCAAGACAAAATTGCTCATTCCAATTCCGGCGATAATTTCATACGTCTTAGATCCGGCCGAATCATCGGAAGGGTCCATATGGCAGGGTCACAACCGCAAGCATCTTCGACACCGGTGGGAGAATCCGTTCCACCACCCATTGTGCCAAATGCCGGGGACATCCCACAACCACCAACTGATTGGTGGTCTTATGTTCAACAAATGAACAACCAGCATACCTTGGTTATGCAGAATATGTTGCGTGAGCAACAAACGAACATGTTGCGTGAGCAACAGAGTCAGTTGCAGAACATGATAGATCAAGCATTGTCAAGGGTTAGTCTTCAACCCACTCAAACGCCACCAGGAGTGTCACCGTCCAGACCACAGGCAAATTTCGCAGGGCCATCATTCGTGGATAGTACATTCCCAAGTGCCACAAATCCCAACCGAATGGATCGGGGAAAAACTCCTTTGACTTTTCCCAACAATGTTCCACTGGGACCAAGGGTTACCAATTCGCAGCCGAACAATACAAGGGAGGACAGGCCTGAAGGATATATACATGATCCGATTCATATTCCTGTGCAGGATCCGTTCCAGGTTCCTGATCATCAACGCTTTCATGTAGATCCTGATGAGATTGCACATATATTAAGGGATCAGTATGGATTAACTCCTCAGATGGCTAACCGCCCTGCATATCAAAGACCTTTCCCAGAAAGGATCATTCATGAACACCCTCTCCCAAGGAATTTTCGACCACCCGACTTTCATGCATTCTCAGGGGAGGACGGATCTTCCACCATAGAACATGTTGGTCGGTTCACAGCACAATTAGGAGAGGTTGGCAATAACCCTTTTTATAAGTTACAGCTGTTTGGTTTGTCTCTTACCAGAACGGCGTTTTCATGGTTTGTAAGTCTACCTCCTGGACAAATTCAGACATGGGAAGGATTGGAAATGGCATTTCACGCTAGATTCTTTAATCCTTTACCAGTTGTTTCTTTAACTGATTTACTTGAATTGAGACAGTATCCAGAAGAAACTGCTTCACAGTTTATAGAAAGGGTACGATTGATGAAGGGACGATGTCCTACGGTAATCAGTGAGAAAGAGATGACCAATTTAGTGGTCCGGAATATGCATAATCGCTTAAGAAAGGCACTCACTGCCCTGGATGTTGAGGATTTGGCAAATCTTGCATCCAAGGCAGGACGTCTAGAGTCTTTGTTCAGAGAGGAAGAGCAGCATAACAGGCGTAATAGAGGCCAACATATGGCGAGTATGGGAACAGAAACATGCGACTTTGATTTTAATCAGTCAGAAGAGATGGCAGCCGAAATCCTTTCTGGAAAACCGTATGTATGTCCTAAATTGAAGCCAGTACCAGGATCTGAAGGAAAGGAGCAACCGACCTTTGATAGTTCGAAAGCTGATGAAATCTTTGATATCCTACTGACTGATGGGCAGATTCGTATTCCAAAGGGCCAAAGACTTGCCACTAAAGAAGAAATCAAAGGGAGACCATATTGTAAGTGGCATAATTCTTTCACACACACTACAAGTCAGTGTACTCATTTTAGGAAGGAAATTCAAAAAGCCATCAAGACAGGTCGGCTCAAATACATCACTTTAGGTGTAGACCAGCAACCATTTCCGAAACTAACAACTGCAATGGTTGACATCCAACCAAGTTCGGAAACAAGGAAAAGTTCGGTCAATAGTGGACAAACAGGGGAGCAAACTAGTCCCGGAAAAAAGAAAGGGAATCAGCCAAACAGCAGCCGACCGGAAGAACGACTCAAGGTTGTTGAAAGGCCAGTCGCTGAAAAATGGGACCGTCCAGACGGTTCTTTTAACGTGGAAGTGAAGGAAAAGGTTTTAGTGAAAGACCACCCGACCAGAAAAACGGGTTCAGTCGGGAACGAGTGGGCTCGAAATAAAAAGCCTTTACCCGTTGATATAGATCCTCGTTTCCCAGGTATGAATCGTACACAGATTCGCAATGCCAAACGCAGGTATGCTGCAAAGTATGGGAAACGAGTTCCTGCAGTGCAACAAAGAACCGACGAACAAACTGCGGCCGACCACTTGACAGGAGATCAGTCCATTAGAGTCTTTACAGAACAAACGACCGACGAGCAGGGAGCGGCCATTCAGTCTCCAATAAGTCGGTCCAGTCGGGTCTGGTCAGGAAAGCAACCGAAGGACGGATTAGGAGCTTCCGACTATACCAAAAGAAGTTCGTCGGGACAGGGGAAAGGTAAGGGAATGGTACATGAAATAATTAAAGGTTTTAGATGCCAACATTGTGAACGGATCAACATCAATCCATCTCTGGAAGAATTTCGTATTGAATCCTTGACGGTTCAATCTCGAAATGAGACGAAGGAAGAAGTGGTGCCTACAGAGGAAAATTCAAGATCTGTTAAATCTCGTCTGGGACCACGAATCCCTTGTCGAATGACAGAGGTTAACCAGATGAGTGATGAACCGACGTGGGCGAGTCTGGTAGATGATATTATGGACGAACCTTTATGGGCATTCTTGGCAGATGGCGAATTAGAGGAAACAGAGTGGGCAAAGATTACAGATTCTGAGCCTCAGTCGGAAGCACCTTCAATTGTGTTTCCTCCTATTCCAGAGGGTGCGAACTCCCATTTGAAACCCCTGTATGTTAATGCTCACATTTGTGGGAAACCAATCACAAAGGTTTTCGTGGATAATGGAGCAGTCTTTAATGTTATGCCATTGAAGACTCTCAAGAAGCTAGGGAAAGGAATTCATGATCTGTCCCCTGTGGAATTCGAAATGACAAGTTTTACAGGGCAGCCGACCAAGCCTGAAGGTATGATGGTTGCCACAATTGAGGTCGGACCAAAGAAAATTTCCACTGTTTTCTTTATTGTGGACGCAGATACCACATACTCTCTTTTGCTGGGACGAGATTGGATTCATGCCTCTCAATGTGTGCCATCAACCTTGCACCAACAGTTAATGTTCTGGGAAGGAAATCAGGTCTTTAAAATGGAAGCGAATGACAACCCATTCGACGTAACAGAACAAGTGGAAGAGTCAGTGTTTTATTCTAGTCATTTGGCTCCGATGTCTCAGTTGTATATGGCCAGGGAATACCCAAACAAGGGTTATAAAGTCACTGGCCAGAACTCGATGTTCTATTAAAAGAACACCTTTATTGTATGGCTCATGATAAAGCCACACCCATTTCTGTATAAGTTGTTTGTAATGGAAGATACAACTTTAGAAGTATGTAGTTCTCTTATTAATAAGTTCTATTTAAAGCAGTTATTACATAAAGTAGAAAATAATAAAGAGATTCTGGATGTTCACCTCCAAGAAGATGAACAATTTCGTTGGCCCGACTTATTAGAAAAAACAGAACCAACAGCTTCATCACAAGACCCGTTATTGGAGTTTAATTTAGGAACCGAATTGGTTCCAAAAGTGATCAGGTTAAGTGGTTATTTGTCTAAAGAGCAACAAACAATGATGCTTGAAGTTATTAGAAACAACATTGATTGTTTAGCGTGGGATTATTCAGAGATGCCTGGTTTGACAAGAAGTCTAATAGAGCATCGATTGCCCATCAAAGAAGGTTGTAAACCTTACAAACAACCTCCAAGGCGAATGAGTCCAGATCTGATGCCTCAAATCAAGGAAGAAATCCAAAAACTTCTCAAAGTGGGTTTCATTCAACCTTGCCGTTATGCGGAGTGGCTGGCTAATATTGTGCCAGTGGTCAAGAAAAATGGTAAGATAAGGATATGCATCGACTTCAGGGATTTGAATCTAGCTACCCCTAAGGACGAATACGTGATGCCTATGGCCGACATGCTGATAGATGCAGCAGCAGGGCATAAAATCCTTAGTCTGATGGATGGCTATGCAGGTTATAACCAAATATTCTTGGCAGAAGAAGACATTCCTAAGACAGCATTCAGATGCCCAGGGGCTTTGGGTATTTATGAATGGACAGTCATGCCATTCGGGTTAAAGAATGCAGGGGCAACTTACCAAAGAGCCATGAATTCAATCTTTCATGATTTAATTGGCAGATCTATGGAAGTGTATATTGATGATGTTATAGTTAAATCTGCCAGTTTTGACGAACATTTGAGAGATCTTGAAGAGGCATTTGAAAGAATGAAGAAGTACAAGTTGAAGATGAATCCGACCAAATGTGCTTTTGGAATATCAGCCGGGAGCTTTCTAGGATTCTTAGTTCATGAGAGAGGAATTGAAATTGATGCCAATAAGGCTAAAGCCATTCTTGATAGTCGGCCACCCAAGACGGTTACAGAAATCCAAAGTCTGTTGGGTAAGGTGAATTATTTGAGGCGTTTCATTTCTAATGCTGCTGGCAAGGTCAGACCCATTACTAAATTATTGAAAGCTGGAAAAATTGCCTTTGAATGGGGTCCCGACCAACAAACGGCTTTAGATGCTATCAAGCAGGCATTGGTTCATCCTCCAGTCTTGATGCCTCCCAAACAAGGTCGGCCACTCAAACTTTATTTGGCAAATACATATGAAGTGGTTAGTTGTTTATTGGCGCAGGATGGTGATGACGGGAAGGAAAGGGCAATTTACTATCTCAGTAAAACCCTTACAGGACCAGAACTGAATTACACTATGCCAGAAAAAATGTGTTATTCATTGGTCTTCGCTTGCACTAAACTCGAGCATTATTTGCTGCCCAGAAGAGTTGAGGTCATATCAAAGGTGGATCTCATCAAATTGATTTTACAGAGACCTACTATGAAGGGCAGACTCATGAAATGGGCCATCAAATTGGCTCCTTTCGATCTTCAACATTCCCCGCTGAGGGCAATTAAGGGACAAGCAGTAGCCGACTTCTTGGCAGAATTCTCACAAGTCGGGTATTCTCTTTGTGATAGTGTCCGACCATTTAGTTGTGCATCATATCTGGATAATCTACAGGTCGGATGTGTGCCTTATATAAGTACCAGAACATGGTTGATGTTCTTTGATGGTTCTACCTCTGGAAACAAATCGGGGGCAGGGGTCTTTTTGCAAGGACCTGATGGTCAAAAGATCAACTTACAACTACGATTGGAATCCATGACCCATAATTCGGCAGAATATGAAGCTTTAATTTTGGGTTTGGAGGCTTTAATTGCCAGGAAGGTCCAGTCTGTAATCATAAGGGGGGATTCTCAATTAGTAGTCAACCAGGTAAACAATCAATATGTGTGCAATTTCCCTCATCTTCGCAGATATAGGGACATTGTGAGTCGGCTACTGACAAGAATCTCAGAGGTAATAATTGAGTTCATTCCGAGGAAAGAAAACCAACGTGCTGATGAATTGGCTCAAAGGGCATGTAAAGGAATTCTGGAGGATATGTGGTCGGAGGTCAAGTCGGGCATAGAAGGAAAGACAGACCCGATCTGCGAAGTTACGGTCGGGCAGGAGACTATCGGACAGGACCCCGACTGCGAAGTTACGGTCGGGCAAGAGGATATCGGACAGGACCCCGACTGCGAAGTTGCGGTCGGGCAAGAGGATATCGGTCAGGAGTCCGACTGCGAGGTTACGGTCGGGCAAGAGGATAATGGACAGGAGCCCGATTACGAAGTTTTTATCGGACAGAAGTCCGATGGCGAAACAGTGTCCGATTGGAGAACAGAGCTTATCCTGTATTTACAGAATCCTGGTGCGAGTGTTTCAATTGCGACACGATTGAAGGCTTTACGTTTTCAATTGATAAATGGAATTTTGTACAAGAGATCATTTGAAGGTTTACTTTTGAAATGCTTGGGATCTAAAGAAGCTCTAGAAGTGATGACAGAAGTACATGGTGGGATATGTGGAGCTCATCGGGCAGGTCTCAATATGAGATGGGCCATTCATCGCTTGGGTTTTTTCTGGCCTAAGATTTTTGAGGATTGCATACAATTTGCAAAAGGCTGCCTGGAATGTCAGAGACATGGAAACTTGAATCATTTGCCAGTAACCGAATTGCAATTCTTGGCAAAACCATGGCCTTTTAAATCGTGGGCTATGGATATTATTGGTAAGATACATCCTGCTTCATCGAAACATCACTGTTTCATTTTGGTCGCGACTGATTACTTTACCAAATGGGTGGAAGCAGTTGCTTTGAAAAATGTGGATCAGAAAGAAGTGATAGACTTCGTTTTGAACCAAATTATTTACAGATATGGTATTCCTCAGTCTATAACAACCGACCAAGGCTTGGTCTTTACAGGGGAAAAGTTCTCTAATTTCTTGGCAGAATTCGGTGTTCGGTTACATCATTCTTCACCATATTATCCCCAAGCCAATGGACAGGCGGAAGCAGCAAATAAGATTATCATTGGGATTATAAAGAAGATGATTGAAGGGAACCCAAGAAAGTGGCATTTGTTATTGTCTCAGGCTTTATGGGCACATAGAAATGCCAGAAATACGGCCACAGGGTTCTCACCTTACCAACTTACGTTTGGCCAAGATGCTGTTTTACCAGCCGAAATTCGAGTGTCATCTGGCCGAACAGAATTTACTGATAGTGATCTTACAAAGGAATACCAACAAATTATGTTGCAGCAGTTAGAAGATTTGGATGTTAACCGTCTCCATGCAATAGATCGAAGTGTGAAACAGAGTGAAATCAGAGCAAGGAGTTATGGAAAGAAAGTTCTTCACAGGACATTCCAAAAAGGAGACCTAGTCTGGAAGACCATTCTTCCTACATATAAGAAAACCGATCAATTGGGAAAGTGGTCACCGAATTGGGAAGGACCATACATTGTTCAAAAAGATATTGGAAATGGCGCGTTCATTATTGTAAATCATGAAGGTAGAAGAGTACATGATTGTATTAATGCTAAATATCTGAAGAGGTATTATCCTGCCTTTTCAGATAACAAAACTGCCTGAAACCACATATTATTCAGAACCCATTTATGGGGGTTCGAACCTACTGGAAGGTTCATTTCTGTTAGTCATCGTGTAGTTGTGAGAAATTTTCTGTCTCTGAATCAGACTTTTCATCCCAGTGAGTGGATATTAGCTCTGGTTCTTCTTCAATAAGATCTTCCAAGTCTGGTCGGTACCTTTCCCATTGGCTTTGCATGTCATCTAGATCTTGATGGGTACGTGCTTGCATGTCTGTTAGGGCTTGATGTTCACGGTCAACAATGGTACGCAATCTTGAAAAGACTTTTCGTTGATTGGAAAATATGTTATCCCAACCAAGGTCTGGAAGTATGGTTGCTGCATGATTTTCAATCATTTCCATGTGATGATGGAGATCAGGGATGCGGCTGAGGATGTCATGAAGAGGTTCATACCCCTCAATGACTTTTTCCATCAGGAGGATGACGCGATGAATAGTTCTTCTACCTCGTTGGGAGAATCGGAATTTGAAGTCTAGTTGCTTGAGTATATATAACAAGTCTTCTGCATGGCCTCCAATAGGGTGATTACCTACAAAGAAGGGTTGAAGAACACCCTCCCAGTTGCTTGATGGAACATGAGGTCGGTCATTCGCCATGTTTGTTCACACTTTCAGTGTTTTGATTTTTAAAATATGCTTGGGAATATGTTTCTTAAAATGTGAGAAACAGTGTTCTTTTAAAGAAGGAGTTTGGTTCGTTTCCTATAAAGTTGGGAATTGAAAGGTGATCCTTGTTTTGAGAGAAGAAAGAAAAAAATGGATTACTAAGTCAGTTGTTGTTACAAAGGGGGAAATATTACAACAGTGCCCCTAGGGCAGTTTTTATTTGTGTCCATTTGTTTTCATCCCTGGATAGCCTTCTGGTAATGGCAGCCGTCTGATATCTTCTGATGAATTGGGATCGGGCTTGGGTTTTCAGCTCTTGATCCAATTCAGCCTCATTTTTGGTATACTTCTCAAGCAGATGCTGTTCATTGGTAATTTGCTTATCCAGGGTAGACTGTTCTTTCCTCAGCTCCCGCAATTCTGCCTCCTTTTTCTGAATGGCATCATCAACCAGAGCTTTCGTGATATGAATCTTCAGGAGTAGTGCAATATGGACGGATCGTCGGAGTTAGTACTTTCGAGGCTGAAAATGGACCTTCTGGAAGGGTTCCGTCGAAAGGAAGGGCAGGCATGTATTGATTCGCCATAGTTAGAATGTTTTGGGATTGTGATTCACACAGGCTTGTATTGCGAAGATGGAAGTTTATCAGGCGTGTTTCAGTAACTGGTGCAGTTGCTAAGGGAGTTTTTCAAGAGGGTAGTGATTTATGAACTTCCAAACATTGATTGTTAAATGGCGTTTGAAAGTCCCTTGGCGGCGGGCAAGTTGTTACGTACGAAATTTAGAATTAGGTTAAAAGCCCAAGGTAAAAAAGAAGAATGGGCCTGGCAATAGGGTTGATTGAACTGGCTGAAGGACACCGTGAGGAAATCAAGGAAAATAAATTTATTTATTTATTTCTAAGGAAAATACAGGACGGAAGGTTCTCAGGTCGGTAGGTCCTCAGGACGGAAGGACTTCAGGTCGGTAGGTCCTCAGGACGGAAAGACCTCAGGTCGGAAGGTCTTCAGGTCAGTAGGTCCTTAAGACGGAAAGTCATTAGGACGGAAGGACCTCAGGTCGGTAGGTCCTCAAGACGGAAGGACCTCAGGTCGGAAGGTCTTCAGGTCGGTAGGTCTTCAAGACGGAAAGTCATTAGGACGGACGGACCTCAGGTCGGTAGGTCCTCAAGACGGAAGGACCTCAAGTCGGAAGGTTTTCAGGTCGGGAAGTCCTCAAGACGGAAAGACCTCAAGTCGGAAGGTTTTCAGGTCGGGAGGTCCTCAAGACGGAAAGACCTCAAGTCGGAAGGTTTTCAGGTCGGGAAGTCCTCAAGGCGGAAAGACCTCAAGTCGGAAGGTTTTCAGGTCGGGAAGTCCTCAAGGCGGAAAGACCTCAAGCCAGATGGTTCGCAAGTCGGGAGGATTGGCGGTCGGACCCATACTATTGTAGATTGGCAGTCGGGCCAAAAGAGCGGAAGGTCTGTGGTCGGCTCAAGGAGTGAAATATAGGGAATTTTTGGTCTGCTGGGGACACGTGTCAGCATAAGAAAGGTTGGAAGACGGTTGAGAAGGAGACGTTGTAACCGTTCGGGTGACGGTTTTCAGTACGGTTTCCCAGGGAATATTTAAGGATTTGGATCATCATTTGGCAAGGGATCTTCAATCAACTTCAACAAAGCAAAGTCAGATTTGGGGATCACCACTTTAAATTTCAGTCTTTTATTTTCCAGTTTATTTTCTGTACCATACAGTGTTTAGAGATTCCTAATCTCAGGCACTAATTAATCAAGTTTAAGGATATTTTCTATATCTTTGAATTTTACTTTATTTTTGTTGAAAAATTACATCAACAAAAATAACAAAAATAAAAACATAAAGATACAACTTTGATTTCAATTGAATCTATCATTAAAATTTATATTTAATTAATAAATATATAAATTTAATTTTAAATAATATATAATTAATTAATATCATGATAAAAGTATATTAAATATAATTAAAAAAAATAAGAAAAATAAATAAAATAAAACAAATTTTATCAAATAAATATTGTTAATAAAATAAAATTATGTAGAAAAAATATTAAATATAATTATATTAGTTAATATATTTTTATTGGGGTTGATTTAAGAAATGGTAAAGGTAACTTAGAACGTGACATAGATAAATGTCCAACGATGTTATCTAAAGCTACTGGTCAAGCTTTATTAGATTGCGGTAATAAAAGCTTTTTTTTTTTTTTTTTTCGGAAGAGGATTCACGTCCAACTATTGAACATATCAGCGGATTCACAGCATAATGTGGAAGCAAGTTCGAAAATAACAGTTGGTTAAACTTCAATTATTTTCATTGTTCTTTATTGGACTAGCCTTTATGTGGTACATCTCCTTACCTCCAAATTTGGTCCAGACGTGGGCAGATTTGGAAAAATCATTCCATGAAAGGTTCTACAATCCACTGCCAAAGGTTAGAGTGTCTGACCTTATCAATCGACGCCAAAAGAATGAAGAATCAGTATAAAAATTTTCAAACGTTTCGGAGGGCTGAGAGTCATTCCCAAGTACGAATTCCGAAGAGCCAAATGGTGAACATGGTGATCAACAATCTCTAGGAGAAGCTAATCCTTCAAGAATATCAAAACTTTCTACAACTCACTTCAAAAGCTATAAAAGCGGAGCAACTCCTGGTGAACGCTCAGACAGCCCGGGACCAAGAATACTAGACCGAAGCTCATTCTTTACATACGCAGGAAGACAACCCCGATGTCAGGGAAGGCGTAGTCGAGGAAAGTGTAAATGAGACCCACTTGGTCAAAAAACAAGATAAGAAGATTGATGTTTAACCATTTCCTATGCCGATTAATGCAGTTGGAGCACATCTAAGGAAAACCTACCAATCAATTTCTGGTTCCGACAACAACAAAAAGAAATCTTCCCCAAGAAAGATGGTGTTTGAGAGGCTCGGAAAATTCGATTAAACCTCCAACGATGAGCTCGGTGTGAGGTAGGACGTCACCTAGCAACACAGTGATAGATCTCAGGTATGAGAAAAATGACAAAGTGTGGCGCGTAGACTCAGTGGACCGGGTGATTATTACAATGCACCACACATGCTGCTCTGGAAAGACCCCCAAGGAATGGAGATGGACCAATAGTCGAGGCTAAAAATGACCAGGCCTCTCACGAGACGCAAAGGCGGAAGAGGCAGCGTCAGGGACAACCAAGTCTACTCGAGAGGAGCTGGAACAGCAAGATGGACAGTTCCAGATAGGTCATACACAAATAGACCGGACTAAAAATACACTTCACAAAAATTATTTGCAGCACCAGCTCCCGACGCATCAAGAATGGAGGTCGAAGTGGTTAATTTTGGACAATAAGTTGTCCCAAACAACGAGCCTTTTTTGAGGATCTGACAACTCAAGCTTCGGAGGACAACCCTATGGTTGGGCCCCTTGATGATGATAAAACTTTAGAGGTCAATTTCAACATCATAGCTAATGACCGAGACTTGGAGAGAGTCTCGTATAAAAATGACTTTAAGGTCAATGCAATTGAATTTTAGTCAAGAAAATCGAGACTCTTAAGCCCAACCAACATACTTCTTAGGGGACGAACTTGATGATAAGATGACCCGTATCAACTCCCTGCTCAACTTGGAAAAGGAGTTTTCGAACGGAGCCATTTCCAAAGATAAAAAAAAAAAAAAAAAAAAAAAGCTATAGTAATAGAATTATCGCGTGAAGTCTGAGCAAAGGTACCTCTTAAACCTTATAAAAAATAAGATATATGACAAAAACTTAAGATCTCCCAAGCATGGAGATGAGATCTCTTATTTTTTCTTTTTTTTTTTTTTTTTTTTAAAAGTTGCCATGGCGCATCTCCAAATTCAATATAGGATCTGTTCCCATATAGTTTTGTTTGTTAATTTATAATTTAATTATGGAAGTGACAATTTCAGGTCAATCCAATTGATTTTTAACACATACTTGGATAGGCCGGCCTTGTCTTAAATCAGACTTGTAAACCCAAGGCCGGCCGCAATCCAATTTCGAATCACACTAGGCGAACCAGGTATGGCAGTTGACTGAGGCGCATGGCTCAGTTTTGACTAGCCTAAACATGGCCGAGATTTTCAACCACTGCTGGGATGGTTCGCTCCAGTGCTCAATTCGTATACACTATGCTGTGCAGTTACATAATCAGTTCCTCCCTTTCTACGTGTGTTATATATATATATATATTTTTCCTTATTCAATATTTAATTACGATCCACGAGCATCTAATTTCGTCAAAAGAGTAGACGAATACAAATTCTTCGTTCTTTTTCCATCATTCTGTGGCGCAGCTGATCTAATTTGGCTGAGAATACCTTTCTCATCAATGGCGCGATTCGACTATCCAAAAAAGAAATCTTGGTCGCTCTTCTTGATGAAACCACTCGAATCAAAGTGCCGCTTCCCCAACATTTCAAACCAAGCTTTCCCACTTTCGACATTTATGGCGACCAAGCTCCCTCGGAAATATTCAAAGAGTTCTGGGAAGACGATGAAATATACTTCTTCACAAGGCTCAAGAAATTCAGCAACTCGAGAATCCGCCCATGCGGCAATGGGAGCTGGAAGATGAATCGCAGAACTACCTTAATCAAAGACGACGAACAACAAATAATAGGTCAAGCAAAGCATTTTAAATTCAAAAGAGATCAAAGTAGTGGCAGGACGAGGAGGAACGACGACAAGAACAATTTCTTGTTGAGAGAGTATAGTCTCTCTACCCAGTTTCAGACCAACTGTGTCCGAGACTCTTGCCACAATTACGTGTTGTGTATAGTGATCAAGAAAATCGTAGGCGAGTCACTCGGTTTTATCGATCCTTCGACGAGGAGCTTCATCGATGCCCAGAAATATTTGAATCTGATCTTGGAAGCAAATACTAGAAGATTAACCGAAAAAGAAATCGTCTTGTGTCTTCTTAACAAGGTTTGTAAATATCGACTGCCGTTGCCAATCCGGTTCAATCCTGTCATTCCCACCTTCGACATTTATGGCGAAAAGAAGCCGTGGGATATCTTCAGAGGCTACGATAATTGCCGGGAAGTCTTTTTCTTGACCAAGATCAAGAAAATCTCCGGAAAAAGTTTCCGGGAATGCGGCAAGAGTGGGAAATGGATTGAGCATGTAAGAATCGATTCGATATTTCATAAGAGGGAAAGTGTGGTAATAGGGCGTGGGAAGACGTTCTTACACACCTACAAGAAGGATGGTAGTGTCTATGGTAATGAAATTGGGAAACGATGTTATTATGCCATGAGAGAATATTCTTTGGACGAGAGGTTCAGAAGTTGTGTGAGAGATGGCTGCGAGGATTTTGTGCTGTGTTCGGTGAGGAAGACTCGGGATGTCGACCGATATTACTTTGATCAGTTCATCGGAGGTGTCTTGGAAGAGAGCATCCGCGGTGCCGAGATGTTCTTGGATCAGATTTTCAATGTTGTCGATGATAATAATGATGATGAGCCTGCGCCGATTGATCATCGTGGCGAAGAAGATGATTCTGAAATGGTTAGGAGATTACAGAATATCGAATGTGAACCCATCCCTGAAGATCCATCGGATCCCGACAACTGGTTGATGCAAATAAATTGATAAAGATGTACTGAATCTTGGAACATATTTGAATCTACAACAGTTCTTGATCTTGGTGTAACATACAATGTGTCCTTATGCATGATTTGATCATCTATAACCTGCTTATGCAATTGTTTTGCTGATGGATAATCCTCTTTAATTCCTAGTGAAAGAATATACATATATGTTGCAGTGCTAAGATTGGATTTGTTCTATATCTAAGATAACTAGCGTTTGAACAGTACCGCACTGGTGTATATATAATTAAAATATTTAAAAAATAATAAATAAAGTATAAATAATAGCTATTTTAAAATAATATTATATTTCTATTTTCTATATATATTTCACAAATAATAAGCTATATTTTATAAAATGTAATATAAAATAGAATTATTTCAAATTATTGAAATAAAATAACAAAAATAAAACAAAAAGATACAAATTTGATTTCAATCGAATATATCATTAAAATTTATATTTAATTAATAAATATATTAAATTTAATTTTAAATAATATATAATTAATTAATATCATGATAAAAGTATATAAAATATAATTTAAAAAAATAAGAAAAATAAATAAAATAAAACAATTTTTATCAAATAAATATTGTTAATAAAATAAAATTATGTAGAAAAAATATTAAATATAATTATATTATTTAATATATCTTTATATGAATATTATATTTATAGTTTATTATATGAATAATATGTGTTTACCTTCGTTTCTGATTTATTTGTAAAATAAATATAATAAAAAATATCTGCAAAATATATCAAAAAAAATAAATGAATATGTGTTAAAATATCTCTACAAAATAAATAAAATAGAAAATATCTACAAAATATATTAAAAATATTAATGGATATTATATGTTTATCTTCTTTACATCGTAATTTATTTGCAAAATAAAAAAAAAAAAATATCTGCAAAATTTTTTTTCCATAGATCGTGATTTATCTGCAAAAACAAATAAAATATAAAAAAATATATACAAAATATATCAAATTAATATTATGTGTTATATTTTTCTTCTTCAATAGATCGTGATTTATCTGCAAAACAAATAAAATAGAAAATATCTACAAAATATATTAATGGATATTATGTGTTTATCTTCTTCTTATTTTTTACATCGCAATATATCTGCAAATTATATTAAAATAAAATTTATCCTAAAAATAAAAGCAATTTTCTCTGAAACTAACGCATTTGAAAATTTGAAAATAAATATAGTTTTGATAGAAGGGGAGTCACCAAATCTTTGCCGAGACAGGCGAGAGTCCTAATTTGCTTTAATTCAATCACTATCATTCATCAGAGAAAAAAAATGGAGTATAGTTAAAGTCATTTAAATTGAAATTTTATTACCAACCTAAAAAGGAAAGTAAGTAATTCAAAATTTTTAATTAATACATATGTAATTATAGATAACAATGATAAATTACTAAAGAAAAATTATAATTATTTATTTATAAACAAAAATACTCACCTTATTTGATCATAAAAAAATGTCAGTTTTTCTCCCAAATTTAAATGCTAGCAAACGACAAAAAAAATAAAAAATAAAAAATAAATTGAAATTATAATAAAAAATAGAAGAAGACATATAATTAAAATAAACCGCTTTAAATTGAAAGGTTGAACGAACTATACTAGAGACAGGCGGAAATATGGCATAGGAAAATTACTTACCATGGCAAGAGAAATTCAGATTCAAATGCATTCACACTGCATAGTCAGCATCATCAACCTGAAGAATTGCATCGTATGAAAAAATTAAAATAAAATAAAGTAACAATTAACAAATTGAAATAAAAAAATTAACAATGTAAAATAATATGAAAATTGTTCTGAATTTATGAGATGTATAAGTAACAACAATTGAATTACCTTAATACAAATTATTTCGTGATATTCAACCAATTCTTCAACCATAAGAAAAATATGAAAATTCTCACGAATACAAAAGTTAAATGGTTGAAAGCCAAATCTGAAACCCTTTTCAAAGAAGTATGGTAGAAGGGAGAATCACCAAATCATTGCGAAGCTTTTGCCTCTTTAAGGAAATCTCAAATGGTAGAAGGAAGAATCACCAAATCCTTGCAAGCCTCTTCAAAGAAATCTCAAATGGTAGAAATGAGAGTCACGAAATACTTGCCAAATTTTTGCCTCTTTGAAGAAATCTCAAATGGAGAAAAGAGAGTTACCAAATCCTTTCCATGCAACTGAGATTAATTGCGGGTATTTTGCTAAATTATTGAGAGAATACTTATGTGATACACAAACTAAATTAAAAAAAAACAAAAGTAAATTAAGAAACTATCCCATTATTTAAAAAAATAAAACTGTAATTGATTAACTGCTGTATATTGAAAAGATTCCATTAAAAAATTTGAAAAAATCTAAAAAATGAGAAGCTTTAGTGCGTACCTTTACATAGGAATTTGAGGAATGAGGTCCACACTCTTTGCTATAATTATATATGATAGAATATGATATATAAGATATATATATATAGAGAGAAAGGGAGGAACTGATTATGTAACTGCAGTGCGTACCTGTACACAATCCGTGCGCTACTGAATTATCAAAAATAATAATAATAATTTAAATATTTTTAAATATGTACTCTCACATATTTTATCTGCTTTAGTGTACACACGAGAAGTTAAGAAAGGTATAATTAAAAATGTATTATTGAAAATGACTAAAGTTAATTATAGATTAAAATTAATTTAAAATTTTAAAAAAATTATAAATTAAATTTTTTTAAATAAGATTAAAATATATTTTTCTTTTTTTAAAAAAAGTGACAAAATAAGTGAGAAGTAATAAAATTCAAAATTAATTACATATTAAATATTTAAATTTTGAACTATCATAAATGTATTTATTTAGATTAATAGTATAATTTATTTTTTAATAAAAATAATTATACAACATAAGAATACGTACATATTTACAGTGATATACAAATCGTCTAAATAAGACAATAATCTTATGAATCTCTTAAATAAGACAATAATCCGACGAATCTCTTAAATAATACAACTATCAATAATATAATATATTGCTTCTAAATATATTTTAACACCCCTCCTCAAACTTAAGATATGATTTAACAAGCTTGAATTTGTCAAAAGTGACCGAGAAAGATATCGCCGAAATCTTCAACGAACAAACTTGAAGTTGTTATTGACTAAAGGTGGTGTAATCGTCAACTGAATCAGAGTCGGAATCATAACTCAACAGCCTTAGAGTTGAAAACATGACTCACTCGTTCACAATGGAATTAGAGTCGAAAAAAAAACTCACTCGCTCACAACAGAATTAGAGTCGGAAATATGACTCACTCACTCTCAATAGAATTAGAGTCGAAAACGTGACTTTCAACAGCGTCAGAGTTGAAAGTAGAACTCAGTCAGTAGACATCGAAATAGTATAGACGGAGATGGCATGGAAATGACGACGCGATCGTGGATAGAAGCAAATACATCAATAAAATATATACGAGATACAACGGGTCATGGATATACCCGGAGAAAATTTGGCTCTGATACCATATTAGAACATGAAACTGAAATTCTCTATTTCAATCATAAGAATACGTACATATTTATACTGATATACAAATCGTCTAAATAAGGCAATAATCCTACGAATTTCTTAAACAAGACAACTACGATAAATATAATATATTACTTCTAAATATATTTTAACAGTGACTACATTGTGATTACTGAGTCACCCTACCATAACAAATTGTCCACCCTAACGGGGCATGTTCAACCATAGTCTATTAATTAATTACTCTATCCGTATTATTCAATAGAGTTCTTGATTTTCACATTGAGTGAGAAAAACCCTAAACTCGAATATTTTCTTAGAGGTAGAACAAATCCAATCATAGCACCACAACATATATGTATATTCTTCACTTGGAATTAAAGAGGATTATCCATCAGCAAAATAACTGCATAAGCAGGTTATAGATGATCAAATCATGCATAAGGACACATTGTATGTTACACCAAGATCAAGAACTGTTGTAGATTCAAATATGTTCCAAGATTCAGTACATCTTCATCAATTTATTTGCATCAACCAGTTGTCGGGATTCGATGGATCTTCAGGGATGGGTTCACATTCAATATTCTGTAACCTCCTAACCATTTCAGAATCATCTTCTTCGCCACGATGATCAATCGACGCAGGCTCATCATCATCATTATTATCATCGACAACATTGAAAATCCGATCCAAGAACATCTCGGCACCGCGGCTGCTCTCTTCCAAGACACCTCCGATGAACTGATCAAAGTAAGCTCGGTCGACATCCCGTGTCTTCCTCACCGAACACAGCACAAAATCCTCGCAGCCATCTCTCACACAACTTCTGAACTTCTCGTCCAAAGAATATTCTCTCATGGCATAATAACATCGTTTCCCAATTTCATTACCATAGACACGACCATCCTTCTTGTAGGTGTGTAAGAACGTCTGCCCACGCCCTATTACCACACTTTCCCTCTTATGAAATATCGAATCGATTCTTACATGCTCAATCCATTTCCCACTCTTGCCGCATTCCCGGAAACTTTTTCCGGAGATTTTCTTGATCTTGGTCAAGAAAAAGACTTCCCGGCAATTATCGTAGCCTCTGAAGATATCCCACGGCTCCTTTTCGCCGTAAATGTCGAAGGTGGGAATGACAGGATTGAACCGAATTGGCAACGGCAGTCGATATTTACAAACCTTGTTAAGAAGACACAAGATGATTTCTTTTTCGGTTAATCTTCTAGTATTTGCTTCCAAGATCAGATTCAAATACCTCTGGGCATCGATGAAGCTCCTCGTCGGAGGATCGATAAAATCGAGTGACTCGCCTACGATTTTCTTGATCACTATACACAACGCGTAATCGTGGCAAGAGTCTCGGACACAGTTGGTCTGGAAATGGCTAGAGAGAGTATACTCTCTCAACAAGAAATTGTTCTTGTCGTCGTTCCTCCTCCTCCTGCCTCGACTTTGATCTCTTTTGAATTTAAAATGCTTTGCTTGACCTATTATTTGTTGTTCGTCGTCTTTGATTAAGGTAGTTCTGCGATTCATCTTCCAGCTCCCATTGCCGCATGAGCGGATTCTCGAGTTGCTGAATTTCTTGAGCCTTGTGAAGAAGTATATTTCATCGTCTTCCCAGAAGTCTTTGAAAATTTCTGAGGGAGCTTGGTCGCCATAAATGTCGAAAGTGGGAATTCTTCGTTTGAAATGTTGGGGCAGCGGCACTTTGGTTCGAGTCGTTTCGTCAAGAAGAGCGACCAAGATTTCTTTTTCGGATAGTCGGAATCGCGCCATTGATGAGAAAGGTATTCTCAGCCAAATTAGATCACAGAATTTGTATTCGTCTTCAAGTTCAACTCTTGGGAAGAAAGTAGATGCTCGTGGATCGTAAATATTGAATAAGAGAATATATATTATATAGCCCGCAAAAATGAGCAAAGCCAGAAAGTCTTGATCCGAGCACTGGACCGAGCCATCCCAGCGGCGGTTGAAAATCCGGGCCATGTCTAGGCTGGCTAGTGCAAACTGAACTGAACCGTGCGCCGTAAGATTTATCAAATAAAATTTAATTTAAATATGTAATAAAATTGAAAAATTTAATTATATATTAAATGTTTCAATTTTAAATTATCAATAACTTAATTATTTTTTTTATCATAATTTTATTTATTTAGATTAGTATAAATAATTATGTAAAATAAATTAAAATAAAAAAATTTAAAAATAGCTTACTCCAGTTTGACATGACTTAAAATTGTATTGGCTCGGACTTGGGCTTTTCAGGCCCAGTTTAAAACTATGTTGGGCTGTCGAAAAAAGAACTGAACCAAGTTGTAACAAAGCAAGAAAATTTATTAATGTGAATGGTTATGGTGCTTACTTAGGCCTCAAATCCTTTATTTCAATTTTTTTTTTTTTTTTTTTTTTATATTTCTCATCTTCCAATTAATAATATCATTATATTTATAATAATACAAAAGAGAGAATAAATATATTTAAATCCATTTAAAGATTAAAAAAAAATTAATCCTATTAGTTTCTTCATTCTTTAAATTTAAAATAATAGAAAATTATATATTATATTCTTCTTTATTTTTAGTATGTTATTTTATAATTTTGATAAAAAAATATTAATTTTTCATAAGAAAGTTAAATTTAAATATTTTAAGAGTTATATTTTATATTTATTTATTTTTATTTTATTTTCAACCATAAAATATTATAAAAAAGAATACTATATATTGTTATAATTATAAAATACTAATATAATACAAAATTGAGTTTGAATATAATTATTGTTTTATTTTTTTTACGAAAATAAGGGGAAAAATATCTAAAATTATACTTAAATTTATTTATGTACTTTTTTTAATTTTTTTTGACATTGCACCATTTTATGAATGGAAATAGAAGAAATGTGCAGAGCTTGTTTGGTTTGATATAGAATTGAGTTTTATATATATATATATATATATATATATATATAAAATATTACGAGTAAAAAATATATTATTTTCATTAATATGAGAGTTAAATATTATTACCAAATGTACTCATGATAGATCTTGAAATATTTATTTCACTTATATATTGTAACATATTTAATTATTTTTTATTATTTAGGTACGGTTTGGATTGGCTTCTGGTAGCTATTTTTGGTTTTTGCTTCTAAGAAAATACTTTGTATTTGTTTGCATGGATTTTTGTCCAAAACAGAAGCAACTTTTGAGACTAAAAAATTTTTTTTTATTTTTTTTATTTTTGCAGAAGCACATTGAGAGCAACTTTAAAAGGAGCACAAACACTTTTTAACTAAAATTACTATTTTATCCTTAATAATAATAATAATAATAATAATAATAAAATACAATACTATAATATACTTCCTCGGTCCCCAAATTTATTCTCACTTTATTTTAGTTTGTCCACTAAATTTATCTCATTATTAATTTTTGCAAAGTCAACAAATCAACATTTAATTATTACTATCAATTCAATACTTATTTACAACAAATATCACTAACTTTAATACATTCTCTCACTTCATTTACTTTATTTTTTAAATAAATTTTCAAAAATATCATCAACTATTTATCACTTTTTCAATAAAAATATTCATTTTTCTTAATTTTCGTGTTGAGCCAAAATAGGTTAATGTTAATGGACGGATGAAATATTATATTATAAAAATAATTAGTTATATATTATATTTTTAAAAAAAAAGCAAAAAATACTATTATATTATTATTATTAATTTATATATTATAGTTAAATTAAAATTTAAAATTATAATTGAGATACCAAATTTAAATAAAAGTATATAATTATTTTTTAGTTATACTACATTTTTACAAAAATTGTAAAGTAACGTAATAGAAAAGACAAATTAAAATTAAGATTGGATTTAATATTTTTTTTAAAAAAAAATAAAATTAATTTTATTTATCTTTTAACCTTCTCATTTTTTATAAAATAAATTTTAAGTTAATTATAAATAAATAAATAGATTTTTTATTTATTGTATTACATAAAATTTTATTATCTGTAAAATAATATTTATATTGTATATATTTTATTGAGATATGATGTTAAAAATATTTAACATACTAATAATATTACTCATATAGAAAATAATAATAAATAATATCTTATTATTAATAATTTAATAATTTAAGAGTTTGTATCTCCAACCCAGTTTTAGGCTAGATCACTGTGTAAATAAAACTGGGCTGGAGGAGGTTTGGTGGACAGACTCATTGTCCTTTTCTTTTTTTTCTTTTTTTAATTATAAATATAAAGAAAATTATAATAATTATAATTTAATAAAATATATACATATATATGTTATTTTGTAAAATTTTTTTTATTATAATACAAATAAATAAAAATTTAAAAATATAATATAAATTTATAATTAAATTATACAAATTACTATTCATTTATATTATTATATTCATACCAATCAAATCAATACACATCAAAACTCCTCAAACTCCAACCAAACTCAAACAAAAAAAAACATCAAAATTCAAATTCATCTCAAAATTCAAATAAAAATCAAATTCAAACCCAAATTTCCTCAAAATCTCCTAAAGAAACACACCCTAAAATATACTCCCTCCGTCCATTTACAAGGGTTACATTTACTTTTGGTGCGGTGTTTAAAAAATAATAGTATTTTAATTATAATGATTAGTTAAAAGTAGTGTAATGACATTTTTGTCTTTACTTTTTTGTGTAAAAGTAATGATGTGATGTAAAATAAGGGTATTTGTGAAAAAAAGTAGAGCATTCAATGAAATGTAAACTTTGTAATTGGACGTTTCAAAATAAAAACATGTAAAGTTTGTAAGCGGACGGATCAAAAATAAAATATTATATCCTAACAAAAGGGACATCATAGGAGCGAATATTATATGAAGTCCTACCATATAAAGAAGTTCAATGAACAAACCCAAAGTTGAAGAAATTTGAAAACAAAGAACAGACGCACAAATTGAATCCTTAAATTAATAATGGCCCCACTCGAACAAACAATACTCCCTCTGTCCCCAAAAGAAATATTTATTTATTTTTCACATATAATTTTAAAAATATTAGAATTATATTAGAATATATTAGAAATAAAATAGAAATAACTAAAATAATCTAATTAGCATGTGTGATAGTGTGATATAAAGGTAATAGCATTTGTGTAATATATTGTAAGTTGTAAGAATATTTATAATGTTAAGTAAATAGTACAATTACTATATAAAAAAAAAAAAAAATAGATAGTTTGTTATGAGAATGAGCAAAATGGAATATAATATTTGGTACGTGCATCGAATCTTCAAAACGCCGTCGTTTCGTTTACTTGAAATCTTAAGAAGACTCAATCGTGTCTTGAGTGAGTGACGACCTTATCCAAATTTCCAATCATTGTCAATTAATTAATTATTCAACATATGTACGTACCTATACATAGATGGATGCACGTAGTATATCATATACATACACACATACATGATACCGACAACGACAGCAGAGAAGAGGAGATAGCCAGTTAGGGCACAAGTCCTGGACCTGGAGCAACAAAATACTCCAGGAGCACTCCGCGAGGCGATCGTGGGAATAACGAAGAAAAGAATTGTCGGAGCTGAGGGTCCTCCTACTCTGGACCACATCATCATATGATCATATCCTTCAGAGTATGAACTCGCGTTTACATACCCACCCTTTTGTTCATGTACAGATGCTGTTCTGCACGTACTTCCAGCATCACTCCTAGAATTTCAGTTATCTAACTTTAATTGCAGATTTGGTGCATATCCAAACCCTAGTTATTGCAGGTTTTCCCGATTCGGTTGTAGCTGGATACAATAAACAGTTACTGAATTCTGCTTGGAAAAGTTATGAGCATGGATCGGTACCAGAAAGTGGAGAAGCCGAAGGAGGAGTCACAGATTGATGAGAATGAAATTCGCATTACGAGTCAAGGCAGGATGCGGAATTACATCGCTTATGCTATGACTCTGCTTCAGGTGTGCTTATACACTCCATGTGTGAGTTAGTGCTTCGCTGCGGGATTGTGCTTTATGTGTATGCTTAGGGCAAAGCGTTCATCCTGGATTCTCTTCCTCATCTATCAAGTGATCCCTATTATCTGTTTCTGCTCTGTTTGAAACTTTGAATGTAATGGTCAATTACTTGTCATGGTTGTGAACTTATTTCAATTAATAGCCAGTCCTTGTTTAGATAAACGTTGCTTCGATATACTTTGATTGCTGTATCCTATATTGAGGGAGAACGTGTCAATAAACTAAATACCCATGCTTTGCATTTTTGCAATGCCAGTTTAATTTCTTGGATTTTTATGTGTAGTTTTATTAGGATTCATGGAGTTGGCAAAAGGACACTGATGCATTATTTCGTTTTATACTCTTGGGGTTGAATTTTAGCAATTTGTGTTGGTTGGTTTGTATCGTTTTAGTAAAATAGTTGCCATTCTTGAATTGGTTAGGAAAGTACTTCATAGAGCAAAGTGATTCACAAGTATATTGTGTGGTGATTATAGGAAAAGGGTTCGGATGAAATAGTATTAAAGGCAATGGGCAGAGCAATCAATAAAGCTGTAACCATTGTGGAGTTGATCAAGGTTTTCGGTTTGAGCTATTCTGTTACTTTTGCAGGTCGATGTTGGTTCTTCGTTTTAATTTCTTATGTTGATATACTGAAAACTGTTCTTTTGTGATTCAGAGAAGAATTGTTGATCTTCACCAAACAACATCAATCCAATCCACGGACATAACTGACACATGGGAACCCCTGGAAGAAGGCCTGCAAACGTAATGCCATTTTTCGATAAATTGAGATCCAATGATATGCCTTGATGTTGATTGAGGGATATTAACGTTCTGGTCTTTCTGCCATTGTATGCTAAATCTTCGCAGCCTTGAAACCACAAGAAAAGTATCAATGGTCACAATTGTTCTCTCAAAAAAGGAGTTGGACAAGAAAAATATTGGGTGAGATGTTGCACACATTTTCTGTTTGCAAGGCCCCCCTTCTCCATATCTTTCTCATGTCTGTTCTTTTCCCTTAATGTGCAAGCAGTTCCTTCTGTCTTCTGATGACATAAATTCATTGAAGTGGGATCTTTGATGGCCTTGTGTTCTATAGGTATCAGCCCCCTATTCCAGCTCACATGGTGAAGGTTTCTACAGAGCCTAACTACGATGGAGGTGGAATTTTTAATTTTTGCAGTTACTTTACTTTATTCCAGTAAGAAAATGTTTTCATATGTTATGATTCTCTAGAGGGATCGCCTCCTGCCCAAAGAAGAAGAGTTAGTAGAGTGAATGGGAGGCCTAGAGTCCCATCTGGTATGAATTTAGCCAATCTCTTGGTGTTCTATTAGAATCAGTTCAACGACTATGATAATCTGTCTTTTTTCATTTTAGGGGATGAGTTTGCATCTGCTAAGTATGAGCGTGGTGGCTATCAGTTGAATCATGGATATTCTGTTGGCAGGGGAAGGGGAAGAGCTAGAAGTCGCTATTTCGGTGGTCGCGGAAGGGGAGGTAGCGTTTCCCTTCTCAGTAACTATTCCAGTATATTGTTTTTTATAAGTTCAGCTAAGCAAAAAACACTTTCTGACTAGAGTTGTAAAACAAACAAGTAGTCTGAGAGCTCAGTTCGGTTCGGTTTGTTTGAACTCATTTAGTAAAATAATACAACTTTTTTTTTTATTAAAAAAGGTAAAAATTCTATTTTATCTATTTTTCTTAAAATCCGTATCCGGTCAAATGAGCATACAATTGGATGACGGATGGAGTATATTTATCTATGATACTATACTTAATTCTAATTTGTATACAAAGTTTATTAATAATAATTCTATTATTACATTAATAGATTAAATTTAGGTTTAAATAGAATAAATAAAATAAAAAGATGCTTATCAAGCTGAACAAAAATACAAATTTTTGTTTAATGAGTCGAGTTCAAACAAAACTTTTAGCTCGTGACCTTTAATGAACAAAAACCAAGCTCGAGTCCTTAACGACTTAAATATGAACATGAAAACTCGGCTCAGTTCAGCTTGTTAGCAACTCTATTTCTAGCTAATACTTAATGCTAAGCTACTTTCTGCATATGAAATTCTATTATGTTTGTTCAGTTTCTTGTTTTAACTTCTTTCAATATACTTCCATAGCTTTGCACCCCTTAGGATGCTGCTCTTACCAAAATATTTGAGAGATCATTTTAGGTCTGTTCATGGCCTATTTGGGTACATTTATTATCTAGACTGAATACTAATCTCCACCATTCATGATATCTCTTGCAATTATCTAAGGGTGTGTTTGTTTGGGAGTTTGGATTTTGGTTTGAGATTTGAATAGTAAAAATTTTGAATTAGAATAGTTGTATGATGTGATATGAATAGGTATTGATGTGATGTTTTTAATGTAAAATTGATATGTAGTGTAATAGAGAAAATGAAAATTAGAGTTTTGATTTGATGCTTTTTAGGAGAAAAATCTTGATGAATAATAAAAATTGGGTAAATTTGATAAGAGAACACACCCTAAGTGTAGCTCAATGAGCTAGTTATAATAATTGCTTGTGCACCATTTCTCTGATGCAGATGTTGGCCAAAGCTGTGGCAGGGGGATTCGTGTGAGAGATCGTGGATTCAGATCAAATGGACCGAGCGATGTTAGTAATTGAGGCATGGGTAATCAGTATGTGGTGCCTATTAAAAGAAGACACAATATGATTGTTCTGTTGGGTGTCTGCTCACTTGGTTTCTTTTTTCGTCGTTGCTGGCAATGTATTAATTATAAGGTGATATATATATATGTATATATGTAGTCATTGTAGAGTAACTAGGCCTGCATATCTGTTGTGAGCTCTTGTGTCTTTATTTTCTTTCTCTTAGTTAATTAGTTGCTTTGATCAAGTGTAGTTTAATTTGGTTGTTGAGCACCAAATTCTTTAATTTGTTCTGTTGCAATTCAAAAATGTCTTTGCTTTCTAAGTTCTCTGTGTCTCTTTCTTTCAATTGTTTAGCTTGATTGATGATAGTTTAATCTTCTGCCACTGATGATGTTCCCATCAAAGAACAACTAAATGGATCGATTACAAGAATGAAGCATATCTAATGAAACTGGGAAGGTACTAATCTTGTGTTTATAATATACATTGAGAAACCTCAGGATCTCATCCAATAATGTCAGAAGGCATGTGGCACTACAGCTGAGGATAAAAAGGGTGTGGGCACATATGATCTTGGAAGGGCATCACATGTGAGGTGACATAGCTAAATGTTATTCCTATATATATATATATGCATTTATTATGTGGTGTTCTCACATACTCACATATAAGAACAACTGGTTACTTTAAATAATGTGTGACATGAATAAATTTGGAATATGTCCATGTGATTCTGTAGAGAAAATTGAGGGAGAGAACGTGGGTACAATTGATGGGCTTTCAGATTCATCACTAGATCATTCAATATTATCTGCTTCTTGCATGTGAGCTTTGTTCTTTTCTGCAAATTCTTGCATCTATAAATAACCTGTCTGTATTTCATAACCAACAATCTTCCCTCTCATTTCCTCATCTTTCCACATTTCACTACAACCTCCCCAAACATGTCTACAAGAAGTATGTTCTTACCAGCAGTGATCTTAGTACTATTACATTGTTTCATCATCAATGCCGGCGCTATAACGCCTTCTGGATGGATTCAAGCCCATGCTACATTCTACGGAGGCAGCGACGCATCTGGCACAATGGGTAAACAATCAATCCTTTGTATCATTTTCTTTCCGCAGACAAAAGTATGTTTTAAATTTCAAAAGTGTCGATGGATTTGTGTTTATGTCTGGACAGGAGGTGCCTGTGGATACGGCAACCTGTACTCAGCAGGATATGGAACAAGAACAGCGGCACTCAGCACTGCATTGTTCAACAATGGAGCTTCATGTGGACAGTGCTTCAAGATCATGTGTGACTACAAATCCGACCCTCAATGGTGCAAGAAGGGCACCTCCGTCACCATCACCGCCACCAACTTCTGCCCTCCAAACTACGATCTCCCCAGCGACAACGGCGGCTGGTGCAACCCTCCCCGCCAGCACTTCGACATGGCTCAGCCCGCGTGGGAAAAGATCGGCATCTACAAAGGCGGCATTGTCCCTGTGCTCTACCAAAGGTAACAACAACAACAACTCACACTTGTTGCAATAGCTAGCTCATGCATTGTTAGCTGAATGTTTTGTTTTTATATTCAAATAAATAAGGGTAAACTGATTTTTTTCGTCCCGTAACGGGACTCCTTTATCATTTTAGTCTCGTAACTAGAGCCTGTCGCAAACTAGTCTCGTAAGTAAAATATTTTGCAATTTTAGTACTCCGACACCGGAGATGTCTACGTGTGTCCGAAGATAAGTGTTCGCCAGGTGTTGCTGACCTGGCAGACAGATGAATTTTTTTAATTTTTAAAATTTTTAATTTTCAATTTCTTTAAACAAATAATAATTTTTACAAAAAAATACGATAAATAAATTAATTTTGAAAAAAAAATTGAAAAAATTCCACGTGTCCGCCCGCCAGCGCTGGAGATGCCTACATGGAACGTATTTGGCTTGTCGGAGGACACGTATCCGTCAGGTGACCCGGCGGACACGTAGATTTTTAATTTTTTTTAAAAAAAAATTAATTTTTACAAAAAAAGAATAAATAAACTAATTTTTAAGAAAAATTTTAAAAAATCCACGTGTCGCTGACGTGGCGTACATGTGTCCTCCGGCGAGCCATGTAGGCATGTCCGGCATCAGATGACTAAAAGTGCAAAAAATTTTCACTTACAAAACTAATTTACGACAGGCTCTAGTTACTGAACTAAAATAATAAAAAAGTCTAGTTACGAACTTAGAAATCAGTTTACCCTATTAATAAATAAATTTAGGGTTCCTTGCAAGAAGAATGGAGGGGTGAGATTCAGCATGAATGGGAGGGACTACTTCGAGCTTGTGCTGATCAGCAATGTCGGGAATGCTGGCTCTATTCAATCTGTTCGTATAAAGGGATCAAAGACAGGGTGGCTGCCTATGTCAAGAAACTGGGGGGCGAATTGGCAGTCCAATTCTTACCTCAATGGTCAACCTCTCTCTTTTATGGTCACCACCACTGATGGAGTCACCAAAACTTTCTTGAATGTTGTCCCATCTAATTGGGCTTTCGGGCAGACATTTTCAAGCCCGATCCAGTTCTAAGCTGAATCGGGTCGGGTTTTCTGTTTGGGCTGGGGCGGCGACGAGCAGCCCGCCAATTTTTTTTTGAATTGATTGTTCAACAACATTTGTATATGAAAAGAGAACGACATAAGATATGGTGAACGAGTGGATGTCGTTGAAATTGTCTTTCAATAATATAAAAATAATTGCTATACCATATGAAAGATGTTTTTCATTCTATTTATTTGATAAGTATACATTTTCTTATTTTTGATTACCCAAATACAAAGTATTTCATTTGTCTTCCCATTCTTTTTTTCTTTTCATTTAAATCTATTTTTATTTTTTTAATAATACCACTTTTTCTATTTACTTTTTATTCTAAAAAATAATATTTTTACTCCCAACAAATAAGCTTATATTTGGATAACAAATGAGGTATATTTAAGTATATTTGGATCTTACTACTCATTAGAAATATCATTCGTATTTATAAAATAATTTTTACTTATTTAAATTATCACAAACTATGGTTGAAATATAATATTTATTAAACTTCATATAAAATAAGTATTAAATTTTTAAGTAGGGGTGAGAATATTGAACTTGGCGGTAGTTTGGCTAAAGTTGGATTTGAGTTTGGTTTTTATTTGAATTTTGAAATGAGTTTGAATTTTGTTGTTTGTTTTGTGTTTGGGTTTGGTTGGAGTTTGGGGAATTTTGATGTGTATTGACTTGATGGATAATGAATAAAATAATATTTATGTGTATTAAATTTAATTTATAAAATTTATATTGTATGATTTGATTATAAATTTATAGTATACCCAACATATATATATTTAAATTTTTTTTTATTTGTATTATAAAAAATTTTATTCTCTACAAAATATCATATATATATTATATATGTATATATTTTTCATTTAATTATAATAAATATTAAATAAAATTTTAATATTTTTTAAAAAAAAAACAAAAAAAATAGAGGTTTGGCGCCTATTTTACTTTACACAATAAATGTACAATAAAATGGGGTACTGTGCACAGTAAGATGGGCCAAACAGCTTGGAGAAACATATCCAACATACCCTAAATCTATTGAATATTTATATATTTAATGTATGAAAGAATTGAATAGTTAGACTAAATCTAGTGAATTTAATTTGTTATGAATTTTGAAATGGGTTTGACAATTTTTATTTTATAGTATATATTTGTACTATATATTAATCCTGTGTTGTTGATTAATATCCTAGTATTGTTTTTTTTTTTTTTTTAATTTTTTTAACGTAGTTATCCTATGTATTTTATTTATTTTTTATCGTAATTATCCTATGTATTGTCTGTATATATTAGATGTGTTGCTAACACTACGTTGGAATATCGACAATTAATTGAAAATAAAACTTATGACGTTACAAATTGTTAGATACACATTAAAAAAATAAAAAATAAACATATGCAAAATATATGCCTACATAAATGTGTGTTTTTTCCTTCATTGGATGATTAGTGGAGTTGAGGCAAGGCCATGGGCTAATATATACCATAAATTAGAACTTAATTTGTTAAACCTAATCCACCATACAATCTCCTTTCTTGCACAATTTGTTAGTAGGGTGGGGTCTTTCTATTTTTATTTTATTTTATTTTATTATTTATACTCATTGTGTGGTTGGTTAATGCTCAAACCTAAAAGTATAGATAGTGAACTTGTTGTAGTTTCACCTATACACCATAATTAAATTGGATAGTATCTTATGACTTCATTCTTTTGTACTCTTCATAACTTCTTAATCATTTGTAAATCCATAAGCTTAAGACCCTATCCACTTTCCACCAAGAATTCACACAACATTTCCTTAAAAATGGAATATATATATATATATATATATTTCTTTCTTACAACTAATCTTAAAGAACTCAAAAAGTGGTTCTACCTCAACCAAACAGCTCTACATTATTATTATGTGTTTCTTGGCTTTTACTTGATCTTTTAGGCCTACAAATACCTTTGGAAACTTGATGAATCTTTCCAAGAGTGTAATTTACATTGTGGGTTTTCATTATTAGACATAATTATAATGGCTGCAGTAGCCCTTATTGGTTTCTTGATCATACTTACTTTTTTGGGCATTTCTAATGCACTAAGTGTAGACTATTATGAGAAAACATGCCCTGGAGCTGAGTCAGCCATTACAAGAGCTGTCCATAAAGGGATGATCAATGACAAAACAGTTCCAGCAGCCTTGCTTAGAATGCACTTCCATGATTGCTTCATCAGGGTATAAAAATACATACATACACACACACATATATATATATATTTATATTATCTACATTGTGCTGATTTTATGTTCAATTCAGTTATGAGATACTTTCTTCCTGTATAAATTTATTAAGCTATATTCATTTGGGGTGTCTTTCTTTTGAGTCTTGATTGAGTTTGGAGGTTTGGGTTTTTAATTAAAATAATACTCTTTTCGAACCTTAACAAATTTTTTTTTTGTTTTTTTTGATTCGTCTCACAGTAAAGTATTTATTTTTTTTTATAATTGTATTATCTACTAACATTATAAATACTCTTACAAGTTATGTCATTACATTTATATTATACAATACTAATAGGATTATTTTAATAATTTCTACTTTATTCTTACTGCGTATCAATATAATACTAATATATAAAACTCTATGTAAAAAGTAAATAAATATCTAATTAAGGGACGTAATGAGTATTTAATGTGATTTTTTGTGAAATAAAAAATATAATTTTTTAGGAGAATATAGATTCCAAATAATAAAAACAGAATCTTGAAAGGAACAAACCTTTTACTAGGAATGTAATATGCTGAATTTAACAAGTACATATGTGGGCTTTGCTTTGGTGCCATTTAATGGTATATATATTGGTTACTACTTACTATATCAATAATATGTGTTGTGTAAAATTGGAAGGGGTGTGATGCATCTGTGCTTCTCGACTCGAAGGGGTCGAACCGGGCCGAGAAAGCCGGGCCCCCGAATATTTCATTACATGCATTCTATGTCATTGATCTTGCCAAGAAAGCTGTTGAGAAAATCTGCCCAGGAGTTGTCTCATGTGCCGACATTTTAGCTCTTGCCGCGAGAGATGCTGTTGCACTTGTATGTTTTTTTTTTTTTTTTTTGCTTTGTTTCGATTACAAGCATAGTTGTTTATATTCGAAGAAATTTTATATGATATGATATGATACGATACGATATGAATTCAGTCAAGAAATATATATAATATAATATGTTATGATACGACATGAATTCAGTCGGGAGGTCCAAGTTGGGAAGTCCCAAAAGGAAGAAAGGATGGGAGAATTTCAAAGGCTAATGACTCACTTAAACTTCCATTCCCAACCTTCAATATTTCTCAGCTCCAACAAAGTTTCTCCCAAAGAGGCCTCTCTATAGATGATCTATTGGCACTCTCAGGTTTGTCGATATATGTATTTTGAAAAATACTTTTTCAATTCGAAATACTTATGTCAGTTTTTTTTTTTCTGTTAAATTTATATTATTTATTTATAATAAATAATTTTATTCATTTATAATTTTGTTATTCATATTTTAACATATAGTAATAAATAATTTAATTATAATAAATAATTTTTTCATTTATAATTTTATTATTCCCATTTTAACATATAGTAATAAATAATTTGCCACCGCCTTTTCAACTATTTAATAAAAATATTACGATATTTCTATTTTACTTTTTTAGCTAATTTTCTTTTATTTTAAAATATTATTACTTTCTTTTTCTACTTACTATGTTCACATTTCCATTTTGTCTGATTATACACTTTAATTTTATTTTAAATTTTTTATTTTAATTTGATTAATTATTTATCTTAATCTTAATCTATAATTACTTTTATTATACAATAATTATTTTTACTAATATATTATTAATTATTTACTAATTATACTCATTTTAAATTTTTATGTTTATATTAAAGTAGACATAATAAATAGGATAGAGAAAGTATTCTTTAGTACTCTCTCTGTCATTTAAATCTAGGTTCACTTTCTTTTTTGGGTTGTCATAAAAAAATATTCTCGTTTTTTTTTTAAGTAAAAAATCATTACATTTTTGTACTTTTTTTTTACTATAAAAAGAAAAAATAACAATTAAAACTCGTGCCCGTTCAAATAAGCACATATTTGAATGACAGATGGAGTATCATTTTTCAGACAAAATAATATAAAAAATATGGATAGAGGGACTATATATTTATATGTATATAAATTATACTGCCTCCGTCCCAAACACCTGCAATATTTCCTTTTTGGTATGTCTCAAACACCTTACAATATTTCCAAAATAGGAAATAATTAATTATATATAATTTATATCTCACACTTTATTCTCTCACATCATTCAAATAAAAAAATAAAAAATATATTTATCTCTGCATCAATACTACCCACCTAAAAATTCGTGCGAAAAACTAAGTGTTGCATCTTGTTTAGAAAGGAGGGAGTAGCATTTGTCTCTCATTCAACCTAAACGTGTGTCAAGAGTCCAACAAGTTTCTTAAATAATTCAAATACACCAGCACATATATTCTAACAATATTGAAACTTCAAACTTGTTTAACAGATTCCCTATAAACTAACAATTTCAATACTGAAGAACACAAACAAATACTTTCATCACAAAGAATCATTAATCTGAGACAAATCCATTCCTAATTCATGTATCTATATATGTAGGAGGGCACACCCTAGGCTTCTCCCATTGCTCATCTTTCCAAAACAGGATCCACAACTTTAACTCGAAAACCGACGTCGACCCGGCAATAAACCCATCTTTCGCAGCCGGGTTACGCCAAGTTTGCCCGATGCACAACAAGGTGAAGAGTGCCGGAGCCAACCTGGACCCGACCCCGACGATCTTCGACAATGCATATTATCGAATGCTGGTGGGAGGCAAGAGCATTTTGACGTCGGACCAGGCCCTCCTCGACAGTCCGCGGACGAAGGCCCTGGCGGCGCGGTTCGCAGCCTCGCAGGAGGAATTCTTTAAGGCCTTTGTTCACTCCATGATCAAGATGAGCTCCATCAATGGAGCTGGAACTGAGGTTAGATTGGACTGCAGGGCTGTTAACCATAGTTAGTTTGGTTGTTTGATTTTTTTTTTTTTTTTTACATTGTTTAGTTTGTTTTGTGTTTCTGTCAATTGGATTGGATTGGATTGGTTTGGACTTTGTATGTTGTAAATTGGTTTGTTTTATTGGATTAATGATAGTGATAAAAAAAAATTAAGAGAGCTGGTGTCTTTATATATATATATATATATACTTGGAATAGTCTTATAGTTTTCAATTCCTAAATAGTTTGTTTGGTTTTGAGTTAAGATTGTGGATTGAATTGAGTTTTTATTTAAACAGTAGTTTAATACGATGTTATGTGAGAAAATAGTGTATTTTTATCAGAAATATATAAGTAAATTGTGTTATTTTGATTTGAAATGTTAAAAGAAATCATCCTAAATTAATCGAATAAGTATTTCATCTATAGCAATTAAATTTCCAACCTGCAAAAGACAAAAAAATTTTGCCAAAAAAAAAAAGAATTCAAGGATGTAGATAAATTATATCGAAGGTATTGTAAGTAATATGTAATCTTTCTTTTACTTACTCCGTCCCGGCTAATTTGTCCATTTAGATTAGGCATGAAGTTTTAGGTATTGTATAATTAGTGAGTAATTAAAAAGAATATAAGTAAAAATAATTATGATTTAATAAAAATAATTTTATATTAATTAAGAAGACTAAATAATTTAATTAAAAAATTATAAATTATGAATTTTAATATATTTAGTGAACTAATTAACTGGGAGGGAGAGAGTAATATTTGTGGAGACCATAATTCCTAAAAAAAAAAAAAAAAAAAAAAAAGAAAAAGTATAATATTGTAATACACAATACCTATGAATGAATTACGTGGATGCTTGTCGATGTCAATCATATAGTTGCTACGTAGGCGATATGTATAATTGTTGATTTGTTAGTGGTGCAATATTAACCACACCTATCATTATTCCCTCCTATAAATAATTATGTCAAGTCACACACATTGGAATAAAAAATCCATAAATTCTCTCTCTCCCTCCTTTAAGGTCATCTCTATATACTTGCATTAATTGTTCTAATATATATATACGCAGTAATATATCTATATATACATATATATATACATATAAATATATAAGTTAATGCACTATATATATAAATATATTATTGTTGATGTAATTTTTCAACAAAAATAAAGTAAAATTCAAAGATATAGAAAATATCCTTAAACTTGATTAATTAGTGCCTGAGATTAGGAATCTCTAAACACTGTATGTTACAGAAAATAAACTGGAAAATAAAAGACTGAAATTTAAAGTGGTGATCCCCAAATCTGACTTTGCTTTGTTGAAGTTGATTGAAGATACCTTGTCAAATGATGATCCCAATCCTTAAATATTCTCTGGGAAACTGTACTGAAAACCGTCGCCCGAACGGTTACAACGTCTCCTTCCCAACCGTCTTCCAACCCTTCTCCTGCTGACACGTGTCCTCAGCAGACCAAAATTATCCCTATACTTCACTCTTTGGCCGACCACAGACCTTCCGCCCTTTTGGCCCGACTGCCAATCTACAACCGTATTGGTCCGACTGCCAATCCTCCCGACTTGCAAACCATCTGACTTGTTGGTCCCGCCGCAGAGTTCCGACCTGAGAACTTCCCGACCTGAGGGCCTCCCGACCCGCAGACTTCCCGTCCTGATGACTTTCCGTCTTGAGGACCTCCCGACCTGAAGACCTTCCGACTTGAGGTCTTTCCGTCCTGAGGACTTTCCGTCACCTCCCGACCTGAAGACCTTCCGACTTGAGGTCTTTCCGTCCTGAGGACTTTCCGTCTTGAGGGCCTCCCGACCTGAAGGCCTTCCGACCTGAGGTCTTTCCGTCCTGAGGACTTTCCGTCTTGAGGACCTACCGACCTGAAGACCTTCCGACCTGAAGTCTTTCCGTCCTGAGGACTTTCCGTCTTGAGGGCCTCCCGACCTGAAGACCTTCCGACTTGAGGTCTTTCCGTCTTGAGGACTTTCCGTCTTGAGGACCTACCGACCTGAAGACCTTCCGACCTGAAGTCTTTCCGTCCTGTATTTTCCTTAGAAATATATCTATTTTCCTTGATTTCCTCACGGTGTCCTTCAGCCAGTTCAAACAACTCTATTGCCAAGCCCATTCTTCTTTTTACCTTGGGCTTTTAACCTAATTCTAAATTTCGTACGTAACAACTTGCCCGCCGCCAAGGGACTTTCAAACGCCATTTAACAATCGATGTTTGGAAGTTCATAAATCACCATCCTCTGAAAAATTCCCTTAGCAACCGCACCAGTTACTGCAACACTCCTGATTAACTTCCTTCTCCGCCATACAAGCCTTTGTGAATCACAATCTCAAACACTCCAACCATGGCGAATCAATACATTCCTGCCCTTCCCTTCGACGGAAACCTCCCAGAGGGCCCCTTTTCAGCCTCGAAAGTATTAACTCCGACGATTCGCCCATACTGCACTACACCTGAAGACTCAAATCGGATGAGGGAAGTTTTGGAATCCCGAAATTCCTTGGCTATCAATAACCCTAACTACCAAGCAGTTCGCATTCGAGATAGCATCAAAAGCCATCTCACGGACCCAAAAGATCCTTACCGCGCTTGGTATCGACAGGTAGCAGAACACTTCCAGACCCAATGGCGATCTCAAAAAATCGACCAAGCAATACTATTGTCCACCATGCCGATCAATCTGCATGAGAAGGTGCTCTTAGCCATGTCTGCCTTCTGGAATGCGGAAAATGGGACTTTTCTCTTACCGTCGGGCCCCTTTGGTCCGACTCTCATGGATGTTGCAATGATCGCGCATCTCCCAGTCGTGGGTGAAGACCCTGTGATGGGAGCTCTAAATGGGCAGGAGCCACCAGAAGACCATCCAGGGTGGTCTTTACAAGGCGTGAAGGAATGGGGCTGGACAAAGTTCGCAACCGACCAGCAGGGGGCTCCAGGGACCCCCGTGACCGACCGGGAGCATACTGCCTTTATTCTTTTTTGGCTTTGTAGGTACGTCATTGTTTCCCCTTCTAAATGCGTTCTTTCTTCTCATCTCGACCTGGCCATTCATATCGCGTCAGGTCGGTTCTTTTCCCTTGGCACCCTGTTTTTAGCCAATCTGTTTGAAGGACTCACCAGGGTTAGTCTTCGTTTAACAGATAATGATAATAGAAAATTAGACACTGCCGCATCGGGTCCGTTTTGGTTTTTAGAACTTTGGTTCCGTCTTTACTTCCCCAACGCGTTCAACTTAGGATCTCCGCCCACTATGCCAATATCCGAAAAACATTTGGGATTAGCCCTCAACCGACTCTGCTCAGGACGTAATAAACTCCAATCTTCCGATCCAATAATAACCACAATTTTAACAGATACCCGCAGTAACTCTCGATTTTCTATGTATAAAAAGTATGCGGGTTATGCTCCCGACCACTTTTGGCCCTTTCCGGCACCAAATCCTCTTCCGACTCCTGAACCTTGTCCTCATCCCACCTATCCTTTTGCCTGGGACGTTGCCCTCAAACCCAGGTCTCTTTTTAGCAGCAAAAAACTTGATAAAAAAGGGCAAAAAACTTTTTGCACCTTTAATTATGAACCTCAATTCATGGCGCGCCAGTTCGGCTGTTGCCAAGGTATCCCTGGACCCGTCGCTTGTCCGCATATAATTTTTCAAAGTCCTGACCGACGAGTCCTACCTAATTCAATCCCTTCTTATATCTCCCAGCTCACCACGTATATAATTTCCAATTCTTATATTCCTTTCCGCTCCAACCCTGAGACTGTAGATACATTCAATGAATGGTGGTCAGTTGTATGGCCCCTGATTTCCCCTGATAAGAATCGGTTGCTGAACATACTCCTTCCCCCCCAAGGATTGGTTCTAGGGGCGGCTAGACATACTAGCACTCAGCCACAAACAGCCGCCCCGGGAATCGGATCTAGTGTTCCAATACGAAAAAGGAAAGCTTCCCAGCTGCAAACACCCCCGACTTCTGGGGCCGACCAGCAAGCTCCAGCGGACCTTGGAACAACTAGGACGTCAGCAAGGACCCGACCCCGAATAGGTAATTTTTCTTAAAACCGTGAACCAATTCACTATATCTTAACTTTGATTTCACTCATTTCATTCACCAGAACCGACCTTGGTAGCACCGACCACACAAACGATGCCACCCCCAGCCGACCATTCAATCGTACCTTTGGTTCAGACTGAGGCATTTCATCTCCAAACCCCTACTCCAATGAGCAGTCGGGCGGAGGACCCGACGAGGAGGCAAACTCTTCCTCCCGTACCGAGGAGTGGTCGGGCCAGGCACCCGACCAGGAGGCAATCTTTACCAGCAGTGCCTATAGAACCAGTAAGTTCCCTCATCAGCAATACTTAGGATTCTAATGATCAACCTTGGTGTATTTAACAACAACATTTTTATGATTTTTTCACAGACACCTTCACCAATCGCATCAGCAGCAGGGGTCTCTGCAGACAGCGAGGGGACTACTTCCCAGATGGGTCGACCGCCATACATGGCATCAGACTCATCCATTTCGAAGGAAGGACCAGCTGCCCTTGCCAAAGCTGACCCTCAAGACGACATCCCTGCTGCTGCCGATCCCGAAATAGTCCAATCGGATGCAGCCGCGCTGGAAGCCGAAAGTGCCTCAGCTGCGGCTATCTCAGTTGCTCCAGAGATCCCGGCTGCAGTGGCTCTAGATGCAGCCGCCCAACCTGCAGCCGCCCAACCAGCAGCGGCGCTACCTCCAGCAATCGAGTGGTAGGCAGTAGAACCACCTGTGGCAGCCCAACCTCCAGAAATAGAAGAAGTTTCGTCGTCCGATTCGGAAACTTCTGTGAATTTGGTAAGATTAAACCAATTCATGCCACGATGTTTCTTTCGGAAAACACTAACAGTTTTATATTCTACTTTCCATAGGGACCCAGGTCGGCACCTCAGCGACCATTCGCAGCAGCCGACGAGTCGGCTGCCGTTATACCAGCTGTCCGCCCTACTCGACCGACCTCATAGTTGCCCCCTTCACTGACAGCAGTTCGCCCAGAGGTGACACATATCTTATTGAAACTGTAAGACTTGCAGGGGCCTTCGGACTTAGCTATCCTATCGACTGTTCCAGTTCCAGCAGAGGCCCAAACTATATTCACTGAGGCCATCAAACTATATTTTGAAAATCAAACATTTGAAGTGTTAACAAACATGGCGAATGACCGACCTCATGTTCCATCAAGCAACTGGGAAGGTGTTCTTCAACCCTTCTTTGTAGGTAATCACCCTATTGGAGGCCATGCAGAAGACTTGTTACATATACTCAAGCAACTAGACTTCAAATTCCGATTCTCCCAACGAGGTAGAAGAACCATTCATCGCGTCATCCGCCTGATGGAAAAAATCATTGAGGGGTATGAACCTCTTCGTGACATCCTTAGCCGCATTCCTGACCTCCATCATCACATGGAAATGATAGAAAATCACGCAGCAACCATACTTCCAGATCTTGGTTGGGATAATATATTTTCCAATCAACGAAAAGTCTTTTCAAGATTGCGTACCATTGTTGACCGTGAATATCAAGCCATAACGGACATGCAAGCACGTACCAATCAAGATTTAGACGAAATGCAAAGCCAATGGGAGAGGTACCGACCAGATTTGGAAGATCTTATTGAAGAAGAACCAGAACTAATATCCACTCACTGGGATGAACATTCTGATTCAGAGGCAGAAAATTTCTCACAAATACATGATGACTAACAGAAATGAACCTTTAAATAGGTTCGAACCCCACAAATGGGTTCTGAATAATAGTTTGCTTCAGGCAGTTTTGTTATCTGAAAAGGCAGGATAATACCTCTTCAGATATTTAGCATTAATACAATCATGTACTCTCTTACCTTCATGATTTACAATAATGAAAGCACCATTCCCAATATCTTTTTGAATAATGTATGGTCCTTCCCAATTCGGTGACCACTTTCCCAATTGGTCAGTTTTCTTATATGTAGGAAGAATGGTCTTCCAGACTAGGTCTCCTTTTTGGAATGTCCTGTGAAGAACTTTCTTTCCATAACTCCTTGCTCTGATTTCACTCTGTTTCACACTCTGACCTATTGCATGGAGTCGGTTAACATCCAAATCTTCCAACTGTTGTAACATAAGTTGTTGGTATTCTTTTGTAAGATCACCATCAGTAAACTCTGTTCGGCCAGATGATACTCGGATTTCGGCTGGTAAAACAGCATCTTGGCCAAAAGTGAGTTGGTACGGTGAGAACCCTGTGGCCGTATTTCTGGTATTCCTATGTGCCCAAAAAGCCCGAGACAATAACAAATGCCATTTTCTTGGGTTCCCTTCAACCATCTTCTTTATAATCCCAATAATGATCTTATTTGCTGCTTCCGCTTGTCCATTGGCCTGGGGATAATAAGGTGACGAATGGTGTAATCGGACACCATATTCTGCCAAGAAACTAGAAAACTTTTCCCCTGTGAAAACCAGGCCCTGGTCGGTTGTTATAGACTAAGGAATACCATATCTGTAAATAATTTGATTTAACACGAAATCTATCACCTCTTTCTGATCTACATTTTTCAAAGCAATTGCTTCTACCCATTTGGTAAAGTAATCAGTCGCGACCAATATGAAACAATGGTGTTTCGATGAAGCAGGATGTATCTTACCAATAATATCCATAGCCCAAGATTTAAAAGGCCATGGTTTTGCCAAAAATTGCAATTCGGTTACTGGCAAATGGTTTAAATTTCCATGTCTCTGACATTCCTGGCAGCCTTTGGCAAATTGTATGCAATCTTCAAAAATCTTTGGCCAGAAAAAACCCAAACGATGAATGGCCCATCTCATATTCAGACCTGCCCGATGAGCTCCACATATTCCAGCATGTACTTCTGTCATTACCTCTAGAGCTTTTGTAGACCCCAAACATTTCAAAAGTAAACCTTCAAATGATCTCTTATACAAAATTCCATTTATCAATTGAAAACGTAAAGCCTTCAATCGTGTCGCAATTGAAACACTCGCGCCTGGATTTTGTAAATACATGATAAGCTCTGTTCTCCAATCGGTCATTGTTTCACTGGTATCTTTGTGTCCGACTGTACCTACGCTGTCGGGCTCCTGTCCGACAGTAACTACGCAGTCGGGCTCCTGTCCAACAGTAACTACGCAGTCGGGCTCCTGTCCAACAGTCTCTTGCCCGACCATCTCTTGCCCGACCATCTCTTGCCCGACCATTCGATCACATATTTGGTCTGTCTTTCCTTCTATGCCCGACTTGACCTCCGACCACATATCCTCCAAAATTCCTTTACAGGCCCTTTGAGCCAACTCATCAGCACGTTGGTTTTCTTTCCTCGGAATGAACTCAATTATTACTTCTGAGATTTTTGTCAGTAACCGACCCACAATGTCCCTGTATCTGCGAAGATGAGGGTAATTGCAAACATATTGATTGTTTACCTGATTGATTACTAGTTGAGAATCCCCTCTTATGATTACAGACTGGACCTTCCTGGCTATTAAAGCCTCCAAACCTAAAATTAAAGCTTCATATTCTGCCGAATTATGGGTCATGGCTTCCAATCGTAGTTGTAAGTTGATCTTTTGACCGTCAGGTCCTTGCAAAAAGACCCCTGCCCCTGATTTGTTTCCAGAGGTAGAACCATCAAAGAACATCAACCATGTTCTGGTACTTACATAAGGTACACATCCGACCTGTAGATTACTCAGATATGATGAACAACTAAGTGGTCGGACACTATCACAAAGAGAATATCCGACTTGTGAAAATTCTGCTAAGAAATCGGCCACTGCTTGTCCTTTGATTGCCCTCAAAGGGGAATGTTGAAGATCAAAAGAAGCCAATTTGATGGCCCACTTCATGAGTCTGCCTTTCATAGTAGGTCTCTGTAAAATCAATTTGATGAGATCCACCTTTGATATGACCTCAATTCTGCTGGGCAGCAAATAATGCTCGAGTTTAGTGCAAGCGAAGACCAATGAATAACACATTTTTTCTGGCATAGTGTAATTCAGTTCTGGTCCTGTAAGGGTTTTACTGAGATAGTAGATTGCCCTTTCCTTCCCGTCATCACCATCCTGCGCCAAAAAACAGCTAACCACTTCATATGTATTTGCCAAATAAAGTTTGAGTGGCCGACCTTGTTTAGGAGGCATCAGGACTGGGGGGTGAACCAATGCCTGCTTGATAGCATCTAAAGCCGTCTGTTGATCGGGACCCCATTCAAAAGCATCTTTTCCAGCTTTCAACAATTTAGTAATGGGTCTGACCTTGCCAGCAGCATTAGAAATGAAACGCCTCAAATAGTTCACCTTACCCAAAAGACTTTGGATTTCTTTAACCGTCTTGGGTGGCCGACTGTCAAGAATGGCTTTAGCCTTATTGGCATCGATTTCAATTCCTCTCTCATGAACTAAAAATCCTAAAAAGCTCCCAGCTGATACTCCAAAAGCACATTTGTTTGGATTCATATTCAACTTGTACTTCTTCATTCTTCCGAATGCCTCTTCAAGATTTTTCAAATGTTCGCTAAAACTGGAGGATTTAACAATAACATCATCAATATAAACTTCCATAGATTTGCCAATTAAATCATGGAAGATTGAATTCATGGCTCTTTGGTAAGTTTCCCCTGCATTCTTTAATCCGAATGGCATGACTGTCCATTCGTAAATACCTAAAGCCCCTGGGCACCTGAATGTTGTCTTAGGAATGTCTTCCTCTGCCAGAAATATTTGGTTATAACCTGCATAACCATCCATCAGACTAAGGACTTTATGCCCTGCTGCTGCATCTATCAACATGTCGGCCATAGGCATCACATATTCGTCCTTAGGGGTAGCTAGATTCAGATCCCTGAAATCGATGCATATCCTTATCTTACCATTTTTCTTGACTACTGGCACAATGTTAGCCAGCCACTCCGCATAACGGCAAGGCTGAATGAAACCCACTTTAAGAAGTTTTTGGATTTCTTCCTTGATTTGAGGCATCAGATCCGGGCTCATTCGCCTTGGAGGTTGTTTGTAAGGTTTGCAACCTTCCTTGATAGGCAATCGATGCTCTATTAGACTTCTTGTCAAACCAGGCATTTCTGGATAATCCCATGCTAAACAATCAATGTTGTTTCTAATAACTTCAAGCATCATTGTCTGTTGCTCTTTAGACAAATAACCACTTAGCCTGATCACTTTTGGAACCAATTCGGTTCCTAAATTAAACTCCATTAATGGGTCTTGTGATGAAGCTGTTGGTTCTGTTTTTTCTAATAAATCAGGCCAACGAAATTGTTCATCTTCTTGGAGGTGAACATCGAGAATTTCTTTACTGTTTTCTGCTTTATGTAATAACTGCTTTAAATAAAACTTATTAATAAGAGAACTACATACTTCTAAACTTGTATCACCCATAACAAACAAATTATACGAGAAAAGGTGTGGCTTTATCATGAGCCATACAATAAAGTTGTTCTTTTAATAGAACATCGAGTTCTGGCCAGTGACTTTATAACCCTTGTTTGGGTATTCCCTGGCCATATACAAGTGAGACATCGGAGCCAAATGACTGGAATAAAACACTGACTCTTCAACTTGTTCCGAGACATCGAATGGGTTGTCATTTGCTTCCATTTTGAAGACTTGATTTCCTTCCCAGAACATTAACTGTTGATGCAGTGTTGATGGCACACATTGAGAAGCATGAATCCAGTCTCTTCCCAGTAAGAGAGAGTATGTAGTATCTGCGTCTACAATAAAGAAAACAGTGGAGATCTTTTTTGGTCCGACTTCAATTGTGGCAACCATCATGCCTTCAGGCTTGGTCGGCTGCCCTGTAAAACTTGTCATTTCGAATTCCACAGGAGACAGATCATGAATTCCTTTCCCTAGTTTCTTGAGGGTCTTCAATGGCATAACATTAAAGACTGCTCCATTATCCACAAAAACCTTTGTGATTGGTTTCCCGCAAATGTGAGCATTAACATACAAAGGTTTCAAATGGGAGATCGCACCCTCTGGAATAGGAGGAAACACTATCGACGGTGTCTCCGACTGAGACTCAGAATCTGAAGTCTTTGCCCACTCTGTTTCCTCTAATTCATCATCTGCCAAGAATGCCCATAAAGGTTCGTCCATAGTATCATCTACCAGACTCGCCCACATTGGTTCATCTCTCATCTGATTAATCTCTGTCATTCGACAAGGGATTCGTGGCCCCAGACGAGATTTAACAGATCTCGAATTTTCCTCTGTAGTTACAACTTCTTCCTTCGTCTTAATCCGAGATTGAACCGTCAAAGATTCTATACGGAATTCCTCAGGAGATGGATTGATGTTGATCCGTTCACAATGTTGGCATCTAAAACCTCTAATTATTTCATCTGATATTCCTTTACCTTTCCCCTGTCCCGACGAACTTCCTTTGGTATAGTCGGAAGCGCCTAATCCGTCGTTCGGTTGCTTTCCTGAACAGCCCCGACTGGACCGACTTTTTGGAGATTGAATGGCTGCTCCCTGCTCGTTGGTTGTTTGTTCTGTAAAGACTCTAATAGGCTGATCTCCTGCCAAGTAGTCGGCTGCTTTTTGTTCGTCGGTTAGTTGTTTTGCTGAAGGAACTCGTTTCCCATACTTTGCAGCATATCTGCGTTTGGCATTGCGAATCTGTGTACGATTCATACCTGGGAAACGAGGATCTATATCAACTGGTAAAGGTTTTTTATTTCGAGCCCAATTGTTCCCGACTGACCCTGTTTTTCTGGTCGGGTGGTCACGCACTAGAATCTTTTCTTTCACCTCCACATTAAAAGAACCGTCTGGACGGTCCCATTTTTCAGCGACTGGTCTTTCAACAACTTTGAGTCGTTCTTCCGGTCGGCCACTGTTTCGCTGACTTCCTTTTTTTGTTCCGGGGCTTGCTTGAGTTCGTTCCCCTGTTTGTCCATCATTGGCCGAACTTTTCCCTGTTTCCGAACTTGGTTGGATGTCAACCATTGCCGTTGTTACTTTCGGAAACGGTTGCTGGTCTACACCTAGAGTGATGTATTTGAGCCGACCTGTCTTGATGGCCTTTTGAATTTCCTTCCTGAAATGAGTACACTGACTTGTATTGTGTGTGAAAGAATTATGCCACTTACAATATGGTCTCCCTTTGATTTCTTCTTTAGTGGCCAACCTTTGCCCCTTTGGAATACGGATCTGCCCATCAGTCAGCAAGATATCAAAGATTTCATCAGCTTTCGAACTATCAAACGTCGGTTGATCCTTTCCTTCAGACCCTGGTACTGGCTTCAATTTGGGGCATACATAAGATTTTCCAGAAAGGATTTCGGCTGCCATCTCTTCTGACTGATTAAAATCAAAGTCCCATGTTTCTGTTCCCATACTCGCCATATGTTGGCCTCTATTACGCCTGTTATTCTGATCTTCCTCTCTGAACAAAGACTCTAAACGTCCAGCCTTAGATGCAAGACTTGCCAAATCCTCAACGTCCAGGGCAGTGAGTGCCTTTCTTAAGCGAGTATGCATATTCCGGACCACTAAATTGGTCATCTCTTTCTCACTGATTACTGTAGGACATCGCCCCTTCATCAATCGCACCCTTTCTATAAATTGTGAAGCAGATTCTTCTGGATACTGTCTCAATTCTAGTAAATCAGTTAAAGACACACTTGGTAAAGGATTGAAGAATCTGGCATGAAATGCCATCTCCAGTCCTTCCCATGTCTGAATTTGTCCAGGAGGCAAACTTGCAAACCACGAAAACGCTGTTCTAGTAAGAGATAAACCAAACAGCTGCAACTTATAAAAAGGGTTATTGCCAACTTCTCCTAATTGTGCTGTGAACCGACCAACATGTTCTATAGTGGAAGATCCGTCCTCCCCTGAGAATGCATGAAAATCGGGTGGTCGATAATTCCTTGGGAGGGGGTGTTCATTAATGATCCTTTCTGGGAAAGGTCTCTGATATGCAGGGCGGTTAGCCATCTGAGGAGTTAGCCCAAACTGATCTCTTAATATATGTGCGATCTCATCAGGATCTACATGAACACGTTGATGATCAGGAACATGGATAGGATCCTGCACAGGAATATGAATAGGATCATGTATATATCCTCCAGGCCTGTCCTCCCTTGTATTGTTCGGCTGCGGACTGGAAACCCTTGGTCCCAGCGGAACAGTGTTGGGAAACGTCAGAGGAGATTTTCCCCTATCCGTTCGGTTGGGATTTGTGGCACTTGGAAACGCACTATCCACGAATGATGGCCCTGCGAAATTTGTCTGTAGTCTGGATGGTGATACTCCTGGTGGAGTTTGAGTGGGTTGAAGACTAACCCTTGACAGTGCTTGATCCAACATGTTCTGTATTAGATTTTGTTGTTCACGCAACATGTTCGTTTGTTGCTCACGCAACATATTCTGCATAACCAAAGTATGCTGGTTGTTCATTTGTTGAACATAGGACCACCAATCAGTTGGTGGTTGTGGGGTTTCCCCGGCATTGGGCACAATAGGTGGTGGAACGGATTCTCCCGCCGGTGCCGAAGATGATTGAGGTTGTGAACCTGCCATATGGACCCTTCCGATGATTCGGCCGGATCTAAGACGTATGAAATTATCGCCGGAATTGGAATGAGCAATTGTGTCTTGCTCCCACTGTGGTCACCAATTTGTTGATGTAATTTTTCAACAAAAATAAAGTAAAATTCAAAGATATAGAAAATATCCTTAAACTTGATTAATTAGTGCCTGAGATTAGGAATCTCTAAACACTGTATGTTACAGAAAATAAACTGGAAAATAAAAGACTGAAATTTAAAGTTGTGATCCCCAAATCTGACTTTGCTTTGTTGAAGTTGATTGAAGATACCTTGCCAAATGATGATCACAATCCTTAAATATTCTCTGGGAAACTGTACTGAAAACCGTCGCCCGAACGGTTACAACGTCTCCTTCCCAACCGTCTTCCAACCCTTCTCCTGCTGACACGTGTCCTCAGCAGACCAAAATTATCCCTATACTTCACTCTTTGGCCGACCACAGACCTTCCGCCCTTTTGGCCCGACTGCCAATCTACAACCGTATTGGTCCGACTGCCAATCCTCCCGACTTGCAAACCATCTGACTTGTTGGTCCCGCCGCAGAGTTCCGACCTGAGAACTTCCCGACCTGAGGGCCTCCCGACCCGCAGACTTCCCGTCCTGATGACTTTCCGTCTTGAGGACCTCCCGACCTGAAGACCTTCCGACTTGAGGTCTTTCCGTCCTGAGGACTTTCCGTCACCTCCCGACCTGAAGACCTTCCGACTTGAGGTCTTTCCGTCCTGAGGACTTTCCGTCTTGAGGGCCTCCCGACCTGAAGACCTTCCGACCTGAGGTCTTTCCGTCCTGAGGACTTTCCGTCTTGAGGACCTACCGACCTGAAGACCTTCCGACCTGAAGTCTTTCCGTCCTGAGGACTTTCCGTCTTGAGGGCCTCCCGACCTGAAGACCTTCCGACTTGAGGTCTTTCCGTCTTGAGGACTTTCCGTCTTGAGGACCTACCGACCTGAAGACCTTCCGACCTGAAGTCTTTCCGTCCTGTATTTTCCTTAGAAATATATCTATTTTCCTTGATTTCCTCACGGTGTCCTTCAGCCAGTTCAAACAACTCTATTGCCAAGCCCATTCTTCTTTTTACCTTGGACTTTTAACCTAATTCTAAATTTCGTACGTAACAATTATATATTTAACACACTATATACACATATAATATATATATATACAAATAGTGATTAAGAGTGGGATAATTAATATTCTCATTTGTTATTCCTATATTAATATTTATAACACATTATCAGCACGATCAGTCTTTCCGGCACGGTAGGTATATTTCAATATTATTATGGCTACTAATATTGCAAAACAGAAATTCGTCTCACTTATCATTTTTGGCAAAAATTATTTGTCATGGGCCATGGATATTTAAATGCATTTGGAATCGATGGGTCTGGGTGAAACTATTGTAAGAGGCAATAATGCCACCAATCAGAGCCGAGCAAAGGCAATGATATCCTCCGACATCATACCGATGAAGGGCTGAAAATGGAATATCTCACAGTCAAGAATCCTCTTGACTTGTGGAATAAACTAAAAGAAAGATACGATCACCTGAAGTTGATCGTACTGCCAAAAACCCGTAGCGAATGGCACAATTTGAGGTTGCAAGACTTCAAATCGGTCACTAAATATAATTCTGTCATGTTTAGGATCACATCGCAGTTGAACCCATGCAGCGAGAATATTAATTACAGTGACATGATGGAGAAAACATTCTCCACATTTTATGCCTCAAACCTGCTTTTACAACAACAGTATCGAGAGAGAGGCTTCAGAACATATTCAGATCTTATTGCTTGTCTTTCGTTGGTATAAAAAAACATCCAACTGTTGTTGAAAAATCATGCATCCAAGCCAACAAGTTACAGCCCATTCCCTTAAACGAAAGCGGTACAGTCTGCAAATCTAGGTCGTGGAAACAACAAAATCGGAGATATGGCAAAGGCCAAAAACGCGACCGTCCCCAACCTCGTCGAAATAACGGCAAGAAACTATACAAGCCCATGAAGTGGCAGAATGACGAGCATAAAAGAAATTATGAAGATAAGTGTCAAAGGTGCGGCACAAGTGGACACTGGTCGCGCGTCTGCAGAACGCTTAAGCATTTGGCTGATACCAGGCTTCGTTGAAAGGGAAAAGTACATCTGCTAACGTAAATCTCTTTGAGCAAAATAATGACGCATATGATGATGTTCTGAAGAACACATTAGCTGATGTAAACCTCGCTTAACAGAATAATGATGACACATATGATGATGTCCTAAACAGCGACCTTATGCATCTTGATACATCAGACTTCCTTAAGCACCCTGAAAGTGCCAAGTGACTATGTACTTAACTGCTTTATTAATTTTTGTACCCTCTCTCTACTCTTTGTAATACCTCTTTTTTTGTATCATTTTGTATTCCATCGGCTCTATTAATATATTGTCTTTTTGTTATTTTTATTCTGAAAAGAATATGAATGCCACGTGTGCCACGTGTCACAGTACATATTATAAAAGGGGACAATATTTGCCTAATCGATAGTGCGACCACGCACACGATATTGAAATACAAAAAGTATTTCTCCCACTTGAAGTTGGGAAAATAAAAAGTCAGCACAATAAGTGGCAGTGCGACAATTGAAGGATCCGGAAGGGCCCTTATATGTTTCCTTGGAGGAATCAGACTTGGAATACAAAATGCACTGTTCTCGAGTAAAGCTCAAAGAAATTTGTTGAGTTTCACTTATATCCGTAGAAACGGATATCATACTGAAACAATGGACGAGGCAAATAATGAATATTTGGTGATTACAAAAATCATCAATGGAAATAAATGTGCAGTTGCGAAATTGCTCTCATTGTCCTCTGGCTTTTATTATGCTAAAATAAGTACCGTTGAAACATATGCAGTAGACCTGAAGTCTACGCAATCAAATGAATTTTCGATTTGGCACGTTCGGCTCGGGCATCCTAGAAATACCATAATGAGGCGAATAATTGAAAACTCCATTGGCCATTCATTGAAAGATCGAAAGATCTTGAATTCGAATGAATTCGCGTGTGCTACATGCTCACAAGGCAAATTGATAATTAGGCCATCACCAACCAAAGTTGGGATTGAATCTCCATCGTTTCTAGAAAGAATTCAGGGTGATATATGTGGACCTGTAGATCCACCATGTGGGTCATTTAAATATTTCATGGTGCTCATTGATGCATCAACGAGATGGTCACACGTATGTTTGCTATCTACACGTAATATTGCGTTTGCAAGGTTACTTGCACAAATATTTAATTGCGAGCACAATTTCTAGATTATCCAATAAAGAAAATTCGTCTCGGTAATGCTAGTGAATATTCATCACAAGCATTTGACGATTATTGCATGACTTTGGGAATAGCTGTTGAACATCATATTCTTCATGTTCACACTCAAAGTGACATGGCAGAATCCTTTATCAAAAGACTGCAATTAATTTCCAGACCATTATTGATGAAGTTAAACTCTCTGTCTCTGCATAGGGACATGCAATATTACATGCAATAGAACTTGTGCGAACTAGACCGACAAGTTATCAGAAATACTCTCCAACATAATTAGTGTTTGGAAAAGAGCCCAATATTTCTTATTTGAGGATTTTTGGATGCGCGGTTTACATGCCGATTGCACCACCTCAACGTACAAAAATAGACCCCCATCGTCGTTTGGGAATTTATGTCGGGTACGAATCACCGTCGATAATTAATACCTCAAACCAATGACGGGTGATCTGTTTACTACGCGATTTGCATATTGTCATTTTGATGAAACAAATTTCCCGATATTAAGGGGAGAACAAAATCAACTGAAAAATAAAATTTCATGGAAAATACCTATGAATTTTCTGGATCCTTATTCACAATAATGTAAATTAGAAGTACAATGAATTGGAAATTGCAAATCAGTTACTTGATGCATTTAATGCTCTAGCAGAGTCATCAGGTCATATATTTCTGCAGCAAATGATCCGGCAAAATTAAATATCCCAGAAGGATAAATTAAAAGTGCCAATGAATCTTCTATGTGCCTGAAGTGTGGTAGACCTGTAGGTTCTAAGGATAAGAATCCCCAAAAGAAAAGAGTTATGATTAATGATTCAATCTCTCAAACAATTTGTAGTGACAAGGAACAAATTCTTGAAGATGATGCTCCTGAAGAGCATACCTCAGAAGAAACTAAAGTTATCGAGAATTCAATTAACTTCATCGCTACAAATAAAAGTTGGAACCGCAATGAAATAGTCATCGATAATGCATTTGTATATAATGTGACACTTGATATAATGGAAAATGACGATGATCCCGAACCAACATCAGTTGATAAATATCGGAAAGGAAACGATTGGCTAAAATAGAAAGATGCGATCTAGTATGAACTAGACTCACTGGCCAAAATAAATTTCTTTGGACCTATAATTCAAACACCACAAGGTGTTAAGCCAGTTGGGTGAAAATGAGTATTTGTGATAAAAAGAAATGAAGACAATGAAATTTTTAGATACAAAGCGAGACTTGTAGTCCAAGGATTCTCACAAAGACCTAGGATTGATTATGATGAGTCATATTCCCTAGTTATGGATGGTATCACATTTAGATACCTTGTAAGCCTAGCAGTGCATGAAAAAATTGACATGCGCCTAAAGGGCGTAGTCATTGCTTTCTTATATGACTCACTGAAGAATAATATTTACATGAAAATCCCTGAAGGATATGACATGCCTGAAGCATGCAAATCGAATCCCAGAGAATGCTATTCTATCAAAGTACAAAAGTCTTTGTATGGACTTAAGCAGTCTGGACGCATGTGGTATAACCGTCTCATTGAGTGTTTAACTAAAGAAAGTTACACTAACGACCCAATATGCCCATGTGTTTTTATAACGAAAAATGGGTCAAAATTCGTGATCATTGCAGTATATGTCAACGATCTCAATATTATCGGAACTCCTGAAGAGCTCCAATCAGCCGTAGAATATCTGAAAAGGAAATTTGAGATCAAAGATTTTGGAAAGACAAAGTTTTTCCTTGGTCTGCAAATTGAATATATGGATAATGGAATATTCATCCACCAAACCGTCTATACCCAGAAGGTATTGAAACGATTTTATTGGATAAAGCACATTCATTGAGTACCCCAATGATCGTTAGGTCACTTGATCCTAACAAGGATCCATTTAGACCAAAAGAAGATGATGAAGAGATACTTGGTCCTAAAGTACTATATCTCAGTGCAATAGGTGCACTCATGCATCTAGCAAATAACACTAGGCTAGATATTGCATTTGCAGTAAACTTATTGGCCAGATTCAGTTCATCTTCTACAAAATGACATTTGAATGGGGTTAAACATATTTTGCGCTATCTTCAAGGGACAAGTGATCTTGGCCTATTTTACCCAAATGATTCTCGACATGAGTTATTAGGCTATGCCGATGCTGGGTATTTGTCTGACCCGCACAAAGCAAAATTGCAAACCGGCTATATATTTATATGTGGCGATACTTTGATTTCCTGGAGATCCACAAAACAGACAATAACTGCCACGTCATCAAATCATGCAGAAGTATTGGCTATTCATGAAGCGAGTCGAGAATGTGTTTGGCTGAGGTCGATGACCCATCATATTAAAAAGAATTGTGGGTTAATATCGGAAAACGAAAATCCCCCAACAATTATATATGAAGACAATGTAGCTTGCATTGCTCAGTTAAAGGGTGGATATATTAAAGGAGATAGAACAAAACACATTTTCCTAAAATTTTTCTTTATTCACGACTTGCAAAAGAATGGTGAAATCGATGTGCAACAAATCCAATCATTTGAAAATTTTGCAGATTTATTAACCAAGGTCCTACCGACAGCAACATTCAACAAATTGGTGAAAGGAATTGGAATGCGTCGGCTTATAGATCTCAAGTCCAGTCCAAATTAGGGGAGCAAATAAATACAAGAATGATGTACTCTTTTTCTTTCACAATGATTTTTTTCCACAGGGTTTTTTCATAGTAAGGTTTTAACGAGACACATTCTTTATTTAAAGCATCCAATGAGGAGTATTGTCATACACAATACCTACGAATGAACTACGTGTATGCTTGTCGATGTCAATCATATAGTTGCTACGTAGGTGATATGTATAATTGTTGTGGTGCAATATTGACCACACCCCATCATTACCCCCTCCTATAAATAGCTATGTAAGTCAAGAATACACATTAAAATAAAAAATTCATAAATTCTCTCTGCCTCCTTTAACGTCATCTCTATATACTTGCATTAATTGCTCTAATATACATATACACATATTATATACACAGTAATATATCTATATCTACCCATACATATACATATATATATATATAAGTTAATGCACTATCTACATAAATATATTATATAACACTCAATATACACATATAATATATATACAAATAGTGAGTAAGAGCAGAGATAATTAATATTCCTATTTGTTAGTTCTATATTAATATTTACAATAGATAAAACTTATTTGAGACGGATTAATTTTTTTTTGAATGGAAAGAGTACTTAAGTGTTTGTTCGAAGGATTTGGAAGAATTTATATTATTCATACAAATTTTCTCTTCCAAAAATATCAAATTAAACACTTAATTTCATCTTTTATATTATACTAAAAATTAATTTTATATTCAAAATATTACAGCAATACTTATTTATATCTCATTATGCCACTATTGTTGATAAATGGCGATAAAATTTTCAAAAAACACTATATACTAATATTGTTATCCTTTTGAATGAATACTATTTTGAAAATTAATATTTATTTTATATTTCTTACATAATAACAAAAATTAATGTAATATCTTATTGAAATAAAAACAAAATAAAAATAAAATGATTTCTCTTTATTCTACATAATTTGTCAATTCTTTCTATTTTTATCAATTCTACATAATTTGTCATTTTTTTAAAGATATGAGTATAATCATATTTTAAATTTTATAATTTTTTTATTTTAAGAAAACTATTTAATGTTATATAAATAATAATATAATATGGATATATAAATATATGTAAGTTGGTAAGTATATTATATATATATATATATATGTATGTATGTATGTATATGTGGATGTGGTATGTATATGAATATTATATATATAGATATATAATGAAGATATATATGTATAGTGATAAATGAATGTGGATAGAGAGATGGAGGGCGCACAGGGAGAGAACGAGGGAATTTGGTGTATTTATTCATTCCAAATAGCACTACATATTTATAGGAGGACTTGACCAATAAAAAAACATTCACACCTTAACTACACATGCATACAAACACTACCTATACAATATATATACACGTAGTGGCTGCGTGTCTTTAACATTTAATAATCTTAATCTTAATTTTTATTATTTTTATTAAATATAATTATTTTTACTAATATATTTCTTAATTACTTACAAATTACATAATATCTAAAGCTCTGTATCCAATTAAAGTGGATAAATTAGCTGAGACGGAAGAAGTATATAATAAAAAAAAAAGCATGTTATTCTAACAAACAAAAAAGAATTGACACTTAGGAAAAAAATTCTTGAAATACATAACATATACTTCACCCTTAACAGATACAAATGTCATATATATATATATATATATATTTAAATGTTGGTTAAAATTCATAATTCATTTTTAATAAATAATTTTATATACTCATACTTTTAGTATTTTATTTTAATAAATAATAATTAATTTGTCACTATTTTTTTTATTTTAATCTACTATTTTTTTATATTTTAAACTACTATTTTTTTTATTAAGTACAATTAAGTAAAAATAAATATAAATCTATTAAATGGACGAACAAAGTAATTTTTTTCATAACATTCATATTTTATTTTTTTATTTATCTTACTTTTACGTTAAAATAAGTAAAATCCTCACTTAATAAAGTATTCATTTTTATATTTTTGTCTGTCCCAAAATAATGTATTCCCTCCGTCGTATAAGAAGAATATTATTTTTCATTTTTGTTCGTCCCAAAACAAATGTACAAATTTATAATTTAGTAATTGTACTACACATCTAATATAATTAATACCCTTACAACTTCAAATATATTATACAAATGTCATTATTTTTATATCACACAATCTAATAAGGACATTTTTATCATTTTCACTATTAACCAATATAATACTAATATTTAAAAATTTACGTACAAAAAATAAATGTTACCAATTTTATGTGACGAAGATAATATAAATTTTAATTTTTAATGATTGTACTACATACTTTAACACTTAAATGTGTTTAGTTTTAATAGTTATAGTGGATAATATTATTTTATTTAATATAACCATATATTTTATTTGCTATGCATTGTTATATCTCGTAATTAAATACAACATGACATAATAGTAGCATAGTTAAATATTATTAATCATTCACTTCTAAGTAACATTAAATAACATTAATTACTATTAATGTAAAAAGATTATTTTACACTTTATTAATAGCTAATATAATATTAATTTTAGAAAAAATAGCATAAAACCTCCCTATCGTTTGATAAATTTGTTGAAAATTCTTTGTGGTTTGAAAATTTCATTAAACCTACTTGTGATATTTAAAACATTGTAAAAAACCACCTTTCCATTAGGACTTAATAGAAAGTGGTCTCACGCGCTTAGACTAAAATTTATATACAAAAATTGATATATAACTATCTTAAATTACAAAAATACCCCTCTAAAGTTTCAAAATATATTAATTAAAGAAGATGACTATTTTAGTCATTTTACCTACATTAAAGAAAAAACATAATTAAATAATAATAATAATAATAATAATAATAATAATTATATAATCTAATTTCCAATTCATTTTCTTCGATGGTACAGATCGAAAAGCGCACCTCTTCTCATTTTCCACCGTCCGCCGACGATGACTGCCACACATCATCCGTCACCAATCTTGTTGTTATTCTCGATCTTCCTGAACGTTGGGTGATCTGCACAAATCAACCAAATAATTAGTGCGGATAAAACTCAAAGGTTAAGAATATAAAATAGAAATATATATATTAAGAATTAAAAAAAAAAAAATTTGCTCAATTGGTGAAGTAGGCTCAGATCGCAGCCACTCTTTCGCCAACTCCAAGTCGTCCTACGAGGTAACCCATAAAGGTGTCGATTGCGGTGGTTCCTAATACGAAGTAACCCAAGAACCCTAGAGTGTTCATCGCACACGCAGTATATCAGGACAGAAAAATAACGAGAGAAGTCGATAGGCATAGGCAGGCAGTAAGTTCGTTGCTCACAAAACAAAATAGAATATCGAACACGTTCCACACATCTCCCAAAATCCCAAACCAAGGAGAGTTGAATGGATAGGTCTCAAAAGAGAATAAAACAACCTTACCTTATCAACGGCCAGACGAACTCGATCAATCATGAAGAAATAGAGATAACACCGAGAATGAAGGAATAGATTTAGGGAGGATTCAAAATACGAACATAATGGGAATATAGTAGATCGGTTCTGATTTAATAAGAGAAATTAAAAATCAAACAAACCGGGTCGGTGTGGGTTCGGGTCGGATCGGGTCTGGGTCGAGGCTGAAACACACAAACAATGTCCACCTTGTTTCTAGTCAACCCTCATGGTTACATTGGAGGGCAATCGGGAGTGAGAACATGCTATCATCATCGCCATTATTTCTGCAATCTCAACACAAAATCAATCTTGTAGAGCATATATTAATCACATAGAAATAATACATGCTATCAATGAAGAACAGACACGGTTCTAATCAAATGTATCAATATTTAACATATTTAAAGATGACTGAAACTTAGAAACAGGCAAGCATTTGGTTCCCATATCAGCATGGTTAAATTGAGAGGGTATCTTTTCAAGTTTAACTAACCCTTTTGCAACTATGTCACGTATAAAATGAAACCTAACATCTATGTGTTTGGTTATACTATGAAAATTAGGGTTTTTGCATAATTGGATTCCATACTGACTATAAAAATAGACTGTGACAGTGTCATTCAGTATTTCAATTTCAGAAAGCAAACCTTTTAGCCACATCGCTTCTTTAAGAGCCTCAGTTATTGCAACATATTATGATTCAGTAGTAAATAGAACAACAATATGTTGGAGTTAGGATTTACAACTTATACATGAGCCATACAAAGTAAACACATAAGATGTTGTAGATTTTCTATTGTCTCTATCGTTCGCATGATTATAATCCACATAACCTCTCAATTTTACTCCTTCAACACATTTTCCAAATTTTAGCCCTAGGTTACTAGAACCACACAAATATCTAACTAACAACTTGACTGCATTTCAATGCTCAGTTCCAAGATTAGACATGAAACGACTCAAACAACTTACAAAATATGCAATATCAGGCCTAATGCAAATCATCAAGTACATCACAGAGCCTATAACATTCCGAATATGACATCATGTAATTCATATCAGATTTAGACTTAGGACATTGATCTTTACTTAGCACAAAATGAGAAGCTAGAGGCACATTAGTTGACTTTGCATTAAACATACAAAATCGTTTCAGGACTTTCTCAATATATGCAGATTGATTTAACAAAAGTGTAAAAGCAGCCCCATCTCTAATAATGTTCATACCAAGAATATTCTTTGCATCACCCAAATATTTCATGTCAAACTTATTGCTCAAACAGTCATTAACATGCTTGATAGTATTCGCACAAAGACTAATCAATAACATGTCATCGACATAAATAAGTAAGAAAACATGAACATCATTTGATCTTATAAAATACAAGCAATGATCAAAATTACGTATCGTGAATTTTAAAGATATCATGCACTCATCAAATTTAATGTTCCACTATCTAGGTGATTGTTTCAAACCATACAAAGATTTCTTCAGTAGACACACATGATCAGACTTACTTTTATCTACAAAATCATCAGGTTGTTTCATGTAAATTTTCTCACTTAGATCACCATGTAGAAAAGCAGTTTTAATATCCATTTGTTTTAATTCCCAATTAAAGTGGGCAACTAAGGAAAGCATGATCCTAACAATAGTATATTTAACCACATGTGAGAAAATTTCAGTGTAATCAATCCCTTTCCTTTTGAGTGAACCCTTTTGCTACCAACCTATTTTTAAATCTAACATTATCATTTTCATTTTTGAATTTGAAAATCTATTTGCAGTCAACAATAGAACAATTTGCAGGCTTAGGAACAAGAATCCACGTATTGTTAACATGCAAGGAATTCATTTCATCACGTATTGCATTTAGCTATTTTTAACATGTTTAGATTTAAAAGTTTCTTCATAAGATATGTTCATTTCCATCTAACGTCTAGAATACACTAAAAGCATAGGAAATCAAGTCTTATTCATCAAATCTAGACGGTTGCTTAGTGGTTCTCTTAGTCCTATCTCTCGTTAGTTGGTTGTTTTTTATGTTCTCATATTTTGATTCAGAATTTTCAGCATTAGGTAGGGCATTTTCAAGCAATTTATCATGAGATTCAGATTTGTCATGCAGTTTTTTAGAACTTTCCAATTTATTTGGCTCCACCTCATTAGAAGTTACGTTAATTTCAGTATTTGACACATTAAGACAAAGCATCTCATTTTCATTAAAGGTGACGTCTCTATTAATTAGTACTTTGAAAATTGGTTCATCTTTTAACCATAGCTTATATCTTTTTACTCTTAAAGGATAACCTAAGAAAAATGCATTTCACAGCTCTAGGTTCAAGTTTATCACCTTCATATAAATCATATGCAGTACAACCAAATACTTTCAAATTGGAAATATCAAGTTTCTTAGCCGACCATACAGATTCAGGACATTTACCCCTAAGTGGCACAGAGGGAGACCTATTAATCAAATATGCAGCCGTAGTCCTAGCTTCCCCCCAAAAACTCTTTGAAAGACCCGAGGAGTTTAACATACTCCTCACCCTTTCAATAAAGTTCGATTCATTTGTTTTGCCACCCTATTTTGCTGGGGTGTATAGGGAATTGTCTTATGTCTAATTATATCTGATTTAGCACATAATGAATCAAGCCACTTATTGCAAAACTCGAGACCATTATCTGTTCTAAAAAATTTAATGCGCTTACCTGTTTGGTGATCTATTAACTTTTTCCATGCTTGAAAATTTTCAAAAACATCTTATTTTTGTTCTAAAAGAAAAATCCAAACTTTTCGTGAAAATTCATCAATTACCAACGGGACAGAACTCGATCAATCAAAAAAAAAAGGGATAGCACCGAGAATGACAGAACAAATTTAAGGAGGATTCAAAATTCGAACAGAATGAGAATAGAGTAGATCGGTTCCGATTTAAAGAGAGAAATTAAAAATCAAACAAACTGGGTCGGTGTGGGTTCGGGTCGGATCGGGTTTGGGTCGATGCTGAAACACACCAACAAATCTTCTTCTTCTCCTTATTTTTCCTTCTTTTTATTTATTTTTATTCAAACACATTATATATTATTGAGAACAAAATGGAAATCAAATTCAAAGACAATCGTATCAATTCCAGAATTTGACAGCCTCAAATCCTTTCCTATTACTGAGTCAGCGAATTTGTACTAATTTCACAGGAAATCCAAGAATTTTTCATGGAATAGAAAAATTTGGACGGAATTAATAAGTGAAATTGGGACGGGAGAGAGAGGCGGCCGAATGAACAGTCGGTTTGGGGGGGGGGGAGCGTTGTGGCTGGCAACGGCGATTGGCTGAAGAAGGAGTTGCCCGACGCGATTGAAATCAGCGGAGAAGGGCGGCGCTCATGGTTGCGATGATGGAGGAAGAAGAAGACGACGCCCGTGGGTGGTGGTTGGCGGCTGCTTGTGCGCGCTGTGGACGGGCATGGGTTGACAGAAGAAAGAAAGGGGGAGAAGATGCATCAGTGAAAGAAGGTAAAGATAAAGAAAGAGGGATATAGTAGATAGACAAAAAAATGTGGGTTTGGATTTGAGAATTTAATTTGGAATTAAAGTTTAATTTTGATATTTAATTTAGACTTAAAGCAGGACATAACCACGGGATTTTCAGCAAATTCATCAAACTAAGTTTTATGTTATTTTGTCTTAATTTTATCATGTAACTAAAAATATTATCAAAAAATTAATAATCCATCAAATAAATATTTATATTATTTCATTATATAATTAATTCAAATAATACTATATATATTATAATTATACTTGTATCATTCAAAAATTGGATATCATTCAAAAATTGAGAAAATAGTAAAATAGTAGTCATTATAGTAAATAATTATTGAGTGAAGTATAATAATTAAATATTAAAAATTTCGATTTTAGCATAATTGTTTAAATTTAACATATGAATAAAAAAATAAAAGTAAATTTGGCAAATGATAATGGAACAGACAAAATAAAAAAGTGACATGAGAGGAGAAAATATTATATATTGTATATATTATTTTTTTATACTATCCACATATTTATTAATGTATAATACTCCTCCGTCCATAAATTATTGTCTTACTTTTTATTTGGAACGTCCAACAACTATTGTTTTATTTTATTTTTTAAATATAAATTTTATATTTTTATCTTTTATTCATTTATTATTTTTAATCTCTCTATCGTATAATCGTATAATTAAGGTTAAATTTATTAATTTATAATAAAAAAAATAATCAGCTAAAAAAATAGTGCAAATATATTTAAAAACAGTAAAAATTGGACGGAATGAGTATAAAAAATATATCGGACACAAAATACATAACAAATCGAATTCTAAGGTTTTATTTCACTTAACAGTCGGGTCTGTCCCCCCAAAATTCAGAAAATCTATTTTCATTTTCTCAACCAAACAAACGTGCGCGCACAAAAATCAATTGAACAAAGCCCATCGATCGATCTCAAGCCGCCGCATCTGATCGACGGTCACGATTGCAGGAATTCTTCTTCACCTCTTCCTCCGCCTACTCCTCCTCCACGGCAATCGTCTCCAGCGGGCCAATTCAACGACGGAGGCTTCTTCGCAGAAATTACCGGCGCCGGCGCGACCTCGATCCAGATACCCGAATACCGGACCCGCTTCGCCATCACCGCCAGATTCACTCAAATGGTGCGTAAATGGGCAAGTTTATGAAGATGCTTAGAAAGTAATTTAGTGCTGAATGCTTATCACCTGTGTGCTGAAGTGAAATTGGTGTGATTTATATATAGAGAGGGAGGGAGGGAGCTGAGGAATGGCGACGTGTGGGAAGATACATACACAGATAGGTACATAGATAGATACAGTACCTAAGCTTCCCTTTCCACATTCTATTTGTTTCTTTTCCCGCCAAAAACGGAGGCGGTGGTTTTCGCCGGAAAATCACAGTGCGAGAGAGAGGCTATGGCGGCGGATTCATCACCGTCCTTGGACACTCCGACTTCGGAAAATAATCTTCAGGTATATTTATCTGTCGTCTACTATAACTATGAAGTCGTCGTGGATTTGACTAAGCTTGTATACGCTGCAGCCTTTCTTCATTCTTCATAAAGCCTCTCCGTCGCGAAAATCCGCACCCAAAACCCGAAGAAAAAGCGATCAATTCTCCAAATATTCGGAGACTTCTGCGAATGAATACAGTGATAGGTTGCGATTAGAAACTTTCAAATTACTTTGGTCCAATGCTGAGTCTACTATCAAGGCAAATGCTCCATTTCCTTACCTTTTGTTACCTAGATGACTCTTTTTGTTGTTTGTCGCATTATTTGTCAAAATCTTTGATATTTCAGGACGTTTTGAAAAGAATTAATGCCAATGTGTATGTTGAGATTGAGAAATGGGTTCGTGCGTCCTTCGATGCAATACGATCCCATCAGAAGCTTGATTTCACTACCGCTGCACGTCCATATCCGATTTTTGGTTCATCAGAGGCAGCCGCTGGTGCATCTCGACAGATCTTCACGGCTTTATTATTCACAAGTAATTCATTGCCCTAGCGCTTGCTTATGATATAGTTTTTGAATCCGTGCATTTTTAAATCCACATAGGTTGTCAATGCGGTTGCAATTATCCTGGGTACTGGGAAGTGGGAACTGATGTTTGGTGTGATGAATTTGCAGAAAATATGGAATTTGTTGATGATATACTCACATTTGTGGACCTCGCTGTGCATTTGCGATCCCATGGATGTCATGTGGCTAACCTCACATCATTGGACTTCTCTGAGAAGAATGGAGTTGGTGGCTGTCTTAAAACCTTACTTCGCCAGTTTCTGATTGTTGATACCAATGTATGGAAGTGATTCTTTTTTCACCTAAGTTCACTAAGAATTGATACAATATATTCCATGTTGTGAAATGGATTCCGGAGCTAATATTTGTTCTTTACTTGGTATCTGATTCTTAGTAGGCACCTGACATGTCCGTTTTAGCTTCTTGGTACACTGAGCAAAAGAACTATGGGAATCCGCTTGTTGTGACAATTGAGGATGTGGAAAGATGCTGTGTTTCTGTCCTGGCTACTTTTATTGCAATGTTGAGGTATTGTGGCTATTTTGATTATAAAGTAATCATTCTTGACTTGATATCGTGAAAGCCGTTTTTTGTTGTTTTTGCTATGGTTTTAACAATCCTCTCTTGACAGGGAATGGGTAGTGAAAACTCCAGTAGTTTTAATCCTGGGAGTAGCAACAACTGTTGATGTTCTGAGAAACATCCTAAGCTCTAGCGTATGCTTGCATTTATCTGTTTGTGAATTTACTTTGGGTACCCCAGCTGAAAGGATGGATGCCATTGTTGAGGCTATTCTTCTGAAAAATTGTGAAGGCTTTTGTATTGGAAAACATGTGTCAGCTTTTCTGAGAAATTACTACGTTAAGCATGATGGTACATTGACGTTATTTGTTAGAGCTCTAAAGGTTAGTATACTGGCCTCACACTTTCTGTAAACTAAAATTTTCATTTATTGGCATGAGGCGATGTGCCCTCAGGCCTGTAAAAGTTTTAATTAAGATATTTCTATTGTCTCACAATTGTTCTCTAGATTGCTATGGCCCAACACATCTTTGTGGAGCCTTCAAGCATTGCTCTTAGGAAATTTATTCATGGAGAAGAAACAGAGGTAAGTTACCTAAGTTTTGTTGCTCAAATTTCCCACTTTGTGCTGTTTGTGTCTTCCTGGTTGTTGGTTGGAAGTTATGTTTTTTCGTTTTAGTTCCGTGTATTGAGATTTTATATTTACTTAGACTGTGCTTATCTATACTGCTTAGAACTGCAATGGTTCAGATTTGATGACTGTATGTCTCCATCACTCTGTGAATTTTCATTTGTAATAGTAAAACATTAGTATTAATTAGAAACTATATATTGAAGAGAGCTTCTATTCTTCTCCATGAAATTGAACTATGATAATATACTGTATTTTCTCGTTTTAGTTTTGTATCATGCGTTGTTTTTTTTTACCATTGCAGGGCATTGATGGTGAGAGTATGTTACCTGAAGATAATGTGCTCAATCTGGTGGTTGATCTTCCATCTTTACAAAGGTTTCCAAATGATTTGTTTAAAAAGTGGCATGTATCTTTAACTTGAATTACATAAGTTTCTGATCTAGAGCTATATATACAAGGTGTTGTCAGCCTGGCATCAGTTGCGTAGACTTGGCCTATTGTTAGTCAGAGCTGAAAAGACTAAATAGACTACGAAGTTCTGCTGTTATGGTAAACTTTTGAGCTAGTAGCTTCCTCATAGCTTGAATAACTTCCACATTTTAAAGTAGATAAAGACTACTTTGCTCAGGAAACTGTGTGAGAAAACTGCATGTTCTATTTTCTTATATATACACATTAAGACCTCCAAATCTCCATATGATTTCCTGACTTTATTTTTCGTCAGTGAACAGACCCTTTTATTTTGCACTTGTTGATACTTGGATGTTGTATTCTTCTGTACCATTCATGAATATTATATATATATATATATTTCTATATTTCATTTATGAATAAATAATTAAACACTTATCTGATAGAAGCATGCTGAGGAAGGGATTTCTGATTTGTGTATTTGTCAATTCTTCTCAGTGCCTGCACGAAGTTGGAAAACACCGCAAAAATTCTTTGTTGCATTTATATTGTCAGATAATCCAATCTGATCCAGCCAACTCTAGTTTTCCTGTTCACACTCAAACCAACAAAGAGAATGCTATATCATCACATGATGTTCATTTGCTTGGCTCCTCTCGAAGTGAAAGTTATGCTGCTTGGGCCTTCCAGATAGTGAGGTAAAATTCACACTTTTAAATTAGAAACGAAGTATTCAACCCTCGAGATCTTACTTGTTCCAGCATAATATAGGAATAGGAAATAGCTTGAAAGATCAAGTTCCTGAAAGTAAAATATAATAAAAGGCAATAACACTATGCAATGTACTTAATAGATGTATTATGGTGCACAGATTATAATGCTGATGGGAATCATTTCCAGGAAGAATCTTATTATGTTCTGACCTGAGGGAAATTGATTCCTCTTTTCTGTGACTTTCTTACATATAAGATCTGTCGAAAGAATATTAGTTTGTAAATCCAGAGTTTTGAGTTCTATTGGCAGGAATTTGCCAGCGGCCGAGCTGTGCAACTTGCTCAGCAGGTGGGAAAATCTTACCAGAGGCATTAAAGAGGTATTCTCAGGGGTGACATATTTATGATTCTGTATTTCACATCATAATGTTGTAACCATGAATCATGCTGCATTCTGCATTATAACAACTTAACTGAACTAATACTTATGCATAGTTTTCAAAATTGTTGATTAGAAATGATAATTCAAGCTCTAGGGATGTGTTTGTATTAGGTTTGGATTTGGATTGTGGGTTTGATAATAGTAAAAATTTGAATTGAAGTAATATTTGATGTGATATAAATAGATGTTTGATATGACATTTTGAATTAAAAGTTCTTTTTTTTTTGAGCGTGTGTGTGTAGTATATTAAATAAAAAATAGGATTTTGATTTAATAGTTCTGGGAAAAAGTTTGGGAATAGTCCCAAACCCAATGCAATTGATAAATTGTTCAATTGTGTATAGAAGTGAGGGGAATAATGGCACTATGCCCTAGAGAAAGCATCTGTTGATAAGTTAAAGCATTTAATTAGTAAATAGATTGAATGGAGCTTTATGAGAGGATCCAAGTATGTAACATAGGTTGTATCCTGGCAGACCAATAAGAAAAGTGCATCCTGGTTTTATGCGTTTTGCTTTGCTTTTATGAGACTATTTAATATCTGATCTGCATGTGAAATTGATTTTCCCAGATCCATGAGAAGATAAAGGAGCTACAATCCCTGACAACATTAGAGTGGAGTGCAAAATGTGATCCAGCAGAGCAATCCAAGTATTTCTCCTTTGTTGCCTCACCTAAATTCGAATAATATGATTGAATTAATGCTGGCAAGTTTTTCTTGGCGATCTTGGGCATTAAATATCATCTAAGGATGGTTAAGGGTAGTTCAAAAAATCTACATTATCATATCCACTGACTATGCCATTGGTTCTTCTAAGTTGCATATAAGATGACAGAGATGCTTGGTTATATATCAGTTGGTCTCTTGATGCCCCACTCCAGTTGATGTATAGTTTAAAAACTTGATATTGAACCTTGGATAGCTATGCAAACTGTAATTTTGGCCATCTACAATTCTTAACCTCCATGATGTAACTTGAGAAAAGTATTTTCTTAGGAAATTTAGTGTTGTTGCCTTTTGTAATTTCCTAGAACTCATCAACCTCTTCATTCTTTGACAATCTTGCAGGAGGTCGACATCCAGGAATCGGTTAAATCAGAAGAGAGATGAAATCACTGCCAATGAAAAAGTTGCCACATTTCTGGAGTATATGGTCAGGTAGGAATCTCAATACCTAGGTTCCATTACAAAAACTTCTTGGTTACCCTGATTGATATCAGATTCCTAGTTTTCAATCGAAAGCCATATGTTTCTAATCTCTAATTCGAATAAATTATGCAATATGTGTCTCAAGTTCTTCATGTTTGAATCAATTAATGATGATTCTATTGTTGATTCATTTTTGTCGAGTTACTATCCTGATTTGATATCTTTGGTTCATGACTCAGGCAATACATCAAGCCAATTGAAAGTATTCCCTTCAATGAAGTAGTCTTCTACGATGATGTCGACAAACTTCAAGCAGTTACGTGATCTTCGATATGATCTTTTAATGGCACAAGAACTTACTACCTTCGGGTGATCAGCATGCTAATACTACAACCCATTCTTGTGTTTCTCTCTTCATCAGGCTTTGATAGGAGACCCGAGAAGACGAATCCAAGCTGATCTTTTGGACTCCAACAAATTTCTTAAGTGTTCCTGCTGCAGAAAGAACACGGGCATGTTACTTCCATCCATGCATCATACTTCCATACTGTAAGCAAACCCATTCTTCCTAAATCCTTATAACCATCCATACTGATCTCCCATTGAGTATAATTCCTGTGAATTCGCCGTGCAGGTATTCCCTGGCTCAAGAGCACGGTGATCTCATCAATCTTCACGAATGGTTCCACTCATTCAACGCAGTTCTTCGCCAGCCTCCTCCTGATACCAACAAGAAAAGGACACGAGCATCTCCGTCCCCTAAAAAACAAAAAACAGAATCTAAGATAAAAGGCGATGCTTCCATCCAGTATCCTTCTTGCGTCATTTTCTTCAATTGCATCTCATCTCATCTCATCTCCTGCTGATGATATATATACATACATATATATAAGGATTGGTTATGGTGCTAATTGGGACTAATAAGCATAATGTTAATCAGTTAGTCCCGGGCAGCACATGGTAATGATATATATATATATCACGTGGTTGTTGTTGAAACATGTGCTTTATATATCATTAGCATGTGTTGTCCGTATGTATTATGGTAATGTGTTATATGTGCCGAAATCGATGATGATACGTGCTAACTAAACTATTGTCACGTTGTCAGCTCATATGTTACATTGTATTATATTAATATAAATTGTGTGCTAGGCCTATTTCTGTTTGAGTTGCTGTTTGCAAACTAATTACAGCTGCATATGTATGGAAAATAGGGATTCCTTAATTTGCATGCATAAATAAAGAGCAGAGTTTTGCAGTGGAGTTGTGGAGCTGCAGATAACAGGGCTGATTCGGATGCCAACCAAAAAACGCCCTGATTACGTCCACAGGACTGCATTCGGATTTTGACAGTTTTAACTCTCTCCATTAAAAACTACTAGGAGGTATGCATAACAACGATCCTTTTCTTATTTAGTTTAAATACATTTTTGTTTCGATTTAAATTAAAGAACAAACACCGGCAGGTACCTATAGTTATTGATCCTTGTTACTAGTTGTTTTCTAGTTTGGATTTTGGTCGATGTTTGCAGGATATCTGGGCGACAATCGACGTCGGTGAGGATAGAGGAGAAAGGTTTGGAGTTGGGTATGTTTCAAGAAATGGATGTGATGATTTCTTGACGAGGGCAGCTCGAATTGGAACTGGGTTAACATCTCGTCTGCGTCACTTAGGATCCATCTGTATTACTGTATGTATTCCTTGTCTCTTGCTACTTTGTGTGAGCTAATTGGATTGGAATTTGGAATTGCAAATTGATTTTATATAAATATATACTACTATTTTTTATACAGATATATTATATCTAATATAATGTCTAAACAAAAAAAATAAAATCACAAGTAAACATTTATATATTTTTGTAATTAGTCCATCATCCAGTAATGTATAGTTATTTGTTTTCAAAAAATATTCTACCAAACTGTTTTGTGTGGATTAATATTCTAAGAATATAATAGTTAAAATGAGATAAATTTAAAATATTCTAACAAAATTTTTAAGGGAATAAATCTCGACTGTTCAATTAAATTAATTATACAATATAAATAGATGAATTGAGTATAAATAGGATATAATCAATTGTAAGGAACTAAATTCTATATTTTTAAAGTTTTTGGCACTGTATATTTACATATTTTTTAAAAATAATATAACATTTAATATTTTATTTTATTTTTTTACAAAATATGGGTGTGTTCTTTTTGTGAAAATAACATATATAATTTTTTTAAAAATTGATATATCACATTCATAATTAAATAATTAGTTTTTATTATATTATTTTAAAATTTTAATTTATATTCAAAATATTATATTAGTATCTTTTTTTATATCGTATTAAACCATTTTTAAATTTTAAATTTTTAATATTAAAACACTGAACCGAAAATTCAATCCATAAACAAACCTACCAATTTTAGAAAATTTTACCTTTTTTTAATTAAAAAAAAAAGAAGAAAAAGATTAAAATAGCATCAAAGTTAGGCAATCTGCCGATTTAGAATCCACAGTTAGTATTTATACAAAATACTGTGTCAATTCTAACCTCTGTTAAAAGGATTACATCTTCAGTTGAGTTTACTTTGTATCCGCAGATTATTTATGCGGATACAACAAAAACAAAAGAATAATTTTAAATTTACTAACTATTTTTGAAAATTATGTATAAGATTTCAAATGATAAGGTGTTTTCGGAAATTATATTCTTTAAATATAAAAAACAAACTTATAAAACACAATTAATATATATATATAAGGAACTTTATTAATGATATATAAATACATACCTTTTTTTATTATAACCAACTTTATTAATAATACACAAATACATATTTTTTTTATTTCTATTATATAAATACTATTCTTTACAAAAGTTAATAGATACAGTTTACTAAAATATAATAATTCAAATATAATATTAAAAATTTACTCAACATTATTTAACCAATCATATTTTGAAAAATTTAAATAATCATGGTAACAAATCTCCAAATAATCAGACTATATTAAAATTCATCCAAACAGACTAACGGATAGCATATATATATATATACCCTAATACAAGGGTAAAAATGGAATTCGAAACAGTACCGTGTCCTTATGTGTAATTCGCATAGACACCGGCGTAGTTTATACATTAGAGAGTAGCCACCGCAGTGAAGTGGGCGAGGGGCGCTCTCAAATCTCTCCAGTCTCGGTTTACGATCGCCGTTGACGGCCCAAACGCCATTCCAATCCTCTTCTCTCATCACAACCCGCATTTGCATTTGGTTTCTGTCAAGGAATTCGCTATCTTTTTTGCCTTAAAAGATTGCTGCTTTCTTCCCCGCTCGCTTGGGGGTCGATTTTTAGGGTATTGGTGATGTCTGATAATCGGCCGTCTTCCGCCGATGTAGCATCGAACGGAGATGAGAGTAGTTGTCCAATGTCGCCGCGGCGGCGGAGCCTTACCACGCAGTGGGCGTCTGTGGTCCGTGGGGATTATGATCAAAACTCGTCTACGTTGGCCGCTGCTTCTTCGGTGGCACCTGGGGGTTCTTCATCTCGGGCGCTGCTGGACCAGCCGTCTGGTTCAGATAGCGTGTTGGTTGAGAGTTCGGGCTCGGAAGGCCCATTGGGAAGCCACAATGCTGGTAGGCAGAGAAGGCCTGCGTGGAAAAGGCCTATGAACGGTGCCGCTAATCCTATTTGTGTAATTGGTGGGGCAGGGTCCTGGCCTGCACTTTCGGAGACGACAACCGGTCCTGTTATTAAATTGTCCTCGGATAATTCGAGGAGGCTTGCTGATGGATCTGTCTCTTTATCTCAGGTAAGGATTTTTAGATATGCGATATGATGAATCCTCCACCATGTCTTTTTTAATGTATTTTATTTTGTAAATTTATGTTGACAAAACAGTTCTGTTTCTCATGCAATATTTGGAATTGTGAGATTTGTTTTGTAAATGCATTTGTTATCAGCATAGCATGTGATTAGATCTTTCTTTGATAGGCTCCTATATTGTCGCAACCTCCGCAGCGGCCAATGAATGACAGGTCTAGTGGTGCTACAACCTCTGCGAAACCGAGGTCAAGGAACCGAAATGGAGGAGGAGGTACCCCTGCGGGAATTGCTCCACCACCGAACACTTTAAACCAGACATCTCTCCGGGCACCGCCATTTATGCATAGCATGGTTCCTACTGTAGTGGATGCTTCAGCGAGAGGCACAAGACCTGTCGGAGGAGGAAACGAACATTCTCAGAGGAATAATTCGAGAAGGAATGGTGGTTATGGCCCCCGACCTCGAAGAGATGCGCAATTCCATAATAATCATGGTCGAGGGCGTGATCAAAGTCGTAGAGATGTTCTTCCTCACTTGCCCTATGGACCGCCTCCTCCTCCCATGAGCTATATAGCTTCTCCTCTGCACCCTGGAGCTCCACGTTTTCTTGCACTTCCAGCTATGAGAGTTTTTCCCGGACAAATTGGGTTTGGTGAGTATTGAATTTATGATTATGCTATAATTTATTTACCAATTTGTCTCTAACAAGAATTATGGCTTTCAGAAGTGGGATCGCCTTCTTTTTATTATCCAATTCCTTCGGATTCGTTCAGACCTATCCATGTTGTTCCGACAGTTGTGCCACCTTCAGCCATTGATAATACATTAACAAACAGTATTGTTAAGCAGATAGACTTTTATTTCAGGTAATTTCCATAGGAGATTTCTTTTCGGCACCAGAGTATTTGATTTATACTGTTTTTGTGTTTTGCTATTTTCTATTTGCTATTTGCCTCAACGAGAAAACGATACTGAAATGATTACTCATATTGGCCCAGTGATAATAATTTAATGAGAGATAGCTACCTGAGATCGAAGATGGATGACCAAGGCTGGGTTCCGATTTCTTTAGTAGCTTCCTTCCCGCGAGTAAGTTATTGCTAGATGTGTGAATGATGATCATGGTATATCACTCCCAAAGCGATTGGCACATCCTTTCATAATGTTCATTGTTCGCAATTATCGGACCAACTTAATGCTGTTTTATTTCTGATTTTGTGCTCTTGGTCTAGACTTAAATAATTCGTGAATTCTCAACATTTATATTATGCTATCCTGGACAAGTGAGTGAGCTCTGAAAATGCCTGCAAATGTTCAGAACTCCACATAAATGTTTATTTTATTTTATCTGGTATAACCTATACTATCTATTAGGTATCCACTTGTTGACTAACTAGTTTGCAAATTGTGATCATGACTAAATATGATTCAGTTTTAATGTTTGTATTTGCATGTTACTTCTTAGGTTTAACTCGATTTTATCTATTATTACTTCCTCCAAGCACATTATATTCTGTTTTCATTTTTGTAAAACATATTTTAACTAATTGTGTTTCTTTCCTTATTTGACTTCCTTTTGTGTGCATCCACCTACCTGTCCCGGTTGAATGAATAATGGTTTCAGTTTGTTGACGGAGGAATTTTGAAAGACTTGTGTTTTGGCAATTGACTGATCAAACAGTTGTATACTTACTTGTATTGCTCTTGCCGCTTCCAATGCACATATCAATGTTGTTTTTTTTGCAATTTCAGATTAAGCAAATGACGAATGACATTTCATTGGTTATGGAATCCTTAAGATATTCTACAGTCGTGGAAATGCAGGTCAGATCTTCATTTCTTTCTAATTGATACCTTCGCTTGATTAGTAATCTTTCAGTATGCATGTTGATATGTTCTACACAGGAATGTGATCTTTCTATGATCTACTATGTTGTGCTTGCAGCTCATACTTCCTTGCAGTCTGACTATATTTTTCTTGCTGGTTTTTGGTTTGTTAGGGAGACAAGGTCAGGAGGCGCAACGAGTGGGCGCGGTGGCTGCCTCCATCTGACGGGCTTGCTAATTCTGGTTCTCAGATCACTGGAGCACCTGACAATGAACTGGCAACTTCCTTACAGGGAATTTCAATCGACAATACTGAAGCTGATTTAATTGGCAACAACGATGCCATGGAAGGTCGTGTTGAGATGAACGCAGAGAGGACTGAACAATCAGCGGAAGAAGCTCGTGCAATTAGCATATAACTATCTGATTCCGAAAACTTTTTGGAATAGCTGAGGTTTTTGAAATGCAGTCTAAGGGGTGTACGTCAAAGCAAACTATTTCTTAGTTCGAGGCGTGCCCTGAATGAGAAGTTCCCTGAAGACGGTTCATTTCGCCAATCTGACTAACATGGCTTTTTTGTTGCTGACATCATGGTTCATGTTCACAATCACCAATTTTTAGGTGGACTATTATTTTTGCAATGGATTGTAAATTTGAAAAAAAAAAAAAAATAAAGAAAAACGATCGATGCGGTGCGGCTTTTGAGTACTTGCTTCAAGTTTTATACTTGTTTGCTGGGTATTGTTTTATTCATTTGTAAAGATGAATTTTGCTATATGATTTTATGTTAATTATTTATTTATTTATTTGTATTTTGCAAATCAACTTCACATCCTCTTCTATTCTTGCATGGATTGGGATCAGCTACATTATATGTTTTTTTATGAGATGTGTTTTTTTATTCAGCTTCTTTCCCATTTATTTCTGCCATAGTTGCAAGTCCAATAAATTCAATTTACCACACACACACATATATGGTAATTGTATTTTGCTGCTGATGGAAGAAGAAAAGGATGATGGTAATCATCCTTGGGGATGTGGAGAATCAAGAAAAGTGGAGACTGATAAAGAACAGGGAGGGAGTCTACTCTGCTGCAAAATCCAGAGCTAGAAAACGGGTAATGGCTGAGTCCCAGAATTAAATTTGTTTTCTTTTGAAATTTTTATTGGGGCTGTATTTATTTTGTTATGATTGGAAAGGCAGAGATACAGAGGCTGCATATTTGGCACAAGAGAAGAGAATGCTTTGCAGCTGTTGTTGATGAAGAAGAAGAAGTTCGACAGAAAGCTAAGCCAAGCCCGCCAAGCTTTCTGAATTCAATTCAGGGGAATTGGATTGCAACAAATTGACTAAGGCAGGTTTGATTTCTTTCTTTGTTTATTACTCCCTCCGGGCCCATGTTGGGAGTTAGCACGGAAATTAAGAAATAATTAGAGGTAGATTGGAAAGTATGAATAATTTTGTTATAAAGTGGGACCATTGGAAAGTATGAATAATTTTGTTATAAAGTGGGACCACTGTTACTAAATAAGAAAATAGGATAATTATTTTGGGACGGAAAAAAATGAAAAAACAAGATAACTTTTTTGGGACAGAGGAAAAATTATATAACAATTCATTATATTTTAGTAAAAAGTACAAAACACTATGTTTTATTTATGTAAAGTTTGCACACCTTCTTGGTGTGCAAACTTTATTAACATCGCATTTTTTATACAAATAAAAAATTTAAAATAAATAAATAAATAATTAATTCTTTATTTTATAATTTTTAAAGACAAATTATTATTTGATTTTAATAAAATTAATAATTTATCAATTATTTATTTATTTTATTAAAAAAAATATTTAAAATATTTTATATTTTATATTTATATAAATTAAGTAATATCAATTTTGTACAATAAGATGCTTTACATTAATAATAAAAATACATGGTAGTTTGTGCATATTTAGGTCGGGGAGCGGCCGATGCGGGCGTGCCGGATCGCCCCTCATTCGGCAATGATATGTTGGACGATGGGCCGCCCAATGGACGCTCAAGCCGGGGGAGGACATGCGCTGTCCAGCGAGCTTGATGCCTCTCCGGGCGTCGGGCTGGCGCACAACGGAGGATTGCCGGCTTCCGGCTCGGGGGCCGACGGGCGCAAGAGTTACATAATTTACCCTTATAGTAATATATAATGAGGTGGATTGGTTTGGTTGCGGCAGTGAGTCTGTCTCCGAGTCCGACTCGTCCTTCCTTCCATTCTTGCCTGTCTCTGTCTCTCAGTCTGTTGCTTTCTTTCTGCTCTGATGATTGTACGTATATATATATGTGCACGTGTTTATTTTCATCTGGGCCTGGGCTCTGATAATATATATGCACGTTTTTATTTTTCTATGGGCCTGGGCTCTTATAATATAATGCACGTGTTTTTTTTATATGGGCCTGGGACTGGGACTGGTACCCACCAGGAAATCAGTACTTCCGATATCACTAACTAATCTAATGCCCTTTTAAATAACAATTCACAACGTTGTGTGTTTAGGATTTATTTTTTTTCTCCTCAAACTAAACTTATAGTTTTATTCTGAATATTATTAATATTTATTTTATATTTAAAAAATTATATTAAATATTTATTTACATTATATCAGTTTTTTACTATTTTCATCTTTTAACTATACTAATCAAAACTTGTAGAATATGTGTGATTTGTGTTTTAAGGTATTACTCTGTGCTCATTTGAGATTTAAAAATAAAATAGGTAAAAATAGAAATTTGTATTTTTTAGATAAAAAATAATAGAAAAATAGTATTTTTTTTATTAAAAACAAATATGAATAAATTTGAATGATAATAAAAATAAATAAATAAATAAATAAAATAAAATTTGAAAATATTTTTGAATGACAAAGAGAGTATTTGTTATGAATGGAAAAAAGTAATATAAAAATAATATTTTTTTTTGTTAAATTATTGATTTTTTTAATGTTCTATATAAATATATTATGTTTTTTTTATAATATTAATAAAAATAAGAATCCTGTCGGAAAAATTGTTAAATAAATACAATTATTTCCAACTCAATTGAATTTTTAAGTTAAAATATTTATATTATATAAATGACAAATTATTAATATTATTATGTAAATTATAAATAAGTATTTCTATATTAATTATAAAGGTCATATATATATATATATATAGCATAAATAAATTCTTGGTAGTAATATAATAATAATATTTGTGATAACATAGATAGGACCATCAGTAGAGAAAAAGAAGCTAAAATAAATGTCAGTGGGTACAGCACGTGATGAAGGGTTGATTTATTATTTTTTCGATTTATGTTGAATAACATATGGGTGGGGGGGGGGGGGGGGGGGGGCATAGCTTGTCAATCCTACTATTTTTATAAATGATTTTTTAATATTCATGAGTTTTTTTTTTTTTTTTGTTTAATTTCTCGTTTAAAAAAGTATTTTTTGTTTAAAAAGAATAATTATTTTTATAAAAATGTATCCAAACATAACATTGAATTGTTTTAAACTTATGCTTATTATTTTTAAGTGAGGGTTTTAATTTGTGATTTCGGGTGATGTTCATGTTGGATTGATATATAGGTGTAACAAAAAATCTTCAATTCAAACCTAAGCCAAATTCGAAATTTGACCTAAAATTTTAGATTCAAACACGATATAAATTTTTTATGGTTGATTTAAGATCAATTAGTTTCAAGTCACTCTAACAAACCCGATATGGAAAAAACCTGAAAATCTAATTTAGTTTTTTTTTTTTAGTAATTAAAAAAATTATATTATATTATTTAATATTATATAAATTGAAATAAATTGAAATAAAAATTAATTTTTAAGTCAATTCAAAATTCGATTTGATTTTTATATTTCGGGTTATCAGGTTAACCCGAAACTCGGCCCGTACACATATCGGCTGGATTTTTTGGCAAATCCGAAACACCTAAACCCGAATTTGAAAATTTTCAGATGGAACATGTTCGATTTTTCAGATTGGGTTTAATTTTGACATCCGCAATTCAAACGCCAAGTCACAACTATTATTTTTGTAAATGTAATTATTATTTGTATCAATTTTAGTTCAAATATAAAAAATTTAACAACTTATCAATTTTAGTTTTATTATAAATAATTTCAATCAATTTTAGTCTCACTGTTGAAAAACCAACAAAAATTTGTTATGGTAGACGTAACAGAGTTGATGTGACAGATGATCTAGACTAAACACGGTTGAATTAAATTTAACACAGTTGTGTAATTTCTTATGACCATGTACCGGGATGGTGTATGTACACAGCCATATGTGTCCGTGAACATGGCCATGTACATTCGTATTTGGCTTCAATATTCCCACGATAAATAAGGCCGTGTATATATCAAAACATGACCATATTTGGTCGTTTATTTAGTTTTCTACCTTGTATTTAACATGGTCGTATTTTTATTTAATAAACTTCGTATTTTATTATGTTTCGTTAGAGTTTTTGTTTTTGTTTTTTTTAAAAAAATTATACTTCCTCCATCCGCGGCTCACATTTATTTTTTGCGTTATTATACTAAACATTAAAAATATCTTTATATTTGTATAATTTTTTTGTACAAATGTTCTTCTATTAGTATTATAAGACACTAATTGAAATTGCAATTTTTTTTTAATTTGTACTATGTTTTGATATAATAATTAATATTCAATTATTGACACGTAAAAAATAAATGAAACTCTTAGAGCTGAACGGAGATAGATATTGAATTTAAAGAAGTGAATATAGTTAATAATTAAATTGTACCAATTTGATAAGTTTGAATTAATGTTAGTAAAAATAATCTACCATACTTTAAATTAAGTTAAGAAATCATATATAATAAATAAATAAATAAATAAACTACATACTTAAAACAAAAAATAAGAAAAAAAATAAAATCCAAACTAGTCATTCTTGTTCCGGTTTGGATGATTTGCAATTAAGGCATCAATGTCATTGATTTTGTTTTTATGTCTCAGTGTAGGTACATATGGAGTGTCATTGTTTGGTGGAACATAAATGGAGATATGCTGAAAAATATACGAGAATGAAAATTTCATCTTCAACCGCATATCGTTCATCCAGTGATATACTTCCATTTACATATCGTTTATACGTTGATGCATATTCATGGATAAATCGGCAATGGCTGACCTATTAGTGAATATGATATCTTGAAGCATGCGATGGGGTTGATCACCCTCCGGCGCGCTTTGATCACCTTCTGATGTGCTCTGATCACCGTGAAGCTAGTTATCCTTATATATTGGCTCATCAACCCTATCAACTTATCTATATCTATCTACTCCTATATTTGTCACCTTCCTAACAATACTCATTATTTGCAGTGTCCGAAAACTACAAGGCATCATGACGCAGATAGGCTCCTCAATACTTTTATAAAAAAATTTCAAGGCCCTTTGTTAGTCGAGTAACATACGAACCAATAGCAATTTTTTCCCCAAATGACTATCCTCGCATCTGGCCGTCCTCGACTTGATATATCATAAAACAAGTGAGCATAAAACTCAAATTGATAAGTTGACACTAAAGCACTCCAAAGATAGCATAAGTCAAAATTTAAGACTATCCCGGTGCTCTTGCTACGACCGAAAAGTGAATAAGCCAAATTATAATGTATATACCATAGTGGTGGGTACTGGAGAGATGATCTTAGAACGTGCAGAATTGTAAGCCATTTTTGTACTAATCCTAGATGAGAACGCTGCAAATTGAATAGGCATAAAAATAGGCAAGCCCTGGATGTAATATGATTCCATAAAGTTTTGATTGTATAAACTCATTATCACTGAAAACTTGGCAAGTTATATCGAAAATATCCTTCATTGTAGCCTAAACGTCAAAGTCTTGGATTTTTAATAATTATAGTTCATCGAGCCATAATCGAGAGTTGACATGAACTCTAAAGTAAAATTTTTATAATTCGGCTCTACAATCCAAAAAATGAGCACACGCCCCTACCGAAACCAAAGCCTCTATCTCCTCCTTCATCTCCAAAACAGACAAAGTACCACAATCGATATGCAGACTCTTTAAGAAGGGTGTATTTTCCTATATTTTTCATATCGTTCGGCTTGTTCTAATTCACTAAAATTTTAAACATTATTATCCAGCTCAAACCGTGGAATATCTTCCGAAAAATATACATTTGCATCGGTTCGATCTCTCTTAGTCTTACCATTCCCCTATGTGTCATTTCTCTACATTAATAATAAAAAACAAAAAAAAAAATTATTTTGCTCAAAATATCCATGCAAAGTAACAAAAACTTAAACAATATAATATTAAAACATAAATGTTTTCAACAAAATATAACATAAACTAATACTTTGAAAAAACTAATATAAAAAAATAAATAAATTATCAAGTAAACTTCATAAACAACCTATATACAAATTAGAATAAACATAATTTATGGAAAAAAACAACAACAAATAAAACCATTTTTTACATTTGAATTGAAAAATCGAACACATTTTATGTTCCCAACTTCAACTCTCTTCAAATAAATGCCGTCCGCCTCATCTTCCGGTCGGTCCGTCGTTGTCATTTCCAAAAAAGAGTTAGAATGCTGAATGATTTGGTTTTGTCTATTCGTGTTCAACTGAAGAAAGCCCTTAAAAACATTGAATCGACACGAAGACGGCGTGTACAAATCTCACAATGCTGTGTAATTGACAAAAAAATATTAAAATCCCGTTGTATACATGTTTGTGATCTAATCATTACAATCACAGTTAGTAGTATACCTTGACATCCATTGACCCAAATCACAGCTCGAGAACCGGATTGAAATTCATAAACGAGCGATTTCAAACATATATAATATTTGTTGAACCATCGTTGTCCATTGATAAATTCATCTGCTAACTCCATTGTGACACGTTATCCTAGATTCAGTTTTCACAATGCTTCCGCATAATTCCATAACTTCTCATATTGTTCATCTGCACTACCATTAATGTAGTTGGGGGAATTTTATCGTCAGGTATTAACCCATAATTTTTCAGAATATGTTGAGTCATTGACCTCGACAAAACACATTCTCGACTAGTTTCATGTATTGCCAATATTTCAGCATAATTTGAAGAAATGACAGTTAAAGTTTGTTTCATCGATCTCCAATAGATCACTGTTTTGCCACAAGTAAATATATAGTCAGTTTGTGACTTGGCTTTATGAGGATCAGATAAATATCCTGCATCGGCAAAACCAATTAGTTCATGTTGAGAATCTTTCGAGTAAAATAACCCGAGATCAATTGTTTCTTGGAGATAGCGAAAAATGTGCTTAATCCCATTCCAATGTCATTGAGTAGGCGATGATCTTAATTTCGCCAATAAATTTACAACAAATGATATGTCATGTCAGGTGTTGTTAGCAAGATACATCAATCCGCCTATAGCACTCATATATGGCACTTTTGGGCAAAATGTTTCTTAATTTTCCTCTTTTAATCTAAATGGATCCTTTGTTGGATCGAGTGCTCTGACGATCAATAGGGTACTTAGCGGATGTGATTTATCCATCATAAATTGTTTCAGTACCCTTTTTGATATAATTTGATTGGTGGATGAAGATTCCACTTATCAAGTGCTCAATTTGCAGACCAAGGCAAAATTTAGTTTTTCCAAAATCTTTGATCTCAAACTCCCTTTTCAGATATTCAACAACTTTCTGGATTTCATCAGGAGTTCCAATTAAATTGAGATCATCGACATATACAGCAAGGATTACAAATTCTGACTCATTTTTCTTTATGAAAACACATGGACAGATAGGGTCATTTATGTAATCTCCTTTTATTAAGCTTTCGCTGAGACGATTGTACCACATTCGGCCTGATTGTTTGAGCCCATACAAAGATTTTTGCAATTTGATGGAATATGATTCTTTTGGTTTTGATTTGAATGATTCAAGTATGTTAATCCCTTCTGGGATATTCATGTAGACGTCATTGTCTAAGAAGCCATAAAGATAGATAGTAACCACGTCCATTAATCGTATATCAAGATTATTGTGTATTGTCAGGCTCACCAAATACCTGAATGTTATTCCATCCATGACCGGCGAATACGTTTCTTCAAAATCTATGCCTGGTCTCTGGGAAAAACCATGGGCTACTAGCCTTGCTTTATATCTTGTGATATCATTATTGTCATTTTTTTCCTCACAAACACCCATTTGTAGCCAATAGGTTTCATATTTTCAGGTGTTTGGACTATGGGTCTGAATACTTGTCGTTTATTCAATGAGTCTAATTAAGATTTAATTGCGTCTTTCCATTTTGTCCAATCATCTCTTTACCGACATTCATCAACTGATTTTGGTTCATAATCCTCGTCTTGGATGCCTTTGAACTCGAGATGACTTGCAGAAAATCTTTCATTATATCGAGTGTTACAGAATGTGCAAATGCATTATCAATATTTGTTTATATATGTTCCAATATTTTCCACCGGTGATATAGTTAACAGAAGTTTCAATAAATTCATCCCCACTTTCATCAGAATTTTTAGTATCAATCTCTTCAGGGGTTGTACTGACCTTTTCAGGTATGTTATCATTGTTGATCTCTTCACCAGTATTTACAATTTTTTTCTTTCATGGATTCTTATCCTTGGAACCCAACGGCCTACCATGTTTTACGCGGGCAATATGCTCATTAGCACTCGACACCTTCCCTTCTGAGATATTTATTTTAGTTGGTGCATTTGCTGCTGCAATATATGATTTTGTAACTCTGGAAGCATCATTAAAAGCATCAAACAATTGATTTGCAATTTTCTACAAATGCACAATTCTTTGAACTTCAAGTTCACTATGTTCCGTACGAGGATCAAATTCAAGTGGTATTTTCCATGAAATTTCTTTTTTCAGTTGATTACTGTCTCCCCTAATGTCGGAAAATGAGATTCATCAAAATAACAATCTGCAAACCTTGCAGTAAATAAATCACTCATTGTTGGTTCAAGATATTTTACAATCGATGGTGATTCATACCCGACATATATACCCAACCTTCTTTGAGGTCCCATTTTTGTACGTTGGGGTGGTGCAAGTGGCACATAAATAGCACATCCAAAAATTTGCAAGTGAGATATATTTGGTAATTTTTCATATACCAATTGAGTAGGAAAATAACAGTGATAACTTGTCAGTTTTATTTTCACGAGGGCTGCTGCGTGCAATATGCCATGTCCTCAAACTGATACGGGAAGTTTAGACCTCATTAACAATGATCTAACAATTAATTGCAATCTTTTGATAAAGAACTTAGCCAGACCATTTTGCCTATGTGCATGGGAACAAGATGTTCCATAACAATCCCAATTGACATGCAGTAATCCTCAAATGTATATGATGAGTACTCTTCAACATTATCTAAACGTATTTTCTTTATCGGATGATTTGGAAATTGTGCTTGCAATTTAATTATTTGTGCAAGTAGTTTAGCGAAAGCTAGATTGTGAGTAGATAATAAGCATATGTGTGACCATCGCGTTGATGCGTCAATTAGTACCATAAAGTACTTGAAGGGTCCACACGGTGGATCTATTGGTTCACACGGTGGATCTATTGGTCCACAAATATCACCATGAATTCTTTCCAGAAAAGCTGGGGGATTATTAACTTCCCTTGGGAACATGCAGTATAAGCAAATTCATTCGGACTCAAAATATTTTTCTTTTTAAATGGGTGGCCATTTGAATTTTCAATAATTCGCCTCAGCATTACATTTCCAGAATGCCCAAGTCGATCGCGCCAAGTTTTAAATTTGCTAGTAGTCATTTGGTCTACTAAGTGATATGTTTTTATGGCATTAACTTTTGAATAATATAAGCCGGAAGAAAATGATGGCAATTTTTCTTTCACAATTCTTTTGCCATTTACAATATGAGTTATCAAGAGATACTCATTTTCTATCTCATTCAATGTTTCAATGTGATACCCATTTTTCCGAATATCACTGAAGCTCAGTAAATTCCTTCGAGCTTTGCTCAAGAACAGGGCATTTTCAATTGCCATTTTTGTCCCTTTAGGGAGAAATACTGTAACTTTTCATGAGCCTTCAATTAGTTTTGATACACCACTTATAGTAACAATAGTGGTCTTTCCCATATTCAGACGGGAGAAATAACTTTTGTTTTTTAGAATACTGTGAGTCGTAGCACTGTCGATAAGAGAAATATTGTCATCGGTTCCAAAATATTTGGCATCCATATCTTTGCAAGAAGGTAAAAATAATAAAAGATATATATTAGTAACATAATCAAAATAGACTTATATTATAGAGGATAATACAAAAACAGGGGTAGAAAACATCGAAATAACAGAAGAGATACAACAACATTTTATCATTTAATATCATCAGCTATGTCAAGCAAATCATCGGCATCCAGGTGCGTGATATTTTCATTCATCACATCGTCAAATGTGTCATCGTGGACAGTGTGATTTGTTTCGGGGCTAATTCTTCCCTGCCTTTCTTTTGAGGCCCGATACCATTCAGCCAAGTGACTGGTTGTGTGACAAACATGGGCCCAATGGTCTTTGATTCCACACCGGGTGCATTCCTCATCATTGCTTCTATTTCTCCCGGTGTTGAACCTCTGTTGAGGTCTGTACGGCCTTCTGTCATTATAACGCCGATTCACATATCGGGGCCTGTTCTGATAATTATTGTGACTGTATGCATTTGTCCGGCCCTGTCCATGATTATGATTTCGATCGCGATCAATTCGTTGATTTTTGACCTGCCCAAAGCCACGCATAAGATTTGCCGGTTGTATTGCATTTGCCTCTGGAAATGGATTTGCACATGTCGGCCAAGATTATTGATTTTTCAACAATAATTCGTTATTTTGTTCGACTAGCAAAAGACAGGTGATCAGCTTAAAATATTTCTAAAAGCCTCTTTCGCGATACTGCTGCTGCAAAACCATGTTAGAGGCGTGAAAATGGAGAAAGTTTTCTCCATCATATCAGATTCAGATATATCTTCGCCACAGTGGCGTAGCTGTGATGTTATTTTAAACATGACAGAATTATATTCTTGGACTGTTTTAAAGTCTTGAAGCCGTAGGCTTCGCCATTCGATTTGTGCCCTTGGCAATAATGTCAGCCTCAAGTGATCATATCTTTCTTTCAATCTCTACCACAACTCAAGTGGGGATTCCAGCGTGACATCCTGCATTTTCAGTGCCTCATCGATGTGATGACACAAAAAAGACCATGACCTTTGTACGATCTTGGCTTGGGGAATTTTTATCCCGGCAATGATATTTTCCAAGCCCATTGAAGTTATAAACATTTTAACCTCGCGAGCCCATGCCATATAATTTTGGCCAGAAACGAGGAGAGGGATAAATTCCTGTTTGACAAGGTTAGTCATAATAAATAAATAAAGTATAAAATATTATCTTGCGGAAAATAAAATGCACAATCATGATGATAACGTGTTGTAATATTATTATAGGATTAGTCAATCGAAATATTAATTATCTTTACCACTAACCACTATTTTATATATTGTATATATTATTATATAATATATATATATAGTATATAAAGATATATGTGTGTGGTGTGCTATGTAATAATATATATACATAGGCAAAATTGTCCATAACTCCCTTGTGGTTTCGAAACTCAGCGTAAATTCCCCATCTACTTTAAAAATTGCATGGCGTCCCTTCTACTTTAAAAAATGCTACATGAAACCCCACTGTGGTTTTAAAACTCAGTTTAAATCCCCACTTTACTTTAAAAAATTATATGCCGTCCTCATATACTTTAAAAAAGAATGAAACTCCCCCGACATGCAAAACATACATATAGGAAATCATCTTCTCATCATACTAGAGAGTTTTTATGGTGGTGGGGTTTCATGCAATGTTTTTGAAAGTATAAGGGGATGTCATGCAATTTTTAAAATATAGGGAGATCTTACGCTGAATTTCGAAACCACAAGGAAGTTACGAACAATTTTACCATATATATATATAAGTGTACTTTGTGTGTTAGTGAAGGTATATATGAATATATATTATATATGTACTATAATGTATGTAAAATGGAATAAAATGAACACGGACAGATGAGGCAAGAGCGAGTGAATTTAGTTGGATTTTTTTTTTCATTAGTAAAAATGTACATATATTTACAGGGACAAACATATTTCAAAGATAAAGAATCTCGCATCCACTATTATACACGTAGTGGCTACGTACATAATACATATCTACTACGTGTTCAACATTCATTTATTTATTTACATTTTGATTGTTTTATATTTTTATCATTTATTACTTTATTGTTTATTTTTGTATACATGGAAAATGAAAAATTAATAAAATTGGAAAAATTATTCCAAAACATTTTTTTATAAGTAAATTATATACTCCCTTCGTCTTATAAGGAGGATACAATTTTATTTTTTTTTGTTCATCCAAAAAGCTAGGTATCATTTGTTAATTTAATAATTGTACTACTTGTTATCTAATATAATTAATACTGTTACAACTTTTAATATATCATAAAATGTCATTACTTTTATATTACACAATATCATTTTTATCATTTTTACTTTAATCAATATAATATTAATATTAAAAACTATACGTGAAAAAAACAAATAGTGGTGATTTTATGAGACGGAGGCAGTATACTTTTAGATATTAGATAAATTAATGTAAAATTTTTAAAATATTTACAAAAGAAATTGTAAATAAAAATTTGATTAAATAACAATACTCGTCCACTAAAGTAATTGGATAATTCAAAATAAATACATATATACGAGAGTAGACGGAGATACCATATATTTTTATTGTATGAATATGTTGAATAATTGCATATTATTTAAAATAAAAAATAGAAATAAAAACCTTACTACAGTACGGGTCCAGATGGGTTTGCTCAGCCCGGCCCATCAAGTGTGGTCCCAACCAAACCAAATATTGAAATCATGATGATATGGCGCCGACGCTTTAGCGCCACCGAAGACGGCGGAGAGAATATTCGCCGGCGGTGACATCACGATCGATGATGATGAGTTGCCGAAAGCAAAATGGAGCTCATCATTTGCTTAGGCAGGGGCAATCATTGCTCCACTAGGCATACACCTAATCTCATTCATTATTAAAATCACTAATCTCGGCAGTGATCAAGGAACGAATATGGAGAATCAGATGGCAATGATGACACCACGGTGCTCTGAAAAAGATTTGAGCGGGAGTTCTGCAGCGCCTATAAAATGAGGTGCGGGGAGTCGATGTAGGTCATGACTCATGACTGCCATGGCGCCATTTAGCAGCAGCATCAGCAATCGACGCCAAAACCTGCGGAATGCGGCGGTTGCAGTTCTCGCTCCGCTGCCGTCCGTTTTGTTCTACCTATCGTTCCTACGCAATTACTCGGAAGATTCTGCTTCGCCTCTCTGGAATTGGTGCGGTCGGCACCCTTTCCTGTTGGCGAACGTTCTGTTCTTCTTCAATGTCAATGTTCTATTCTGGATAGTAGCTCTCATCCAGTCCAGCCACTGGGTTAGTATTAAGTTTATACTCTCGATTAACCTCTATTATCTGTGAATGCAACTGGAAATTTGGCTTGTTGCAGATGATCGGTTTGTATTGGATGATGATACCTGTGATGCTGGTTCATAGCTTCGCAAGTCACCCGTTGGCGGAGTTCAACGCTTGGAGATCGAGGTTGGTGATTATTTTGACGTGGATTTGGAGCGTTCGACTCGGTCACAGCTATTTCCGCCGGGAAAAATGGCAGTGGGGAGCGCAGGAAGACTGGAGATTCAGCGACATGCGGCGGCAGTACGGCAGCAATTGGTGGTGGATTTCCTTCTTCGCTATCTACCTTTCTCAGCAGGTAATTGAATTGAATTAATCTGCTAGGGTTTCTAGACTCAATGCTGTACAGTGTTCATACTTTGCAATGAAAATGTTTGATGAAATTACTGAATGCATTTACCTGTGATATATGCCTCAGGCATTTCTCATGGGAATATGCTCACCTCTCTATGCTGTCCACTCAGAAGATAAGCAATTGAATAGATGGGATTTAGTTGCTGCCATGGTGTGCTTGACTGGTATTAGTATTGCCTATTTTGCTGACACACAGCTTCACAATTATGTGACTAGAACTGAAAAGATGAAACATCTTGGTCAAGCGTCTGCGCCGATTCTTGATGAAGGCTTATGGCGCCACTCACGGCATCCAAACTATTTTGGCGAGCAGCTATGGTGGTGGGGATTGGCGATGTTTGCTTGGAACTTGGATTGTGGGTGGATGTCTATTGGGGCGTTAGTGAACACTTTATGCTTGTCTTATGTTACGGTACTTGTGGAGGAACGGATGTTGAAGAAGGAGAACAGGGCGGAGGCATACAAGAAGTACCAGCGTACAACTTCCATGTGTGTACCTTGGTTCAAGTCATCTTTGGTGGAAAAAGAAAAGAAAACATGACCAAGATATCGGTATAGATTGGCCTCTGTAAGTGATTGTTCATCATTGCTCTACTTTCTTTTGTGCAACGACAGTTTGATTGCTTTGTTTTCTGGTAATGGAATTGGACAAAATGATTGTGAGATGTTACTCTTGAGCAGTTTGTTGTGGACAAACTTGATATATGGAATAACATGTGTAAATGAAGCTGTTGGTGATTTGATAGATGGAAGCTCTGTTTCTTTATATAAGACTGTGGTACAATGGTTTTCAATATTAATTGCATATGATTACATGAGACAGTTGTAGTTATAGTGTGAATAATATGTAGTTGTAAAAGGGCAGCTGTTGATTGTGTAGGAACAACATAAGACACTCTTAATCAATGTAGGAAGAAATTGTCGAGATTTGTGGCTGTAGTCTGTTTTGATTAGAGGAACTTGTTGGCATATTTTTGAACAATTTGATCGACAAGAAACTTGTATGCTTTCTCAGTGGGATGGTAGCTGTCCCAGAAGATGTACTTAGAATCATCTGCACATGTTCCACTGTATTGATTACATAGCACGACTGCTTCTATTTTCCCTGTGCCGCAACACCCTATGTCGCTGACTTCAAAACCTGAAACATTACTCAGCAATGTTATTTAAGAAGTATGTTTATATGGGAGATTTTACAGAGGGCAGTCAGGCTCACCATATTTTTGGGGGTGTTGGATGAGGTCAAGAAGAGGGTTGTAGACATCGATGTAGACAACTCTTGACTGAGGGAGACTTTGTGTGAGGGAATCAAGCGCTGGCGCGAGTTTGGCATTAACAATTTGCGCTGCCTTATTGTACTCCTCGACGCACGCTCTTGTTGAGCCACCTGCAAGTGTTCTCTGTGCTGGCAAACACCCTATTGGTGGGACTCCAAACACGGCTATCTTTCTTGCTCCAACTAGGTACAGTTGCTGCAATTACATATCACACACATACACACGCATGCCTGAATTTAATGATCATATTCATGTCTGGAAAATTTTGGATGTAGTTAGGAGTCGTTTCCCCACCTGTATGAAAGTGGAGGCAGAGGATACTACAAGATCAGCATAAGAAGTAACATCATACTGCCGGCGGCGAATACCAATGGTGAAGTAAGTATTTGCTAAATCATCGCTGCCTGCTACTACTAAATGAATGCTGCTGTTCAATATGTTGTTTGCTGCTTCTTCTCCAACTGCACCTTTTAGCTTCCATACATAATCTTTGAATTGCTCAAGCTGATCAGTTAGTGATGTCACTGACTGGAAATCGAACAAATTAAATGCACACACAAAATCGTGTATTAGGAATAAATGATTTTGAACCATCAATAAATTAGGGATATAAGTTCTAAGTTGTGTGTATCATACCACTAATTGAGCTGTTTGAGGGTCATAACCACATCCTCCAGAAGCAAAGCTTACACCTTTGGTAAAATCTTTTATGGTTAGGCTGGGATCTAGATAGGCTGGTATCATTGTTGCAATCCCCAACGCTTCGGCTGTAGTTGAAGGGAACTTAACATCACATATATATTTAGACTACTTAAAATGGATATTAAAGGTTGTGGTTATAAAATTCATTTGATGAGGTAAAATGAGCTGAGCTTAATACAAACTTTACTTTTTATTCGAAATCTTTTATAGTGTTGGTCTAAAGATAACTTTTCACATCTAAAGTTCACATTTCATTTTATATGTGGTTTAGGATAGAAGAACTGTTCAACAAGCTGAGTTTGAGTTGGAGTTAGAAAACTTAAGTTGAAAAAACTAGTTAATGAGTTGAATTGAGCTTGAGCTTGAGCTCGAAATAAGAAATTGATTAATATTGAGCTCAAACAACATACAGTGCATTTTACTTAGAAAATTACTATAAACCTACATTGAACATGAGAATCTTAATACAGTCTAACTTATTAATAACTTTAAACGTAGTGTCTGGATACTGTTCTTTTAAATCCATTATGTTGTGAACCAATGGAATCAATCAAATTAACTATATAGCTCCAAAGTTACAATGCATGTATTATAACACAATTTTGTTTGTGAGTTTATATAAATACATACATATATATAATATGTGGTGTGGGTGATGATGTTTTTGTATTTACACATACCAACAAAATCTGGAGGGGTCCTGCCATTGCTGAACCTCCCTGTGGGGACTCCACCTTGGAAATCTTTGCCATATGGTGGAAAATTGCATTTAACTATAGTCCTCATCACATTGTTGTTGCCCTGATCAACAATGGAGTCACCGAATGCAAAAATTCCGGCTGCTGTCATATTTGGCGAGAGCCTTACAGTCCCATCACAACTCATGAGGCCAGCCATGATCATAAACACACACAAAAGCCACCAAACCATCATTCTTGAACCAAACTTCCATGAACATGGAACCTGAACAAATCCCATCTCCCTTTAATTTATATGCTGTAGATATTCATAAGATCAATAGGTGTTGAACATGCTTGGATAATGGGGCGCGGGTATATATATATGTGTGTGTGTATGTGTCGGTTTAGACACACACAAGAGTATACTTGATATAAGTTGGTTTTATAGAACAGCTATAGATAACTAGTGTAATATATATATACACATATATACATATATAGTGGCGGTTAGAATACTGATTTTTTTATATACATCGTAATATTATGATGTGCTCATATGTTGTCAGAACATATATTGTGTGTGCATATGTGTACACGTGTAGATAGAAGGATTGAGGTTTCCTTGCTTTTCCCGAGCATTCAATTAAGTAGGTGTGTGTGCTTGCTTTAGTTGCATAAATTATGAGACCTCATGCCATGCATAAAATGGATTATTTTATTTTATTCTACTTTATTGTTCATGATATGTGTTTGTGTAGCTGTGTGTATTTTTGAAGTATTTTGATAAATGCATCAGTCAACTTCGTATAGTGTCTGTATATACATCTGTGTTTATATATATATATATATATATTAGTAACTTGATTCTACTAGAATTTCCAAGGTTGACTGAGCAGCTAAGAGTACCAGAGCTGATTAGATTGCCTAAATTTATGCAGAGAAATGAATAATGATCAGTTTGAGGTAGTAAATCAATGAGAGGGAGGGAAACTTAGTAGTTAGTTCAATGCCCATGATGCAAAATTTAATTAATTGGGGTTGTTGGTGAGGGTTAGTTCAGACGAGTGTAGTCGTGTCATCTTTTTTACATCCTTAGTTTGTTGGTCTACCCTCCATTATCAGGCACTAAAATGAATAAATTCAAGAATCACACACATATATATGTTGAACTTATTTATTTAATTAGTCCCAGAAACTGGTTAAAAAGATAAATGTTAGATTAGATGTATTCTAGAATTCAGGGCTTGGTACATATACATCACAAGAATTAATAAGTTGACTGAGGTGATTAAAGAACATTATCATGAGTGAGAAACTGAGAATGAATGGAAGTAGAAGAAAGAGTTTGTTGAACAACTATTAATAGAGATGATTGTGAAGATGGTTAAATGTAAAAAGGAGATGCAATGGGCCGCATGGAAATTATTGAAATATTTTAAATATTCAATTTAAGATTTAGGGTTGTTGATGTCACATAAATAGGCGTTGATGTAACGTTTTGAATGTAAAATTGATTTTTAGTATAATATAAAAAATAAAAAATAGATGTTTGATTAGATATTTTTGGGGAAAAAAATGGGATGAACAGTGTATTTAAAATACAATCCTCAAACAAACACACTTATATTTAGATCTGGTCTTATCCATATTTTATAGATTATTTATATTTGAGTCTGTCGAGTAGGTTTTGTATTGCATCGATAAGATAATTTCATTATTTTCCTCCAAAAATTTCTAGATTTATTTTAAATATAGTTGGGATGTCACAAATCATCATCAACATCACCATCCTGTATTGATCATCATTGTCTAATAGTAGTATTAACCAGATGTGATGAACACACAGGTGGCTTGTCTAATAGTATTAACTAGACATTTGTGGGAGTTTAAAACGATCTGGTTGTCCAGATCAGGCTTAGCTGTGGCTGCGCCTGTTTGTTTGGCTCTTTATTTTGTCATTAACTAACTGCGCAGAGATGTGGTGGTGTTATAAACTTTATGGAGTAACTTTTTCTTTCTTTCTTTCTTTGTGTTGACTCTCACGGGTTTTGTTTCGAAATCAGCTCTGTTTCTGCTCTGATTGTTACCTTTTTCATATCTCTTTACGGTCTGTTTGTTTGGCACAAGCTGTGTGTTCTTCCTTGTTCAGACATTCTCCGTTGTTGCTTATATTAACACTAAAATAATACTCCCTTCCTGCCCAAATAATAAGTTAGGGTGTGTTTCTTGGTCTGCAAAATTTGGGTTTTGAGTTTAGTTTTTATTTGAATTTTGTGATGAGTTTGAATTTTATTGTTTTTTTTGTGTTTGAGCTTGGTTGAAGTTGTGAGAATTTTGATGTGTATTGATACTATAGATAATGAATAAAATAATATAAATGTATAATAAATTTAATTGATAAAATTTATATTGTATGATTTAATTATAAATTTATATTATACCTAATATATATATTTAAATTTTTATTATTTTTATTATATTATCTACAAAATGATATATATTGTATATATTTTTTTAATTTATAATTATTATAAATATTAAATAAATAAAATATTTGAATTATATTTATATTTTGAATTAAAAAAAAAAAGTGCGGCTTTTGTGCTGCAAGCTGCAGCGGTTTGGATGCTCCCGATTTGGCGTCCAAATCACTGTGTACAGTAATTGCACAATGATTTTGCCCAAATTAGGTTTGGAGAAACAAACATTTAGATTTATGTTGGATATAAGATTTAAGTAATATTAATATTATATTGATACAAGATTTAATAGTTAGTATTCTCAATAGTTAATTTGACCACTCCTTTTATTTTTGATCCATATAATTTTTATTTTTTTTTCAAATATAACTATATATTTTAATTATATTTTAAAATTTATAATTTATAATTTTTTTATTTAAGTAAATTATTTAATTATTTTAATTTTAATTTATAATTTTCTTTATTAAATCATAATTATTTTTGCTAATATATTTTTTTAATTATTTATTGATTACCAATATCTAAAACTCCGTACAATTAAGGTGGGACGAAAGAAGTAATAAATATAGTAAAAATATATTTTTGCCTTTGTGAATTTATTTTAATTTGTAAAAAATAATAATATTTGTGTAATAATAATTAAAAATAAGATAATTTTATAGTGATAGAAATAAGATATTGTTTTTAAAAGTTCACATCTCATATCACTTTTTTTTTTAAAAAAAATTATATATTTTAATTTTATTTTAAATTTTTAAATTTATAATTTTAATATAATTAAATTAATTAATTATTTTTATTTTAATTTATAATTAATTATATTATATTATAATTAATTTTATGATATATTTTTATTATTTAAAGATATTAAAAATAAATATTTAATAATATTTTCACAATTATAAATAACTAACATTAAAAGTTTTAAATAATAGTCTCATCATGCGATAAATTGACAATATAAAAAATAATAAAATTAATATTAAACTGCTGATATTTTTATTTTTTTATTTTTGTAATATCTGAGTATATACTTTGCTTTTAATTTGGTGAACATGTCATTTGTTTATTTTTTCTTTTTTGAATGGATATATATATATAAAGCAATTTTCTACAAATATTAAAAAGAAAATATAATATATACACATTAATATATATTTATTATAGTTTTTAAATAATATTTATAAAAAATTATATATACATATATATATATATATATATAAAAAAAAGGCGTAGAGTCTTTTTTCCAGCATCTGATAAATAAATAAATAAAAGGATTGTCATTAACAGAAAAGCCGCGGCCAAATTTCAATAATTATTCATTCGTAGCATACAGCTGAAATTTTATGTATAATATGACATTAGTGATGTTTCATCCCTCCAGATTAGGATCCAACAATCCTTCAGAACCAACAAGCTAGGGATCATCTCTCTCCCAGCAATCAACAACTTAAATATTATGCATAGGTATCACAATTTTCGACTATAACTCTATTTATCATGGGATAAAGTAAACAACTTCGGAATCAAACCGGCAGTCGAGAAGACACTCCCACAGCATTTTCCATTCGACTGTACCAATCGCCAATGCGTGTGTTCTCCACCATGTCTCTGCCGGACTTGAGGTACCTGATAGGCCTCAAGACGCCGTAGACAGCAAGGTCTGCCAAATTAGGCTTCGATCCCCCTGGTAGACACGGGGAATTAGTCCTCATGTCTTAATATATATATATGTACTCATCTCTAACACTTTGCAATTGATTCATACCTAAAAAGTCTCGACCCTTGAGCGCATCCACCCATGTTTCTGCTGCTTTGTACAAAGCAGCACGCTCGTCGCTGATGTTGTGCCTTTTCTTCAGTTTCTTTGAGACAAAATACATGGCAGCAGCTCCGGCGTACTTTGCAGTTAATTTTTCGGTGAAGCTGAAATTACCTGCAGCCGGAAGATGCCAATGTTAGGCCTAAGGGATACATAATTGACTGAGAATTTTGCGCGCCATTTTGAGTCCTTTAAGCATCGGGTGAATCCTACATAGTTTGATACTCGAATAGTATATTTCACAAGCCAAGTGTTAATAAATGAAATATTGTTACTGTCTTGTCAATGAAGATAGACCAACATACTCCCTCCGTCCCAACTCAAAGTACCAATTTTATCATTTTCGTCTGTCCCATTCCAAAGTATCTATTTCCTATTTAGTAAAAGTAATCATACACTAATACCAAAATACTATTTTACCTAAATTACAAACATATCATTATATACACAATTATTTTATATATAAAGTGAAATGATAAAAATGTCAAAAACTTCTTAGTTCTTACGTCACTTCCACTGACCGATAAAATACTAGTATTATTTTTTTAATCTATTACAAAACTTCACATGACCCCTTTGGAGTGTGGCCGGAGGGAGTATATATTTAGCTTTGGAGTAAAGATCATCAAAATGTCATTTGAATCTACTCCATGAATTTGCAGCACTGATAACTAAATCATATGTACCAATGGCATTACAAAAGTTTTACCTTGACTCGTGATGTAGTCGAATGACTCGAGTGCTTCAGATGGACTTCGGTATATATTAGGGGACAGCACATGAACCAAGTGATTGTCCACCCAACTGCAATTGTATGAATTAGCATCACTAATCATAATGCAAAAAAGATGCGCTGCATTTTAAGTAAAATTTGATAACGATCAACATTATGTATTTGAAGTGAAAAGTTTATAACAGTCAACAGGATGCAGAGCATGTAAAACACATTAGGCGTATCCCAAAATTATGCAATGATATCATTGACAAATTCATTACAGCAAACATTAACGTGGAATAAATCGAAACATACCAACAAGCGAGAAAAAGGTTAACCTCCGATAAAGCAGTGATAACTGCTATAAACACATACCTCCGCCACTTGTTCTCTTCACTATCTTCACTTGCAGAATCAACAGAAGCCTCAGGATTAATCTTTTTGGTCAAGGTATTGATTATAGCTGAATTAGTAAGAGAGAATAATTGCATGAAAAACGATCAGGACAAATTGTTAGGAAGTGTATGGATAATAGAATTAAAGAACTATTCTGCATCCATAATCATCGAATCTAAATGAGGATGTTATGGTTCATCTTCTAGATTTTCAATACCTGATGAATCAACCATTTGCTCACCACCAACCATCAATATGGGCACTTTCTTGTAATCGGACCACTTTATTTCCTTTTTGCTTATAGGATTGACCTCCACAACTTTGTACGGCACATCATGGTAGTCTAGAAAAGCTGAAATAACAATACTGCTATAAGCTTGAAAGACGACCAACAGTTCAAGTACTTTAAAAAACACGAAATGATTGACTCTTAATTATTGAGGAACCAAACAATGTTATACTCCATTAGAAGACTTTCAATTTATCCATCAAAACATTCGAAGATTGCTTTCGTCCATTTCTATCCAATGTCATCTATACCAATCTGTTCATCATAATTGTTCTTCCTATTGCTTGTATATTGTTAGAATATGAAACTAACATTTTCTTTTTCAATCATAAGAATACGTATATATTTATAGTGATATACAAATCGTCTAAATAAGACAAGAATCCTACGAATATCTTAAATAAGATAACTACCATAAATATAATATATTGCTTCTAAATATATTTTAACACTCCTCCTCAAACTCAAGATATGATCGAACAAATTTGAATTTATCAGAAGCTACCGAAAAAAATATAGCCGAGATCTTCCACATACAAATTTGAATTCGCCAAGATTGATGTCGTCCACTAGATCAGAGTTAGAAGCAGAACCCTCAACACCATTAGAGTTGGAATCTGGACTGGACTCGCTCATTCGCAACAGAAGTATAACCAAAAACAAGACTCACTTACTCTATAGAGTTTGAGTCGAAAATAGGATTTGCTCGTTCATAACGGAATTAGAGTCGGAAACAAGACTTTCTCAGTTAGAGTAAAAACAGGACTTTCAACGGCATTAGAGTCGAAAGTAGACTCCGTTAGTGGAATAGTAGAGACGGAGACGACATGAAAATTACAGCGTGATCGTAGATAGAAGCATATACATTAATACAATATAAAAATACATACGAGATAAAACGGGTTATGGAGGTACCGGATAAAATTTGGCTCTGATACAATATCAAACTCAAATTCTATATTTCAATCGTAATCATATAGTGATAAAAAATCCTAAGAATCTTCCAGTGAGCCTTATATCAAAAAAGCTCGATTTGCCCAAAATCAGCAAGAAAAAACTAAAAAAGAAAAGAAATCAGAATATAAAATATGGCAATTTCCCAATTTTTCTATACAACCAAATAGTATGTACTGCACCTTCGATATCGCAAGTCCATGATCCGTGACAAATGTATGTAATTAATTTACCAGGCTCGTAAAGTATAGATCAATTAGAAGCTAGAAATGAACAAGTATACCTCTGACTTTGTTACAGAAAGGGCAAGCTTCGTACTGATAGAGAACCATGTCCTTAGGCCTGAACATCGACTCCACGGGTTCTTTAGCGTGGACCTCCTCCACAACCGTGCTCGCCGCCGCCGAAAACAGCATCGTCCCGGCGAAAACGCCGGCGGTCTGATCACCGGCGATCCTATTGTACGAAAACCAGTTAGATCTACCCAAGGAATTCCCATTCCCGTTCGTGCTATAAGCAGCCGCCTGGAAGAGGCGGCTGGGATGCTGACCAAGGCATCCAGGACCTGAAGAAGCGACGGCGACACCCCTCACGGCGCGGCAAACGGCGGCGACTCCGGCGATCCTCTTCATCTAGAACGATCCAAAACAAATCTAGAAAAATCACAATTAGTTAGATAGAAGAAGCTTCTGAGCGGTTTATGTGAGGTTTTGGGCGCCGCCGCGCCGCCGCTGAAGTCGGCTCCAGCCGAGGCTTGGCTATTCGGCTTACTGGACCTTTTCCTTTAGCCCAAGCCCAATATATTTGGGCTCTATATTTATTAGTTACCAATTTATTAATTCGGCCCATGCCCAATATATTGGGGGTTTACATTTTTTTTAGGTTAGATTTTTAAATTTATTAATACTTAATATAATTTTATTTTATTTTTTATATCGGTATTTTTTACACATAGGCGCGCCGCTTCCAGACCTGACTTCTTCTCCAGCTCCGCCGTGTTTTTCTTCTCGGTCGTCGACGTTGTCCTCCAAGAGAGTGAACATTCGTTTTCGTTATTGTACCGAGGCTTGGTAAGTTCAATTTTTAGACTATTTTTAATTATTTGTTGTTGTTAAATTTTCAATGCCTGCCGATGGGTGTTTAGGGTTTGAATTGCTTGAAGTTAGTTGTAATTAGTTGTGTTGATTTTAGATTGACTCGAAGGTTTGAAGTCGATTAGTTTAATTTTTTTTTGCTTTGTGCACTCTTTTTTTGGATCGGTGGTTCGCTTTGTGCTTCTTTTGTTGGAATTGGTTTTGGTGTTTCCTGTATTAGTTATAATCTTATGCATTTTTGTGTGATTGAAGCTACCTTTGTGCCTTTGTCTTGTTAGTTGCATATTGAAAAGGCAAAAGAAATATGATGACATCTTGTTATTTGAATCAAAATATTGATATAGACATGGAAGATCAATAGAATTTCTTAGGCTACTGACAAAAAGAGAGAAGTTTTTTTTTGTTCATTTTTTCTCTTTTCCAAAAAGAAAAGAAGGGTTGGGGGAGGTGGGGGTTGTAGAAGATGCTATTTGTGAATTAGGGCGGGAAGAAATATATAAAATGTTGCATTATCCCAAGGGAAAGTTGAAGAATCAAAAGTTCGATCCAAAGATCCCAAGGGACTTACTAGCTGTTGCAATTTTCATGCATGATTTTCTTATTAAATAGTTTATACTGTGCCGTCTAATTTGTTATGCTTTCCCCTGCCCCTCTTTGGTCCGCCAGCCCTTTCTAACAGCTCTAATGATAACTTTGAACCTGCAGAATCAACCTACAGTTCCTAAACAACAGCGTGCTGATACCCCTTCTCCTCATCTTCCTTAAACCTGAGGCAGGATTCCTAGCTGAACAATCAGTTGGCAATTCCATTGTGTGAGATCAGCTGGGATCACTCGAAACCATGACGGATTGCAGTCGTCAGCGTGATTTTATGTTCTGTGAAATGTGTGGGACAATGTTGTCATTTGATTCTCAGAAGGTTGCTGAATGTAAGCTGTGCAATTTCGAGAAGCCCCTGGATGGTAATTTATCAGTTATCTGTTTCATATATTATTTATAGATTTAAGAGGTAGATGATTTTGAGGATGGAATTGACAAGTTTTTGCTTAAAGTAGCAAACATCAGCTTTGAAAATATTGGATGGTTGTAGGTCAGCTCAATGTTTGATGCTATGCTGTTATCTATATCTGTGCTTTTGTCAAATATATATATATATATTTTATAATTTATTGTAGATTTGATGCACTGATGGACTAACGAATTAAAAAATCGGAAACATATAAGAAAATGCTGGGATTTTGCCCATATACCACATCATGTTTTGTAAATTTGATTAACTGAATTCGTGTTTGCTTTTTGCTCGTTGATTGAGGATTTTTCATGGTATTGCTTTTTCAGAAATTGCTGGGAAAGAGATTCGCTATACCATTAGCGCAGAGGTATGATTATAGTTAAGTCTGTTTACTTATGTCTTGTTGATTTGGGGTTTGAAAATTTAAAGGTGAAAATAGGTATCACCGACAATATTTTGAATTTAAAGCAAGTGCTAAATATATGCTTTTTATTTTAGAAAAAAAAATGGAAACGCATTATTATCAAGGAATCTCATAGGCCCAATGTGTTGATTGAAAAACCACTTTTTGTTTTGATTGTGATGAGGTAGCAAAGCTCTATAGTACTTTATCTTAAATTGTATTGGACTAAAAGAAAAAAGTGAATATATATATATGTATATCTTGCATGATCGAAGTCTTATGTCACTTGTAAACCTATTGAAACTATGGACTTTAGAGATTGGCCTTGGTATCAGCTAAATAGTACAATATTTGGTAATCTTATCTAATATAAAGCAGAAAATGTGAAGTTTAGAATGAACATACAATGTGTATAGTCTCAGTCTAGAAAATGATCACCAGATGAACCTTAATCTTATTGGACTTGCATATGCTCTCACACTTTTTTAATGTGATAGTTTTTTGTTTTAAATTTGTCTGTCTATTTGTAGTGTTTATGAGGTTTAATCTTTGGCTGAATCTGGCAGGATATGCGGAGGGAGCTGGGAGTGTCGTTGCTCGATGACATTGAAGAAGAAAGGGAGCTGAAACAAATGGTTAGAATTGTATTCTTGCTTGTTTTCCTCTGCAGATTTGACTACGACTTATTTCAACGATATATTCTTTGTTTGGATAGGATTACAATGCAAAGTGTAAGGCGTGCCAACACTTGGGCATGGCATATGTTGCCAGACAGGTATATGTTTTTGTGATCCATGTGCTTACTAACTTGAAGTGATTGTTCTAACAAGATTTGCATTTGTTTGGTGTTTTTGTTTGATTCATTCAGATTAGATCTGCTGACGAAGGGCAGACGATATTTTATACATGCCCTGTGTGCGCGTATAAACAGACGGAGAACTCGTAGAGTTTGGGGACTCGCTCGGGAGTTTGTTGTGGTTTGGCATCTAACTCTTCACCTGTTGTGGAAATCTGAAGATGAATTTCACAACCCCCTTTTTGTTGGCTGTAGAATTAGATGTTACGAAGTTATAATACCCAATCTTGATTGAGAGTATTATTAGTCGTGAATTTTGTAGTATTTTTACAATTTTATTTTTGTTCCATTGTTTAATGTGATTTCCAAATTATATTGAAGCAGCAATTCGCAATAGTCTATATTTAGAGCAACGGCAATGTTGTAGTTTTGTTTTTTTGTTTTTTTTTTTTTTTTTTAGAAGTCCTATCTTTTTAGAGGCTCCATTGAAAAAAAAACATCACAGAATAAATTTCAAAGCCAAATTATCGATTAAAAAATGATTGTGCCTCGTGCAGTTGAGGCCACAATCAATATATATATATATATATATTTCAATCTAAATAAAGGCTCTTAATATATTTATGTTATATTTATATATTCATATTATTTGATTCTTTTATATTAATAGAAGAATATAGTTTGATTCTATGTACTATTTATGAATTTTTGGGTTCAAATTTATGTACCTTTAAAATTTAAAAATATTTTTTAATGTATTAATATTAATTAATACTATTATTAATATTTTGCATATAAAAATGTTAGATATTTTATTTTATTCAATTGTTTATATTTTATTATAGATAAAAAATACTCTCTCCGTCCTTTACGTAAATTTTTGAATATTATTATTATATTGGATTGTAGTAAAAAAGACAAAAATACCTCTATTAGTATGGTGTAATATAAAAGTAATGGCATTTGTGTAATATATTGTAAGTTGAAATGATATTTATTATGTGAAGTAAGCAGTGCAATTACTAAATTGGAAATTGATAATCTTGTTTTGAAACGGACGAAAATGGAAAATGGTAACCTTTAAATGGGACAGAGGAAGTATATTATTTATAAATATTGTTTAGACAAAATTAATATTAATACTATTATTGATATTTTATCTAAGAATGTTAGAAAAAGTTATTTTATCTAATTATTTATATTCTATTATAGGTAAATATATATATATATACTTCATCCGCCCTTTATCTATATGTTTGCCTTTTGCACGGAGTTTTAGAAATCTTAGTTTGAGGGTGTGATATGAATAAAATAAAAAAGACTTGTGTAATATATTGTAAGTTGTAAGCGTATTTTTAATATTAGTAGAAAGTATCATTACTAAAAAAAGAAATTGATACTCTGTTATGAGATGGATCAAAATGGATAAATTGTTAAGGGGCGGAGGGAGTATATCATTTATAAGGGGTTTCTTAATTTAATTTTACTTTTTTGCATTAAGAAGAAAATAAGTATTAGAAAAAATTATTTTTATTATTAGGCAAAATTATCAATAACTCTCTTGTTGTTTTAAAATTTAGCGTAAATCCTCTCTGTAATTTATAAATTGCATGACGTCCTCTTATACTTTCAAAATTGTTGAATAATACTTTTTTTATATATTCTTTTGGATGATGAGAAGATGATTTTTCGTCTATATTATTTTGTATGATATGAGTTTCATATAATATTTGTTAAAATATAAAAGGGACGTCTCACAATTTTTAAAGTACATAAAAATTTTATGCTAAGTTTCAAAACTACAAGGAAATTATGAACAATTTTCCTTATTATTATTGATATTTTTGCATAAAATACTAAAAAAAATGTTTTTTTTATTAATTATTTATATTTTATTATAGGTAAAAAAAATATTTTATATATATATATATTTAAGGGCCCTTGATTGTTATTTCGCCCCGACCCTTCGAAAGTCGGGACCGGCCCTGTATACACTGTATATATACACAATTGTATTATGGGGCATAGGAGACTAAAAAACAATGGGGGCCGACTATCCGTCCCCCGTGTATGCTGTTTCTTAAAAAAACAAACAAATTTTTAATAATATTAAATGTGTTGTACACTCGTAGGGTTTGTTCGTTTGAAGAATTTTACCAAAATTCTACTATTCATCCAAAATTTCCCCCCAAAAAAAATCAAATCAAACACCTATTTTTTATTTATTATATTATACTAAAAATCAATTTTACATTCAAAACATCACATCAACACCTATTTATATCACATCATACAACTATTCAAATTCAAAATTTTTACTATTCAAATCCCAACTCAAAATCCAAACCCCCAAACAAACACACCCGTAGTATACACATGTATATGGTGTGGATGTTGCGTGGCCTTCACTGTACTTCCATTTGCCTATAAATACACGCATGTGTTCATTCAATAAATGGCATAGACAATCAATTCATTCTCTCTCTCCGTTACACATCTTTGCTCTACTATATTATAATATATTAATATAAATACTTAGACTAATATATATGTGCATATATCTATATACTTATCAACACACTATTATATTATTATATAACACGTTATCAGCACGAAGGCTCTTGCCTATTTTATTTTTGGTAAGTTTTATTTTTATACTATCTATATTATCTATTTTCTAAACTAGGAAAATCTTGCAAAATTTTCTTTTAAACCTCTGTCTCTCACCGGCAATAATTTTTTGACTTGGTCCCTGGATGTAGAAATGCATCTGATTTCAATGGACCTTGTTCATACAATTGCCAATGAAAAATACGGCTACAAACCAAGATCGGGCAAAGGCAATTATTTTCATCCGTCATCATTTGGACATTCCTCTACAGTCTGAATATTTGACGGTGAAAGATCCACTAGATTTGTGAAATGAATTAAGAGAGAGATTTAGACACTTGAAATATATCACTCTCCCAAAAGCCCGACATGATTGGCTTAACCTGCGGTTGCAGGATTTTAAAACTGTAACAGAGTATAATTCTGCTATCCATCATATTACATTTCAGTTAAAACTCTGCGGAGAAAATGTTACTGAGAATGATAAATTGGAGAAGACTCTCTCTACTTTTCATTCTTCTAATATTGTGCTGCAACAACAGTATCGTGAGAAAAATTTTCAAAACTATTCACAGCTCATAGCATGTCTTTTATTAGTTGAGCAAAATAATGAGTTACGGATGAAAAATCATCAGTCCCAGCCCATTGGTTACAGTCCGTTCCCTGAAGCAAACATGACATTTTCTGAACGAGGCCGGGGACGTGGTAGAGGCTATGGACGTGGTCGCGGTCGTGAAAGTCAACGCGGTCTATATACCCCTTACAATTTGCCGCAGTTTTGACATTAATATGATGCAGAGTAAACCCCAATATGGGGATATAGCCAAAAAGGCTAAACAAGGAAATAGGCAAATCGGCATTTGTAATCGGTGTGGCATTGAAGGCCATTGGACCAATACCTGCAGAACAGCCAAACACCTAGTCGATCTTTATCAAGCCTCACTGCAGAAAAAAAGGGAAGGAGGTCGAGACTAATCATGTTAATAATGATGAAAACCCTGATGATGATCTTCTGGATTACGACACAACGCATCTTGATATAGCGGATTTTGTCGTAGATTCAGCAAATCCCCAATGACAGACATAATATGTCATTTTATATTGTGCTATTATGTTTTTTAATATTTAAATTATCGCATATTATCTTTTTGTAATGCATTTTGTAATATTTATATTTGTCTTTATTAATACTGCGTTTATTTATATTTGAAGGTTAAATTGATGTCAATCAAAATGATGCAAATATGTATTTCATTGACAGTGCAACGACGCATACTATATTAAAACACAAAAAATATTTCTCCCATTTGAAAAGGTAAAGAATGAATGTCAATACAATAAGTGACAGTGCAAAATTAATTGAAGGCTCTGGAGAAGCCATTATATTTCTCCCCACGGGGACAAAAATTGTGATACAGTATGCACTATTGGCCACTAAAGCTCGAAGAAATTTACTGAGCTTTCATGACATTCGGAAAAATAGTTATCACATTGAAACTATAAGTGATACCGATGGTGAATTTTTATTGATCACCAATATCATTGATAAAAGGAAATGCATCATTGAGAGATTACCCTCACTCTCTACTGGCTTATATTATGCCAGGTTAGGTGTTGTTGGAACACACCTCACGGTAGATCAAAAGACTACCGATTTTCAAATATGGCATGATCGCCTTTGGCATCTTAGCAGTATAATGATAAAGCGAATAATTGAAAATTCGCATGGTCATTCATTAAAAGGTCAAAAAGTGTTAAACTCAAATTAGTTAACCTGTATTGCATGCACTCAGGAAAAATTGATAACCAGGTCATCGCCAGCTAAAGTAGGTATTGAATCACCTACATTTTTTAAAAGAATATACGGGGATATATGTGGACCAATAGACCCACCGTGTGGATCATTTAAATACTTTATGGTGCTTATTGATGCATCTACGAGATGGTCCCATATTTGTTTATTATCTACTTGCGATATGGCATTTGCGAGATTGCTTGCCTAAATTATTAAATTACGGACACAATTCCCCAATAATCCAATTAAGACTATACGTCTGGATAATGCTGGTGAATATACATCGAATGCATTTGATGATTATTGTATGTCGATTGGAATTAATATAGAGCACTCAGTTGCTCATGTTCATACACAAAATGGTCTGGTAGAATTACTTATTAAAATATTGCAATTGATTTCTAGACCATTACTGATGAGGTCTAAGTTGCCCGTTTCAGCTTGGGGGCATGCAATCTTATATGCAGGAATACTTATAAGAATGAGACCGACAAACTATCATAGCTATTCCACAATGCAATTAGTATTTGGTCACGAACCAAATATATCTCATCTACGTATTTTGGGTGTGATGTTTATGTTCCTATTCCAACCTCCCCCCCCAAAATGTACAAAAGTGGATCATCAACGTAGATTGGGCATTTATGTCGGATATGAATCGCCGTCAATTATAAAATATCTTGAACCTATGACGAGTGATTTATTCACTGCAAAATTTGCAGATTGTCATTTTGACGAATCATATTTTCCGACATTAGGGGGAGATAGAAATGAACCAAAAGGGATATTAATTGGAAAATCTCATTGAATTTTAATGATCCTCGTACTAAGTAGTGTGAACTAAAAGTTCAACGCACTATACATTTGCAAAATATTGCAAATCAGTTACCGGATGCATTCAATGACTCAAGCAAAGTCACTCGATCATATATCCAAACTGCTAATGCCCCGGCTAAAATAATTGTCCTGATGGACAAATTACAAGTGCTAATGAATCAGCGACACGCTTAAAGCGTGGTAGACCACTCGGTTCCAAAGACAAACATCCTCGAAAGAAAAGAGGAATTAATGATGATAATCATGAAAATATCATGAATGACATTGATAAACCTCAATCTAATGAAGAAGACAACTTTGAAAAAATTGCTCCAGAAGAGCACGATCTTGAAGAACATGATGAGATTATTGAAAACTCAATTAACTATGTTACTTCAAGGAAATGTTGGAACCGTAAAGATGCAGTTATTGATAATGCCTTCGCATACAGTTTAGCACTTGATATAATGGAAGATAATGAGGATCCAGAGCCAAAATTGGTTCATGAATGTCGGCAAAGAAATGAATGACCAAAATAGGAAAATGTGATTCAATCAGAGCTCGGCTCATTAAACAAAAGGGAGGTCTTCGGACCAATTGTTTAAACACCAAATGGCATAAAACCAGTTGTATACAAATGGGTGTTTGTACGAAAAAGAAATGAACTTAATGAAATTGTGAGATATAAAACCCGTCTTGTAGCTCAGGGATTCTCATAAAGACCTGGAGTAGATTTTGATGAAACATACTTTCCAGTTGTTGATGGAATAACATTTAGATACCTTGTGAGCCTAGCAGTGCGAGAAAAACTCGTATTGCGTCTTTTAGACGTAGTTACTGGATATATTTATGGCTCTTTGGATACTGATATTTAAATAAAAGTTCATGAGGGATTCAATATGCCTGAAGCATACAAATTACACCCAAATGAATCATATTCCATCAAATTGAAAAAGTCATTGTATGGACTTAAACAATCAAGGCGAATGTGGTATAACCGTCTGAGCGAATGTTAATAAAAAAAATATTATACTAATGATCCAATATGCACATGCATCTTTATAAAGAAAAATGAATCAAACTTTGTCATTATTGCAATCTATGTTTATGATCACAATTTAATTGAAACGTCTGAAGAGATCCAAATTGCAGTTGAATATCTAAATAAAGAATTTGAGATCAAAGATTTTGGAAAGACAAAATATTATCTGGGATTACAAGTGGATCATGTTAATAATGAAATATTTATCCATCAATCCACATATACTCAAAAGGTATTAAAACAATTTTATATGGATAAATCTCACTCCCTGAGTACACCAATAATGGTCAGATCTCTTGATCCCAGTAAAGATCTATTTAGGCCAAGAGAAGAAAATGAAGAAATACTTGGCCCCGAGGTACCATATCTCAGCGCTATTGGCGCATTAATATACCTTGCAAATTATACCAGGTCAGATTTATTTTTTTTCAGTAAATCTATTGGTCAGGTTTAGCCCATCTCCCACAAAGCGCCATTGGAATGATATCAAACACATTTTTCGTTATTTTCAGGGGACTCATGACCTCGGTTTATTTTATTCGAGTGAATCTCGAAATGAATTAATGGGTTATGCTGACGCTATTTATCTGTTTGATCCACACAAAACAAAATCTCAAACTGGTTATTTATTTACTTGTGGTGGAACCGCAATCTCTTGGAGATCCGCTAAACAGACAATAACAACCACTTCTTCAAACCATGCTGAGGTCTTAGCAATTTACGAAGCCAGTCGTGAATGCGTTTGGTTGAGGTCTATGACGTACCATATTCAGAAAAATTGTGGCTTGAAATATGATGATGTATTACCTCCTACAATATTATTTGAAGATAATGCAGCTTGTATAGTTCAATTAAATGGAAGATATATTAAAGGCGATCGAACAAAGCATATATCTCCGAAGTTCTTTTTCACTCACGATCTTAAAAAAAGTGGTGAAATTGATGTGCAACAAATTCGATCGTCTGAAAATTTTGCAAATTTATTTACGAAGACGCTACCGACTGCAACATTCAACAAATTGGTGCAAGAAATTGGAATGCGTCGGATGAAAAACATCAAATAAAATCCAAAACAGGGGGAGCGCATTAATACAAGAATGATATATTCTTTTTCCTTCACTATGATTTTTTCCCACAACGTTTTTTCATAGTAAGATTTTAATGAGGCATATTCTTTGTATAAAATATCCAAGAGGGAGTGTTATACACTACGTAGTATACACATGTATATAGTGTGGATGTTGCGTGGCCTTCACTGTACTTCAATTTGCCTATAAATACACGCATGTTTTCATTCAATAAAAGACATAGACAATCAATTCATACTCTCCCTCTCTATTACGTATTTTTGCTCTACTATATTATAATATATTAATATAAATACTTAGACTAATATATACGTACATATATCTATATACTAATCAACACACTATTATATTATTATATAACAAAATGAGAAAAATTGAATTAAACTTGTAAATAATTTAATTATTTTACAGTCCTGGTGCGGATGTACTCCCCAAAAAAGTACTAGAATTTATCAAATACTACCATCGTTCATAATAATAACTTGCACAATAAAATATGTTAAAGTTTCATAAAATATAACATTAAACACTCAATATTTTATTATTTTTAAAATTTAAAAAAATATATATTTTTTATTATCATAATAGGATATGTTTGCTTTCTGTTTTAATTTGAATAAATCTTTTTTTGAGATTAAAAGTATCTCCAATGATACTACATTTTTGGAACTGCAGCCCAATAAATGGAGTTCTTTTCTCATCAACACTCCGCCAGTTTTGGCACCATTTGCCATTTTATGGTATTGCATGTCTTTTTTTTATTTTTTTTTGTTTAATTTGTATATTATTTTTTTAAATTTATTTTTTAGTTTTTCTTTTTAAAATTATATTAATTGTAGATATAAAAAGTGATTTAAAATAATACAAAATTATATTAATTGTAGATATAAAAAGTGATTTAAAATAATACTCCACCCGTCTCATATCTATATATCAATTTGTTTTTTCTACGGAGTTGTACAAATATTAGAATTATACATAGTAGAAATAAAACTAAAAAGACTAAAGTATTGTATATATAAAAATAATAATTTATATAATATATTATAAATTAAAAACGTATTTGTAATGTTAGATAAATTGAAAGATGCGAAAGAATATATAAAATGAGAATAAAAATACTAGAACTGCAATTTTTAAAGTTAGAATGCATAAATAAAGTTCGGTTCGGTTGGGTCGAAGATAGCCTAAACAAACTTAAATACATTTCAAATCAAACGAATCCATTATTAATTAATTGGAAGTCCATTTGGCCCACCAGAGAAACAAAATAATCCAGTTGACTTTCAGTGTACAAAAAATCATACAGTCACAAGGACAGGTCAGCAGGTGTCCTTTAGGTCGAAGACAACACTCTTGTCATCCCTAATAATTCTTTCTCGGAAAAGTACAGAGAGTCGCGTTTCCAAACTAGCGCTTCTTTCTTATCTACCGTCACTCACGGCGTCGGCGTCCATGAGGTCTCTCTCTCACTTCATTTCTAACGGCGTTACAAAGCCGCCGTTACTCACGAAGACGACTCTGCAGAAAAACCTGTCAGGCTTACAGACAAACCTTTCCGCCATATCTACACCTCTTTCCGACCTTCGGTTTCCAAAGAAATCATGATCAGAGAATCCTGCCTGCACTTCGTCATCCTCACCGTCCTTTCTCAGATCGAATTTCGCAACGCATTCTCCGATCTTGATGTCCTGTTAAAGCTCAAGGTATCTCTAATCGGGCCGTCGGGCTCGGGCCTCCACGACTGGGCTCCGCCGCCGCCGTCGTCTTCTCCGGCACACTGCACTTTTTCCGGCGTCGGTTGTAATGCTGACGCACGCGTGACGTCACTGAACATCACTAATGTTCGACTCTTCGGCACTATTCCGCCGGAGATTGGGCTTCTGAACAAGCTCGTGAATCTCACGCTCGCCGGCGCTAATCTCACCGGACCTCTGCCGGAGGAGATTTTTAGCCTAACCTCGTTGAAGTACGTCGATCTCAGTTGGAATATGCTCAACGGCACTTTCCCGAACGACGTCGTTTCGAACCTAACCGAGCTGGAAGTTCTCGACGTGTACAACAACAATTTCGACGGGAGACTTCCGGCGAGGTTCGTGAAACTGAAGAAGCTCCGGATTCTTAACCTCGCCGGAAATTATTTCTCCGGCGAAATCCCCGGTATTTACTCCGAGTTCAAGAGCTTAACACATTTGGCTTTACAGGGGAACAGCCTGACAGGGAATATTCCGGCGGGCCTGGCCATGATTCCGAATCTTCAAGAGCTCTGTCTAGGGTATTACAACGCATTTTCCGGCGGGATTCCGCCGGAATTCGGGTCGATCGCCACGCTTCAGTTACTCGACCTGGCAATGTGCAATCTGACAGGCGAAATTCCGGCGAGCCTCGGCAATCTGAGGCACCTGCACAGCTTGTTTCTCCAGGTGAACAATCTGACAGGGCAAATTCCGGCGGAGCTGTCGGGTTTGCAGAGCTTGATGTCGCTGGATCTCTCCTTCAACAAGCTCACCGGAGTTATCCCTGGAAACTTTTCCGACCTGAAGAACCTGACGCTGATCAATTTATTCCAGAACAGATTCCAGGGTCCCCTCCCGGGCTTCATCGGGGATCTTCCCAATCTAGAAGTTCTACAGATATGGAACAACAATTTCACCCTGGAATTGCCGGAGAATCTCGGCCGGAACAGCCGCCTGAAGCAGCTCGACGCCGCCAGAAACCATCTGACCGGAACAATCCCGAGGGATTTATGCAAAGGAGGGAGATTGAAGACGTTGATCTTGATGAACAATTACTTCTACGGCGCGATCCCTGAGGAGCTCGGGAGGTGCAAATCCTTGACCCGTATCCGAATCAAGAACAACTTCCTCAACGGATCGATTCCAGCCGGATTCTTCGCGCTGCCATTGCTGGACATGTTCGAGCTGAACGACAATTACTTAACGGGTCATCTGCCGGAGGCAATATCAGCCAGAAAGCTCAGTAGTCTTGCCCTGTCCAACAATCGGATCGCTGGAAAGATTCCTCCGTCAATCGGGGATCTCCGTAGACTCGAAACCCTTTCTCTCGACGCAAACAAGCTGTCCGGGGAGATTCCTGGCCGGGTTTTCGGTATCGAGAAACTTGCGATGCTAAACTTGAGCGGCAACTTCTTGAGAGGTGAAATTCCTGCCTCCATTGCTCAAGGATCTCACTTGACAATAGTCGATCTAAGCCGGAACGATCTTCGCGGTTCGATACCATCGAACATTTCCCGATTACAGAACTTGAATGTCCTCAACCTGTCCGAAAACCAACTCGACGGCGTAATTCCAGGCGAAATCGGCCTGATGAAAAGCCTGACGGTGTTGGACCTTTCTTACAACGACTTCTCAGGAACTCGGCCGATGACGGGGCTGTTGAAAGACTTGGACGACCGATTCTTTACAGGGAATACGAAACTCTGTTTCCCTCGTAACTCATCTTGCCCGTCGGGTTCGGATTCATCACATGGATATCCTAAAAGCCGTACGTCGAAGATGGTGATCGTCGCAGTCTCGGCTGCCATTGCCTTCTTGACTGCACTCGGATTAACAATTATCTTCCGGAAAAGAAGGCTTAAAAAGTCGAGAGCCTGGAAACTTACCGCGTTCCAGAAGGTTGGCTTCAGCGCTGAGGACGTGATCGAATGCCTGAAAGAAGATAACATAATCGGGAAAGGAGGATCTGGGATCGTTTACAAAGGGTGTGTACCTAATGGAGACGAGATCGCGATAAAAAGAGTGATGAGCAGCCGCAGCAATCATGGCTTCACGGCGGAGATTCAGACACTCGGAAAAATCAGGCACCGGAACATCGTGAGACTCCTAGGACACGTGTCGAACAAGAATACGAACCTGCTGCTGTACGAATATATGTCGAATGGAAGCTTGGGGGAGATGCTGAGCAGCGCCAAAGGAACAAAGTTGCAGTGGGAATCACGGTACAGAATCGCGGTGGATGCCGCCAAAGGATTGAGTTATCTCCACCACGACTGCTCGCCTTCGATTATTCACCGGGACGTGAAACCGAACAACATTCTGCTCGATTCAAATTGCGAGGCTCATGTTGCTGATTTCGGGCTCGCCAAGTTCTGGCGTGACGAGTGCATGTCCACAATCGCCGGCTCCTACGGATACATTGCGCCAGGTTCGATTTCAATCCCTACTCTTATATTTTTCACTTCTTGCGACTTCAAGCTCAACCAAAGTTCCTGTAAAAATCAGAGTATGCGTACACGCTGAACGTCGATCAGAAGAGCGACGTGTACAGCTTCGGCGTGGTGTTGCTGGAACTGATCACGGGGCGAAAGCCGGTGGGGGAGTTTGGGGAGGGGGTGGATATAGTCAGGTGGGCGCGGAAGATTACGTCGGAGGAGGTGGCGGAGCTACGGCTGACAGACGATGCTGCAGTGGCTAAGGCTGTGGTGGATGCAAGGCTGACCGGATACCCTGCGACGAGCGTTGCGAACATGCTCAGGATTGCGATGATGTGTGTTGAGGATGAGAGCTCCGCACGCCCGAGTATGAAGGAAGTCGTCCAGATGCTCACCAATCCCTCGACCTTCAAGGCCTGATCAAACCAAAATTCGATGCTGCTTTCTTGAAATCGAAGATACAAAAGTCAGTTCTCGAAGATTATAAGTATGTAAATCGAACACCATGGATGACTTACAAGCTATAGTGTGGCAGTAATTCGTTAAACAATACCTGCAAACATTGTTCTTGGAACAAAAACAGCACAGTTCATGATCATGATCACAGAAAGTTTAGATTCAAATCATGAAGATATAACCTCAACTATTGCAATATTTGATACCCATAAAAGCAAAGAATGTGTAGTCGAACAAGTGCTGTTATTCTCTACATTCAGCAAGACACAAAGCACGATCAAGGAAATCATCAATGGCGGCTGCTAAACCATATCAAGCTAATTGCAAATCTTGTTATTTACAAATGACAAACTGTAATAATAACTAAACCACATAAATTCGAAAACTGCAATTTATAGTGATAACAAAGATGGCAAGGCAAAGGCAACTAAGATGGCAAAGGGTCTTTAGCCATGTACCGTTACAGGTCAGGTCACTCATTGCCGCCGCTGCGGCTGCCGGAGGAGGATCCGGTCCTTAGGGCCGCCGCGGCTGCGACTTTCGCCCTCATCTTTCTCTCTTCTTCGTACTCGGGATCATCTGTGGGCAATTCAAACCTACAAACAGGGCAAGAATTTCGTGTTCCCAACCAGGTGACTATACAATCAGTATGATAGCCATGGCCGCACGGCAAGCTCTTCCCGAGTTCTTGGCCGACTGTTACCATATCTTTGCAGATAGAACATATAATTGCATTATCCTCCTTGTCGATCATTAAATTGTCGAGTCCTTCGACGGCTGATTTTGCGGCCGGCGGTGCTCCGCGCCGAGCTCCGGTGTCAGTCTCGGCTAGGTTTTGCAGCAAGGCTTCGTATCCGGCAGCGTCGACGTAATCGCCTGGATTGCCGACGTAGGTATCGGAATCTGGAGACTGTAATCGGAGCTCGATGGAGTGGTCCTCCAGCCCCATCACAATTTCAGCCCAATCGAGAATTCTGTTGCGTCTGGTTGCAGTGCGCGAGGCGAAATCCCTAAGACGAAGACGAAGCACGTCACGTCGCCGCCTTCGCATTTCCTCCTCGTCGCGAGGCTCGATCACTTCGATTTCATCTTCGCTTTCATCGTCTTCGCCGTCGGATCTGTCGATTTCAGAGTTGCGCCGGCGGTTATCGGCCGCCTCCGCATCCTCTTCCTCTTCTTCCTGGTTGAGTACCTCCACTGAATGCTCGTCCTCGTCTTCGTCTTCGTCTTCGTCTTCGTCATCATCGTCGTTGTGCCAACCATCGATTTCGATGCGAAGGTAATCTCCGTCGGACGGATCAGAAGGTGGAGGAGGAGGAGGAGGAGGAGGAGGAGCGTCACCATCACGCGCCGCCTCGGAGATCAATCGAAGCACCTGGATGAACTGGTTTCCCAGAGAAACGTCGTCGTACCGATCGTCGACTGCTCCTTCCGGCGCGGGGATGGATTCCACGAAACCTGCCTTGCACTCGTAGCAGACGACGTCAGCGGCGAGGGTTTCAACGTCCACGTGCTTGTCGCATTGGTAGCACCAGTACTGCGACTGCTCGTGGCCCGAACCGGATCGGGAATGGGCTCGGGCCGGCGATCGATCGGGCTGAGAGGCATCCGCCATTACAACAGTGCTCGTACAATAATTCTGATTCGCGACGCGCAGAGAGACAGAGAGAGTAGGCGAAGAATTCCGTGCGAGAGTGACGAAGAAGAATTGAAGATCCAACTAATTTCTATTTTCCAATTTCTTTTATTCCCCGAAAAAATCTGAGCCGTCGGATGAGCGAGATCGCCTTCCCTACAAACCCTACAAGCCCATTTTCAACACTATAACCAAAGTCGCGTTTTAGTACTCCCACTTTTTAAAGTCGAAAACGTTTTTGTGCAAGTGTGAGTCCCACATCGGAAGAGGAAAAGCATATGGGGCGATGTTGGAAGTATAAATAGTGGGAAATGTGATTGCAAATGGTATGATCCTTCAGGCAAGTTTGAAGGGGATATGATGAGTGGTAAATGCTCGCAACAAAATATGCGAGATGGGTGCCCGCCTAAAGCCTGTTACGACATTGGGTCACTCTCATTTTAAACCAATCTGATCCCCTCATTTTTACGCTATTTTGGTTTTTGTTTTCAATTTTATTTTTTATTTTTTAATCTAGTTTTAGTTTCTGATTAAGTTTTTATTTTGTATTTCTATCAAATCATTAATTTTTTTTTTTATAATAAAATAATTACCAGATAAAAAAAATTTATGTTTTTAATTGATATAATTTTTTTAACTATATTTTTTTAATTATTATTTTTATTATATTATCAGTTGATTTTACATCTATAATATTATGTAATATTTATTTATAAATAATTAAATTGGGACTGTAAACTTAAACTCAAAATCAAACACATCTTTATTGATTCTTATAGAAATGTGGGCTATATATGCTAAGCTTCATGTGCTATTTTAGATATTTTACAAAATTAATTTATAAAATAACTCGGTTAATTATATAATATTATCTTGTATTTTAGTAAAAAATACACAAAATATCTTATATCGTGAAATTTCTTGTGTTAATGTAAAGTTTGTACGAAGACCTAAATTACGTAAGTTTTATACAAATAAAATCTTAAATAATTTTTTTGCATTAAATAAATAAATAAATAATTTATTAATCTTTCATTTTTATAATTTTTGAGACAAATTGTTGTGTGATTTTTATAAAATTTATAAAAGTAAATAATTAATCAATTATTTATTTATTTATTTTGTTCAAAAAAAATTATTTAAGATATTTTATGTTTTTTATTTGTATAAAACTTATGTAATTTAAGTCTTTATTTTGAAACAAACATCAATTTTGGACAATGAGGTGTTTCATGCAAACTTTCTATTAACACAAGGGGTTTCATGCAATAAATAAAATACAAAGTGTTTTGTGCATGTTTAATAAAATACAATGATGTGTTATATAATTTACTCAATAACTTAATAAATAAAATATTATTCTTTATGTGCTACTTAAAAGTTTTTTTTTAAAGAAATTTTATATTAGATTAAAAAATAATAATATTTTATTAATTATTAAAAATGTGTAAAATTTTTTGATATTTTTGTCATTTAATTTTATGTATAAAATAATTGTATATATAATAATATATTTATAATTTAAATAAAAATTATTTTAATATTAGTATATAATTATTTTTTATTAAAATAGGAAATGAATATTTAATAATTCCTTTATTTATTTCTTTTGTTTATTTTCTTTAAAGCTATTTAAGGGTGTGTTTCTTTGGGGAATTGGATTGGATTTACACTGTTCATTTAATTTTTTTTCCCCTTCCCTTCAAAACATCAAATCAAACACTTATTTTTTATTTTTATATTATACTAAAAATCAATTTTACATTCAAAACATCACATCAACACCTATTTATATCGCATCATACAACTATTCAAATTCAAAATTCTTCCTATTCAAATCCCAACTCAAAATCCAACCCCAAACAAAAGTGTATTTTTAAATATATCTAAATAAGTATACGAGGTTTGAATAATTTGTTTATTTATTTCTTTTGCTTATTTTTTAAAAGTTATTTAATTGTATTTTAAAAATATATTTAAATAAGTATATGGTGTTTGAATAATTCGTTTATTTATTTTCTATTAATTAATATTTGAATAAAATGCGTAATATCAAACTGAACTAAATAAATCTATTGTTATTGATGTAGATTTTTTAATTTCAATATAATTTATAAATATAGTAATCAAAAAATGTAATTGGTGCAGTCCGGAAGACTCCTTTGTGTTCAGCTTGATAACTGCTGCTTCTTTTCAATGTCTACAAAAGGAGTGACAAATTATTTTTTCAATCCACTTTACTTAAATTTTTTTTTTCTACAATTGTTTTACAAATCTATCATCTTTTTCCGCCACAATCGGTTTCCCGGAAAACAAAATAACTACTCCCCCCGTCCCGTTGAAAGGGTGACGTTTGTTTTTTCAGGTAAATTTTTGAATATTAGTATTATATTAGATTGTAGTTAAAAAGACAAAAATACCTTTATTAGTATTGTGTAATATAAAAGTAATGACATTTGTGTAATATATTGTAAGTTGAAAAGATATTTATTATATTAAGTAGGCAGTACAATTACTAAATTAGGAAATGGTAACCTTGTTTTGGGACGAACGAAAATGGAAAATGATAACCTTTCAATGGACGGAGTGAGTATTTTTTTAGACAGTTTTTGCCACATGCTTTTATTCTTTTTTATTTATAACAGCTAACTGAAGATAGATAGATTGACGAACTTGTTGTTAGAAATACTTAAATTTCTACCGAATGGTTTAAATATGAAATTTATATTGAAAGTAATCATGTTTAAATCAAATAAATTAGCGGAAGTAAATATTAAAAGAAAACAAGCCTCCAGCCCATTGGTAAATTTAAATATGTCGTTGAGATCTTTTTCTTCAAAGTAATACGAATGTTGGAATTTTGAGAAGATGTTGTCAAATCATGGAATTCCAGGAAGATGTTGTCAGATCCTGAACCTTAAGAAGATGGTGTATTATAATTTTTTTGAATAGATTTAGTAACCCGGATGTGAGAGTATTTATAATTAAAAAAAAAATCGTCCATCACGATTTTTCTTGTCCCTTCTCACATATATTTTGAATAATGAATTTAATGGAAAAAAAAAATAAACCACAATTTAAAATTAATTTAATTATACAAGATAGTCTAAAAATAATCAAAATTTAAATTTAATTAATTAATTAATTAAACTAACATTGTGACAAAGACAAACAACATCTGACACCTTTAAGAATATGGTGGCTTTGAAATGGTAGGGTTTAGGAGTATTCTTTTTTTTTTTTTTGGTAGAATATGTATTTAAATTTAATTAATTAATTAATTATACTCCCCTCTCACCTAGGTAATTTGGGCGCGTTACTATAAACATATGAATTTAGGTAAAATATGATTAGTAAGTAATTAAAAAATATATTAGTAAAAATAATTATAGATTAAGATAACTAAATACTTTAATTTAGATTACAAAAATTATAAAATTTAAATTTTAAAATGTAATTAAAATATATAATTATATATTTTTTTTAAAAAAAGGACAAATTATGTGGGAAGGATAAAAAAAATAGAAACAAATTATACGGGACAGAGAAAGTAATAGCGAATGACAAAAATAAATAATTTTATTCATATAAAAAATACTAATATAAATTTACATCCGTGTGTTTATTTTATGTAAGTATATATTTTTTTAATTTATATTTTATTAAAATAATTTACAATGCAGCGTAAAAAATGATGTTGCAGTCCCATAATTAGAATTTTGCCCCTCTAATGGAACGCCTTATCTAACATCATTTTTTGTGTTTGTTATAGTGTAATACTATTTTTGCTATTGCACTGTAGCAACACAATTACGGTGTCCTTTTAATTTTTAATTTTTTAATATTTTTTTAATTTTAACAAATTGCAAATTGATCCAGAGACAAATCTGTAATTCTATTATATTTAATTGTGTATATTTGTAGTTTTTATTATTTATTTAGTGATTTAAATTTCTTATAATTTATATTATTTTTTAAATATATTTAAATTTTATATTAAATAAATAGAATATTTGCAATAAATTCGAAGTAATTTTTTGAAAAAAAAATTATATATTTTGTTTGGGGTTTGGATTTTGAATTGGGATTTGAATAGTAAAAATTTTGAATTTGAATAGTTGTATGATGCGATATAAATAGGTGTTGATGTGATGTTTTGAATGTAAAATTGATTTTTAGATATAAATAGGTGTTGATGTGATGTTTTGAATGTAAAATTGATTTTTAGTATAATATAAAAAATGAAAAATAGGTGTTCGATTTGATGTTTTTGGGAAAAAAAAGGGGATGAATAGTGAAAATTAAATCCAATCCCCCGAACAAACACACAATAATATACTCCCTCCGTCCAGCTAGAAAGTATACATGTTTCTATTTTTGGACGTCCAATTACAAAGTAAACATTTCATTAAATACCTTATTTTTTTTCCACAAATACCCCTACTTTACATCACATCATTACTTTTACACCAAAAAGCAAGGGCAAAAATGTCATTACACTACTTTTAACTACCCACTATAATTAAAATACTATTATTTCTTAAACACCGCGCCAAAAGTAATTGTATACTTTTTTTTTTGTGGACGAAGGGAGTATAAATTATCCTATAAATATACATAAAATAAATATTTAAAATAAAATTTAATTCACCAATATAAACAAAAGTTAACATATTGATTTAATTAAAAACAATATAATACATAAAAATACAACAACAATATATTACAAAGAAGTGCAACAACATTTATTGAATTAAAAGAAAATATATTAAAAACACTAGCAATACTCACACTAAATAAAAAATAATCATTACAAACATAAATAAATACATAATGCGTAGTACGGACCTAAATCACCCCACTTCAACCAATGTCATCGAAGAATTGCAAGAACGAACAAGTCGAATTTAATTGATATTGTGTTGTTATTTTTCTTATGATCTCTTGTTGTTGATTATATATAATGTAGCATACGAATATTTGCGTCTGGAACAACATTAAGATCTATTGCCAAAATTCTATTCCCACATTGAAGCATTTTATATTCTAATGTTTGTTTTTCAATCTCATTATACTTGTTAATTTCTTCATATGATATTTTTAAAGTTTCGACAACTTTTGAGGTGTTGTTTATTATGGTTTGAACATCATAATGCAAGGTACCATCAACCTTTTTTTGTCATTTTAGATTTTTTATTCCCGTAGGACGTGTGTCTTATTGTGGAGTTTCGATGTCAGTATCCGTAAAATTGAACGAGGATCCTCCAACGTCACCCTCATCCTCTAGATGAATAGAAAATGAAGATAGTATAGGAGAATCGTTAGTTTGATGCTCCGACAACGATGAAACATGTGTTGCATTATATTTTCGAGTAATTTTTCTAGAAGACACACATTCGTTGTAATCTTTAAATTTTTCATATTTTTTTAATTGATTATAAACATGATCACATTTAAAATTGTCTTATTTTTTTCCGCAAACATTTGTCTAGCGTCTCGCAATTGGGAAAAAAAAAATATAGTTAGTCATACGAATTTATTAAAATTTTATAATAATAAATATTAAAGAGATACTTACTATATCCAATTCCGATGCTCCACTGCGATGCAAATTCTCGACTTTCTTTATATATGCAAGAAATTGTTTGATCTCTTTATGTAATTTTCTCATTCGAGTCTGCACTGATCGAAAACTACGGTCAACTCATTCTGCTTCCTCTTGTGCAATATAGGCTTTGGCCTTTTGTGTCCAAAACACGACAGACATTTGATCAGTGAATGTAATTGCATTTTGAGAAATTTCAAGAAATTTCTGAGTGAGTAACTGATCTTCAACGTGGGAATAACTAGTATAACGTTTAGAAGACATTTTTTTCCTTAAAATTTAGACAAATGTGGTGTATATTATATGAAACAAAACCCTTTATTTATAGGTGAATCATGATCAAACGAGAGCCATTAGATGCACCTAACACGATAGATTAAATGAGAGTAGTTCGATTCACCTACCATGATGGATTAAATGAAAGTCGTTCGATCTACCTAACACGAGTGATCAAACAAGAACCATTGGATTCACCTACCACGATGGATTAAATGAGAGACGTTTGATTCACCTACCACGATGGATTAAATGAGAGCCGTTCGATTCATCTATCACGATGGATGAAATGAGAGTCGTTCGATCTATAAAACACAACCGATCAAACGAGAGTCATTGGATTCACCTACCATAATAGATTAAATGAGAGCCGTCAATTCACCTATCACGATGAATCAAATGAGAGCCATTGGATCTACTTAACACTCCTTATACATCTTATATAAATTAGCATCTTTGTAGCATATATTACATACTTCAACCAAATATCAAAATTATCTAGTGTCAAAAATTAATTTCAACATGGGAGGGCCTTTGAATGTGGTTTCTCAAATTTCTTCTTCATCAGCATCTTCATCGGAATATGATGAAATCGGCCAACACATCCTGGAAAATACTCAGGAGTGTGCGAAGGTAGTCATCTCAGCTATCGAGCGAAATAATATTTGGTTTGATCGTTTTTTCAATTCACAATAGCCAACTCATCAAGGGTCTGTGCCAAGTCATAAAGTTGTTAATCGTAATCGTGAAGAAACTGCTCGTAATTTATTTAACGATTACTTTGCACCTAACCCAGTATTTGATGAACGAACCTTTCGCCGACGTTTTCGAATGTCTCGAAGTTTGTTTTTTCGTATTGTTGATGAAGTTAAACAATATAATTCATATTTTCAACAACAATATGATGGACTTGGTCGTCCTGGATTGTCGCCTTATCAAAAAGCAACAATTGTATTTTACATGCTAGCATATGGTATAACAGCAAATGCAACTGACAAATATGTTAAAATAGGCGAATCAAAGGTCATTGAAAGTGTAAAAAGAGTTTGTCGTGCCGTGGTGGAAGTTTTTTCTGAACAATATCTTAGATCACCAAATGCTAATGATATTGCGAGACTACTTCAAATTGACGAATCTCGTGCTTTTTCAGGTATTTTTGGTAGTTTAGATTGTATACATTAATAATGAAAAAATTGTCCAACTGCCTGGAAATATACATATGTAGGTCGAAGCGGTTCACCAACTATTATTCTAGAAGTAGTGGCGGATTATGATATTTGGATCTGACATGCATATTTCTGTTTACTAGAAACCAACAATGACATCAACCTTCTGGAGAATTCACATTTATTTTCATATTTCACTAGTGGAATTTCTTCTCTAGTAAGCTATGTTATCCGTGGGAAACAATATAATACTGGTTATTATTTAGCTGATGATATTTATCCGAAGTTGTCAATAATTGTGCAAACTATTCATGATCCACGAGGTTCAAAGAAGAAATTTTTTGCACAAAAACATAAGTCGTGTAGAAAATATGTTGAACGTGTATTTGGTGTTTTACAGTTGCATTTGGGGATAATTGTTGGACCTTGCCGTTTTTGGAAAAAAAAAAAATTTGCATGATAAAATGACTACTTGTATTATCATGCATAATATGGTAATAGAATAGGAACAAGATCTCAATGCTTCAATAATTGAACAGGTTGAAACACCGCCTATTGAAATTGAGTTGGGAAGAGGTCAACATGCTCAACGTGAAAGATTTTTTCAACAATACAAACAACTTATAGATAAAGAGAAGCTCACATATCACTTTGTAATATTATGATTGAACATATATGAGAGTAATATAGTCATTCGGATAATTAATCGTCTATGTAATTTTCATATTTAATGTAGTATTTTGTTTTAATTTAGCATTGTATAATTTTCGTATTTAATGTAATATTTGTTTTAATTTAGCATTTGTTTTTATTTTTTTGTATTTAATATTATATTTGTTTGTTTTTGTATTTAATTTGTAAAAATTATTATCTTCAACAATAAAAAATTAATTATTTATATTATAAATATATTATTAAGTAATAATAAAAAATATGTAAATAATACTAAAGATTGGGTGTGAATTGTAAATATTAAAAGTTGTTTAAGATAATATTTAAAATAGAATATCTAGAGAATATTTCTTTTGGAGTTAAAAATAGAATTACGAGTTGAAGTTAAATTATGTAGCAACAGTATTTTTAGAGTTATAATTGCATAAATGGAATTGTTCGGTTAGAGATGGCATAAATAATTTATCTTTCAATAAATTTAAGTCTAATTCATCATTGAAAATAATTTTGTATATTCGTTTTTATTGCAGTACATAGGGCCTGTTTCTTCTGGCCTGGTTTGAGAGAAAATCCGACATTTGCTGCAGCAAAAGCTGACATTTTTTTTTATATAAATTTTTGTTTTTCAAATATTATATTTATTTAATATTTATAATAATTATTGGGTAAAAAAATATATACAATATATATGTCATTTTATAAATAATAAATTTTATAAATAATAAAATTTTCTATAATACGAATAAACAAAAATTTAAATATATATATTGGGTATAATATAAATTCATAATCAAATCATACAATATAAATATTATCAATTAAATTTAATACACGTTTATATTATTTTATTCATTATCCATCAAATCAATACACATCAAAACTCCCAAAACCCCAACCAAACCCAACACAAAAGAAACAATAAAATTCAAACTCATCCCAAAATTCAAATAAAAACCAAACTCAAACCCTAATTCCCCCAAACCCCTCTAAAGAAACACACCCATAGTTTTGTGTTGGAAAAAATATCTATTGTTGGCATGAGGATTTTGTTTGTACGTATCAAGAATTCGCAGATAAATCGGACGACAGTTCAACTGCTTGAAGGACTATAACACTGCTCAAGTTACTTTGTTTGAGGTCTTAATGAATTGGACAATGAAAAACTTCAAGATGAGACAAAACATATATTTTATTGTCTAACTACAATCAAAGACAAAATAGTCTTGGCTCACGAGCTTGCGTCCAAAAGGAATGTCAAAAATAAATGAAAAAAAAAGTTTTCAACACTCATTACCGAAAGTAGTAACATTTGACTATCTCTTTTTCCTATGGCATTTATGTAAAAATTAGACACGTCAAACTTCGTCCTTTATGTCCAGACATGTGTCATAGGACATATCAGAATATGTTTGATCTTTTGGAAGCTTGTGGAGTCTATTTTTAATTGGCTAAAAGAAGACTTGTATATTCTATATATACATGCATCCTAAGTTTTGTTTTAGCCAAGCTTTTCCTCGACGCATTTGAAAGAAAATTGGAGTATTTTCGTAAGTATAGTGTGGGGTGAGAATTGGAAATATTGAGAGTTCATTTTACTTTATGAAAAACTAAAATTCCATACTAGAATATATTGAGTTTCATTTCTAGTTGATGGGGAGTCTTCTAATTTTTTTTGAGGGATTTTCGTGTGAGATTAGACCATATTTTGAGTAGAAAAATTAAGAAAGTTTTTTTTCTATTCCATTTGGTCTGAACTCAATTGAAGCTTCTGCAAATTGAAAGTCAAAATGATATCCTGAAAAGATTGTTGTTGTTTGTTGTTTCGACAAACTACCGAAGTGTTTGTTTGGCGAAAATGAATTCCAAGGAGAGTTGAAGTGTTTGGTTTATTGTCTTTATTTATAGCTGTTGTGAACTTATTCCGGAATCAGACATTTCCATCGATATAATCAACTGACGATGGACGGCGAGTAGCGGTGACACCCAACGGCAACGAAGAGGCCTTCTTTCTTCGACGATTACTGACAGAGTGTTTACCAAGCAGCAACAACGGACAGGCTCCTCTGAGCGACAGTAATATGGCGACTCTTCATCTCCGGCAAAAGATCGACAACAACGGCGCAAAAGATCGACAACAACGGCAATTCCTCCGGTCATCGTCCTCAAACGTCCGATAACGATGTGACTAGCAGCTCCGGCGACCAGATTCCTATGTTCGACTCCTCGAACACAAACAACACCGAATCTCCGCCGAACAGCAATGCACATCCGCTACCACCGAACAGAACCGGACTTCTCGATTGTTTCTTCGATCTTGCATTGCCGAGAGGAACATCGACGGAAAGCTCAGATCCAAGGTGCAAATGGCCCGAAGTAACCACGTCTCAAGGTAGAGATAGGTTCGTCACTCTAAACCTCGACACCCACCAGAATCAACAATCGGAAAAGCTTCTCACTCACCGGAACTTTCCCAAGAAACCTCTCCCTCTCCCTCGCTCTCTCTCTCACTCTCTCGAGAAACTCCCTCTTGAAACCGACTCACCCGAACCCACTCCTAAATATAACTCTAATATATTTTTTCCAAACTAAAAACCACACATACGGTTATAACCAACCTAACAAATGGGTTTAGGGTTTGATATACAGATTTGAGAATTAGGTTAAAAGATTAGGCCGATCAAGTGGGCCGGACTAAGGAGTGGGCCAACTTATTATTTATTTATCGAGGGACTCGTTGGGTTAGGTCTCGAACGGCCAAAATTCCCAATAATAGATTTTATCTTCCAACATTGATTGTGATTTCAGACTTTTCTTTTTCGTTTAAATTTACTCATTTTGTCCAAAAATAATAGTCACAATTTTTATTTTTTTTCTCGTATATTTCAAAATAATAGTCATATTTCTATAAATAACAATATTCCCATAAAATTATCCATATTATTTTAGTCATTATATTTTATACAGATACACTCACAAGGATATTTTTATATTTTAATATCTCCTTTATATCCCACTCAATAGCTATTCTTTTGGGATGAAGTTCGTTATTTAATAATTTCGTATCCACGAGGTTAATTTGGTGTTTTAGAAGAATACATATGGATGCCGAAAGCCATTATCCAGAGCTATCAATTGTTGCGTCTTTCATGGGTGATAAATTTAATTTCAAATACGATAAAAAAAAATTAAAATAAATTATAAAATTTAAGCCTTTTATTTTTATTTTTATTTATGCTGCATTTATTAATTTTATAAAAAAATTAAATATGTAGTACTAGCATGTATACTCCATCTATGCACTCAATTATTATACTCCTCACGTATCAAAAAAATATCTTATTGGAATTGAGCACGAGATTTAAAGAATAATAATATTATTTTCGTTCTACTTATTTTGTTTGTTCCACTTTATTTGTCATTTTTTCTTTAGGAAATATAATTGTATGTTTGTTTGGGGGATTGGATTTACTTTCCACTATTCATCCAATTTTTTTTCTCCAAAAACATCAAATCAAACACCTATTTTTCATTTTTTATATTATACTAAAAATCAATTTTTCATTCAAAACATCACATCAACATCTATTTATATCACACCATGTAACAATTTAAATTCAAAATTTTTACTATTCAAATCCCAACTCAAAATCCAAACCCCCAAACAAACACACCCTTAATCGTATTTAAATTTTATAATTTATAATCTTTTAATCTTAATTATATTACTCCCTCCGTCCGCACATAAAAATACAATTACTTTTGGCGCGGTGTTTAAGAAATAATAGTATTTTAATTATAGTTGGTAGTTAAAAATAGTGTTATGACATTTTTTCCTTATTTTTTGGTGTAAAAGTAATGATGTGATGTAAGGTGGAGGTATTTGTGAAAAAAAATGGGGTATTTAATGACATATTTACTTTGTAATTGGATATCCCAAAATAGAAATATGTATATTTTCTAATTGGACGAAGGGAATATTAGTTATTTTAATATTAATTTATGGTTACTTTTATTATTAGAATTATTAATTTTATTAATATAATTTTCTAATTATTTACTAATTATATTTTATTTAAATTATCATATTTATAGTAAATTGAACAAAAAATATGGGATGAAGGGAGTATTAAATTGAAAAGAAGTACTACATAAAGTAATATTCCCTCCCTCCACATACAATGTATACATTTACTTTTGGTACGGTGTTTAAAAAATAATAGTATTTTAATTATAGTGAGTAGTTAAAAGTAGTGCAATGACATTTTTTTTCCTTACTTTTTGGTGTAAAAGTAATGATGTGATGTAAAGTAAGGGTATTTGTGGAAAAAAAAGGAGGTATTTAATGAAATATTTACTTTGTAATTGGTTATCCCAAAATAGAAATATGTATACTTTATAACTGAACGGAGGGAGTATAAATGAATGACCAAATTGCTTTATTTTATAAAAGGTTGAAAAAAAAATAAATTAAAGTGATAATTAGAAGCATTTTTTAAAAAATAGAGATAATTTTATTGTATAACAGGGACTACGGTTACTAAATAAATAAGACAATTATATTATAATAAACGAAAAAAAATACTCCATTCGTCCCAGATACCGTGTCTGCTACACTGTAGACACTATATTTTAGGAGGGGTGTAATTAGTAGATAATTAAGAATATATTAGTGAAAATAATTATCCTATAATATAAATAATTATAAATTAAAATTAAGACAACTAATTAGTTTAATTAAAATTTTAAAAAAAAGTAAAATTAAAAATTTTAAAATGAAATTAAAGTGTGTAATCATTTTCTAAAAAAAAAAATGACATGGTATGTGGAACGGATAAAAACGGCAACGTGGACATGATACGTAGAACGGAGTGAGTAATTAACTTTGATGATGTGATAAAAATATATTAAAAATTTGCAAAATTTGGTATCATGTCAACAAAAATTGCCACGTGAAAACAATGTAGAACTTTGCAATATCATTAAAAATCGCCGCATGATGTGGCCATTTACAATATTCTTTTAATTTTTTTTATTTTTACGTTTTTATTAATTTTTTATTTTTTAATAATAAAAAATAATTGAGCAGTGTTTAGTTTTAGTTTTTTAAAAATTTTCAACGTATTTAGATATTGAAAATTATATAAGTACTTTATAAAGTGTGAACTTTTTATGTTATAAAAATAATATACTGTCTTTTAATATCTTTTTTTTTTTTTTTCATATTTCATGTAATTTTTTTAATATTAATATTATTCATATAGTACAATTAAAATATAATGGAGTAGCACTAATAATAATAATATTTGTACAATACATGATTGATTATCAAAATATCTTTAATTTTATATTGGTACCGATACTAAAAAATCAGATCAAAAATAAAAATAAAAAAAAACTAATACTTTGTTAAAAATGAAGTAATATATATTTACTAAAAAATATAAATAATTTTTGTATTGAAAATAATATTCCATTTATCCCTCAAATTTATATATATATATATTTGTTCATTTACCAAAAATATATATATTTTATATATGAATTTTTTTAGAAACTTTCTAATTAATAATCTTCAAATTTTATTTATTTACAAATATAATACAACTATCCACACATTCAATTTATCAAAGTTTTTTTAAGATATTAAAATCAATAAAATGTAACACAACTATCTATACACTTCATTTAACTCCACACACCCTTATTTATATCAAAATCAATAAATATAACACTCTCTCTGTGCAATATTGGACTTCTCACATGGGAATGATGCGATGTAACAAAAGAAAAATATGATAAAATGTGGAGTAAATATTAATTATATTTAATTAATTTATATTTTAAAAATATTGTAAAATATTTGAAATAGACCAAAAAGAAAATATTGTCAAATATTTTAGACGGAGGCAAAAAAGAATATAATGCATAAAAAAAAACTAAACTTACAGTTTAAAATAAATTAAAAGATTAAGTATTAATTTTTTTTAATAACAATAAATATTTACTATATTATTTTTTTTAAAAAAATATAATGAATAATATCGAAATTTTATAAAATGTATATGTATTCACACCCTTGGATTTAAATAAATATGTTAACAGAAACCGTCTTTATTGCAAATAAAATTATTTTTTACAAAAAATTCAAGTAAAACTTTCAAATTTAAAACCAAACAAATTCTATTGATTCAAATATTTCGAGTTAAAGTTAACCAAATTAATCTGGTTATATATTATAAAGATTTTTTAATTTTAGCTAATAAAAAAACAAATCAACCTAATAAATATTTAAAATAAAAAAAAATAAAAATTCACAATTCAGCGAAGTTCTATTCATCATATTCTCATTTTTGTCAACCTCCGTTTCACGTACCATGTCTACGTTGCCGTTTCTGTCCGTCTCACATACTATGTTACTTTTATTTTTTTAAAAATGATTACACACTTGAATCTCATTTTAAACTTTTTAATTTTATATTTATTTTTAATTTTAATTAAACTAATTAGTTATTTTAATCTTAATTTATAATTATTTATATTATCAAATAATTATTTTTATTAATACATTCTTAATTATCTACTAATTACAACCTTCCTAAAATACCGTGTTTACAGTGTAGCAGACATGTGAGACGGAGGAAGTATTATTGTGTGCAAAGAGAAAGAACGGAAAATAATATATAAAAGAACTATATAATAAGAGTTCGATATCTATATATATTTGGGAAAATCCTAATTTTTATTGGGCCCATTGGACTTGTACTCTCTGTTTATTTAACCTCTTCGGCCCTTCCAAAGAGTAATTAATTTTCGTCTGTCACTTAATAATCTATCCATTTTATTATTTTGGTCCGTCTCATAACAAAGTATCAATTTTCTACTATGTACCTAACATTACAAATACCTTTCAAATTTTTACATATATTATTAAAATGTCATTACATTTATATCATAAAATACTAATAGGGTTAATATAGTATTTTTACTTTTATTTCTACTTTATCTCAATATAATATTAATATTTCTAAAACTTCGTCCAAAAAATGAGACGGATGACTTATTTGAATTGCAACACATTTGATACAAAGATGTTTTGGTTTTGGAGTATCAAATTAAATTATTTTTTATACTCTCTTACCATTTTTGTCCGTTCAAAAACAACAGTTTTATTTTCATAAATAACCATATCACTGTAAAACTACTCTTACTTTTTCATTTTTATTACACAATTGTTACTATTTTCTACATTAATACACTCATAAGGGTAAAAAAAATTCTTAAATCTCGTGTTCAACTCAATTAAGACTATAGTTTTGATACGGAAAGAATATTATATAAAATAATTTTTATATTATATTAAAATTAATTTAATATTTAAAATATTTCATCAAACAACATGATATATATAGCCTATAGAGAAATCTTGATCATTTTGTTTTGATTATCAATACTAAACAGGGTTTGTTTAGAATTTGTTTGTTTAATGAAATAGCTTGTAGAATTTCTTTTTTTCTTTTTTTCTTTTTTAAAAAAAACTGGGAAATATAGACAATTGTTTACATAGTAAAAATATAATAGATATGTAATATATTAATCTTTTTTAGAGAAATATATTTTTAGGAATTATATTTTTTATAAAGAGAACACACAGGTGTTTTGAATAATTTAGGTACGTTGTTAAGAAGCAATAATTACGATAACAAAAATAAAATAAAATTCCCATGGCACAAAATTTAAAATATACCGACAAATATAAAAATACCAACACAAATAAAAAAATAAAATAAAAAAAATAATAACAATTAAATTCATTGTTATCTATTAAATGGCAGTTTCAGACCACAAGCATTTCTCATAGCCTTAACCTTAATGATCCCTTTCCTCTTCCTCCTGGCTTCGGCAAATCTGGCCCGTCTATCGGCAACGACATCCAACGGCTGAGATACATCTATCTCCTCAGGTGGCATGTTGAGATCGATCCAATTGAGTCGACTCAATTGGTTGACTGATTCAAGCCCATTGCTACTGATCGAACCAAATGGAGCTCGGAAAATCTCCGCCGTCGGATCTCCCATCAACGGCGGATGATGGCGGGGAATGTTCATCCTTCTTTCCATCTCCATCTGTGTATCTTCTTCTTCTTCCTCATCCTTTCTTGCGCAAGAATTCAACACCTAAATTAAATTAAACAAATATTTCTTGTCAGGAGTTAAAGGCGACAGCTTTGATGCCAAAAACAGAAAAAAAAAAAAAAAGGTGGTAATTTTGACAGCAATGGCGTTTGCAGGTTGGATGAAATGGACCCTTTGTTTTACGCCTTTTAACTCAGAATTGAAATCCTTGAGCTTTTGGTAGTAGTTTTTCACAGTCTCGATCTCCTGTTGATTTTGCAGAAAAAAAAAAAGAAAAGAAAAAATCCAGATTCGATTAATGGAGAAGAAGCAGAAGATATGTCGATGGAATGTAAAATTACGAACTTACCCCTCGAAGAAGGTTTCTCTTCTGGTTCAATTCGTGTATTGTGCATCTGTATTCATCTCTCGTCTGCAAAATAAAATCAATAAATAAATAAATAAATAAAAATGGAGGTTTTGTAATTGAAGTAAAGTAGTTACTCTTTTCTTGGAGGATTTGTTGCACTTTCCGTCGCAATCTCCAGGGGAGAAAGTGAGCGGCGTGTCAGGGCTGGCGGTGGTGCGGACGGCGGCGGCGACGGCGACGGCGGCGGGGGTCTTCTTACCAGGCGGCGGCGGCGGCGGCGGAGGTGTGTCGAGGGAAGATCTTCTCTTCCTGCAAGTCCAATTGAATCTGGAAAGGGATTCAGATAAGGACATTAAGGTCTTGAGATCGAGGAGTATCTGAGAAACAATGGTTTCATCTTCCATGGCAGAGGTAGAAGGAGAAGAAGGTAATAACATAGGGCTCTGTCTGTCTCTGTGTTTCATTGGAGATGGAGATGGTGGAGAAAGAAGAGATGTGGCTAATGGGGAGGTGGAGAGAGAAAGTGGGCTCTTAAAAATTGGGGAAGAGAGAGAGGGAGAGAGAGAGAGAGGGGAGTGGCTTCTGCCACGTGTCACTCAAGTAGAGATGAAGGGTCGCCTGCCTAGGGTTTATGAAGTGTGTGTGTTTCTGTCTTGTGTTCTGTATAATTAATTTTCTTGGCAAATTCCACTTGTTTTACCAAAAGCCCATAATCAACTGTATATTTAATTCTAAATATACTGTTCCTATTTGCTATAATAATTTTTTTTTAATTTTATTTTATTTTTTACTATTATTTTTTAAATATTTAATTTTTTTTATTATTTTAAATAATTTCTTTTTTATTTTTATAATTTAAAATAATTTTTTTATAAAAAATTTTAAAAAATAAAAAATAAATTTAAATTTTCTTTTTAAAAAAAAACATTATTTTTCTACTGTAGCAATACCAAAAAGTTACACAGAATTTGATATCTCTAGGAGACAACCGATGCCAAATCAATATCCTTCTCAGAAAAGATCGTTCTTGGAGCCTAAGAAAAAGGTCTAACAGATTTCAAACCCAATTCAAATCCAAGACCCTCCAAATAAGAAAGTAGAATATTAGTTGTGGACAGAAAGAATAGTATATTTTAAATTAAATTACTTCATCTTTTCTAAAATAATAATTTTATTTTGTTATTTTCGCTCATTTCAAATATATTCATTTTTATTTTTAGTAACAAATTCTTCACTTTTTTACAAAATTAATCATATTTTGTTACACTAATGAGACATTTTAATCTATTAAAAATATTTTTACACAAATTATTAATATAATAATATTATTTGTCAATCCCCAATGTACTTGTTTTTGAACAGAGAGAACATTTTATAAATAATAAAAAAATAAAATTATACTTACGAAGTAAAACGTATATATTTTTATAAAAATTAATAGTAATAGAAATAGAAAAATATAAAATTGTCAAAAGAACGAAAAATTATTTAATTCTTAAATTTTAATTCTCCAACTCGGAGCACAAAAAAAAAAAAAAAAAAGAAAAAAAAAAGAAAAAAAAAAAGAGATTTCTTTTATGGGTGTGTTTGTTTGGGGGATTTAATTAGATTTCTACTATTCATCCAATTTTTTCCCCCCAAAAATATCAAATCAAACACCTATTTTTTATTTTTTATATTATACTAAAAATCAAATTTACATTCAAAACATCACATCAACACCTATTTATATCACATCATACAACTATTCAAATTCAAAATTTTTACTATTCAAATCTCAACTCAAAATATCAAACAAACTCTAAATCGAATATATCAAAGTTTTGTAACTCAAATATATTGAAGATTCCCATTTTGAGTGATTCCCATGCATTTTTCCGGGCCAATTTAAAAACCTAGAAAACATGTAAGAAGAAACTATAATGTAAGTAGAGAAGAGGTCTTCATACCGAAGAAGAGTCAGCTGTTAGTAGCAGTAGCAGTAGCAAATGAGTTCGATAAAGAAACAACAATATCTAAGAGGCTCTCTGTTTCTTTGAAGTTCTTGCCGCAAGAACAAAGTCATCGTCGCCAGAAGATCCATCATCCTCGATCTTGCGTTTCTTCGACTTGGCTGATGCTGATGCTGCTTTGGTAGCAGGCGTCGTCTTCTTTTTCTGGGTCGTGACGTTTGAAGATGGCGTTTTCTTTTCAATCGTAACAGTTTCGCCCTTCTTCTTGACAGTTGCAACAGTTTTCATAGGTGACCCGAGCTTCTGCAGCTGTGCCCGGTTCTGTTTCCTCTCGAAGACTTTCTGCGCCATTTCTTTCGGGAGCAATCCAGATTCCATCATCCTTAATCCACACAAACAATATGAAAATTTCATCCATCATCCCGAATATACAGAGGAGAAGCAAGCAGCAGAAATTCTTGCAACAGAATATTACAATGGGTAATTGTTTCGATAAAGAATGTATCTTGTACGTTGAAATGGCATATTCGAAACCCTAATATACCAATAAACCAACAAAGTCTTTGCTACCGAAGAAATAACTAATCCAACACATAGCACCATTACAAACATCTAATGGCCAAATAAACAGCAAAAAAGAATGTATCTTGTATGTCGAAAAGGCAAATTAAACCTTAATAAACCAACTAAACTTTGCTACTGAAGAAATAACAAATCCAACACATAGCACCATTAAAAACATCAAATGGCCAAATAAACAGCAATAAAGAATGTGTCTTGTATGTCGAAAAGGCAAATAAAACTCTAATAAACCAACTAAACTTTGATACCAAAGAAATAACAAATCTGATACCATGGAATTCGACGAATGTGCACAACCAAATCAACAGCAACAAAGAATGTGTATTGTGCATAGTAAAGGATTATTAGAAACCCCAACAAATCAATAAACAAACTGAAACTACGCTGCCTTTAGTAACACAAACTTCGGATTCGACAAACAAATGCAGTGACATAACATTTAGAACCTTAAACATGAAGGAACCATACAACCAATGTAGATTCAAACAACAAGCACTAATTCATATCCTTAATTCTGTCTTCAACAGTAAAGAAAGGCAGAAAACAATACACAGTATTAGCAACAAAAAATTAAGCATTTGGAACAAATAGGCTTACCATATAGCCGCCATTTCACTCTCAGGAACTTGCTTGTAAAGACTCTCGTAGAATATCCTCAGTGGATCTCGCTGAAAATGAAATCCAATCAAAATTTAACAGAACAAACAAATTTCCTAAACCATTTCAGGAATAACGATGAGATTAATATACAAAATGATAAAACATGGACATACTTCCTCTGGTGGATCCCTCTTTTGCCCTGGAATATCGAACACTTTCTTTTCCCTTTTCTTAGCATCATTACCACCGGCGGCGTCACCTCTTTTCTTCGTTTTCACTGCCTCCGCCTCTTCTTTCTTCTTCTTCCTCTTCTTCGTCGCCTTCGCCCAATTCCGCCGCCAATTTGACAACAAAGTTAGAAAGGAACAAAAAAAAAAAAAAAATCAAATCGGCCATTGTTACGTAACGTCGCACGGAATTGCAATACATTTTACCTTCTTGCTGGAGGCACTGTTTGAAGTCGGTTCGTCGAAATCTTCATCTTTCTTCAACTTCGCTTCTTCCTTCTTGACTTTCGCCTGCGATTTCGGTTCGGCATTGCCGCCGCTGTTTTTCGGTACTTGTTTTCCGCGCTTCCCGAAAGCGGACGCTATGCTCTTCTCTTCGTCGTCGTCTTCAACTTCCTCCTTTTTCACCATGTTCTTCGAGTCTTCCTGCAGCATTCCTCTGCAGAACCCAAAATAAAAGTCGAAAAATCTTCCGAGGAAGATGAACAAGGGTTTAGGGTCGCGGAATGTTCCGAATTCGGCAGTCCGCGCGAATTCAGATGTCTCACTAAATAGATTGGGCCGTTGGCCCATCTAAGATATGGGCTAATGTAATAATCAAACCCAATGAATAATAAAAAAAGAAAAAAGAGTTTTATACCCTAAGGCCCAAACCCTATTTGGGCCATTTTAAATGCTGATTCTTTTTTATTTGATTTTAGTTTTATATTAATTATAAAACAAAATTCACAAAAACTATCAAATCCACAGTATATATATTTTGTTATTTATAATTACTTTTTAACATATACATAAATCTAATTTATTGTTGAAAAATAATTTAAACATTGGCTTATAATTTATTTAGAAACAATTTGTTCACTTTTTTTTTTTTTTAATTTTTTTATTTTTATAAGGTGAGAATTTAATGCCGATCTTTTGAGTGCGCTCTTATTAAACTTCAGTTGAATATAATAATATGTAAATTAGGCCCGACCAAGATAGATCATACACATGTGTGATAGACAAGAGGTGGAGTTTGTTCACTTTTTGTGTTTGAACTGATGTATTTTTATATACATAAAAAAGATTAGTTGAACCAAAACTCAAACAAACCCATTTCTATTCTTATTTTTCATCTCAACTAAATTATTAAAATATTAAAAATATATATATATATTATATAAAATATCATATTAATTATTATTTTTAAAAATAAATCTAATTTTCAAAATCAGTCCCCATAAAAAAAAAAATACAATGATGCTACACCCAAAACCAAGCAAGGAGTCCCAACAAATGAGTGTGTTTGTTCGGGGGATTGGATTAAATTTCTACTATTCATTTTATTTTTTTTTCCCAAAAACATCAAATCAAACACCTATTTTTTATTTTTTATATTATACTTAAAATCAATTTTACATTCAAAACATCACATCAACACTTATTTATATCACATCATACAACTATTCAAATTCAAAAATTTTACTATTCAAATCTCAATTCAAAATCCAAACCTCAAACAAACACACCCAAGGCGGATTCTCATGTTATATATAAATAAAAAAAACCGCGGAGCTCATTTTTTATGTCCATAACAAAATAATAATAATAATAATCGGATCAGTGGACAATTAGTCAATTATATCCTAATGTAAAATGAATAATTATATTATAATAATAAGAGAAACATAAAAGCTTTTTTTTTTAATAAATAAATAGATTTCCGATACATTCAAATAGCAAAATTGATATATTGAGTTTGTTTACACTAATATAATATATTTTATTTATTTAAAAAAATAAAATAGTTTATTTTGTGAGATAATTTTAAATTTTTTTTTTTTTAATTTGAAATATAAAAAATATAAAAATAATAACTATATATTTTTAATTTAATTTTTATTTTTTATACGATGAACATAAACCAAGAAGTTTAACTTTGAGCACATACGATACTAAAAAGTCCTTCAAATATCATGTGTCAAGACAATAAAAACAGACTCGAACCTATTGAAAAAGAATAGTATAGACTTGACCAAACGGTTCACGGCGCCGATTAAGATTTATCAAACTAAAATCGGATTTTTTGAACGACAATTTCGATTACGGCTTGACAATTTCATTTACGATTTATAAACTGCCGGTCTGTATATATTCTTTTTTAATATTTTTTATTTTCTATTTTTTTAAAATTTAAATTTTATTGAAAAATAATTAATTTTAATTTTAATTTTATTTATATATTTATTTATCATATAAAATTCATATATATATATATATGTATAAAACTACTCCATCCGTCCTAGATAATATGAGATTATTATTGTAGATACGAGAATTTATGTAAAGTATAATTAGTAAGTAATTAAGAAGTTAATTATTGTATATTAAAAATAATTATCGATTAAAAATAAGATAATTAAATAATTTAATTAAGATTAAAAAAATTTATAAAATTTGAAATTTAAAATTTGATTAAAGTGTATAATTATATTTTTTTAATAAAAAAGAAAGGAGAAACTACGGGTGTGTTTGTTTGGGGGTTTAGATTTTGAGTTGGGATTTGAATAGTAAAAATTTTGAATTTGAATAGTTGTATAATGTAATATAAATAAGTGTTGATGTGATGTTTTGAATGTAAAATTGATTTTTAGTATAATATAAAAAATGAAATAGATGTTTGATTTGATGTTTTTGAGGGCAAAAAATAGGATAAACAGTGGAAATTTAATCTAATCCCCCAAACAAACACACCCTAAGTGAAACAGACAAAAATAAAAAATATAGATAAATCATGTGAGATGAAAGGAGTAATTAATTAGATTGTTACCATATAAAAATAATTAAAATAATAAATTAAATTTTAAATTAGAAAACAAATAAACGATGGTTCGAACCGAATGGGTAAGTCTCAAACGGAGCAAGAAAAACTAAAAATATATTTTCATTGATGGAAGAATGAATAACCAGTATGAATAGCACTCCTACCTTAGGAGAATATAAATACTGAAAGCCTACCTAATTCTTCCAAAAGAAGAATATACAGGGTGATCCACACCTCAAGCTGTTATAACAACTTTTTGGTTGTATACCACATGTAATCACAAAAAAATACTCCTATCGTTCCATTGAAATGTTACTATTTTCTATTTTCGTCCGTTCCAAAACAAGGTTACTATTTTCTAATAATAAATACTCTTTCAACTTACAATATATTATACAAATGTCATTACTTTTATATTACACTATATTAATAGGAGTATTTTTATCTTTTTTACTACAATCCAATATAATACTAATATTTAAAAATCTACGTACAAAAAGCAAATGTCACCGTTTCAATGGGACGGAATGAGTAATTAATCTCTACCTGGTTCTAGAGTTACTTTTGGACCTCCATCTGTTTTTTTTATTCTTGGACTGGAATTCATTATCCAACTATTCATTCAACATACCCCCTTAAGAGAAACTTGGGTCATACCTCCCAAATTTAGCATGACATACATCAAATCCAATGTACGTGCAGATAGAGCCTTAGTAAACATATCAGCCAATTGGGAAATGGATGTTATGAAATGAGGTTCAATGCAACCACTAGCATACTAATTATGGATGAAATGACAATCTATATTTATGTGTTTTGTTCTTTCGTGATGAATCATATGAATGACGGATTTATTATCACAGTATAATGGAATATGAAGTGAACTGTTACTCCGCAAATATCGAAGTCCTAAAGACATCAAAATAAATCTTCAAAGCCAAAGTCGAAGATCAAATTCGTTCGCACAGATACCAAAGTCCTCCAAAATCTGGATTAAAAATCAAATCCGCCAAAATGATGAATTAAAGATCAAATCCTCCAAAAAAGTCATCTAAATTCAAATTAAAAATCAAATCGACTTGGAAGAAAATAAAAAGATCCAAATAGACAATGACCCGCTTCAAATCAAGTATGATGTATACAATTTTTGTGTTTATAAAATTAATACAATTTTCTTTTATCTATAATTATAACTTTTTATATACATAATTTTAATTTTATATTATATTAGTATATTTTTGAAATATAGTGTATTATACTTAAAAATAAAAAAAATCAGCTCTACCAATAAAATTTTCTAACTCTCCTGCTGGTATTTGGGACGAACTTACTTTTGAAGGGACAAATCTATCCCGGCACCAATAAATCTTATACTCCGCCGTCCGATATAATTTGTTCCTATTTTAAATTTTCGTTCGTCCCATATAATTTGTTATTTTTTTAAAAAAAATATAATTATACACTTTAATCACATTTTAAATTTTTATAATCTTAATTAAACTATTTAGTTATTTTAATCTTAATATATAATTATTTTTATTATATTCGTATTTATAAGAATACACTCATATTACATAGGACAGAGGGTGTAATATTTTATATATATCAAAAAATTTCTATATATAAAATAAATATATAATGGAGATAGAACATAACTTGTTATTTCCGAAAGTTCACAGAAAGAAAACTGGAATTTAGAAAAGGGCAGAATGACGAATCTTTCCACTTTCCAGCTCGGAATCTTATCCATATAGATACAGAATGGAATCATATATCATCATCTATATAAATCCTGGCCATGGACAATGTTATTATATAAGAAAGAATTAAACATTCCATTTCAGACCAAAAATAAAAATAAATAAATAAATAAAATGGGTCTGTTTGTAAGATCACGGCGGCCGGGGATGAGCTGGAAGGACCAAACCCTAGCCTCCCTGTCGCCGCCGCCGCTGCCGCTGGTGGTGTTCTTCACGCTGATGGCGATGTTTCTGTGCAGCGCCGTTCTGCACACCTCCAACCAGAAGGCGCAGAGGCGGCGCCGGGGATTCAGGTTCGGCCTGCTAGCGACGCCGTTGGTGGTGGCGCTGGTGCTGAGCGCGGCGCTGCTGCCCCTCCGCCGCCGGATGAGGAGGTACAGCTTTGGAATGCCGGGGCAGCACAGTCCGGCCCAGGGCGGAGGTCCGGCGGCGTTGGGTTATTTGGTGGTGGTGGTGCTGCTGATATTTATGGTTTATTTTCAGTCGTCGTTTCAGTCTTCTTGGTTTAGATATTAAATAGTTTAATATCGATTTGATTACATTAAGAAATATAAAATACTCCTTCCGTCCCATAAGTAAATATTCATTTGCTTTTTACACGTAATTTTAGAAATATTAGTATTATACTAGGATATAGATATAAAAGTAATGATATTTGTGTAATATATTGTAAGTTGTAAGAATATTTGTAAGGTTAGATAGACAGTACAGTTACTAAAATAAGGAAATAGATACTTTGTTATGGGATCGACTAAAATAAAAAAAATGGATACTTTGTTATGGGACGGAGGGAGTATATATATACACACGTGTATACTTTGAATGGAAGGTTGTATTCCTTTATAGGTTTTAGCCTAGGTTTAGTATTTAAATTCTTTTTTTTTTTTTTTTTTTAAATATCAAATTAAGTAATTATTTTTTCTTTTTTATACTCCATCCGTTCCGCCACAAGATGACCCCATTTTTTTTTGTACGTCCCACAAAAGATGATCCCTTTCCATTTTTGGCAAGTTTATCGATCTTAAACATACTTAATAAATATAAATAAATTTAATTAAATTTCTAACATCTTACATGTAGGACCAACTCAAAACTCCTTTATTTCGATATTTCTCCTCAATTAACAAATATTTTTATCTACTTTTAAAACTTCTCATTTTTTATAAAACTAATTTATGATAATGATAAATAAATAAATATATTTTTTTTATTAATTTGTATTATATAAAATTTTATAGATATTCATATTGCATATATTTTATTGAGGTATAATTGTAAAAATATTTAAAATACCAACAACACTACACATATAAAAAATAATAAAATATTATCTTAATTTACTATTAATAACTTAATAACCTATACTACCTAAAATACCTTATCCCTAACAAAAAGGCTCCATTTTAAGGAGTATTATATTACAAATTTATTTTATATTTAAAATATCAAATAAATATATATTTATATTACATTAAATAACTATTTAAATTCAATTTTATACTGTTCAAAAATTCAAATCCACAACAAACACACCCTAACAGTCCGTATGTCTTCAAATATTTCCAGAAATTACGATAACAAATAAAAAAAAAAAAAAAAACCAGTCCGTATGTCTTCGAACGCACGAACAGGCGACGGCAAGGATTGCCTGTGACGGGGTAGAATAATTTCTAGATTCGACCTTGCAATGGGAGGGTTTGATTTGAGAGGAATAAGTTTGATATGTTTGGACAAGATTATGAAATGGTTGTGTTTGTTCTAAGGTTTAATTTCAATTGAAATTCATGTGAAAAAAAAAAGTTTAAAAAAAAAATTATTTTTATGTTTTAAAATAAAATGATAATTCTATCCGACGTCCACGAATGCGCTGAGAACGCGACGAAAGGACACATGACAGTCGCATGCATATTTCCAGCATAGAATGTCTCAAGTATAACTAATGTCCTAAAATAAAAAAAGTGATATAGTATATTTTTTTTTTGCAATTTTTCCATACTTTTTAATCAAAAGTGCCGAATATACTGAATAAATTTGATCAATTTGCTTGGTTGTGTTTTTATTCTTTATATTATTTTGTTTTTCTTAAAAGAACATAACATAAAATGTATTTTTTTAACACGATCCCCAAATGGTAGAAATGGATAATTGTACCCACAATAAAAAAATAAGTAAAAACTTTTACCATCAACTCAACTTTTAAATTTTAATGTTATTTATTAGTTAATATACATATAATATAATTTGATTATAAAAATTAATTTCAATAAATGGGGCTGGGCCGGGCATGGCCCGACCTTCATGGGTTTGGGCACGGCCTGGTTCATAGGTGTGACGGATCAAATACAACCCGAAAATTTTTGGTCTACTTTTGGAGGTCCAAGCTCGGACTAAGCTTTCGGGCCGTTCTTATTTTTGCGACGCCTAGTTGAATCCCATGAATTGTTTCCAGCGGTAGCGGGAGAGATACACATATTTGGTTATATTCAGGGCCGTCTCGAACTTTTTTGGAGCTCTGAACAAAAATAAATTATAGACTCTATAAACACATGATTAAAATGTATTTTCAAAATAATATTACTGATTGGCGTCGATTAGACAAGATGTTGAACATGACGGTTTGGCAGTGTCGAGTTGAGAAAAGAAGATGAAAAACAAACTGTCTGAATATTCGAAAAATGAGAAGGACTGAGAGAGGACGAAAGAGAGAGAATAGAGAAGGTGGACGCAGTGCGACAGGGTGTGAGGTACACCAGTATAGACGACGATTAAATTTAGAAATACAGGGTGATGTACGATTAGGAAGAACATATAAGAAAAAATATATGATTAGAGCTTAAAATTTAATTTTAAATTTAAATTGGATAATTACGAAGAACAAAAAATATAAACTAAAAATTAAAATTTAGTTTTAAATTTTAAAATTTAAAAATAATAATGGATAACATTTTACATTATAGGCCCTCTATTAATTAGAGGCTAAGCAGTTGCTTGCTCACCCTGCTTCTACTGTGAGCCAGCCCTGGTTATACTTGCAATAGGTTTCGTTGTAGGTAATATTCTTATCCACAAATTTCTAGATACACCTGCATGCATCTTAGTATATAATTGTATCTGCACATTGTACTGCAGTTCAACATTGTGTCTCACTGCATCGAGAAGATGTCATATTGTTCAATTGCTTGTACCATGACACACAGATTGATCTATTGGAAAATTATTTATATCAAGAGAATATCAAAATATTTATTGAAACGATCTATAATCACGTCGAGTTGCGGATAAAACATCTCTTTGGATAGTGACTCCGGTTCATGACTTAATATTTTCAAAGATATAATGACGTATCTGCTACGGATTAGGTGGCACTTCAATATTCGAAGCTCTAACGAATTAAAATGATGGGAAGAGGACTATTTCAGGAGGCTTGAACATGAAGGAATATTACCGGAATATTGACAAAAAAACTCGCCGAAAATATCGTGGGAAAGAATTAAGCGAAAGAAGAAACGGGAGAAGGATTGAAATGGGGTGTGGAAATAGCCTTTTATAGGGACCTACACTCTTCTCGCAATATAATTTATTTAATTTTATGTTGGATAATCGGTTAATCAATTATTTATTTAATTGATGAAATTTAATTTATAAATTAAATTCATAATTTTTAAAACCGATTATTCAGTTAATTGAAATGCATATGAGCTGAAAAATAGTCGTTGTGATATGGCTTAAGCACATAAATGCCGGTAAGCCATTAGTGCATGTCGCCCGCCAGTACTAGATATGAGGTCATGGGAGTATTATATATTTAACCATAAAAATTACATAGAAAAAAAAAAAAAAAAATCCTCGAAGAAAAATGAAAAAAACTAGTCATCGTGGGTTAGGGTATTGTCCATAAGAAGCTCTTGGCCTCCGATACTTAGTTGAAGGATTAGTTTTTTTTTTTTTTTTTTTTTTTTTTTTTTTTATGACGTGGGAACCCGCAGCCGCTACCCGAAAGTGTGCACTGAGTAAACCTCCGGTCGAACCTAATACCCTGCAAATCAGCCCGGAGTTGAAGGATTAGTTCTTAAAAGGTCCTCGAGTTCTCTCGCATTTCTTTGAGCCAAGCAAGTTGGCTTGCTCTACATTTTGATGTAGTGAGCAATTTTAGGTTTGGCGGGTCCTAACTTCCTATGAATATATAGCTTGGGAGTCACTTATTTTATGCACAACATGATTGTGCATAAAATAAATAACCCCACACTTATCATCACCACCCTATTAAGCAAAATAGTTCTGGCTATTGACGTGGGGTGGACTTATGACCGTGAGGTCATTCTCCAGGTCAGCTGCCAGGCATGCGCAAAGGGGTATTATTTCTTATGGTAGATGACAAATCAACTTTTTGAATTTTAAACAAAATAAAAAAATCTATCAATCAGATTTTTACTTTTTGTTTTATTTAATATTTATAATATTTATATTTATATTTTTCTATTATACAAAAATTTTATTCTCTAATATATTGATATATTTTTTTAAAATTTTTTAATTTTAAAAATAATTAATTTTAATATAAATATAAATATAGATTTTTATTTTTTTAATTGGAAGAGAGAATATAAATGCGGATGAAAGATAATGTGATGGTAAGTAGGTATCTTTGTTGCATGTGGCCTCAGTCTTTCTGCATGAAGATGTTTTTCAGTTCGTCAATCCACTTTTATAGAAAGCATCCAATAATTCTTTTAATATGGAGTTGACAGAACTATGCAGATAGAGAGGGTAGGGCTTCTTATTTCTTACAATGATGAAAACCTTTTTCTCTGAGACAGATTAAAAAATAAAAATAAAAAAAAATGCAGAAGGCACAAATTAGATGAAAACAAAAAAGTTTATTTAACTGATTAATATTCAGGTTGGAATACGTCAAAACCCTAAAATTTAGGGGTTTGAATATAAAAGATGAGATTTTACATAATCCTACATTTTATAAACAAAGTAGGGTTACAGCAAAGCCCTAACGCCTCAATCACTCATTCACTATCAGAAACAAAAATTGCTCTTACGATTTGGGATCTGGTGAAATTTCTACACACTTTTACTCTGATGTGAGATTCGAAATTTTTATTTGATTTAGATGTTTTCTTATATTTCATAATGTCATCTATCAGTATGATTCCTGAATTGGTTGTGGTGTTACTAAGGCTCTTAAACAGTGTTTTGAACGATTTGTGTAAATCAATTGATTTGTGTGCAAAAGATCTCATGAGGAAAAGGGATTTTTCTGCTGATCGAATTACCAATCTTCCTAGTGATCTTTTACATAAAATTCTTTTATCGATGCCTTTGCGTGATGCTGTGAGGACAAGCACACTGTCGTCGCAATGGAGATATAAATGGACAGCTATTCCACACCTTGTTTTCGACGGAGATTTGAAAAAAACCATGAAAGGGAAAAATGTCGAGGCCGTGGTCGATCAAATTTTGTCGCGTCATGACGGGACTATAACGAAGTTTTCACTCACGGATTGTTGTATCCAAAGCGATTCTTCGGTCCGTCGTTGGTTGTCTTACTTGTCCAAACGTTGTGTTCAAAGCCTTGCGCTTTCGCCTCATCACGTAAAGAGATTGAAGCCGGTGTCTATTTCTCTCGGTAGTTTTGATCACCTACAACATTTGTACCTTGGATTTCCTTGTGAAGTCAAAATTCCTCCGTCGTCGAGGGGATTTAACAGGCTGGTTAAGCTTGAACTTTTCTACGTCGATATTGAAGCTGGGGAGCTGGAAGTGTTGCTTTCTAAATGTCCAATGATTGAGTACATGGCTCTGAAGGTGGGGTTTAATTCATGTTTTTATTAAAAAAAATAATATATTTGTAACAAAATTTCGTCTCTAAAATTTTCTAATATTACAAAAATGATTTTTTCAGTGTTTATCAGGGCAACTCCAACCCACTTCATTTATGCAGTGGGTTGTGCAAAAATTGGGGGGAGGGGCTCCAACCCACCCCCATTCCCCCATTTTTGGAGTGGAGTTTGTGTGGTATTTTGTGGTATTTGTGTATTTTTGTTATTTTTTTGGGATATATTGTGTAATTATATTTTTTTGAAAAATTATGTATAATTTTATTTTTTGAAAAGTGATATAATTTTATTTTTTAAAAATAATGTATAATTTTATTTTTTTTTATAAGTGATATAATTTTACTTTTCAAAAAGTGATATATAATTATATAGTTTTTTAAAAATAATGTGTAATTATATATATTTGGGTTATATTGTAAAAATAAATTAAAGTTGGTGTGTAATTTATAAATATAAAAAATTATGTAAAATAATATAAAAGAGGAATATATATGGAATATACTTTTTAGAGTGAAAAATTGAAGTTTATGGTTGGAGTAAAATTACTGTAGATCAACTGTATTTTTACTGCAAAAACGAAGGAATTGGTTGGAGATGGTCTCAACGAGTCTATTTTTCCTTGATTGGAATTAAATTGCTAATTGTTTTCATTTTGTGTGGTTTTAATTTAAGATCCGCATCCAAGGTGAGATGAAAGAACTTCCGAACAAGCTCAAGCATCTCGCTGTTCTAGAGCTTAGCGGTGTCAACTTCGTAAACTTGGGAATTATCAAAGTTCTTCTAAGCTTGATCAGAAGCTCTCCTAATTTGCGGACTCTTAAACTTTATGTTAGTGATATGCTATATCGACACATTTACTTTAATTTCATTACATTGCCGCTAGCTAATTTCATCCTTTTTTTCCTTTAGGGTGCCGTATTCAAGAATGAGAAACGTGTCACTAAATATCTAAAGGCACAGCGCAATTTTAATGATTGTCTTAGTTGCCTTGAAGATGTGACGATCAAGTTTATGACGGATTATCCCGCGGAGTTGGAGTTTGTGAATATTCTTTTGCAGTGGGCAACTGAACTTAAAAAATTGGATATATATACCCCTTTGGTGTGTCTCAACAGGCCAATAAGCCATATGTTAAGTGAGTTCGAAAACTTCAAACTCGCCGGATCATCTAATGCAAAAATTAAAGTTAACTCTGTTTTAAATTGCTAGTATGGTGTTTGTAATAAGTCTGTTCTATCATCTGCTTCTTGTCATTTTATATGTGTTATTTACATTCATTCAACTTTAAATGCTCGAGTTTTTTATAGTCGTTTAATGAATTGACTAGGTGTGCACTGTTGTTGTTTTCTTGTGCATTCTTTGATCTTTTCAAAAGCAAAATATAAACAATGAAAATGAGTTATAGTGAAGAAATAGCCGTTGTGCAAACATAGTTCGATCCTCTTGTGCGCAAACATTTATATATAAAATCAAATTAAAGGCGATTAAATCAAACACTTTAAAACTTTAGTTGTGGATAAACAAGTTCTTTGTTGAAGTTCATTTATTCCTCATGAGGATGGAAGTAATATCATTCCATATCGTTAGGTTGTGATAATGAAGACATTCTTTTTATAATGAAGGCATTCTTTTTGTCGCATTTTTCCCTTTTGTGGCATAGCAAGAATAATAGATCAAGAAGAACAACCAATCAACCAATCGAAATGATATATATATATATATATGTGGCGGCGGCTACAAAAAACACATGCATCACACAGTATTATTATAAACAACATATTGTATATGTTAATATAATACAAATAAACGCATAAACTAACGCACACAACAGTTTTTAGCATATTACATACTTTTATATAACACATATAATTATAAACAAACATTACATGTTTTTATCACACACAATACATATATATATTATGGGTGCTGATTTAAGAAATCAACACACGGTACTGAATTTTCAAAAATAGCACTGTAATTATTCTCATATATATATATATATATATTCTCAAACTATGATGCAAGAAATATTGCAAAACTCTAAGAAAAGAAAAGAGAGTGGGATCCAAAGTCTTTCGAACAAAAATATTTTTATAATTCGGTATTTATATTTTCGGTGGGAATACTTTTTTTGAATAGTAAAATGCTTGTAAAAAATCCACAAGCAAATACAACCACAACCTCTTCTTAATTTTTTTTAGTGCAAGAGGCCCAAATATTCTTGTAGTGATGACTGAAGCACGCTCGAACAAGCCAGATGCAATTAAGATGGTAAGAAACTTAGCGAATCTCCCTCGATCATCAGCTCAAGAGAAAATTGTTTGTTGAGGCGAGTAGCGAATGTGAATTTGTATTACGTTGCTCTCTATCGAGTAATAATATATTTGAAATCGAATATTCACTTCCCTGTTTGCAAGTTAACCATCTCTTGGTTTTGTTGTTTTTATATTCTTTTGCTTTTGTTGGGGAAATTTTGATGCATTAGGTAATGAGAATTGAAAGCCCAGATAAATGAGATAGGTTGAATTTAAGATACATTTTTCGCAAATTTTGTTTCGATTCTATATATATATATATATATAGTACCGGATTATACGAAACCAATCCATACCGTTCCTCTTTGTTTTTGGTAGAGAAACATGAGTTACATACATAATTGGTTTGGACAGTTAGGGGTGACAAAAATAAGTACGATTCAAAAGTTCGATTCGAATGCGGTACAAAAAAATTGTGCTTGAACTTAAAATAATAGGCCTAATAACTTTTGAATCGTGTTTGGCCCGGCACGCTAATGAACCGAGCTGTGTTTGGCCCGGCACGTTTTTTAAATTTAATGTTTAACTTTTAATAAATTTTTATATATATATATATATTTATGTTTAAAATAAAGATAAAAATCATAAGCATGACTTGATGGTAACATTCTTAGTTTGTATATGTTTGTTAGTGGGTTCAATTATTCATTTATATTGTTAATAGATATTTTGTTTGAAATTACTTCAAAAATAAGTAAAATAATTTTAAAAAAAAAAAAAAAAAAAAAATCGGGCCGGCTGCAAATCGGGCCACAACTTGGAATCGTTTTTACATATATATATATATACACTTCCTAATTCCTGCCGAAATCTATTAATCCAACTTGGTATTTTAATTATGAAATATAACAAATTATAAAGGTATTATTCATAATACCATATTGTGTGTGTTTTTGTTATTTTTATTTTATTGTGTATATATATTTAATATTGTACATTATATATATATATATATATATTGTATTACTTTTAGAAAGTCATGTATTTTATAAATATTAAGAAAATACAATATATTTACTTAATACTCCCTATGTCATGTAAAATTATGCCGTTTGATTGGATGCGAATATTTTTTAAAAAATGATATAAATAATTTCTTTTTTTTGTCTTTTATGATAAAATAAAGTAAACAGATTGTATTTCTTTATTTAAAAGGAAAATAAGAAGTTTGAATGATAAAAAAAATAAAATAAAAATGAAAATAAATTTTAACGAGAAAATGAGTAATTTTTATATTTAAAATTTTTATTATTCTATAAATTTATAAAAATAACACAGAATACAATGGAATAAATTATTTAAGAGTGTTGACCCAATAATGTTTTTGACATATTGTGTGATTAATATTACTAAAAAAATATAATATATATTTACACTATCTAATATATATTCTATGAACTCATAAAAATTTAAATAATTCATTAAAAAAGTATACTCTTTTCGTCCGCCTCTATGGGTCACATTTACCTTTTGCGTTATTATACTTAACATTAAAAATATTTTTATATTTGTATAAAAAAAATTTTACAAATGTTTTTCTATTAGTATTACAAGACATTAATTTTATTATCAAAATAAAATTTATTATTTAAAATATAAAAATTAAATTAATATCACAATTTATATAATTATCCGTGCTAATAGGCTAGGTATTTATATACATTACAAAATAATAATAATAAAAAAATCATAAAATAATATTATATACATTGACATATATTCTTCTTTCCATTTTTTATTTTCATCTTTCTTCTAAAAGTTTGATTTTATTTCTCTTACTTCATCTTATCTCCACTGAATTTTTTTTCTTATTCTTTGCCCTAATATTAAGAAAATACAATTAAAATATAATGCAAATTTATATAAAATTAAAAACAAAATAATTGAAAATTAAAAAGAGAGAGAGAAAGAGAGATATATATATATATATATTAGAGCGAGAGTCATGCTATATTCTTCGAAAATATAAAATATAAAATATATCGGTAAAATTTTTCTATAAAAAATATTATTAAAATTTTTTTCAAAAATAAAATCTCAATTACAATAATTTTCTATAAAATATTAATTTTTTAAGTCAAAAAATCTTAAATCAATATAAATTTCTATAAATTCTAAAATTTTAAAAATTAAAAGCTTTAAATTAATGTAATTTTTTATAAATATATATATATATATAGTTTACTAAAAATATTTTTAATTTTCTTTTAATTATAGAAATTCAAAATTTTATACTATTAGAATTAAAAATACAAACCCAAAACATGCTCAAATATATATTTATAAAACAAGATAAGATTTCAAGGGTTTTGAAAATAGAAGGCGTGAATTTCGCACGTGTTCCCTTCTCAAGTCAAGCATGCGGAACAGAACAGAAGTCTTAACACAAAAAATTGAGTAAAGATCATTTTTAGTCTAATTCAAAACCAATTTTTTTCATTTTTGGTTTCATACAAAAAAAAAAAAATTATCAAAACTAGTCCCACCCAAAAAATTATTTATCATTTTTAGTCCCACCGTTCAAATTTTGACGGTTCCAACTGACGTGACTATTACGGATGCTGATTTGGAAGCTAACTCGGACACAACACGCCCGTATTTATAATACACGTCATCTGACCGAATTTGAGACTCCAACACGGGCGTGTTTATATGGAACACGGCCCTGTTTCTACAGAACATTAAAATACACAGGAGTGTTCTATGGAACACGGCCGTGTTTGAGGTTGCAGTGGTTCAGGACAGTGTTTAAAACACGGGCGTGTTCAAATAACACACACCCATGCTTGAAGCTACAGACCCACACATTCATGCTTCACTTTCAGTGGCCGTGTTTATGTTTCATTGACCGTGTTTCGGTTTCATTGATCGTATTATTATGTTTTAAGTGACATATTTATTATCTTTATCAATATATATTTTTAATTACCACAACATATTAAACAGAAATAATAAAATAATAATATATTATATTTAGTTAAAAAGTCGGTTTACATAATACAAACCTAAGAACAAAACAACCGGAAACTACATAATACATATTCAATCCGAATGTTCCTCATCCATCAAATCATCACCCTCCCCTCCCGCCGTATTGTCCTCTGCTGGGGCAGGTGCATGTGAAGCCCGGGGCGGCGGGTACGGAAGCGAAAAATGCTCGTATAGACCTGCAAAAGATGTTCTCATCTCCTCATGCATATTTTGGAATTGGCGATACATCTCACCACGCAACTGATCGACAGAAGACTTCTCGTTGAACCTATGTTGAACCTAGCGACGAGCATGAGGATGCACTCCCTCTCGATCAATCTCTCGTTGAATCTCATCGCCCTGAGCATTATCATCCCAATTCATCTTCTGACCAACCCTATCAACCAGCACAAACCGCTCTCGCCCACTCTGTGTCCTAATTTTTGTAATCATACCCATAGACTGTAGGGTACAGAAACCACACGGCATCATAAGACAACAAGGCTCCTCCGTCCCTTCATTAAATACTTGAAGACCTTTCACCAATCAAGTCACATAAGGCCCAATAGCAATGCCTCCAAGACGTTTATCCTCAACTTGATGAATGAGAAACCGTGCAAGCATAAATCCTATATTTACAGGTATACGTGCATGCATACTCCAAAGATAACATAAATCGTGCGACGATACTACCCCCGTACTCTCTCTACGACCATATAACGTATGGGCCAAAATATAATGAATATATCGCATAGATGCATACCGGAGCGTCGATGCCTTCGACCGTGTAGGAATGTGAAATTGTTTCGTGCTAATACGCGACCAAAAGTGATAAGCATTTTCCGGTATCGAAATGGGCAAGTTCTTAAACTCTGGCGTATCCACGAACGCCCTATCATACAAACCCATAATTACGCCAAAATCAGATAGGGAAGCCAAAAACATCTTGCCTCTTAGTCAAAAAGTCAAAGTCTTTGGATTTTCGTAATGGTACTTAATAGAGTTGTGTTTCAATGTTATCATAAACTCCAATGTCAAACTCTTATATGTTGGCTCAATAATTTGGAAGAAATTATGTCATGCCCCCACCGAAACAAACTCCTCTACTTCCCCTTCTATGCCCAATGTCTCCAATACTTTGCTATCAATATGTTTACTCATCAGAAAAACTTTATCTTTCAACCGCTCATATCGCTCTACAAGCTCTTGTTCTTGAAAATTCAAAAACTGACCACTTAAATTTGTATTCTCCCTCAATGAACCAGCATCGGTCAATACTCCCTTGCCGCTCCGTTGTTTTCCTCATTTAGTTGCCATTCCTTAAAGTTAACAAGCACAAAGCAATATAACATAACATTGTTCGAAAAATCCAACAAAACCTCAACAAGCACAACACCAAAAATAAAACATTATATGACATTGTTCGAAAAATCCAACAAACCATACCAAAAACAAAATACTATACCACACATTAAAGAAAAAAAATATAAATGCAACACCAAGAATAAACCATTATACTACATTGCTAAACAAACAATCCAACAATAAGTAGTTCAAAATTGGAAAAAGTTCATATAATTTTTAAATCCAAATATATACCACAATGTGAGAGCTATAACAAGTAAAAACATTGTATCAACAACAAACTACTTGAAAAATTAAAAAAAAAAAAAACCTTTTTTCCCGAATCTTTAAAATCAACGCAACGAAACAACCCAAATCAGCCGCCCCCGACCTCGTCGTCTGTCGCCGCCGCCGCCCCTCTCGTCGTCTGTCGCCGCCGCAGTCGCCGTCGTCCAGGATGTGTAGGTCGAACACGGGAGATTTGTATATATTGTCTCCCGTGTTCGACAGATCCGGGTTTTAAAAAAACCTAACCCGCCTCGAACACAGGCGTGTGCCAATAATACACGCCCGTATTTGCTTTACAATGAATTATCTTTTAATGAACTGAACACGGCTGTGTATCAAACACAAAAGGCCGTGTACCGAAACACGGCCAGGAACACGGTCGTGTATAACCCCCCTGGACTATTTTGTTTCCACAGCACCCCCGTGTGCACAAGTACACGGGTGTATTTCTTGTACACGAGGTAAATGTGTAAAACACGGCAAACACGGCCGTGTGTTTCTAGAACACGGACGTATTTTGTTGCATGGTCAAATACATGAGCGTGTCAACACATCAACTATTCTGTAAACGAAATATGGCCGTGTGTTAACAAACATGGCCGTGTACCTTTACACGGCCACTGACATGGCCGTGTCTGACCCCTGGGTTCTATTCTGTTTTCTGAACACGGCCGTGTTTCATACAACACGGCTGTGTTCTACTAAACGGCCACTGACATGGCCGTGTCTGACCCCTGGGTTCTATTCTGGTAACGTCACGGCCGTGTTAGACTAAACGGCAACTGACATGGCCATGTCTGAGCCCTGTGTTCTACTCTGTTTTCAGAACATGGCCTTGTGGTTGTCTAACACGGCCGTGTTCTGTGTACACTGAGTAATACTTTGTGATTCAACACGCCCGTGTATTTTTAAGACACAGTCGTGTTTGTGATTTTTGCAATCGTAATGCATGCGCACACGGCCGTATTGGGTGTTTCACGCCCGCGTTTAACCCTAAATTTTGGCTAAAACCATTGTTAAAATTAACGCATCCAAACACAACACCTACACACAAAAATAATACCAACTAAATAACTCAAATTCATACATACGTCAAACCCACAACAAATATAAGTCAAATTCATACACATTAACAAAAGACAAATAACATAAGACTAATCCAAATACAGTAACATAAGCCAAATTCACAGAGAGTAACACAAATCAACTCCATAAACATGCCCCAAATTCATATTTTCTCTCAATGTGTCCCACTCGATGTTCCACCTTCAGTTGTTCCACCTCTTCCAAAAGTTTTTTTTCTCACATATTTCATACAAACGGTAAGAGTTTATTGAAATCAAAAAATCAATATGTGTACCAATATATCAACACACCACGTAAGTTGCGTACCGTTAACTTTGCAATGAAAGGTTGTATTGTAGGAGTCTCGGCTTGTTGAATTTGTAGAGTTGAGATACTTTGACTTTGCGCCGGAATATCGCATCTCTACGACAACTCCTCAGCAAGTTGCATTCCGTCCGCCGTGGAATTTGATTCGATCAAACTTGCTCTTCTCTTTTGGCAACCCTTCAAAGTATGTCCAACAAGTCACAAAATTTGCAAGTTCTTCTGACTTTTTGTCTTGGTAAAATACTCTCACTAACCTTTTTTCCCTGTGATTGACCTTTCTCCATTACTTCATTGGGGTCACGTCTCCTTACTTCTTAGGCCTTCCAGCAGCTCGTTTAACATTTGGGGGAAGTGGTGGAGGCAATTCAGTTTTTGGCCACATTTTTTTACCATCCATTGCGCCAATAGAATATGAATACACTTTATTGAATGTCTAAACACTGTATATTTCGTCAACAAAATTCTCTGGATTTAACTGTTGTCCACATATAACACTCATCGCATGGCGACATGGGATACCACATAACTCCCATTTTCTACAACTGCAGGATTTTTTAAAAATGTCAACAATAAATCGATTCCCATCCGAATAATAAATCTCATAACACCAATCATTGACTTTAACGGGTGCACAAGAATAAGCCACTTGAATGTTTTTTTCCATAATTTTTACTATCTTAGGGCAAAAGCACATATTCCCTCATTTTCTATGCATAATCTCCCTTCGTTTCTGAAGATGTGTTAATTAATATCTTCTAATCCACTCCAACATCGGTAGTATCGACATTTCTCTTGAATCTAATATTATACTATTGAATGATTCACATAAATTGTTCAAGATCATATCACATTTCGAAAATGTAGCAAAATGTGATCTTGACCATTGAGACAGTGGCTTGTCAGCAAGTCAATCAATACATTTCGGATCCAACTCTTGAATCTTCTTCATCACCTCCTCAAAGTCGGGGATAGTACTTGCGTCGGCGGCCATCCAAATCAATCTTTTATATGCAAGACCCTTAAATCCAACTGTTTTCATATTTCCATACAAATGTCGAACACAATTTTTTTCGCATTGAGGGAAAATCTTTTCCATGGCCGGAACAAGACCTTTTTGTTTTTCAGATATAAAGGTATAACCCTAATGCTCTATGTTCAAATCCTCCTTTAGAAGAGTGAAAAACCATTCCCATGTTTCGCGCATCTCACTCCCGACAACATCATATGCCAAAGGAAACAACTCATTGTTATGATCAATTCCAATAGCAGTCAAAAGAATGTCTTGGCAAGGACCTTTTAGGTGACAACCATCCACCCTAATGATAGGTCGACATCCAGACTAAAACCCACGCACAAGCGATTTCAAACATATGTAATACTTGCTAAATCTGCGTCGTCCATTAAAAAATTCGCCTTTCAATTGCATCAAAACAGTTGACCCAGGATTAGACTGTCGTAAAGCTTCAGCATAGTCCCACAACTTTCCATATTGCTTTTCAGCATTACCTTCAATTGCCTTCAATGCCCATTTTCGTGCTCTGTATGCTTGATGTTGGGATATATTGCATCTAATGTCTTCTGTGACGTCTGTCCTAAACCTTTTTATACGTCGTTTAGGATCTGATCGAAACAACGACTCATACTTCCTTGCAAGCCATGTCGACTTCACATTCTTCACATTTAAGTCGCACATACAATCATGATTGCAATTATATGTCCTTAGTTGAAAAGATGCTTGATCATTCACCTTTTAACGCATTCATTTTCCAATTGCAGTTCTCAACAGCACGTCGGACATAAACTCTTCTTTTATCATTCTTGACAAATTTCAAACTTCTCATTGTCTTGATAGCGTGATTCTGGACCGCCTCCTTAAATTCTTTTTTAGAGCTAAAAATCATTCCAAGACTAAAAATGCGATCATACTTTGATGTTGGATCATAAATGGCATGCGATTCCATCTCATCAACATCGGATTCAACAAACATGGTTAAATCTTTTTCTTGAGAATCACCAAATGACATGTCATATTCGGAATTTTGGTGCACCACAACACTTTGATTTTCATTAAACTCATTTATATCCACATTACTCTCGAACAATGACTGATCAATCCACATTACTCTCGAATAATGACTGATCAATCCTATCATCCCCCGAATCTTGTTCTTCCATCATAAAATCAGAATCCTCAAAATCCGATTCATTAAGCATTTCATTCCACTTATCTTCTTCTTGAATTTCATTGCAATCCAAATTTACATCTTCATCGTATATTTCTCCAACACATTTTTCTTTATCATAACTCATTTTTATGATAAATAATTTTCTCCTACAATACAAATGAGGATATAACACATATTGAATACACTAATTATAAAATATAAAAAAAAATAATTATAAAATAATACATTATATAAAACTTATTTCTATAATAGTCAACTTTTCATTCAATATAATTCATTAATCACTAGAATATACAAGTTATACATATTATTATTTTTTATACCATGAAAGACAATAAATTTATGAAATGAACAAATTAAAAATTACCTCCACAATAGATTACACAAGAATAGTCTTCACTTCAAAAAGATAAAATATAATATATGAAAAGTGAGGTTAATAGGTTAGAGAAGTGGGGCTGGAATGGGGAAGAAATGGGAGAGAATTCGAGTGAAATAGATTTGAAATGGGGGACATGTGAGACTAGGGTTTTTGTTGACAACGAGATCGAACACGGCCGTGTTTACTTACAAACACGGCTAATTCTAATCGGTGATATTTTTTAATGGAACAACACGGTCGTGTCTTAATGAACACGTCCGTGTTTGATTCGGTTCCGCAGAAACACGGTCGTGTTCCATATAAACACGTCCGTGTTGAAGTTTCAAATTCGGTCAGATGACGTGTATTATAAATACGGACGTGTTTTGTGCAACACGGGCGTGTTGTGTTCGAGTCGGCTTCCAAGTCAGCATCCGTAACAGCCACGTCAGCGGGAACCGTAAAAATTTGAACGGTAAAACTAGAAATGATAAATAATTTTTTTGGGCGGAACTAGTTTTGAAATAATAAAAAAAAAAAAAAAGAAAGAAATTGAAAAATAAACAACCTGTGATCAAATCAAAAGTTGAATCGAACGGAACCCGTACAAATTGGGGATCAGTTGAACTCTACTCGCATCTTTCTTCACTCTTTGTTGTCCACTCTTTGCCGAATCCTATAGTTTTCGCTGCAAGTTTTGCTTCGCCTCTGCGGGAAGTTTTATTTTGTATGAATCCAACTGAGGTATGCTGTAAAATTTGATTTCATACCGCGATATTGGGATAATTTATTCCATCTTTGATCTGCTATTCAATATCATACTGTCATCTGGTTTCTGAATAGGTTGTGGAGTTTAATCAATTTATGCTTTTGATTGAGTGATTAATTAGTCTTTTGATCTGTACAGTAAACTTACTAGGATGGTGTATGGTGTCGATAGGATTAGTCGTCTTCCCTGCGATGTTATAGACAAAATTCTTGTGCATATGCCTTTGCGTGATGCTGTGAGGACGAGCGCACTGTCGTGGGAGTGGAGATATAAATGGGTAACTATTCCAGACCTTGTTTTTGATCAAAATTTGAAAGGATTGTTGAATGGGAACGACGATCCTGAATCAATAGTCGATCGAACTTTGTTGCTTCACAAAGGAGCCATTACCAAGTTCTCAATCACGGATAGTTGGATCAAAAGCCGTTCTGCCGTCAGCAGCTGGCTATTTATCTTGTCGGATCGTGGAATTAATAGCCTCGAGTTTCTATTTCCTTGCAAGAACTCTCTGCAGCCGACGATAATTCGGCTCGTTACTTTTAATCATCTCAAACATTTGTACATTGGTAATGATTGTGAAGTAAAGCTTTCGCCTTTGTTTAGAGGATTTAACCGTCTTGCTCGACTGGAACTTGTCGGCGTCAATATTAAGCTTCAAGTGTTGGAAATTCTTCTTTCTAAATGTCCGATGCTTGAGTACTTGAATCTGAAGGTGGAGTTTAACTTTAGCTTCTTTTTAATGTCGACTATATTTTTTTTGATCCAAGTTAATTTTTAGTCGATTTCCTCTTTTGTGGATTTTTTTCAGATTCATGTTGATGTTGGTGATGATGAGATGAAAGAGCTTCCGAACAAGCTCAATTTTCTCACTGTTCTAGAAATTGGCGAAATCGACTTTGGATGGGTGGAAAGTGTTGCAGTTCTTATTACCTTGATTAAAAGCTCTCCCAATTTGCAGTCTCTTAAAATTAGTGTTAGTCACTTCATTTGTCAATTTTTTTTACATCTCTTGATTTGTTAACACATTCACATTTAATCCTTTCTCTTCTTTTTTTTATTTTCTAGAGCGACACCTATTACAATGAGAATTGTGTTAAGGAATATCTGAAGGAACAACGAACTTTAAATGTTCGTCTCAAGTGCCTTGAATATGTGAATATCCACGTCGTGATGGGTTATCCGGCGGAGATGGAATTCGTGAAGAATCTTTTGAAGTTGGGAAATGCACTTAAGAAAGTAGAAATGGATTCTCCTTTAAGCAGTACCGATCTTGATGTAAGCTCTATGTTGGAAGAGTTTGCCAGCTTTCAACGAGCTTCTTCGTCGTCTAAAGCAGAAATCATAGTTAACACCAGATACTTTGGATTCTGAAAAGCTCGAAGTTGTTTGTGGAAATTTCTCGGCAATTCTCGACACAATCTGGTTTTGATTTTGAACTTATATATTTTGTCTCTGTTTATGTGTATATAATGCAACACCCGCTGGCTAGTTCGACTTGTTTTGCTTATATATCTCTGTTTTTGCTTTTTCTTATTTATGATCCGCGGCGCATTGTTCTATATATCTGCAATTAAATCCGGATCAAGAACTTATTATAAGATAACTCCGGAATGTAGCTATCAGATGATCAATCCAACTATGCCTGTTCAGTTCCGGAGATCGATCGACACCGGACCTTGAGTATCAAGGTTAGTTCCAATCCATATGTTGCCCCCAATTCTAAATCCTATTTATTGATCGTCTGCGTCTGCCTCTGCCTCTCCCCAAAACTATAGAGGCGTTAAACGAACCAATCCAGCTCTAGTATATACTGTTAGAGCCAGTGACGGGACCAGCCGTAATTATTTCTTTAACGTTGTATATGACATTCTTTATTATTTTTAAGGTTTCTCTCAAATGGTCCTCTGACTTGGCATTTATGTGACATGTCAATCACGTCAGCGTAAGTAAAAATCTTTTACTTATAGAACTAATCACTTAAAATTTGATAAATTGGGTTAGATACTAAAATAAAAAAATAATTTACCTTATAATTTTTAGTTTTTATTAAAATATAATATATAAATTAATTATTTTTATATTATTATTATTATTATTAAGAATAAAATGTTAATTTTAACTTAAAAGCGTTTTTGTTGATTTTAGGAGCTTTCCAATATGATTATGAAAAAAAAAAAAAAAATTCTGTCAGAAGTCAATTTAAACTAAACTTAAATTTCATCATTATACTAAAAAATATAATTTAGAATTTTTTTTAGATTTTTATTTCTTTAAAGAAATATATGGTAAATTATATAACACTCTTGTTTTTAAGTAAAAATGCATAAAATTTTATTTATTGCATGATTATTTAAAGTTTACACAAAACATCCTTTTGTTCATTGATATTTATTATAAATAAAGAATTAAATTATACAAGTTTTATATATCTAAAATATCTTAAATAATTTTTTTAATAAAATAATAAATAATTGATCGATAATTTATTTTTATAATTCTTATGAAAATCACATAACAATTTATATTAAAAACTATAAAATCAAAAATTAATATCTTTTATTTATTTATTTATTTTATTGATATCTTTTATTTGTATAAAATTTGTTCAATGTATATACAATCAAATATTAATTTTGAAGAAAAATGGTATTTCATTCAAATTTTATTAAGACAAAGAGGTTCAGGCATTAGCGTATATTTAATCTCAAGTTTTACTGTCAAAAGAGTGCATTTCTTTGCTGATCGAAGGTGAGCTTCAATTTCAAATCTCTGTTTACTTGAGTTCATCGTCTCTGATTGGATTTGTTTGTCTGATGTGTTGTATTGTATGCGAGTACCTGTCTTTCTCCTTTTGTAATACCTGTTCAATACAATACAATCATCCATGGTGAACATACATTCAATTCAAATGCTTCAAAACTGAAATCCAAGTATCGTATCACTTGTAATGGCTTCACTTTCTCAGAAGCAGAGGCTAATTGCGCCCATAATTAGGGCTTCCATCCCAACCGAATTACCCTTGCCGTTCGTCCCCTTTTCTCAGCTGCAGCAAATCAAACAATTGGAGTCCCAAGTCATCCGCAACCTCCATGGCTGCACCAGCCTCGCCCAAATCAAGGAAACCCACGCTTACATCATCCGGAAATGCCTTCACCAGTCGTCTTACATCTGCGCAAAGCTCATTCGTATGCTAACCAAGCTAGACGTCCCGACGCAATCCTACGGGGCTTCCGTTTTCTCGCAGGTGAGATACCCTAATCCTTTCCTGTACACGGCTTTGATCCGAGGGTATTTGATTGGTGGGATGCTTCGAGAATCAGTGCGTGTTTATAAATCCATGAGGGAACACAGCGTCACTCCCGTGTCGTTCACCTTCACAGCTTTTTTGAAAATGGCAGCGGCTGAAATGTACGCGAATTTGGGTGTCCAGTTTCACGGTGAGATGTTGAAGCTAGGTGTGTTCAGCGAGGATGTGTACGTGGGGAATGGTTTGATCGACATGTACGTTAAATGTGGGTGGGTGGATGCTGCGCGGAAGGTGTTCGACGAAATGCCTGAACGGGATTTGATCTCTAGAACGTTGCTCATCGATGCTTATGCCAAGGCTGGGGATATGGACACTGCACGAAAGCTGTTTGACGAATTGCCAGTGAAAGATGCCGTGGCGAGCACGGCAATGGTAACCGGGTTTGTACACAATGGTAAACCGAAGGAGGCGTTGGAGTATTTCGAGAGGATGCAAAGTGCCCGCATGGCTACAGATGAGGTTGCTCTTGTAGGTGTTATCAATGCCTGTGCACAGCTTGGCACAGTTAAGTACGCCGAATGGGTTAGGAATATTGCCGAGAGTTCTGGTTTTAACCCAACAAAAGACGTGCAAATTGGTTCGGCACTGATTGACATGTATTCCAAGTGTGGCTGTGTCGACGAGGCATGTAAGCTCTTTAATGTCATGCAAGAAAAGAATGTTTATTCCTACAGTTCAATGATCCTCGGCCTTGCCATCCATGGACGTGCATCTTCTGCTATAGAGTTGTTTGAGGAGATGCTGGCGACTGATGTGAAGCCCAATGGAGTGACATTTGTCGGGGTTCTTACAGCATGTAGTCATGCCGGGCTAGTCGAGCAGGGTAAACGTATATTTCATAGTATGGAGGCTTGCTATGGTGTGAAGCCTTCTGTCGATCACTATAGTTGTGTGGTGGATCTTTTGGGCAGGTCCGGAAAGTTAGAGGAAGCGGCTAAAATTGTTGAATGTATGCCTGTTGAGGCTAATTCGAGTATTTGGGGAGCACTTCTGTCGGCATGTCGGATAAATGTAAATCCTGAAGTTGCTGAAGTTGCAGCAAGGCATCTATTCAAGCTTGAGCCTGAAAATATGGGTAATTATATATTACTGGCCGATGTTTACGCCAAGGCTGGGAAATGGGAAGATGTTTTGAGGATAAGAAAACTGACGAGGAAAAAGGGCTTGAGAAAAAGTCCCGGATATAGCTGGGTCGAAGGAGAGAAAGGTGTTGTTCATGAATTCTCGGCGTGGGATGTGATCCATCCGAGGTTTGGTGAAATTAGGGAGACATTGGAGAAACTTATCGACAGGTTAAAGATGAAGAAGGGTTATGAGCCGAATTTGGGGTCTGTGATGTACAATATAAGTGATGAAGAGAAACGAAAAATTCTGATTTATCACAGTGAGAAGATGGCTTTAGCGTATGCAGTGATGACAACAGAGGATGGGTCGACCATACGTATAGTGAAGAATCTTAGGATATGTGAGGATTGTCATGCGTTCATGTGTTGCGCGTCGGGAGTTTTAGGGAGGGAGATAATAGTTCGCGATAACTTGAGGTTCCATCATTTCTTGGAGGGGAGTTGTTCTTGTGCTAACTTTTGGTAATTGTCGATGAGAGGTAACTAATTTGCAACTTAACTTTGCTCATTCATACCTTTGGTTTTGGTCCAATTTAATTTGTTTGTTAGAAGACAGCTAGAAATGTTGTTTTATGCTGTAATTCAAGATTGATTGATTGATACACACTAAAATGAAAATCCTCAGAAAAAGGTGTGGATGGATATGTACTCTTTAAATGCAAATGGTGTCGAAACTATGAAGAGAGTGAGGGCAAAATTTCCAGGAGGACCGGACGCCGAACATGGCGGAGCTCTACTGGAGAATCATCCGCATCAACTTCAGGTGGAATTTGGCGGAGAAACCGTGAGTTATCCGGCGAGGATGCCTAATTCGCACTAGAGAAGGTTATCCACCGGTGGAAGGTTGAACTCTTGCATGGCCGCCATCATTGGAGGATGTGGAGTTCGAGCTCGGCGATGGGGGAGGATTGCGCTATGTTGATATGCTTTGAATCTAGTTTGCCACTTAGCTGAGTTTTTTTACGGAGGTCTCGTTGCCCGGGTCAGCGAGTCGGAGGGGTCAAAGGGGGCAAAGTCCCCCTTGCTTGGGGTCTGGGGGTGCGGAGTGGCCCCGGCCCGATGGTATGCAGTGTTAGATTTTTGAATCCGTATTGGGCAGAGCCCGTTTAATGTAAGTTTGCCACTTTGTTGAGTTTTTACGGGGTTTCGCTGTCCAGTCAGCGAGTCGGAGGGTCAAAGGGGGCAAAGTCCCCCTTGCCTGGGTCTGGGGGCGCGGAGTGGCCCCCGGCGCGACGGTATGCAGTGTTGAATAACCTTGCCTCCATCAATAAATCTGATCTTTATTTCTGTCCGTGGACTTAGCTAATACGTTGTCGATGAGCCACATAAATCTTTGTCTTTTTTACGTTTTTCGGTTGTTATTCGATCATTAATTCTAATCAATTACAACACGCTGAAACTGTGACATCCTGTTGGGACTCGGGGCTCCGAGAACGAATTTGTTTCGGTCTTTTTGAAAATCAGTTCTCTCGGATTGCTAGATTGGAAAAAAAAAAAAAAAAACCCACTTTTCTGGTAAGTTAGTACAAAATTTTAGGTCCCTTTTACAAAATTTTGGTCATGATTTTCTTTCGTGTGTATTGATTTTTTATTTTTTGGTAGATAAAGTATGTTTGGGATGAAGAAGAACAGAGAAGCTTGCAGGTGAAGGGGTTAATCTAATGGGAAGATGTTAGAGCAACAAAGATCTTTTCTAGTCCAAATGCTGGAGAAAGATTTTTTTATTTGTGTACTGTTAGTGGATGGTTTTATTTTTATGTACTGTTGTATTTTTACTTTTTAAATTCTTCATAAAAAAAATTATATATGAATATTAAAAAATATCAAATATAAATATGGGCAATAAAAATCAATACTTGCTCCGACATCGTGGATACATAAGGTCTCGAAAATTCTAAGATTATTCTAGAATTGATTTGGACGTGACTTTGAAAATTTCGAAACTATTTAAGATATATTTTGATAATTCAAAACCAGATAAATGACAAAGGAGTTTTATTTTTAAGTACACTTTCACTGCAAATTCGAAAGTTAAATATATATATATATAATATAAAAAATTTAATTTGAACTAAGATTAATTTTCAAATCAAAATTACAAAGCAAATTGGTAAATATCTGGTAGATAAAACACATTTTGTAATTATATTAAAATCGAAAAATATAATGCAATACAAATTTTGAAGTTATTTTTGAGCCAAATTTTTAAATTTTATGAATTTGTTATCTTTCAGCTCCAATTCAGTTATTTATTATATGAAATCATATTGTTTCAATAAAAATATATTAGTATTTTTATAAAATATTGTGTTAAAATACTATTAAATTATTATTGAAACAAAAACTTAAAATGTAAAAATATTCTAAATTTGAATTAAACCAAAGTTTAAACTTTAGTTCATATTTTTTTAATTTTTGGATTAGTTCAATTAAATTTTTATAGATTTTAATGTTGGAATTTACGAGGAATTTAATCCTAAACTCAAGATCTACCATGTTGTAATAATTGAGATAGAAATAAAGCAAATAATGTCTAACCTTATTCCATTAGCATAGTCGGATTTGAATCTACAAACAATTGAGAGTTTTGTGTTCTTCAAGTCTATGGCGCAACCCCTCCCGAGAAATCCGCTAAGGTTTCTGCCGTTACTCCCACGATGAGATTTGGACGTAATGGTTGTTGAGATCACAACCTTTTTATATCCCTTTTTATTAATTGACATCATCACCCAGTTAATAAGTTACCGGGTTTCTGTACATTGGAGGCCCGCACTAAGCCCAATAAAGTAATAAATCAGTTAATATAAACTTAATCTGACTGATAGCCCAAATAGTTACGTTTAACCCACAATTGAATTTTTAATCCTACGTTTAAATTTTCGAATTGATATAATAAGAATTTGAAGCAATTTGAAATATAATATATATTACTGTACTATACTATTTTATTACTATGTATTTAATATTTTAATAAAAGAATAATATTTTAATAATATATAAAACTCATTAAATATTAAATATATTAAAATATTATATTTTTATTAAAAAATTAAAATAAATCCACATTAAAATAATTTATTATTTTTATTAAAATATTAAATATACAATAAAATATATATTAAAATATTATATTTTGAATTTCAAACTGGTTTGATTTTTTAATATATCAATTCAAAATTTCAAAATTTTTAAAATATTCAACCAAACCAATCCAAAAATTCAAGAAATTCAAATTTCAATTTCAATTTGGTTCATATCATATTTTTTAATTTTGAATATTTTATTCACCTCTATTATGGTGTACTAGAAACTAAATAATTAACAACTAAACACTATACACAATAGATTACTATTGTGTACTCCATCAACCCCATAAAACACTTCTTTTTTTTTAAGTAAATTTATTCGTTTTATCATACTTTAAAAAATAAAATCAATTTAATTAAATTCTCAATCATTACGGTACACTGAAAATATTTTTACTTTTATATAAATAAATATTTTATCTACATTAAAATTTGTTCATTTATTATAAAATAGTTTAAGTTAATTACATATAAATATATATATTTTTTTATTAATTTGTATTATACTAAAAAAATTTATTATTTACAAAATAATATTTATATTATCTATATTTTATTGAGATATAATATTAAAAATATTTAAACACATAATTCTAAAGTTTTTCTAATCATATAAACTAATTCATATTTTTTAAATACTAACAATACTACTTATATAAAAACTAATAAAATAATACTATCATATCTATTATTAATAATTTACTAGTTTACATTATCTAAATAACTGTGTCTGAAACAAATGGATCATCTATATCGGGATGAAGGGAGTATTTTTTATTTCTTTATAACATATCTATATATAATAAAATGATATATTTCATCAGTCCGCTTCTAAAAATTACATTTACATTTTATTTTATTATACTTTTAATAGATCATTATATTAATATTATAAGTCACTAATAATAATAAAAGTATGTTGTCATTTTTCCTTGATTTGTATTATATTTTGATATAATATCAAAATATTTTATTTGTCATGAATATAAAACTTATATAATGAAGTACGTATTTACAACTAAAAATCAGTTTCATACGAAGAATATACAATTCGTACATGTTTTAATTTAACACAGAAAATTTCCTACAATAAATAAAAACATGAGGTTTTTTATACTAAACATAAGATGGTATTATAATGTACTAAATGTGTGTTTGTTTGGGGTATGGATTTTAGTTTGGAATTTGAATACTAAAAAATATTGAATTGAAATAATTATATGATGTGATATAAATAAGTATTGGTATAATATTTTGAATGTAAATTAACTTTTAGAATAATATAAAAAAAATAAAAGTTAAGTGTTTGATTTGGTATTTTTAAAGAGAAAAATTTGTATAAATAATAAAAATTCCTCAAAATCATTCAAACAATACGACATTCAATATTTATTTACATCATATTCAATGCTCCCTTCGTCCCTTAACAAACTATCTATTCTTTTTTTATTTTGGTTTATCTCATAGCAAAGTATTCATTTCCGTTTTTTTAGTAAATATACTATCTACATAATACTAAAAATATTTTTTACAACTTACAATATATTATACAAATGTTATTATTTATATATCATACAACACTAATAAGATTATTTTTGATTTTTTAACTTTATTCTTACTATATACCAATATAATACTAATATTTATAAAACTATGTACAAAAGGCATTCAGATACTTATATATGAGACCAATAGAGTGTTATTTCTTATTCAAATTTTTATAATTCTCAAAACAAATCCAAAAGACCAAATATATTCAGAATATTACATAAACTCTTTACAATATTTTTGGATAGTTTTAGTAAATTATATGATGCAAAATATTGCATCAACTTTATTTTTGCAATATTTTTTCAAAAAAGAAAAATCTTCCTAAAAAGTAGTACATATATAGTCTATTTATGTAACAATTATATTAAAAATATGGAATTTAAACACAACATTCAACACTAATTGACAATGTATTCAATACTTTATTTTTCATTCAAAGTTTTCCTATATAGTTTTAAAATAATCCAAAATGCAGCAATATTTTCAAAATATATTCCAAAAAAGCTAAAATATTTATTAAAATTAACCAAATGTTATTATATTTGGATATCTGTAAACTATACAATGCCAAGTATAACATAGCTATTTTTGTACTATTTTATAAGAAAATTCTTCCAAAAATATCGTTACATATTTAAGATATCAAAATCATCCTAATAAATAAAATACTATTATTTATTAATATATCACATAAATCTTTTTTAAAAAAAATACTCTTGACCTAGACAAGGCAAAACTGGCAAAACCTCGTATATTTTATACTTTCTTCGTCCCATGAAAAGGTTATCATTTTCTATTTTCGTCAATCCCAAAACAAGGTTATCATTTTCTAATTTAGTAATTGTACTACCTATTTAACATAATAAATACCCTTTCAACTTACAATATATTACACAAATGTCATTACTTTATATTACACTATACTAATAGAGGTATTTTTGTCTTTTTTACTACAATCAATATAATACTAATATTTAAAAATCTACATACAAAAAGCAAACGCCATCCTTCCAACGAGAGGGAAGGAGTAATAAATTTCTCAAAATACTCATCTAATTTTTCTCTTATATTAAATTATTATTTTTATATAAATTTGCGATTAGTTTGTAGTGGTGTTATGCATTTGTAAGAGAACATGATGTTGTTCTGTAAGGATAGCATGATGGTGTAGGTAGGGGTGGACAAAAAAATCGAACCGAACCGCCGAACCGTTGAACCGAATTGAATCGAATCGAATCGAATTTTTGGTTAACCGAGCAAATTCGGTTCGAATACAAATACTGCATATTTGATATTTGCTCGGTTCAGTTCGGTTTCGGTTTTTGATATTTTTTTTCGGTTCGGTTATATATTTATATATTTATGTTATTCTATTTTAAATTTTATATTAATAATTATATTCGATTCGGTTTCGGTTCGGATATTTGAAATATTTGTAAATATTTTGATTTAATTAGAATTTTAATTAATTTTTAATATATTATTTTTTAATTTCGGTCCGGTTCGAATTATTTGCAAATATTGCAAATATTCTCGGTTAACCGAAATTTTCGGTTCGACTACGGTTCACGGTTTCGGGTATTTGTTCGGTTCAGTTCGAATATCAAATACCTGCATATTTGCAAATATCAAAACTGTGTCCACCCCTAGGTGTAGAGGTTGAACTTGTGACCATGAGGTCATAGGTTTAAATTTCCGACGCCTCAAATCACCTGCCACGCATGGTTCGCCTAGCGTGACTTTTCTGTCGGGCCTGATTTTCATAGTATTAGGTTCGACCGGGGGCTTACCAGTGTGTATTCTCGGACAGTAGGTCATTATTTATTTTTCTGAATCACATTTAATTTGTACATTAATTAATCAAAGTTGTATATATAATCATTTTGTGTCCTGTTACTGCTGTTGAACTACCTTATTCATTTATTCAATGGAAAACCAATTTATATATATATATATGTATATATATATATATTCATCGACCAAACAATATAAATTACTATCAATATTAAAATTACTGTTAATGCTGAAAGTGGAGTCGTCACTTTGCTATCACGCCGCTAGAAACTTCTCCAAAAGAAGGCATTTACTAACAATACGACAGCGTTTTAAGATTAATTTGTACCATTTAATTTAGATCCTAACTAAATACATCTATCTATCTTTGTCCAAATCTTACATTTCAAATATCATTATTTCTAATTAAAACATACCTATACCAATGCTAGCAATGGAGGAACCCATTCTCTTCAGCTCCACACATTAAAAATAAAAAACATAAAAAAAAAAATTAAATTGCACAAAATCCACATGTGATTTTACGAAATTGCGCCAAATCCTCTATATTTCTAAAATTGCGTCAAACTTCCTCATGGTTTCATAAACTCTGCGTCTAACCCCCTTGACGGTCCTTATTTACTGTATTTGACCTAAATGCGCCGAAACTGAGATTAAATTTTAAAAAATCTCAATTTTTAAACCCCTAAAATCACAAATATATTCATTTTTTTATATTTAGTCTAAAAAAACAGTAAAAATAAACTTTTAAAACATGAGAAAAATAACTATAGTTTAGTATATTTACTATTTTTTTAAAGCTAAATATATATAAAAAAAAAAAGAATATATTTTAAATTTTAGGGGTTTAAAAATTGATATTTTAAAATTTATTCCCACTTTTGGACGCATTTAGATCAAATACAGTTAAATAAGGACCGCCGAAAGGGTTAGACGCAGAGTTTATGAAACTACAAGAAGTTTAACTCAGTTTTAAAAGTATAGGAGATTTTGAGCAATTTCATAAAATCATACGTAGCTTTTGTCAATTTAGCTGAAATAATAATAATAATAATAATAATAAATTAAAAATTCCTACTTTCTCACCAATAAATACAGCAATATCACCTGTAGATTTCAACATTATATGATTACAATAATTTCTTTAACAGCTATGACAAAGTCTTTCATTCTCGTCTTCTTTTTTGTCGTCGTATTCTTTGCTGTCGCAACTCAACCATATTCGATGGTAAAAAATTAATACTTCAAAAATTAATTAATTAATAACTATATATGTTTTTAATTTTTGTTGAAATTAAATCAGGGCTTGGGACATCGGCTGCAGGATGCAAACAATATAGGTTTGATTTCCTATAATTCATTAGGCTGCGTTTGTTCGAAGGATTTGTGTAGATTTATACTATTCACACAAATTTTTTTCAAAAAAAATATCAAATCAAACAGCTGTTTTTTATTTTTGATATTATACTAAAAATCAATTTTACATTCAAATCATCAGATCAATACATATTTATATCACATCATACAACTATTCAAATTCAAACCCCCGAACAAAAAACACACCCAATTATCTGGAATTGTGTTTGTTTTGGTTTTATTTTGTTGATTTTGTGAATATGTACACAGATTGCGGGAAGGAGTGTGGGAGAAGATGCAGCTTGTCGTCGAGGCCAAAAGTGTGCGTGAGAGGGTGCACGATGTGCTGCGCGAGGTGCAACTGTGTGCCGCCGGGAACTTCTGGTAACGAGAATATCTGCCCCTGCTATGCCGATATGACTGCCCATGGCGGCCGGAAAAAGTGTCCTTAGTTGTCGAATTATAATTATAATAATAATAATAATAAATAAATAACAATAATAATAATAGTAATCTTGGTTGAAAGATATTGATCAAATGATGCAAGAAAACGAGAGGTGATAATTCACTGAGGATGGAAAGTAACATTTCAAATCAAGAATTGTCATGGTGAAAATTGTATTGATAAATATACTGTATAAATATGTTCCTTTGAGTTTTTCATCTTATATTTATTGATGTTAGAGTCCGATCCGGAAATTTTATCCTACACACAAAAAAAAAATTATGCTTGAATCTAAAATATTAAGTCCGAAAAATTTTAGGCTATGCCCGGGCCCATGATTGGACCGTGTTTGGCCTGGCCCAATTTCATAATTTAAATATATTTAAAATAAATAAATATCTATAAATATTTTAACAAATAAATATATATTAAGAATTGAAGTATAATTTAATGATTGAGGTATTGTGATATCATAGATAGGTCATGTGTTTAATTTCTATATTTATCATTCAAAGTTCTATTTAAATTTGTATTAGATTTTTTAAAAAAATTAATTGAAAAATAAAATAAATTAAAATCGACAAGAAAAACCGAACCATATTGCCACTTCCACTCCAGTTTATGTGCTAACTAGCTCAAATCAACTCGGCTAGCATATAAATGATATCACATGAGATAATACAATATACACTACTATATATCTAATCAGCACAATGCTTACATAACCCTAATCACCACAAAAATGTATATACACAGATGAACACATTGTTTTTACTATTCAGAATTTTTCTTCTCTTCAAAAATACCACATCAAATAATTATTTTTCTTTTTTCATATTATACTACAAATTTATTTTACATTAAAAAAATCACATCAACCTCTATTTATATCACATCAAACAACTATTCAAATTCTTCCCCCCCCCACCCCTGTTAATGTGTCCCCTAGGTATTCTCAACATTTTACTATTCAAAAATCCAAATCCAAAACGTAAAAGCCACAAACAAACACTATCATATAAACTCCCTACATTTCTCTACAAACTCATATTATAACAGAGATTACCTGTACATTATTTGGTAATATTACTTTATTCATACATTTACAATAAACATACATACAGAGGAATGGAGTGATTTTCCAAACATAAATTGATTTAAAGCCAGAGAAGAGAGCACAAGAGAACTCTGCAAATTTCATGTTGGAAGATGTTTGGAATGTTCATAAATACCGAAAAAGAATTCCATTGAGAGCTGTAAATCTCCTGAGTGTACTAAAATCTCGAAGCAAACACAAACCATCTTTACAAAACAACAATCTACAACTTAAGAAGAATGAATGGCGTCGTATTAAGAGAAATACAAAACAATCCAGTTCTATAAGCTTACAATCACCCGATGGATCCCTCTCCAATGCCATTTCTCCTTACTCCTGTTTTTCCAGTTCTCCCATCCTCTCGATGATCGCCTGCATTAGAATTATAATATAAAGACTATAGATTCATGCAATAATCAGAAAAACATTTAAGTAACAGGGGAGTGAATTATGTGCCAAAATTTGTTCAGAATTGTATTATTAAACTGGATAAAAAAAATTCATTGAACCACATAAAAATACACCGAATGGTATAAAACACCAGCACAGCGCTGTACTTCCTATAATAAGGTGTAAAACTATTAACAAAATAAAAATACTGAACCATGAATAAAATATGCTGAATATAAAGTTCAGGACAAAGTCAAGATTGCTAAATAATAAAAATCGATCAACATATAACATAACAAGACTTATGAGTTTGTGTTTGCAATGGGAAAGAAGTTTTACCTTCTTGCTTGTTTCTTGAAGTTCTCCAGCAAGTATGAACTCATCTAATATCAGATACACCTAAAAACCAGAACCGATTTAGGAATGACACGACACGCCAATTGTCTCGAATTTCAGTACATGGTAAAAGGAAGCAATATAATAATTCATGATGTGGCAAATTTTAAAGAGAATCAGAAAACGATCAATAGAAATTATAATAGGCTAGCACTGTCAAAATCCTATTGTCTAAATCGATCAAGCTCGGGAAAATATACTGTTTAATATTTATTTATGATCTTGAGGGTCACATCACTCATCAGGCAAATAAATCAAATTTCCAGCATAACAAACAACAAAATTTCGTAAAAAGCACGAACTGAACAAATGCAAAACTACTAGAAAAGAATCAGCAGTGGGATTGGTTAAAAGAGACAGAATGCAGATTAGATATATGTTCGCATAGCAGGGAATCGTCAAAGCTCATACAGTTATTATTCAGGAATCAAATGCTTCACTCGGATTAATTCACTAACAACTCAACTGTGACGGAAAATACAAAAGAGAAACATACCTTGTGGAAATTAAACACGAGATCAAGCTCACACACATTGCTGAAAAAATGATCCAGTATCTCCACAAATAAGTGAATGGACTCCAGATAAGCTAATTCATTATCCGTAATATCCACGCAGAGGGAGAAAAACAAACCAGCATATCGCCTATAGATGACCTTGTGTGTGCGGAACTGCAAGAAATTTTCCGTCAGCATCCCATTGCCATTGAGATGCCATCAAAATGAACCCAAAACATACCAAATACTAAATTATTAAAAAGGAGTGCCGTAGATTAGAAAAAACAGTCGGGTATATTCCACAAAGTATAGACAAGCATGCTTCCATTTGCAAGACTGAACAAGGAATATGACAAAACCAAGAACAATACCAAAAGAAAGAGTAACCATTAGGAAACCCAAAATTGACGGGGAATTTTACTGTAAGCTATATATAAAATTATAATTCGAAAAAGGAATTACGCATATGCACGCATAGAGGTGGAGACACAATGGCTAACTTACAAATATAATTTTTCGACTCATCTATTTCTAGCCATTTTAAAGTAGGACTCAACACTTGATAATTCTAATTATATATTCCAAGAAGAGCCCTAATGGCATATAGATGACAAAGTCTAAACAAAATCTAACCGATTCACAATAAACATCGAATTGAAGCCAAAAATCCAAACACTTTTCTAAGTCAACAAAAACACAAACAGAAAGAAAGAGCCTTTCCACACTCTCCACTTTCATTCTTGTTACAGAAACCACAATATTTATCAAGAACCCTAACTAAGCCCAAACCTAGCATTTTAGAGATGCAAAAGGGGAATAATTTGGAGACGATCAATGTAGGGGCTAATTGAATCGAAAAAGTGTAGTATCCTTTACGCTTTACACGAATATCATTACCTCCACAAAATTAGTGAATTTGGGATCCCGATTAACAACCAATCGATGAACCTGCAACAGTGAGTTCAAGTAAAACTAAACAAATATGTATAACGACGAAGGAAGGGCACGGGCACTCGGAATTGAGCGGCAACCCGAAAATGATTCGAAAATGAAACAAATTACCTCATACTCGACCTTATGCTTCTCGGATTCCTCGAGAGGGATGTAGTATTTGGCCAATCGAGTCTTTCCCTGCCTGTTCTGTAACAATATGAATCGGATCTGCAATGCCCAACCAACGATTAGTCACGTAAGAATCATAACCGAATGATGCTTAACATCGACGGGATCAAAAGCGCAATATCGTGGTCTGAAAGGGTTTAATACCATTTCTGGGGTTTCGATGGATTCTGGTCCGCGGAGATCGAAAATTTGGGGGCTTGGAAAGGAGCTTGAAGAAGCGTCAAATTCTCAGACAGACAGCGAATAAAGGTCTAAGTTTGACGATGGAAATTGCGAATTTAGAGAGATCGCGTGGTTTTTTATCTGTTAAAATTGAATTGAGGTGTAATTTTAGGCAATAGTGTTTCCGCTATGTTTACTCTAAGGGTGTGTTTGTTTGAAAGATTTTGGCGAATTTCCACTGGTCATCCAATTTTTTCCTCCCAAAAACATCAAATCAAACACCTATTTTTCATTTTTTATATTATACTAAAAATCAATTTTACATTCAAAACATCACATCAAACCCTATTTATATCACATCATACAACTATTCAAATTCAAAATTTTTACTATTCAAATCCCAACTCAAAATCCAAACCCCCAAACAAACACACCCTAACATACTTTTATTTGATATTATTTATTTTTTAAAAAATATTATATTAAATATATTTTTTTTATAACATATTAAATCAAATATTAAATTTTTATTTTTATTTTTATTTTTTAAATTTTTAAATTTCCAAACACTTCCAAAAGCCTCAATCTAAACAAACCCCCTCAACTGAAGCTTTGCTGGGGCAGTTATTCTAGGTTGTGTTTACCCAAAGTTTGTATATACTTTTTTATTAATAAATATATATATATTTATATTGTTATAAAATATATAACAAAATATATAAATACTACTAATAATAACATATAATATATATATAAATAAAATTTGTATGTAAATATAATATGTAGAGACAGAATGAGAGAGGAGAGAGACTATAGAGAGTGAGGGAGTAAAAGAGAGTAAACTACTCTAATGTCAAATCTTATAATTCATTTGATATAATACCCTATTTATAGGTAATGTACAAAATCTTAGTCATCACATTTAATTTCTTGGCATTATAATATTGTGTCACATATATAATTAAATGACACCTATTAATTAAAATAAATGAGTTACAACGCTCCCCTTAGGTATCATTAACTGCAATAAATATGTCTCATTAAAATTTTATTATAAAAAAATCCAACGGGACAAAAATCCTAGTCAAAGAAATAGAGTACGTCATTTATGCATTAAAAATATTTCCCTTGATGTGGACATCATTTGAAATATTGCTTCCTCTGATGTGGACATCATTTGAAATCTTGCAACCGATGCATTGTGATGATCTTTACTAATTTCTCGAACGTTGCGGTTGGTAAAGCCTTGGTTTCGTTCTATCTCCCTTGATATATCATTCCTTCAATTCCGCTATACAAGCTGCATTATCTCCGTACAAAATAGTAGGAGTAATATCATTTTCATATTTCAAACTACAATTCTGTAAAATGTGGTGAATCATTGATCTTAGCCAAACACACTATCTACTGACCTCATGAATTGCTATTATTTCTGCATGATTTGAAGATGTGGCGGCTAATGTTTGTTTAGTGGATCTCCAAGATACCACTGTACCGCCACAAGTAAACATATAGTCAATATAAGACTTGGCTTTATGCGGGTCAGAAATATACCCAACATCTGCATATCCAATCAAATCATGTCGAGATTCTTTTGGATATAATAGACCAAGATCAATAGATCCTTGGAGATAACGAAAAATATGTTTGATTCCTTTTTTCACTGTCGTTATGTTGGCATTGCACTAAATCTGGTTAATAAATTTACAGCAAACGTTATATCTTGTCTAGTACTGTTAGCCAAATACATTAGTGCACCAATAGCACTTAAAAAATGGTACTTTAGGACCAAGTGCTTCATCATTCTCCTTTTTTGGTCTAAAAGGATCTTTAATATGATCAAGAGTTCTAATGACCATTGGAGTACTTAATGAATGTGTTATATCCATCGCAAATCATTTCAATACCTTCTGGGTATATGCAGATTGATGTATCAAAATCTCATTTTCCAAATATTCAATTTGTAAACCAAGACAAAATTTCGTTCTCCCGAAATCTTTAATTTCAAACCCCCTTTTCAAATATTCAATATCTTCTTGGACCACTCCAGGGGTTTCAATTAAATTCAAGTCACCCACATAAACAGCTATTATTACAAAAAAATTTCCATATTTCTTTATAAAAACACAAGAACAAGTAGAATCATTGACATATCCCTCTTTCAATAATGATTCACTGAAACGGTTATACCACATGTGACCAGATTGTTTAAGCCCATATAAAAACTTTTGTAATTTAATAGAATAACATTTTTTTGGCTTTGATTTGTATGCATCAGACATACTAAATCCTTCAGAGATTTTCATGTAAATATCACTATCCAATGAGTCATATAAATATGCAGTTACAACGTCCATCAGACGCATATCCAAATTTTCATGTACTGTCAAACTCACAAGATATCGAAATGTTATTTCATTCATTATTGAAGAATATGTTTCATTAAAATCAACTCCAGGTCTCTGTGAAAAATCTTGGGCAACAAGTCTTACTTTATATCTGACAATTTCATTATTCTCATTTTGCTTTCGAACAAATACACATTTATAGTCAACAAGCTTAACACCTTCATGTGTTTGAACAATGGGTCCAAAAACTTTCCGTTTTGTTAGTGAATTTAATTCAGACTAGATCGCATCTTTCCATTTTGGTCAATCTATTCTTTTCCGATATTCATCAACTGATCTAGGTTTTGGATCCTCGTCATTTTCCATTAGATTAAGTGCTACATTATATGCAAAAGCATTATCCATAATTGTATCATTTCGGTTCCAATGCTTTCCAGTAGTAACATAATTTATTGAATTTTCAATAATTTCATTATCTTCAGGAGAAATTCTATTAGGATTAACATCCTCATCAAGTTTATCAGGATTAATTTCTTTAAAAATCTGATCCATGTTACTACCTATTTCTTGAGGGTTTTGATTAACATTCAAATCATCAACCCTTTCATTTGTTCATCTTTTCTTTCGATGATTTTTATCTTTGGAACCTATAGGTCTGTCACGCTTTAGGCGTACATTTGATTCATTAGCACTTTGTATTTTGTCTCCAGGAATAACAATTTTAGCAGGTACATTTTCAGCAGCAATATAAGATCTAGTGATCCTGCTGGCGTCACAAAAAGCATCAGGCAACTGATTTGCTATTCTCTGCAAATGTAAAATTCTTTGTACCTCTAATTCACTTTTACTTGTATGAGGATCAAGAAAACTTAATGGTATTTTTCAAGTAATTTCCTTTTTCAGTGGATCAGTTTCTCCCCCTAATGTCGGGAAATACGACTCGTCAAAATGACAATCAACAAAACGAGCCGTAAACGAATCACCAGTTAATGGTTCAAGATATTTAATAATAGATGGTAATTCATACCCGACATATATCCCCAATCTCCGTTGGGGGCCCATTTTTGTACGTTGGGGCGGTGCAATTGACACATAAACTGCGCACCCAAAAGTTCTCAATTGTGAAATATTTGGCTTTTCATTGTACACTAATTATACTAGGGAGTAGCTATGATAGGTTGTTGATCTTAATTTTATCAATGTTGCTGCATACATAATTGCATATCCCCAAGCAGATACGGGAAGTTTGGATTTCATCAACATAGGTCTTGCAATTAATTGCAGCCTTTTTATAAGTAATTCAAGTAGACCATTTTGCGTATGTACATGAGGTACAAGATGTTCAATGTCAATTCCAATAGACATGCAATAATCATCAAATGTCTTAGATGAAAACTCACCAGCATTATCAAGACGAATTTTCTTTATTGGATGATCTGGAACTGAGCTCGTAATCTAATTATTCGAGCAAGCAACCTCGAAAATGCCAAATTGCGGGTGGATAATAAACACACATGCGACTATCTAGTAGATGCATCGATAAGTACCATAAATATCGAAATGGCCTGCATGGTGGATCTACAGACACACATATATCACCCTGAATTCGTTCTAAAAATGAAGGGGATTCAGTTTCCACTTTTGCCGGTGATAGTCTAGTTATTAACTTCCATTTTGTGGAAGCAACACATTAACCTCATTTGTAGGTAATACCCTTTGATCTTTCAAGCTATGGCCATAGGTATTTTCAATAATCCGTCTCATCATAGTATTGCCGAGATGCCCAAACTGATCATGCGAAATCATAAAATCTGTAGACTTCTGCTCTACCAGATATGTTTCAACCATATTAATCTTTGTGCAATATAATCTGTAAGACAATGAAGACAATTTTTCTAATATATATTTATGTCCATCAATGAATTTTGTAATCAAGAAAAATTCATTATTTGTCTTACTTGATGTCTAAATATGATATCCATTTCTACGAATATTATTAAAACTCAATAAATTTCTTTGAGATTTACTAGAATATAGTGCATTTTGGATATCAAGTTTTACTCATTCGGGGAGAAATATTATCGCTCTTCCAGAGACATCAATTAACTTCCCACAACCACTTATAGTATTCACCTCAATTCTTCTCAACTTCAGATTTGTGAAATATTTCTTATATTTCAAAATGGTGTGCGTTGATGCACTATCAATGAGATATAAATTGTCTTCCATATTATTCATTATAGCGTGCTCAGCATTCATATTTCTTCTTCAGAAACTTCGCAACCTTTCGAGTAACCTAAAATACAACAACAAAAACAACAAAAAAATATGCTATCTTTATATGCACTTCATCGACAAAACCTCGTGCCGATAGCGTGTTATAAAATATATAAATACTACTACTAATAATAACATATAATAATAATAATATAGATATCGTAATATATATATATATATGTAATAAAGTATTTATGTATATATAATATAGAGACATAGTGAGAGGGGAGAGACGATAGAGAGAGGGGGAGTAAATGAGAGTAAATTACTTTAATGCCAAAACCTTAGCATCACACTTAATTTCTTGGCATCGTAATATTGTGCCACATGTATAATTAAATGGCACTTATTAATAAAAATAAATGAGTCACAAAATATATATATATTTGTTTCATTTTTCCAAAAGAATTTTAATATATTTTTTAAAAAGATTTAATATATTAAATATATTTATTATTTTTATATTATCTATATGATTTTCTATATCTCACGACAAAAAAAAAATATCTTCAAATCAAAACACAAAAAAATATGCCTTTAGTTTTTCATTTGAAATAAAAATATATATGCACGTCAGTCAGTCATATTAATCCCATTTGGGCTCACAGAAATTAAAAAGAAAAAATATTTTATTAAACAAATGAAAAATATAAAAAAGTAAATTATATAACACTTTATTGTATTTTTAGTAAAATTGGCGCATAATTGATGTTGATGTTAATATAAAATTTGCACGAAATATCCTCAAAAGTTTAGTTTTAAATGAATACCTAAATTACACATGTTGTATACAAATAAAAAAATATAAAATATTTGAAATAATTAATTAATTAATCTTTCGTTTTATAGTTTTTTTAGACAAATTGTTATGTTATTTTTAAAAAATATGCTTTATAATTTATTTTTTATATTTATATTGGATAATAAATTTTTTATATATTTTTATTTTAATTAAAATAATAATTTATTAAATTTTAACTGTGATATTATCATAACGACATATAATATATATAATTTAAATAATTGTTCTATTATTTATTATATATAAATTATTTTTTAACAATGTATATCTCATTCTTATATTTTTATATTTCATTGATTAAAAATAATAAATAAATTAAAATAAATTTCAAATAAATATTAACAAAAAATGTTATTAAAATTTTAATATTTTCTCGTAATAATATTTATTGAAATAAGTTATTATAATCACTAAAAAGATTTTCTTAAGAAAAAATCAAAATGGTAGGGAATTTGGATATTGGGTGTGTTTGTTCGAAATATTTTGGTGGATTTCTACTATTCATTCTATTTTTTCCCCCAAAAAACATCAAATCAAATACTTATTTTTCATTTTTTATATTATGCTAAAAATCAATTTTACATTCAAAACATCACATCAAATTCTATTTATATCACATCATACAACTATTCAAATTCAAAATTTTTACTATTCAAATCCCAATTCAAAATCCAAACCCCCAAACAAACACACTTTATTTTGGATAAATTAATAGGAAGGTATTGAACCATAATATTTATTCTATAAATAAGCTAATATGTATATTAGGTCTTATTCATAGCCAAATTATCCATCTACTTTGAATAATTTATTAAAATATTAATAAATTTGGATAAAATATAATTTTCTAAATTTGACAGATACTAATATTAGTAGAGATAAAGAGGACAGGAAGCATACACCATATAATTAAAATTTTTATGCAATTTTATTTCCTTTCATTTTATTTACTTGATTTCTTGTGTTTTTATACTTTTTTTTTATAATATTTTTTTTATTTCCTGCCTATTTCTCACAATTTCTTAAATTTTCTTCGTTGGATTTGCTCCGATAAATCTCCAAAAAGTATTTTGAGTTATAACAATATTCTTTCCTAAAGACTACCCAAGAGAAAGATTTTCTCCACAAACTCAATGGATTCTTTTCCACAAGCTCTATGTATTCCTACGCAAAGATTCCCCCCAAGAGAAAGATCTTATTCCACAAGCTCCAATACTATTTTGACAATTCGACATTATCTGATGCATAATGACTGTCTCACATAAAAGTTTCGAATTTTTAGGAAAACGCCGTCCTTAATTATCCATTTACAAACGGAAGTCCCCAATCTACAAACGGAAGTCCCCAATCGCCCCTCAGGTGCAAATGGAGGTATACGAAATGGTCTCTGATAATATGTCGGATGCATAATAACAGTTTCACTTAAAAACTCGAATTTTTAGAAAAAAACAGTCATTAATTATCTATCCGCAAACGGGAGTCCCCGACATACTTGATCTTGAAATATAAGTATACTAATTCAACCTATATTTCTGCTACATAGCTTTCTATTTCAATCGTTACCTTAATTTTGTTAGGTTTCACAACCAAAACTTCCTCTTCCCTGTCCATCTTTTCTTCTTTTTCCCTCGCCCATCGAATTTTCTTCTTTTTTTTTTTTTTTTCCCCAAAAATCAGTTTCGCCGCGAGCAACTCGCCATAGACGGCGAACCTTGTTACAAGCATCGCCCTCCAAGGAGACCAAATTCCTCCGAAAGGCGGCAAATCCAAAGCAAATATCAAAATCGCGGATTATCCAAAGAAGATATCAAATCCAAAGTCGATGATCAAATCGTTCACACGGAGACCGAAGCTCTTCAAAAGGCGGCAAAGGCAATCCAAAGATCAAAACCGCGGATCGCCCATAGAAGACATCAAATCCAAAACTGACGATCGAATCGCCCCACACGGAGACCAAAATCCTCCAAAAGCGGAAAAGGCAAATCAAAAATTAAAGCCGTGGATCGAAAGAAGACATCAAATCCAAAGCCGACGATCGAATCGCCCACACGGAGACCAAAGCTCTTCAAAAGGCGGCAAAGCCAAATCAAAGATCAAAGCCTCGGATTGTCTAAAGAAGACATAAATCCAAAGCCGATGATCAAATCGCTTACACGGAGACCAAAACCCTCCAAAAGGCGGCAAAGTCAGATCAAAGTCTCTCCAAAGTTTGTCAAAGTCAAATCGAAGATCAAATCTCTTCGGATCAAAAAATCCATAAAAAATAAAGTTGGAAAACAAATCGACGAATCAAATAACTCATGTAGAGAATATGACCCATTAAATTGAAATCAAATATAATTTGTACAAATTTTATGTTTATTAAAAATAACACAATTTTTTGTCTACATATATTTTACTTAAATTCTCGTATCTACTATAATATGCCATTGTTATCTAGGGCGGAGGGAGTAATTTTTTATTTTAATTAAACTATTTATCATCTTAATCTTAATCTAATAAGTATTATTTTTATTAAATTATAATTATTTTACTAATATATTTTTTAATTATTCACTAATTACTTAATACCTAAAATTTTATGCCCAATCTAAATAGGATAAATTAGACGGGACGGAGGGAATAGTATTTGGGATAACGTAGAGAAAAAAAAGTAAGAAGAACAAAGCCAATATTTCTTAATTTATATATCAATTTTTTCTCTTTTGTCATTCTAAATATAATTTATTAAATTATTTTAAAGAAAAATTAGATAAAAATGATAAAAAAAAAAAAAAAAAAACTATAGAATTATATTATCTAAACTATCACATCAAAATTAAAAATAATAAATATAATAAGAATGATGAAATATATTTTATTTTTAATAAAATCTATTAAATTATTATTTTTTATTGAAAGTATTCAATAATTATTTTTACACATACTTTATTAAGTTTCATAAATATACTTAATATTTATTAATTACTAATATAGTTAAAATTTTATTAATATTTATGTATAATAATGTAAATATTTACGTTTTGTTTTAATTTTAAATCAAAATTAAAATTATTTAATTTAATACATTTTTTTTAAATATTTTTTTTTTTTCATAAAATGTCATATTAAAAGAATGATATCATAGTGATTATTATAGTAAAAAATATCAAATTTAATAACCTAATATAAATTTTAAAAGAACCGTATTACAATGCTTATTATTCATAACTAAACTATATATTGCTTTTGTCTCATAAATATAATATTAATTGGGTTGGACACGACATTTTAAAAATATTGATATTATATTGGTAGTGAGTAAAAAGTATTGATAAAAGATTTTTTTGTATTTGTGAGTGTATTAGTGTAAAAAGTAATGACAATTGTGTAATAAAAATGAAAAAGTAGGAGTAGTTTTACGGTGATATGGAAATAAGACTATTATTTTGTGACAGACAAAAATGGTAAACAAGACTATTGTATTGGATCGGATGAAGTATATATATATATGTATATTTGTGGGAAAATTGCAATAAATATTCAATTATCACTCTTATACTTTAATTGTCGTCCCGGAAAAATATATTTCGCAAGTGTTACTTTTTTCGCAATTTTTGTCCTCTGGCCGTGCATTAAGTTCACGATGGATACAAATTCACGCGCGAGGATAAAAATCGCGAAAAGTGACACACGTGGAATATAATTTAACTGTCATATCAACAAAATATATCTTATATGTGTCATTTTTTCACAATTTTTGTCCTCTAGCCGCGTGTCAAGTTCAAAATGATGTCGGTGCGAGTGGAATTGTTGGGGTGCAAACCCAAGTCCCACATTGGAAATGGTGAAGAAAAATTACACATCTTATAAGTCTCAAGTAAACTCCACAAGTATGAGGCATTTTGGAGGATATCCAAAAACAAATCCGTGCGGGCTCAGCCCAAAGTGGACAATAATAATGAACCACATATTTTGTTATTTTAACAATTAAAGAACAAAAATAAGATAGATATCTATTGCAAATTTCTCTATTATTTTTTTTAAAACAAGCAAAAACTCATTTAACTAAAAGTGTTGAATTAATTAACTAGTGTGACATTTTTCCTCGAGCTTGGTTTGCAGAGTATTAGGTTCGACTGGGTGTTTACCCGTACGCACTTTTGGGTAGCGACTGCGGATTCCAATATCATAAAAAAAAAAAAAAAGACCATTATATCCTTAAGTTTTTTGTTATATTGTAAGCATAGACGTGGCCCTCCATTGGAATATGGACGAACTTTGTATAAAGAAGCTGAGTGGCAAAGACCATTATATCCTTCTCCAACGGTGTGTTTATTTGTGGGTTTTTAGCTTTTGGGTTTGAATTTTTAATAATTGTTTACTTTGATATAAATAGAAATTAATGTGATATTTTGAGTATAAAATAAATTTATAATATAATATATAAAAATAATAATAATTATTTGATTTGATATTTTTGAAAAAAAAAAATCTTAATAGTAACATTTTAGTAAAACCTAAAAGAAAAAAAAAAAAACAAAAAACAAAAAACAAAACACAATGTAAGAATTCGTTTGGTGCTAGGGCTTTAGAAGGCCAGAGGAATAAATGGGACGAAATTTATACTCCCTGTCTCAGATATTTTGGATTTATTATCGTAGATACGAAAATTTAGATAAAGTATAATTAGTAGGTAATTAAAAAGTGTATTACTAAAAATAATTATTATTTAATAAAAATAATTATAGATTAAGATTAAGATAAGTAAATAGTTTAATTAAAATTAAGAAAATTACAAAATTTAAAATTTAAAAAGTGTATTACTAAAAATAATTATTATTTAGTAAAAATAATTATAGATTAAGATTAAAATAAGTAAATAGTTTAATTAAAATTAAGAAAATTACAAAATTTAAAATTTAAAATGTGATTAAAGTGTATAATTATATTTAAAAAAATAGAAAAGACAAGTTACGTGGGACTGACGAAAAAAAATTATAGACAAATTATTTGGGATGAAAGGAGTATTTATTTTTGTACGTTGATTTTTTTTATATTAATTACTATATAAAATATATTACAAATTAAGAGAAAATATCAAAAATAAAAATATCAATTATTATGGAATAAATAAAAATAAAAAATGCATTAATTATGATGGAACAGAAGATGAGTATATTAGTAAAAAAAATTATAAATTAAAATAAAAAAATATAAATTATAAAAAATTTAAAATATAATTAACATATATAATTATTTTTTAAAAAAATTATTTTTACAAAATATTAAGTTCAGTATAGGTTTACCCATTATGCATTTTTTATTTTTTTATGTAAAATACTCCCTCCGTCTCATGTATTATGGGTTTATTACTGTGGATACTGGAATTTAGATAAAGTGTGATTAATAAGTAATTAAGAAGTGTATTACTAAAAATAATTATTGTATAATAAAAATAATTGTGGATTAAGATTAAAATAACTAAATAATTTAATTAAAATTAAAAAAATTATAAAATTTAAAATTTAAAATTTAAAATGAGATTAAAGTGTATAATTATATTTTAAAATAAAATGAACAAATTATATGGGAGCAACGAAAATAAAAAATAATGACAAATTATATAGGAAAGACATACTATAATAGTTTCGTGATTATAACTAGAACCTCTCTTTTTCTGCACTTTTCACATTTATGTGAAATATAAACACACCAATCGTATCCCGACGTTAAAAAATTAAAATAATAATAATAATAATAATTTATATGGAATGCAACTAATTAATAGGAGGAGGATTTAGGGTTAATTGACAATAAATAATTAACCCCGCCGCTCCCTGCAGAATTTTGTGCAATACTATATTCTATTCTATAAACCTCTCCCGCCAACCGTCGCCGCCGACGCCTCTCCTCTCCTCCCTCATGCCCACCGCCGCTCCGCCGGTCTCCCCCTCCCTCCCTTCAGAATCTGATTTTATAGTTTGTAAACCCCCAACGATTTATTAATTATCTCAAATGTGGTTTTCTCCCCCAATTCCAAACCAATTTTGGAATTGACGGACAAGTATCATGTTTTCTCCTCTTCGGGTTCTACTATTTGACGGAATCCATTGACAACCATCGCGCTGCGCTCCTCCTCTTCAGTTGTTGATAGATTCGTCATTCGATTCGATTCGATTGTTTGCTTTTGCTGGAACGGAACGGTGAGCGCAAATACGGAGTATGTTTGTTTCTGTTATTCAGAGTTAATTCAAAACTTAAAAATTGTTTGTTTGTGATTTTACACAGATTTTAGATCTTAATCATTTAATCTTAGGTCTTGGAAACATATTGCTCATTTGCATTTTCATATTTGTTGTTGTGTTATATTGGAACGATTCTCGTATTATTTTGGTTAGAATCATTTGCATTGAACACAGAGCATTGTGGAATTGAACTTGTTTGGATGGATTAATACTACTTTGAAGACAGGGAGATAATTTCAGTTCACTTGGTTTACTTGTTTGATCATAGATGATAGAACATAGGTTATTAGTACGCTTCAAATATCTCGTGTTTATAGTTATGGTGTTAATGTCTCTGTGGGGGAATTGTAGGCTTTGTCTGGGCAAGTCAACAAGGAAATAAGCCTTCGGGATTTTACTCGGTGATCGATCATTTGAATAGAAACATTCATTTTCTACAACAATGAGTAGCAGTCGAAGACCGTGGATGTACAATAGAATGAATAGGGGCATTTTGAATAGGAATTTTATCGCTGGAGTAGAAGATTTTCTCAATTATTGTGTCACGAACCCCAATGTTCAAAAGATTGATGGGATGATAAGGTGTCCCTGCAAACGTTGTGCTAACACTCGGTTTCTTCCGGTGGATGAGGTTAAGTATCATTTGTACTCAAAGGGTTTTGTATCATTGTACGAACGATGGACATGCCATGGTGAGAAACATGAATGGCGTAGTACCTTCTATCCATCGAAGGACCGGAAAATTGAAATGCAGATGTCACAAAATCGGTCATCCAAAGCAACGAAGCAACAGATATTAGACGCAGTGAAGAGGGTAAAGGAGAAGCGGCAGGCGCAGCAGTGTGAAGTCGCTCCAACTGATGGTTTAGGTTAGTCGATGATAGTTTGACTCTATTTTTGAATTATATACAACGTCGTCTACTTTATTTTTGTAAATATGAACCGTTTGTCTTATTTTAATTCGAAACCACATTGTAGGATCAGCCCTTGTTGCAACATCCACCGTGGATACCCGTATTAAGATCACTGTGCAACAAGATGGGAGGTATGTTCGACCAGTTCATATCGATTTTTAGTTTTATTTTTTCGTAACATCCGATCATTGCAGCGTTTGCTGGCCTCAAGAGACCTTGAACGTGCTCCGGGACATCTTTCGCTCGTGTCTCACCCCCGAGGGGAGCATGTGGATGAAGGTACCAATGGAGACCAAATTGTGGTACGCCGAGGAGATGAAAGTAAGATACTTTATTCTTAAATATTACTCCCTTCGTCTTCACATAATTTGTTTCTATTTTCTATTTTCATTTGTTCCACGTAATTTGACATTTTTTTTTGAAAATATATTTATACACTTTTAATCATATTTTAAATTTCATAATTTATAATTTTTAAATTTTAATTAAACTATTAGTTTTCTTAATATTAATCTATAGTTATTTTTGTTATACAATAATTATTTTTATTAATATATTTCCTCGAAAGTCTTGTTTTTACAGTAACTGAGGCAAAATATATATTAGTATTACGTATATACTACTCCCTCCGTCCCATATTTATCTATCAATTTGCTTTTTGCTCGGAGTTTTAAAAATATTAGTATATATTGGGATGTATAACATTTGTGTAATATATTGTAAATTGAAAAAATATTTGTAATGTTAGGTAGATAGTACAATTATTAAAAAAAGAAATGAATACTTTGTTATAGGATGGACCAAAATAAAAAAATAGATAGATTGTTAAGGGACGGAGGCAGTATAATTTAGATATAACTAATTTAATTGTAGTATGCAATATCATTGCAGAAGTATTTTACTTGGGACTCCGACGACGAAGGAAAAGTCATGCTTGAATATATAAAAACCGCTCAGGACGTATACAACAAATGGTTATACGAAATCCGCAAGGAGCACAACAAGGAGGTTGCCAAACTTATCGACCCGGAGATCCTGACAAAGTGGAGGAGGGTTTGGGACTCCGAAGATGCGAAGAAAAACCGACGACGGGGTGATCTGGATGCAACACATACTGGAGGGCACCGATCATTTTGTGAGACGGCCAAGAAAATGGTACGTAATACTTTATGTTAAACCAAATATTTCATTTTCGATTATATATTCACTCTCATTGTAAATGTAGAGATTGGATGAGGATGGGACCTATGCATGCCCAAAGACATCGGAGATTGCCGTAAGTCATCATTTAATTGAGTACAACAAAACTTATCTTTAATTCACGGGTCGATTAGATTTGATGTTGACAATTTCAGCAAGATCCGAATTCGATCGGAGAAGATGTGATGCAGCAGGGCATCACTGAGTACGACAGAGACGCGATCTTTGGGTTAAGGGCTTTGGCAGCTACGGTGCCCATTGGTCGCTCGTCCTTTAGCAGTGATGGTCGTATTTTGGAGTCTGCTGATGTCGAGCAGCGTTTCCAGAAAATGGAGACTCGGTTTGAGGATCGTATACAACAGGTAGATGATCGGGTGACGAGAATCGAGCAGTACCTAGAGACTATCACCAACCAGAATCGATCGATCATAGAAGAGCTTCGCAGACGCTGAGCACGTATAAACCGTCGTGGCCCCGACAACGATGCAAGGTGTGCTTCCGTTACTTGTTTTGGGTTATGTATTGAGATATCATCGATTTAATATTGTTTTATGATATGATTTTGATTGATGGTTTGATATTGAATGGTTATAGATTTTAGCATCTGAGTTGAATCAAAGGGAAATTTTGAAAAATAGTTTTGGGAGGTTTGGCTATGGGTACAAATTGGCGAGGGAGGAATTGAAAAGTTTGTTTGCCTAATACTCCCTCCGTCCCACATTAATGTATAATTAGTAGATAATTAAGTATATATTAGTAAAAATAATTATTTTTATAAATTAAAATTAAAATAACTCATTAATTTAATTAAAATTAAAAAAATATTAAACTAAGAATTAAGGTGTGTAATCATTTTTCAGAAAAGAAAATTACATGAGATGTGGGATGGAGGAAATATTTTTTTTGATAATATGACTTTGGATAATTATTATTATTATTATTATTGTCTATTTGTTAATTTTTGTTTAATTCATTGATTTGTGGTTTATTATTTTGATTGTTATTGTCTATATTAGGTCTTTGGTTAATTGTGTTCTTTTTTGAAAAACTATACTCGTATTCTTCTATGGGTTTTACTATAATTTTTTATTATTTAAATTTATTTTTTTAAAAATATCACATTAAAGAATTATTTTTTTTATATTATACTACAAATTTATTTTACATTTAAAATATCATATCAAATAACTATTCAAATTCAATTTTTTACTATTCAAAAAATCCAAATTCAAAATTTCAAATCCACAAACAAACACACATATTTCTTCAAAAGTACATTTTTCCAAAAAAATTATAACATTTATTATTATTCATTATTTTTATATTAGTTATATAATTTTTTATGTTTCATGTAAAATAATATCTTTTTAAATTATTTCACTAAACAACTAAACTCAATTCGTAGGTTGACTTTTTACAATAATTTTACTATTTATTTAAAATACCAAAATTTATAAATATTATTTTATATCATTTTAAAATTATTTTTTATTCAAAATATTATCACATCTATTTATATTATATCAAATAATTATTCAAATTTAAAATGATATTATTCAAAAATCTAAATCCACAAACAAACACACCCTATATCTTATTTTATACCATATCTTTCCTATTTTCATGTATTCTATGCGTTCTCATGTTTCTTGTGGTATTCATGCATCTATGTCAACTTCATTTATTTTTATTTTTCCAAATATATAGAAAATGCTGAACACGTAGTAGGCATTATATATATATATATATATATATTATATACGTAGCGTATGGATTCATGTTTTCCATGAAGGTGAAGTATGGTGGATTTCATTAACATTTATCCAAAAAAAATAGTTGAATGGGTCAGTTTAGAAATAGGTTTTTAAAATTTTTTAGAGTTTTGAAAATTTCAAAATAAAAGGTCAAATGTTAATATTGATTTGATATGTTGCGATAGAACAAATGTAGTTGATGTTGTATACTCCCTCGTCCAATAATTATTGTATTTCTTTTTAGTTTTATACACAAAATTTACTCTTTTACCTTTATTTTATTTACTCTTTTATTTTCTATACAAGATTAAGAACAAATTTGTCATTTTATAACAAAAACCCTAATCGCTTAAAAATACGTGTAAATATCAAATAGAATATTAGAAAATGGACAGAGGGAGTTTTTTTTTTTTTTTTTCAAAAATAAATAGTACTAAATAAATTAAAGTTAGTTATGTAAAGGGAGTTTATCTCTCTCGCGGTCTTCTTGTATTCATAATACTTACATACATTTCTGTCCCAATTAAAAATATTTCTTTTATCATTTTTATTTGTTTATTGAAAAATATATTGTTTTTTTATTATAGTAAAGATAATTACTTATTAATATCAAAATACTTTTTAATTTTTACATAAATTATAGAAATATTATTCTATGTACATAAATTTCAAATAATTAAAATGTCAAAATCATTCTACACACTTCTAATAAAAAATAAATAATATTATTTATTAATTTATTACTGAAACTTAAAAGAGTATATTCGTTTTAAAAAGAGAAAAAAATATAGTGAATCAACTAATCAAATAACTAAAACTATTACATAAACTAAAAACTTTGGCTTTTGTTCTTTTATTCAAAAAAATTTCGCACATTTTTTTTAAAAAAATTAATATAATATACATATTTATTATTTTCATATTAGCTAGACAATTCATTATATCTTATATATAAAAAAATATAGTCTTTCAAATCAAAACGCAAAAAAATACACTTTAATAAACCAGCTAATTTACAAACATACTCTTATACTGTAATTTTAATACTACTACAATCCATTTACAAATTATGCATATTTCTATTTTATATTGTCCAATTACAGAGTAAATATTTTAAAAATATTTCATTTTTTTTTTTTTTTACAAATGCAACTACTTTACCATTACGTTATTATTTTTATACCAAAAGATAAAAACAAAATTATCTTTACATTATTTTTAACTATATGTACCAAAAATAAATGTATACCAACAAATTGGATGAACGGGGTATTATTCAAATAAGAGTAGATAAACTATTGATAGGAGTATTATATATTTTAAATTTAATTTGTAAGAATAATTAAATATTATTTTAAAGTTGATTTGATTTTTAATATTTATTTTATTTTATTGATTTAAATTTTATTGGATATTAGGAAATCAAGGATGATTAGAAACACACGTAACAATGCAAAGATTTGGTAATCTAATTCAGTAGGGAAGAATGCATCAACTATATATAGAAATGTAAGCCAAACACTAGCTTGACTGGCGACATGATTGCTAGATGTACAATACCTCATTGGCTTCAACTTGGATTTCACAGTACATCAATTTCTCACTAGAATTTCAAGTACTCTCTACTTTGCATTTTATTTTAATTAGTCACTGCAAAGCTGACAAGTCTAATTCTTCACTCGTCGATACTAGTTGAGATTGAACACAACCTAAATTTATCTAAGGTAACATCTTAGTGAGCATATTCGTTTAATTTTTCAGTTCCTAAATATTCTCCAATTTCATAATCCATATCTCCAATAGCTCACGAATATGACAGAACATCAACTCAATATATGTTGTTCTTGGATGGAATGAAAGATTATTTGTAAGTGGATTGCGTTCTAACTATCGCTATTAAAGATACTAATATTTGGAGTATTTCCTGACTTTAGCATGAAGTTAAACAATCAAACCATTTCATTGCTAGCATATATTACTATAATATACTCAGTTTCTATCGTCGAAAAAGCAACCATTTTTTGCAGCTTCGAAATCCATAATATTGTTGTCCCTCTATAAGTGAAAACACATCTATATGTCATTCTCCTCTTATCATAGTCACTTCCTATCAAGTCGGTATCCACAAATCCATTTAACAAAGACTTTAGTTTCTTGAAGATTAGTACCTTATCTGCAATACTTCATAGATACCCAGTATCCACTTCACTTCTTCTCAATTTTGTCTTCCTAAATTGCTCATAGATCGACTCACTATTTCAATTATATGTTTATATCCGGCCTTGTATCCACCATGGTATAGATCAAATGTCCTATGTTGTATGCATACGAAACACTCCTAATCTTAGCACTTTCCATTCTTTGGAAAGTCTTTGTTAGGCAACCTAAAGTGACTCTCCAAATTGCGCTTCTGGGCTTTGCATCCTGTATGCTAAACCTTCTCAAGGCATTTTTACATATTTTGCCTGCAATATGCTTAACCTCCCACTATTTCGATTTCGTCCAATTTTTTTTTTCGCCATTTCAAAATCCCTTCTCGAGAATTTTGCCTCCAATTGTTGCTTCAACTTCTTAACCTCTCAAGTACAAGTTAGTTTCAATAACATATCGTCCACATATAATAAAAGTATTATATGTAAACCATAAAACTTCTTAAAGTAGTTGCATTGGTTGACATTGCATTTTCTAAAGCTAATCCATGCATAAATCCATAAAATTTTGATACCAATGTTTTGGTGCTTACTTAAGATTATATAATTTTTTAATTTTTTTTTTTTTACCTAAATATCCGTATATCCTTGTGTTTGTATCATATAAATTTTCTCATCTTAAGGGCATCAACATTGGGGGTTTCTTTGTCATCGCTATTATAAAAAATAAATTGAAAAAGATGTTGTGGAAATAAGGGTAGGAGAGCAAGCTCTGCCCAGCAACTCTGGTATTGAGTTGCTATCATTAATATATTGGGACACGTGGCAAAAAAAATTTTAATATATATTTTTTTTATATTTTATATTTTTTTCGTTCAACTAGAAGGTATACATGTTTCTATTTTGGGACGTCTAATTACAAAGTACATATTTCATTAAATATCTTTTTTTTTTTTCACAAATACTCTTACTTTACACCACATCATTACTTTTACATCAGAAAGTAAGGTCAAAAATGTCATTACACTACTTTTGACCACCCACTATAATTAAAATACTATTATTTCTTAAATATCGTGCCAAAAATAAATGTATAATTTTTTGTATGACCGGAAGGAGTATATTTTACTTAAATTATATGTAATAATATTTTTATATTATATAAAATTTTAAGTTTTATAAAATAATATCAATATTAAATATATATATTAATTAAATATAATTTATTTATTATGATAAATAAATATTGACATATTTTTATTTAATAATTTTTTTATTAAATATAATCAATTAATAATAATATTAATAATAATTTAATTTTGTAATGATTTTATAATTTATTTAATAAATTATAAAAATTAATTAAAATAAATATAATCACTAATTGTATTTTATTTTAAAAATTTTAAAATAAGAACATTATTATTATTATTATTAATAAATATGTGTTATAATTTATAAACTAATTATTAAATAAATAAATAAGTATATTAGATAAATAATAATAATAATAATAATAATAATAATAATTATTGAAACTATTGTTTAGTATTTTAAAATATTTAGTATAATATATCAAGTAAAAATATAAAATTAATATACAATATTCCGCATTAAATATAAATAAATATATAATAATCTTCTCCCTCCGTCCAATAATAATATAAATAAATAAAAAATATACTTCCTCTCTCCAATAATAATCTTTTCATTTGACTTTTGCATGTGGATTAAGGAGAATTAGTATTTTATAGATCGTAATGTTAAAAGTAATGTAATGTCTATTTTATTCTTAAAAATAATGTGAAAAATAAAAGTAAAGGTATTTTGATATTTAATTGTGAGAGTTGCTCTTTCTAAAAATGAAATAAAAAGTTCTGATTTTGATAGACTAAAATGGAACATGAGAAGTTTAACCGTGGATGGATGGAATGTTTATTTATGATTATCATAAACTAATTTTATAAAAGAGATTAAGTTAATATTTGTTTATTGAGTAAGAAAATAAAAGTAAAAGATTTTTGAGTGAATCTGGTGTACATGATGTTATATGTTATAAAAATTAATTAAATTAATTTATATTTGTTAATTATATATTAAATTAATAAAATTTATCAAATATAGAAAAACATCATTAGTTATAATAAACTAAAATATATTCTACCTCCGTTTATTTTTCTATTGTCCTAAAATATATTTGTACGATTTTTTAGATAATTGTCTTTTTTTTTTTTTTGTATGAATTGACAAATTTATTCTTTATGATAAGGTAAATATTAAAAGTAATAAATAAAGAAAAGATAAAAAAAATTATATTTAAAAAATAAAATAGAGTAATAGTTATTGAACATTTCAAATAGAAAAATAAAAAATTAATTTGTGCACGAAAGAATAAATATAATATATTATATAAATAAATAAATAATATAATATAATGGTATATTTTTATATCACCATTCTTACTATTTAATATAAAAAATATTTTTTTATATTTAATATAAATTAAAATACATTTATTCAAAAAGTACAAAGCAAATACACCCGTAAATATTAAAGTTCGTCACAGAATAATAATAATAATAATAATAATAATAATAATAATAGTTTGAATAATTGCGAAACGTGCCATCCACAATGCCATTCTATATGGTTCTCAAGTCCAGGTAACCGTTAACTTCCCTTTTCAACGTCTTACCTGGGGCATGTATGTTTGCCAATTGTACCGGTGTTTGTTTGGTGAGATTGTGGAAAAATATATTTTTTTTTATTTGAGATATAAATAATTATGTAAAAAATATAAAAATAATAAATATACAGTGTATAAAAAGCATTAATTCTTTTTTAAAAAAATATATGAAAAAAAAAACAAAAAGGAAAAAGTTATTATAAAATATTACTCCATCCGTTTCGAAACAAGGTTGTTTACTTTTTATACGTAAATTTTTGAATATTAGTGGTGAAAAAGACGAAAATATCCTTATTATTGTGTAATATAAAAGTAATGACATTTGTGTAATATAGTGTAAATTGAAAAGGTATTTATTATATTAGGTATGTAATACAATTACTAAATTAGGAAATAGTAACATTATTTTGAGACAGACGAAAATAGAAAATGACAACCTTTCAATGGGACGGAGAGAGTATATTATAATATTATTATAAAATTTTAACTTAGACATAAATCAACAAAGCATAAGCTATACATATCAATATTATGTATTTTTAAGTTTATTTTAAATTTTTTACTATGCATTATTATTATTATCATTATTTCTATAAAAATATATGATTTTATTCTATAAAACATCACATTCAAGTACCATTTAAATGAAAAAATAAAACTGTAAAAAAAAAAAAAATCCATTTTTTCAGCATTTTTACTATTTAAAGTTTTATATTTTTAATTTTATTTTAAATAAATAATATTTCTTTTGTTTATTATTTTTTATTTATCTATCATAAAAAATATGTTGATTAGCAAAAATATCATATTTTAATATTTTTTTTTTTTTATCTTTTTTCAATTATATTTCCTACTTCTCTTATTAAAAAAAAAAAAGGCAAAAATTACATATTATGTGTGTTTGTTTGGGGAATTGGATTTTAAATTCACTATTTATTCTATTTTTTTCTAAAAAAAATATCAAATCAAATATATATTTTTTATTTTTTATATTATACTAAAAGTCAATTTTACATTCAAAACATCACATCAACGTCTATTTATATCACATCATACCACTATTAAAATTCAAAATTTTTACTATTTGAATCCCAACTTAAAATCCAAACCTTCAAACAAACACACCAACTCGAGAATATCCTATATTCAAAACTTAGATATGTTTATTTAGTATTTATAATTTTAAATATTTTTATTGTGAGATATATAAAATTTTGAAATTAAATAATACTCCCTCCATCCCGTGAGGGATGAACCCTTTTATTAAGGACACAATTTTTTAGGTAGTGTAGATTAGTAAGTTATTAATAATAAGTTATGATATTAGTTTATTATTTTTTATATGAATAATATTATTGGTATTTCAAAAATTTTTAAGATTATATCTTGAAAAAAATATATACAATATGGATATCATTTTATAAATAATAAAATTTTATATAATACAAATAAATAAATAAAATATTTTTATTTATTTATCATTACCATAAATTAATTTTATAAAAAATGAGAAGTTTAAATATAGATAAAAAAAAAATTATGTTAATAGAGGAGAACGATAGAAATAGAGGGGTTTTGAGTAAGTCTCACGTGTAAGATGTTAAAAGTTTAATTAAATTGATTTATATTTGTTAAGTATGTTTAAAATTGATAAAGTTATCAAAAATGAAAAGGGGTATCTTTTGTAAAACGTACAAAAAAGGAAAAAGGATTATCTGTGGTGGGACGGAGGAAGTATTTTCTATTTTTCTACTTTTATTGTATGTATAATTATATATTATATTTATATAATATTTTTAAAAGAAGTGTTTATGTTGAAAATACTAAATTAAAAATCAAAATCAAAATCAAAATCAAATTAAATTAAATAAAAATTCACTAACTAAATATACCATAATGTATATTATGAACACATATTTTTATTCAATTCACCGTCTCTATTTTATTAATCATTTTGTCATAAATTCAAATGAATTCGTTGGATATTTCTCTATTATACTATTCCCTCCGTTCTTTTAAAAAAAAAAAAAATTAATCATTTTGTCATAAATTCAAATGAATTCGATGGATATTTCTCTATTATATTATTCCCTCCGTCCTTTTAAAAAAAAATTGTACGGAGTTATATATATATTAATAGTATTATATTGATATTTGTAGGAATGATGGTAAAATTAAAAAAATAATTTTATTAGTACTGTATGATATAAATATAACGACATTTGTGTAATATATTGTAAGTTGTAAGGACATTTTTAAGGTTAAATAAATAGTACCGTTATTAAGAATGAAAACAGATACTTTGTTATAGGATGGACCAAAATAAAAAAATGTATACTTAAGGGATGAATAAAGTATATTTTAGTGTAAATTCTCTATTTTGGGAAGTAAGAAGGGTGTGTTTGTTTTGTATTTTGGTTTGAAAAATATTTTTACGTAAAATATACTATAAAATTATACTCCATCCGTCCCATAACAAAGTATCCATTTTTCCATTTTAGTTTGTCCCATAACAAAGTATCTATTTCTTTTTTTTTCGTAACTGTACTATCTATATAACATTACAAATACCCTTACAACTTACAATATATTACACAAATGTCATTATTTATATTAACAAGGTTATTTTAGTCATTTTTATTTTATTGATACTATATTCCAATATAATACTAATATTTCTAAAACTACGTGCAAAAAACAAATGGATACTTCTTTTTGGAACGAATGGAGTATATGTAATATAAAAATAATAAGAAATTGTAGTATATTAATTTTTTTTGAAAAAATATATTAAAGAAAGAGCGAAATCGAATTCTCTGGAATGAAAAACAAATAAATTAATTTTCATTTTCTTTTGAATTCTATTTATTTAAATTTTATTCTCTTTTATCATTTTTATATAATTTTATTTTCCTTGAAACCGCACCTTTAATAATTTTGTAAATTTGATATATATTAATAAAATATATATATATATATATCTATTATTTTTATACTTTTATTTTCAATAAAATGCCACATTTGAATTTTCGTGAACTTCAATATAAATTTTAATGAAATATGTTAATATAAAAATCATCTGAATAAACTCCAGTACTATTTCCGTCTGATTATAAGAATTTCATTTATTTTTTTCATGTTGATTATTTAATATTAATTATTATATAAAAATATATTATAAATTAAAAGAATATGACAAAAATAATTTTATCAGTATTTTATAATACTACTCCTTCGATCCCACGTACCATGTCCATGTTACCGTTTCTGTTCGTCCCATATTCCATGTCACTTTTGAAAAATAATTACACACTTTAATCTCATTTTAAACTTTTTAATTTATTTTTTAAATTTTAATTAAACTTATTTTAATTTTAATTTATAATTATTTATATTATAGAGACACACTTCTAAAATACTATAAGACAGATAAAGTATTATAATAATTCTATATAAAAAATTATATAAATATAATAATATTTTTAATATTAATTATACGAAAAATTAAATAAACCCTTAAAGTTGATTGGAATAGAAGGATGCCTTAGTGTTTTTTTTTCCTTAGTTATTATCAGAGGAAATGAAATTAAACCAATTTGATAGTTTAAAATTTCGGAATATTATTAGGGGCAAATTTGTAATCTAACATCGAGACAGATTAACAGCGAACAATTCTAGATGAACGGCTGAGATAACTCTCTCTGAAATATCGACGGCTGTAAAAAATCAGTGCACCCAAAAGTCGTGTTCCTCGCCACACATTAATATTTCCCTTTCTTGTTATTTTGATTTCTTCAAATTTTAAATTATAACTATTCTGAGATTAGAGAAAACTTTAAACGACGCCTTGCGAAATTTTGGTCTCTCTCGCTCGCGATAACGGTTCGCCGTCGCTCACGGCGGCGCCTCCGGTTGTTGGTGGCGGGATAGGTGAATTGAAGAATAACAACATTCGGTGGTGATATTCTGTGCCGCGTAACTCGACGAGCCGTCATTTCCTGAATTTTTTGCCTTGGTCGTTGGTGCTGTATAGGTACTTTTTTGGATTTGGTTATTCTGCGGCCGTGTTATATTCATTGTTTGTTCTGTGTTTTCTTGCGCTATCTTTGAAATCTCTCAATGCTGCAACCAAAGTTTTTGGTATCTCAAAGATTTTTGTCGTTCTGGATGGAGATGTTTGCGTTCTCGATGGAGATTAGCGAATGATGGATGGTCATTGCTTTCTTGCGATTTGATTTATTAATGATAATCAAGTTGATAGATGAAACTTTGAATTTTTTTTATTCAGGAAATGATTTATCTGCTTTGGTCTTCGCTCTTACTGACAATAATTGTAAGGCATAAATTGAAAGGGAGCTTATGCTGGAAAGTCATGTTGATTGTTGCAGTTATTCATATGCATTTAGCATGGTAACATTGGATGTTCTTAGTAATTTATTGAGATATGAGACTACCTAAGAGGACAAAGAAATTCGATTGGTCTCCTATTCAATGGAAAAATGATAGCAGATGGACACTTGATGGTGTGAAATTGGAATTATCTGCTCAATTTTGTAGGTCTTATTCGACACAATGAAGTTATCTCTGTGACCTAATTAATGTGTAATCTGTTCATGGCAGGTTTCCAAAATGATAGGATCACTTCTCAACAGAGTACTTGTGTATGTTCCTATGCTTTAATAGTAGTTTTCTAGAAAAAATCCCTTTCTTCACATCCATGCATTGTTCTAATACTCTTACTTCACTTCAGGTTAATTTTTGGTTATGCTTATCCTGCATATGAATGCTATAAATCAGTGGAAATGAACAAGCCTAATATCGAGCAGCTTCGGTTCTGGTGCCAGTATTGGTACTGTGCGCGGTTTTTTTAATTCTCCAAATGATCTGTTTCTAATTTCAGACCTAACTTCATCTTTTATCTTTCAGGATATTAGTAGCTCTTTTGACAGTTGGGGAAAAGATTGGTGATTTTATCGTGGGCTGGTAATTGTTTCTTTATTATAGACCAAAATTTTATTATACTTACCTTTGTAGTTACATCATTGTTGTCTTGAAGGCTTCCAATGTACGGTGAATTCAAACTGGCGTTCTTTATGTATTTGTGGTTCCCTAAAACGAAGGTCTAGCATTTCATCTTCCACTTGTGTGTAAAAGAGTCTTGGCAACACCATTTTTGTTGCAGCTGAATAATTCTGCTGCTAAATTGATTTCAGGGAACAACGTACATCTATAATTCCTTCTTTAGACCGTACATTGCCAAACACGAGACAGAAATTGATCGACAGTTGTTAGAACTGAGGACGAGGGCTGGAGACATGGTTTTCATGTACTGGCAGAAATCTGCAGGCTATTTGCAGACTAGAGTCCTAGAGATTTTGCAGTATATTGTTTCCCAATCGCCCCTCAAACAACCAGTTAAGGTATCTTTGCTACTAACTATTAAAAGAATACTCTGTTTTTAATGCAGTCTGAAAGCAGCAGTAGTGTGGAAAATACGGTATGGTTTGCACTCCATTGTCGATTTGTTTCCTGTATCTTGCCATGCATTAGTTAGTTTGGTGCACGTTAGAGAGCTATGAATAACTGTAGTCCCGCTTGCTTTTGCCTAATTCTCTCTAAATAGATTTCCTCTCCCGACTAACATGCCTACACCTGACCGATAGTTTCTTCTCTCCACCGATGATTTTTTAGTTTCTAACAAACTGCGCTCATTCTATATGCTATATATATTTGATTGAAATGCTGAATTTAGATTAGACATGCTCTTTAGATAATTGACATGCATGTATAAATTTAAAAAGTTGCATAACCAAACTTTTTTTTTTTCGTAAATGTTCATTTGTTGACTTTAGTTATGCAAATATGCTAATTATATATATATAGTTTTTGCATATAATTTTTCCTTACAAGCATGCCCTGCAGCCACAACATGAAGCAGCAGCAGCTACAAGCATCCCGGAATACACAACACCCTCAAAACCGACATCGCCACAGAAACAGATTCAGGACAAACCAATATCTCCTGCATCTTCAACCGATAATAATCGCCAACGAGACACCAACAAAGACGAAGCAGCAGCAAGACCTTCCGGAGACTCATCATCATCAGCCAACTCGACCAACAAACACAAGGAAACGTCAACTCAATCCCTCTCCGAAACCAGTAAAGAGCAGGAATCACAAGCTGACTCGGCACAGTCCGCAGATCAAAGCTCCAATCCTACAACTCTTCGAAACATGCTCATGGAGGAAACCGGGGGGCCATTCACAAGAGCACGATTGAGGAAAGTAACGGCAGCAGCAGCAGCAGCAGCGCCGTAATCCAATCCCACATGGAGTTAAGACGTGAGGAGTATATATATATATATATAGAGTTGTAGTATATGCTGATTGATTGATGTACATTATATCTTCACTTGTGATGAAGGCACCGTATAGTTCCTAGTTTTCGATATATGATGATAAGTAGTAGTAATAACAATAATAGTGTGGTGTTGATAATGTTTCTTTGTGCCCTCTTTTTTTATTTTTTTTATTTTTATGACGTGGGAATCTATAACTGCTACTAGGTAAGTCAAACTTAATACCCTGCAAATTAAATCCGACTGACATTTTTATAGTATTTTGTTTGAGAATTTGACTTGACAGGAGTTTGTTCTTTCGGATTTTTATAGTATTTATTTATTTTTTACTTTTTATGACGTGTTTAGCTTTATATTACGACCGCTGCTACTCTTCACATGCATTATGTATTAAATTAAATCGTAGAGTTAATTGTTTGACGAGATTGATTCACTAAATTCGTATTTTCTAACTTATTCCAGTACATATTAATACTTCTTGCTTATTTTAGTAGTTTATATGTGGTATTGTTTTGAGTAATATATTGTTAATATATATATATATATATATTTATTGATTTATATATTATTAGAGTTTGCTAATTAGTATATATTATTTATTTATTTATTTAATTTTATTATTATTATTTGATTTTAACACATGTTATATTCTTATACTATAATTATAACTATATATATTTTTATTACAAATTGCATAATTATTCGTAATAATCCCAACAATCAATTAATGATATTATTCTAAATATTTATATTTTCTACTCAAATATAAAAATGTTCTCATTATTATATGGATAATTAAAAATATTTTTAAATCGTACAAAAAATTTCTATTTGTACGATCATTCTTTCTCCTTTATTTTTATTTTTTAAAAAATCCAATATTCGACTGCAACACGAAAAATAGAAAATCATTTGATGATATTTTCAGTCAACAATACTTTATTGAAAATATAACAGAAGTGGGAAAGCATTATTAGTTGGGCATGCAATAGTTTAAAATTTCCCGTAATTAATTTTAATAAAACAAAATAAAAATAATCGTCGACAGCAGGGTTCGAACCTGCGCGGGCGAAGCCCAACAGATTTCAAGTCTGTCTCCTTAACCACTCGGACATATCGACAATGTTGAGCTATCTCTTGAAATATTTAGATATGTAACTATATTAGAAAAAGTATTGATTGAAATTGATGATACTTCCTGCGTGGTAAGTTGTACGTTTTTGTGAAACCCTAAGTTTGTATTCGGTTTTATCAGAGATTTTTACGGTTTAAATTCTTTTTTTTTTTTCTAAAAATATCACATCAAACGATTACTTTTCTTACACTTTAAATTCTTTATTAATGAGTTTAAGCCAAATGGAATTCTCCTCTGATGTAGCATTCGACTTCACAGCTTCAGACCCGCTGGAAAAACTTTCTTTCCGAAATATTGTTCTCTAATATAAGAATAAACCATCCATCCCCGCAAGAAGGAATTTAATCGAGGATCATATTGCCAAAATTTCTTGCATCAACAATGACAGACTCTTGCCAACATTTGACATCAATGATTCTTACCTGACGAATCTCAGCAATCCATGGGAGGATGGCGTGGTGATTAAACTCCTAGGCAAACATATATCTTATCTAAATATGAAGGATGGGTTGCAAAGATTTTGGAAGCCGACAGGGTTTCTTGAACTAATGGACATTGATAACGGTTTCTTTATGGCAAAATTTGATCGGGATGAAGATCGCCTTAAGGCGCTACATGGGGGGTCCATGGATGCTATACAATCATTATGTGGTTGTTCGGCAATGGAGTCTTGACTTCTTCTCATCGAATGCCATTATCGACAAAACAAATGTTTGGATTAGATTCCCAAGTTTAAATTTGGCCTTCTATGACGAAAGCGTTCTCATGTGTCTTGCCTCAATTGTAGGCAAGCCAATTAAGGTCGACATGAACACGGTCAACATTGCCCTCTGCCGCTTTGCCCGAGTATGTGTCGAAATCGACCTATCACTCCCTATTATAGGCCAAATTTGTGTTCAAGGTCATTAGCAGAAAGTCGAATACAAAGGACTTCATATTATCTGTCCATGGTGCGGTTTTTATGACCACAACCAAACGCAATGTCTAAAACCAAGATCTGATCCTCACTGCTCAACATACACAACTCAAGCTGGAGCACACGCCACAAGTCACTCTCCAGTTCACAGCTCAGAAGATTGAATGACAATTGAAGGAATCCCGGATAAAGTCCATGGAGATTGGCTTATAGTACAAAGGAAAAAAAGATCCCAAAAAAAATGCAGAATGTGAATATAGTTGCTCATGATCCCATCCCTCAACCATCCAAGGCAAAATCTCTCATCACAAAACCTAAGACCTAGACCATTTATGCCACTGCCAAAGAAGTGGAAAATCTGCAGGCCCCCATTAATCAACATCAAAATTTTCTCTCTAGTGCCATGCAGACTACTCACCCAACTATAAAAATCAAGAAGCGCAGATTTCATCCTACATCCAATTTTAACTTAGACGACTCCCCCCACATGGAGTTGGAAAATAACGAAACATTAGAAACTACAACTTTTAATAGATTTGAAGGTCTAGAGGGCCCTAACAAGCAGGCAACTGACACTACTACTTGTCATCTCGAGAATGATCACATGAAAGAGGATACTCTAAATTTCAATCACCAAAGTCGCCCCCTGACAGCAACTACTGAAACTACCTTATCTTTTTTTCAGCATATCATGGATTGCAACACTTGTAAATTTTTTAATGGAATATTCGTGGGGCTCGGAGTAGACGCACGAGGTGAATTCTTAGGACTTTCATTCAAGACTATCAGCCAGACTGTATGTTTATCCTAGAGCCCCATATCCAATATGATGACATGAAGTACCTCTGGAATAGACTTGGCTATGAAGATATTCTTATCCAATAAGCAAATGGTCATGCTGGACGTCGTCTCAAAACTATTAATTCCAACTTCAACTTTCAGCCCTCACATTCTTCACCTCGAATTATCACTGTGAAGATTTCGAAGGGTAACATATATGGTTCTGCTCGGGCATATACTCCCACCCGGTGCCGTCTGCCAGAGATCGTGATTGAAAACACTTGATTGACTTATCCACAAATATTTGAACTTTCCCATGGATGATATTAGGTGACTTCAATGAAATCTTATCTACCTCCGAACAAATAGGATGCTAGTTTATTTACAGTCGAGCTGAAAAATTCTCCGAAACTTTGGATGAAAGTGGTCTCCATAGCCTCCCTTCAAACGGGCCTTTTTTCACCTGGATTAAAAAGGAATCTAGACATCCGATGAAAGGGAAGAGTCTTGACAAAGTTTGTGCCAACGACTCCTGGCTTCGCCTATTCCAAAATGCAAACATCCAAGTCCTGACTAGGGCTCAATCTGACCATCACCCTCTCCTCATGCAAACCTTAGACGCTCAAACTAAAAACACTCGTAGACCTTTCCGATACATGGATGCTTGGGCTTTGGACAACAGATATAAGACATTTATTTAAAACATTTGGACGAATCCTTCCAGGAATATCCTTGAGGCTCTTACTCTTGCCAACGATAAATCTCTGGAATTCAACAAATCCATATTTGGAAACCTCAAGGACCATATTAGAAGACTGAAAAGAAGAATTTTTGGCATTCAAAGAGAGTTAGCTTTGGACTCATCCCACTCTCTTCTCCAATTGGAATCCAACTTCAGAAAAGAGCTAGATAAGGCTCTTAATCAAGAAGAACTTCTCTGATACCAAAAATCAAGGGTTGACTGGCTAAAACACGGTGATTGAAATACTAAATTTTTCCACGCATCTACTCTCATGCGACGTCGTCATAATAAAATTACTTCCCTAACTCTCCCTACTGGTCAAGTCTGCAACTCCGCTTCTCTACTTGAAAATGAAGCTCTGAGTTACTTTAAAAATATTTTTACCTCCACCGATGCTAACTATACCAACCTGGACTCCCTAGCCCACCTGCCTTCCCTTCAAACCAGTGATATCAGTCTCCTTAGCAAGGAGATCTCTGTCGATGAAATATCAAAGGCCCTGCAATCCATAAACTCATATTCAGCTCCAGGCCCAGACGACTTTCCAGCCATATTCTACAAGCAATATTGGGACATGGTTGGTGATGGTGTTATAAATTTGGTAAAAGACATATTTCAAACCGGTCAAATCCACGATGGACTCGGTGAAACTCTTATTACTCTTATCCCGAAAAATTCTAGCCCTAACTTCTTCTCGGACCTCAGACCTATCAGTCTCTGCAATGTTATCTTCAAAATTGTCCCAAAGATCATCGTGGCCAGACTGAGGCCCATCATATGCGAGTACATATCACCGACCCAAGCTGCTATCCTAAAAGGCAGGAACATAGTGACAATGCCATAGTGCTCCAAGAGGTTATCTAAAGGCTTCATAAGGACAAAGCTAAGGTGGGCTCTATTGTGCACAAAATTGACCTAAATAAAGCTTATGACAATGTGCGATGGCACTTTTTACAGCAATGCCTAGAGGAGATGGAAATCCCTCAACAACTGACAAAGATTATCATGAATAGTGTAACATCTACATCGCTAACTCTTCTTTGGAATTGGAGCAGCCTCCCCACCTTCAAACCTACCAAGGGCTTCAGGCAAGGGGATCCCCTTTCACCCCTGCTTTTTGTTATCTGTATGGAGAAATTGTCCAGAACAATTTCTCAAACTGTTTATGATGGCAGCTGGAAGCCGATCAAGCTCTCCAGGTCCGGAACTGAAATCTCACACCTTTTATTCGCGGATGATATTCTCCTATTTAACAAATCTGAGAGAAATCGGGCTGATATTATAAACCAAATTTTGGATTCTTTTGCTTGTGCCTCAGGCCTGCGTATGAACAACAAAAAATCGCGGGCTATTGCATCTCCATTCACGCCTAGACACATCCAATGTGAATTTCACCAATCCACTGGAATCCAATTCACCCGTGATCTCGGAAAATACCTCAGATTCCCAATGGTGTATGGACGAAAAAAGAAAGACTTATTTGCCCAGATAATGGAACGGATGACTCAAAAGATCAATAATTGGTCATCTATGTTCTTATCAAAATGCGGGAGAATTACCCTAACTCGCTCAATCCTTAACTCTATTCCAGTCCACTTGATGCAAGTTTTCAAACTTCCATCTTCCTTAATTCAGAAAACAAAAAGTTGCATGGCCAGATTCATTTGGAAAGATAAAGAAAGGCGTGGAATACATCTTGTAGGATGAAAATCTATGGAAAAACCCATAATACAGGGTGGTCTCAATCTTTGGAGCATAACTTCCTTTAACTTCGCATTACTGGAAAAACTCACTTGGGGGATGTTACACCAAAAACACAAACTATGAGTTCGCCTCATGCACGAGCTCTACTGCAGAGGAAAGAACTTTTGGGAAGTCACTAGAAAAAATGGATCTCCGATTTCGCGAGCCATCTACAATAGAAGAGAAATATTAAAATCGGACTATAGCTTTAGAATTGGAAACATAGAATTCTCATTATGGTTTAAGGAATGGTTGAATGGTTGGTTGCTATGTAATGAAGTTCCATTAATTGACATCGGGGATATCAATCTGAAAATTAAAGATATTTGGGATGAAGGAAAAGCCAACACCGAGCATGTTCGCTCTTGGCTTAATAAAGATCTCAGGGCTGAGCTTAAGGAAAAATTCATCCTTTGCCATCCGAAATGAGGACTCCATGATTTGGGGTGCTTCTATATCTGGAAGCTATTCAACCAAAGATGGCTACAACTGGATTACAAAACAGACAAATACCAATACAAATTACACTTGGAAAAAAAATTTGGTGTCTACCAACACCTGAAAAGGTTAAGTTCTTTCTCTGGCTGGTGAAAAAAAAAATCCTCCCCCCTCTTAACAATTTAAGATATAATAGAGGTATGTCACAATCTCCAATATGCACGAGATGTCATGAAGATACCAAAAATTGGACCCATGCCTTATTTTACTGTCCGCATACCAAAGTGGTTTGGCCGAGCTATATCGAAAAGATCAACTACGATGCTAATCAAAATGAGATTATGGAATGGATCTTGCGCAACTTCAACATAGGTCATACCGATTTCTTGGCTAGACTATGGACGTCTTGGAAATCAAGAAATGAGGAAATCTTTCGCCATACTAGTCCCAAGGCTGGGAGTCTGGAAGCTTCAGTCAAGCATCATGCCTCCTTTTGGAACCAACTATCCAACAACCAAAACAGTCTTGTCTCAGATCAGTTGCCTAGAATGAAGCTAGGAAAAAAGAAAAATGCATCCTAAGTTGCGATGGAAGCGTGAATCATTGCGGAGTTGGATTTGGATATTGGTTAGGAAGGGATGATGGCTCATGGCTGGCCGGTCTACCTGGGAAATGCCCATAAGCTGTGGTGTTGTTCATTGAGTTAATGGCAATATGGGAAGGAATTCGCATGGCATTTAGAATTTATCTTCCAGAATTATCGATATACTCGGATTCCCTCCACGCCATCCAGCTAATCCTTGGTAGCGACCTTCGTCATCATCAATACAGTGGGCTAATTAATGTAATTATACAAATTCTCACCAAGCACCCATCATACTCTATACACCACACGCTTTGCGAAGGAAATTCATTGGCTGTTTGGCTTGCAAAAAAGGGAGCGACCCTAGGAAAATTGAAGCAAATAATGTGGGATTTGCCTCCTAGAGAAGTTTATTTTGAACTTCTTTCATGTAAGATTGGTATTCGATTTACTAGATAATAATAATTTTTTTATTCTGTTGCCTTACCAAAAAAAATAAATAAATAATTACTTTTCTTTTTTTATATTATACTACAAATTTATTTTAGATTTAAAACATCACATCAATATCTATTTATATCACATTAAACAACTATTCAAACTCAAATTTGTTACTATTCAAAAATTCAAACCCAAAAATCCAAATCCACAAACAAACATACCCCATTTTTATTTTTTTTAGTCCTCAATCTGGTTTTTTTTTTTTTTTTTTAGTTCTCAATCTGGTTATTTAAACCCACTCTGTCTATATATTTATCAAATTTTTATTGTTTTCACAAATGTGATTAATTAATGTGAATAAGTTCGAATGAATTTGCAATCTAAATTTGTATTCAATATTTAATTTGCAATGTGGAAACATATATATATATAGATATGCAGCTCGAGAAGAATCTTATTCACAACTTTTTTTTTTTTTTAATCTTCAGATTTCAATTTAATACTCTCTCCGTCCCATTGAAAGGTTATCATTTTTCATTTTCGTCCGTTTCAAAACAAGATTACAATTTCTTAATTTAGTCCTTGTACTACCTACCTAACATATTAAATACCCTTTCAACTTATACTATATTACAAATATAGCGGAGATAAGGAACGTGTAATTCTTATTTTCATCATTTAAATATTTCTTTTTTATTATTTTTAAAATATCTAAAACTTTTAATTATAAAAAGTAAAAATATTTAAATATGTATTTAAAATATTATATAAAAAAATTATTTATATTCAATTTTTAGTTATTATTAAAATTTTAATACTCATGATATACAATTAGTCGGTTTACCCAATATTTTTCAATTGAACAATTTTTCATAAATGTTATTTAAAAAATACAAATGTACACACATTAATATAATATATACATTCTTCAATCTAAAAAATTAATCATCCAACACAAAATATTATTTTTTATATTATCAATACAGTTCCTCGTACCATGCAAAAAAATTAATTTATCTAAAAATGCTAAATATACATATTAAATATGTTTGATTTTGATTTCAAATTAAAATCATCATTATTTAATTAGGTAATTATCAATAAAAATATATTACTCCCTTCGTCCCAATACAATAGTCTTGTTTACTATTTTTGTCCGTCCCAAAACAATAGTCTCATTTCCATAGATAATCATATCACTATAAAACTACCATTACTTTTTCATTATTATTACACAATTGTCACTACTTTTTACATTAATACACTCACAAGGGCAAAAAAATTCTTCTACCCTTATTTTTTATCAACTACCAATATAATATCAATATTTCTCAAATTCCGTGTCAAACATAACTCAAACTATAGTTTTGGGACGGATAGAGTATTATTTTTATAAAATGTTATGTAAAATTATCATTTAAAGCAAAAATTTAAATAAAAATTTCAAACAAACCCCTCGGGTGTGTTTTTGTTGTGTGGTTTAAATTTATTTAAATTTTAAATAGAAAAAGAAAATTGAATGTAAAATTTAAATTCAATATAATATACTATCTCCGTTCAAGCGTAATATGTACAAATATGTCCAAATTATTGTAGATACAAAAATTTAGTTAAAGTATATAGATCTGTTTACTTGTAAGATTTTAAGTCTGATTTTACTATTTCAATTTTTTTTTTTTCTCAAAAACATCAAATCAAACACTCAATTCTTATTTATTTTATTACACTAAAATCTAATTTTACATTCAAAACATCACATCAACACATATTTATATCACATCAAACAACTATTTCAATTCAAAATTTTACTATTCAAAATCAAAACTCAAAACCAAAACCTTACAAGTAAACACACCTGGATAACTAAATAGTTTAATTAAGATTGAAAAATAATAAATTATAGAATTTAAAATGTGGTTAAAATGTATAATTATATTTTAGAAAAAAAAAAAACAAATTATATGAGATACGGACGGAGTCATAATTCCCAAAAATTCTTGGATTATATATTTAAATTAATGTTATTTATATAAACAAGGTTAAATTGCACAAAATGTTTTGCGCAAAATTTCTCGTACTTTCAGAATTGCGTCAAATCGTAATTTTAAAAACTCTGCGTCTAACCCCTTGACCATCCTTATTTAATTGTGTTTAATCTACGAGCTCAAACTGCGAATGAATTTCAAATTACTAATTTCTAAACTTCTAAGGTTATAAATATATTCATTTTTTTTTTATCTAACTTTAAAGAACATTTAAAAAAAACTTTAAAATCAGAGAAAAAAAACTATTTTTAATATATTTACAGTTTCTTGAGGTTAAATAATAAAATATTGAATATATTTGTAATTTCAAGGATTTTGAAATAAAAGTTCTAAAACTTATTTGCATTTTCGGCGTGTGAAAGTCAAACACCGTTAAATAAGGATGACCGATGCGGTTAGACACAGAATTAATGAAATCACAAATGAGTTTGATGCAATTTTGAAAATAAAAAATTTTTTTACACAATTTCGTAAAACTACACGTGAGTTTTGCGCAATTTAGTGTATAAATAAATAATGTTCCATGATTGTGTTGTCCCTCCAACCTAATTACGAAGAGGCCAAACCACTTTGCTTGTGATGATCCCATTCTAACTTCCTACATATTCTTTCTCGGACAACGGATTGGATTTCATTTAGGGATGTCAAATGGGACGGGTTAGCCTCGGACTCGGTCTTAATGGGACGGATTTGAGTTTTTTAAAATTTGATTCGGAGCGGGTTGTAAATTTTGAGTTTTAGATCCGGGCGGGTTCGGGACGGATTACGAGTTTTACTAAAAATCCGTTTCTCTCCGGACCCGGATCTGAACTCGAATATTTTAATAATTATTATAATTTATTTATATTTTTATACAATATAAATTAAATTATTTGTTTATTTTAAAAATTTTAAACATAAAATAGAACATTAATTCTAAATCAAATTTGTTTTAACATTTGTTTCTTCTACGTTTCTCTTTATAATCATGACTACTACTGACTGCCATTACTGCAAACTATTGTCAATATGTATGTTATTGTTCTTATTTTTAAAACTATAAATTTTTGGTACTTTGACGCCTATTCTTTTTAGTATCATATTATTTTTAAAAAAGTTATATTTTTTTTCTTAAAAAAAGCTGGTTTGTCGGGTTGCTCCGAACCCGAAGGGTTCGGGACGGGACGGGTCCTGGGGCCGGGTTGAAGCGGGGCGGGGCGGATTTTGAGTCATGATATTTTCTAGCGGAACGGGTTTCGGGGCCTGCAAAACCCATTTCGAACCCGCCTGTTGACATCCCTAATTTCATTACGTGGACGTGTGTATCTTTGGTTAATTGGGTCAAATTAATATGAATCTCATTTCAATTGTCTCATTTTTTTTATTTTTTTTTTGTTATCTAACTTCAATGGATACATTTTAATTTTTGATAAAATTTACTAAATATAAACTTATTTAACAAAGGTAAATCAATTTAATTAACTTTATAATATATAACACCACACATCATCGTGTAGGACTCAATAAAAAACCGTCTATTTATATCTTTCTTCTCATGAAACAATTTTTTTTTTTTTTAATGTACATTTAAAACTCTATTATTTTTATAAAATTAATTTATCTTAATTATAAATAAATAAATAAATATGTTTTTATTTATTTGTATTAATTAATTTTTTTTCTACAAAATAATATTTGTATTGTATATATTTTATTGAGATATACATATTTCAAATTTATTTTATTTATATATATTAATTCTTATTTTAAAATTACTAACCATTCTATTTATATAAAAACATAAGAAAATAATAGTACTATAATTAATTAAACCACCTTACTTTAAATAACGTGTCCCAAATGAAACAAATCATCTCAAATGGAACGGAGGGAGTATAATATTGATTTAATATATATAATATAAATAAATAATATATATAAATATTTATATGTATATACTTTTATATATTATACGTTGTATTATAAATATATTATATTATATTTCTTCCGTTTCAAATATTGTACAATACTCCATCCGTCTCACATAATTTATTTTTATTTTTTATTTTCGTCCGTCCTACATAATTTATCATTTCTTTTTTTAAAAAAATAATTATACACTTTAATCATATTTTAAATATCATAATTTATCAATTTCTTAATCTTAATTAAATTATTTAGTTATTTTAATCTTAATTTATAATTATTTTTATCAAACAATAATTATTTTTACTAATATATTTCTTAATTACTTAGTAATCATACTTTACTTAAATTCTCGTCTCTACAGTAATATGCCCAAAATATGTGGAATGGAGTAAGATGTTTGGACGCAGTATATAATATATGATGTCTTTTTTTTATTAAATATTGATTGAATCAAATCAACATCACTTTTACTTTCATTTATTTTTGCTTTCATTTATAATTACGCGGTTACAAACAAAGTTATTCTATTACCTCACTCCCACAACCATACAACCATAATTGTATAAGAGGTAAAATTTTTATAAATTAAGTTGTGAGACATCGTAGTTTGAATGTAAATTCGCTCCGAGAGTTTGGGTATGTTCTTTTTGCAAGAAAAACTACACATTTTTTTAAAAAAAAAATTAATATATTATATACAATTTTTATTTTTATATTATTCAACAATTTTTTTTATATATTTTATAAAAAAAAATTATTTTAAATTCCTTCATAGTTCAAATCCCAACACCTACAGTTTTACTCGTTATACATGATTTGATTAGCATCACTTTCAAATAGCGGCTACAAATTATATAAAAAAAAAAATTGAAAATGAAAAACTGCACAAGCGTTGCCATTGCCATAATAACTACACCAACTTCCATCCATCCATGGCCTCAACAAATTCACCTTCAATTTCATGAAGATGAAGATATGAATGACGTCATCATTGAAAAGGATTCATCATCCATCCGTCGGTACCATCACCAACCGTCGGTGCTCTTCTCTTCTCTCATCTGCTCTGCTGTAATGTCTTCTTTACGCTAACCCACCCCACCCCACCCCACCCCACTTTTGTTGTTTTCCTCTTCATCATTTCTTCAACAAACCCTCCCCCTCCCCCTCCCCCACACTCTACCTTCCATTCTCTAATTACCTTCTCAAGAACAACAACAACAATGGAGGAGAAGAGCCGCACCGGTGGGTGGTGCGGCTGGTTGTTGGCCGCCATAGTCATCCTCGCCGTTGCCTTCGCAATTTTCTACGCAGTCGAGCACAAGAAGCACAAATCCGACGGAGGACCCGCCCCCGTCCCCGGCCCCCCCGGCGCCATTACTAAGAAATACGCAGACGCTCTTAAGATCGCAATGCAGTTCTTCGACATACAGAAATGTACGTATCTTCCTCTCGCAAATGTCGTCGATATATTCCACTACACTAATTACAGATCTGCTTGCTTAATTTTTACCCCAAATGCCTTCCAATTCCGCAATTAGAAATTCCTCGCCGGAACCCTAATTTTGAAATTAGGGCTTATAGTTCCTTAATTTAGGGCAATGAAAAAATCGATCGATTCATTCATTCATTCTTTGATTGAGCATTGCAGCGGGGAAATTGGAGAACAACAAAATATCATGGAGAGGCGATTCTGCTCTAAAAGACGGCAGCGAAGCAAAATTAGATCTCTCCAAAGGAATGTACGACGCCGGAGATCATATGAAGTTCGGTTTTCCGATGGCGTTCACCGCCACCGTCTTGTCGTGGACGATCCTCGAATACGGCGATCAAATGAAATCCGTGAACCAGCTCGAATCCGCCCGGAGCTCCCTCAAATGGATCACCGATTTCATCGTCAATGCGCATCCAAAACCCGACGTTCTCTACATCCAAGTCGGGAATCCGACGGCCGACCACAGCTGCTGGGAGCGGCCGGAGGCCATGAAAGAGCCGAGGCCGCTAACGCAGGTGAATACGTCTTCTCCGGGGAGCGACGTCGCCGGAGAAGCCGCCGCAGCTCTGGCTGCGGCGTCTCTGGTTTTCAAAACCTCCGATTCGGCGTATTCGTCGTTACTTTTGAAGCACGCGAAGCAGCTATTCGCATTTGCCGATAAGCACCGCGAATTGTATAGCGTCAGCATCCCCGAAGTTCGAGGATTTTATAACTCGACGGGCTACGGCGACGAGCTTCTTTGGGCCGCCGGTTGGCTCTACCATGCCACGGGAGATCAGACATATATCGAATACGTCACGGGGAAGAACGGTGACGATTTTGCGAATTTCGGGAGCCCGACGTGGTTCAGTTGGGATAACAAGCTCGCCGGCGCGCAAGTTTTATTATCCCGAGTTAGCTTCTTTGGGCACAAAGACGTCGCGAGCGATAGCGTCGTCGGGAAGTATCGGGACTCGGCCGAAGCCGTCATGTGTGGGCTTTTGCCGAAATCTCCGACCGCCACCAAGAGCCGGACGGAAAGTAATATCTTCGTCATCGTCGTCGATGCTTTTGTAATTATTCGGTTTATTTTTTTAGTACTGCTAGTTTGTTTTACAGCTCTACTTATGCAGATGGCTTAGTGTGGATAAGCGAGTGGAATGCGCTTCAGCATCCGGTGGCATCGGCTTTTCTAGCGGTTATTTATAGCGACTACATGCTTACGTCGCAAACGGCGAAGATATCTTGTAACGGGCGGAGTTTCCGGCCGTCGGATCTCCGGAAGTTTGCAATGTCGCAGGTGCGATTTGTCGATTCTTGTTTACGATTATTAGGGGTGTCATAATTAAACTTGACCCGAAAAATGAACCCGCTCGAACTGAAATTTTTCAGGTTCGGGTTTGGGTGTCTCGGATTTGTAAAAAATCGGATTAATCCGAACTCGAAACGAAAAAAAATTGGTGTCGTGTTCAGGTGTTTCAAGTTGATTTGATATCCCGAAATATACAAATCAAGTCGGGTTTCGGGTTTCGTATTTTAGGTTGACCTAAAATTATTTATTTTTATTATTATTATTATTATTTTAATTTATAATATTTATATTATTTAAAAATTAAAATAAAAATGAATTTTCTTTAGGTTAATTTTAATTCTTTTAAGTTTTCGTTCGTGTCGGGTTTGTTCGGATTTCGGGTGACCTGAAACTAATTCAGATCAACCTGAACCCGACTTAAACGAATTCGTGTCGTGTTCGGATCTAAGGTCTAGGATTTCAGGTCAATCTTCGGGTTCGGGTTGACAATTTTTTTGTTACCCCATGGGTCAACTGGATACAAACACGACCTGAAAATATGAATTTACACCCATAGTGATCATGCATTTGTTTCCTTAAAACTTACAAAAAAAGGTTCGATCTTTTAGGCGGACTACGTGTTGGGCGATAATCCGATGAAGATGAGCTATTTGGTCGGGTACGGCGACAAGTATCCGCAATATGTTCATCACCGGGGAGCCTCGATTCCAACAGATGCAAAGACGGGGTGCAAAGACGGGTTCAAGTGGCTCGAGTCGACGGATCCGAATCCTAATGTTGCGATCGGAGCGCTCGTAGGCGGGCCTTTTCTCAACGAGTCGTTTGTCGACTCGAGAAACAACTCGATGCAGACTGAGCCGAGCACGTACAACGGCGCCGTCGTTGTCGGGCTGCTTTCGAGCTTAGTCACAACGTCGTCCGTCGTCCGGTCTTTCACTTGAACCCGGTCCGCTCGTCGAACCGGCCGTATAAGCAATATATATATGTATGTACGTAAAGGTTGTCTTGTATGTATGTATGTAAGATCTAGTGTAAATTTTGCAATAGTTGTTTCTCGTGTGGTTTGGATATATATATATATATATATACATTGTTTTGTTTATTTTACTACTTTAATTCATTTTATGCTATTTATTTTTTAAAAAGTATCATATAAAATATATTTTATTTTTTTTCACTAAACATCAAATAAATTATTAATTCTTTTATTTTTTTAAATTTTCAAATTTTCAAAAACTTTCTAAAACTTCTGTTAAACAAAGCCTAAAATGAGCTTCAAAATCCCCAAGCTGCAAAATGGAGAAGGGACTAGGGACAGGTCTACTAAAGCCCAAAATAGTAGTTCAGATAGCCCAAAATGGCTATTCATTACCTATTTGTGTTTGAATATAAGGTCTGGAATAATAAAATTTTAAATTAAATATATTTTTTATACTTACTCTGTTCCATAAGAAAATTATTTTTTTACTTTATTTTTATATTTTGAAACAAGAATATTATTTTTTAATTAGGAACTGTATTTTTTATCTAACGTAATAAATCTATTTATAATTTATTTAACAGAGATAATTTTATTTTATTTTTATTACAAATCAATATAATAATATTTAAAAATCTACATATAAAACAAAAGTATTGGTAGTATAATATTTTAAATAATATATATATATATACTTAGTTTGGTATTTTTAGGATATATATACTAATGTCTCAATAAATATTTGATATGAGCTAAAATAATAAATAAATAAATAAATTGAGGTCTGACCCAATCACTGTAAAAAGATATCAATTTTTTCCGTTCTTAAATCCACTTTTTCCATTACTAGAGACGGAATTAGTGATGGTATTATGCTAGCTACGTGAACTTTAGGAATTGAATTCCCTTATAAATATACTTATTATTTTTATTTTTTTTTGTAATGAATTGTGACTTGACCTCAAAGAACTCTTGCATTTATTTATTTTTCCCTTTATTATTTTCTTACTTTCCTTTTGTTTTCCTTGCACTTTATATTATCTTACAGATTTTTCTTTCATTTCCTTTATTTTGCTTCAGCATTTTATATTTTTCACAATAACTTTGTCTTCCATTAGTGCAACCATCATATAAATATATATAGATAGATATATTTTTTTTTAAGCTTTATTCAGTTTTGAAGTGAAATTTCGACCAATAACAAATGGATCATTCAAATTAAATTTGCTTGAGGGCAAAATATATAAGTTAATAAAAACCCACGTATTAAATATAATATTAAATTTTAAAAAAAAGTAAATATTTGAGAATATACCTGTTCATAGATGATTACTTTTTTCAAAATTGAAATATATGAATTAATGGTAAGTTTTTATTATCTAAGTCACGAAGCATTGCCAATATTGTCTTGAATCCAGCTAGATTGGATTGAGGTTGTATTCAAACCATAACTTGATTCTAGAACCCATCATTTGAGTTTTTGAATCAGGCCGGATAGTAAAATTCAAATAAATTTATATTTAAGATGAATAGAAAAAATAATATATATATATATATATTTTGTGTTGAAAGAAATATTGTGCCTCTAAAATTAATTTCTACCGGGATTGGTGATTTAAAATTTATTTAAATTAGAGGAAGTTTAAAAAAAAATACATCATCATATTTATAAATTATTATATTCAATCTTGTATATTTATTCATCCAGAAGTAAAGACAAGTCTCTTGAAAAAAAAAAAAAAAAAAGTTGAGAATCAACTCGATGTATGAATCAAAGTAATAGATAGACGGGAACTATGTCGCTCTATTTGTAAAATTTTGTACCTCTGATGGGAAAAATCATCCAACAATGACCTCATATTCGCTGAAAAAAGGATATTGTGGAATGCAAAAATTGAATACTAAATGACATGATAAATGTCGTAGTGATAAGTTTAAGATTATCCTAGAATATGTGGAGGGAAGTTGTGTAACAGTAGATTATATTTTAAGGGTGTGTTTGGCTGGGGGTTGGATTTTTTTTTTGTTGAGATTTAAATAGTAAAAATTTTGAATTGAAATAGTTGTATGATATGTGATTGATGTAATGTTTTGAATGTAAAATTAATTTTTAATATAATATAAAATTTAAAAAATAGATATTTGATTTGATATTTCTAGAATTTTTTTTTTTTTAATAAATAGTAAAAATTTGAAAATATTTGATAAATGAATAAGAGTTGTGAAAAAGCATAAGCGTCTTACAAATATCTTTAAGTTGCGAGTGTTTGACTAAAGTCGAAATGCATTTGCTCATCAAAAAGGTTTCTTCATTCCATATTTATAATGTATGCACTCAATAATTGTGTGGCTTGTTTTTTCATTCCAAAAAAAAAATACCTCTAACATAAGTTAATGGACTATTACGGAGTTTAGGAATGCTACTTTTCTTGTAAATATCATTTCTTGTAGAAATAAAGATGTTCTTGAAAGTTCTAAATACCCAACATTTTAAATTGTATTTTTTTGTTTATCAATAATTCAAACAACAAACAGATCACAACTCTTAACACAATAAATTTTAATAGATTGATCACTATTCCAGTGTATTTATTTTTAGTATTTAGAATTGAATTTTGGTAGTGTAATATATCATTATGGAACCGTTATCAGAACATACTCTTCAAAATATTAACGAGGAAAAATCCATTTGAAGATTAACGAAAAACGAAAATCTAGAAAAATTTCTTGTATTCGTCTTAGGTTGAAGTCTTCTCATTCATGCTAGATTTTTGGAACCGAAGATAATTCTCTAAAGTATTTTCAGTAGCTTGCTATGTTGATGAATGCTAATTGTTGGCCCAAAAATTTCACTCATAACCAAATAACAACGTTTCAAAACCCTCAATAATCAATTGACAACACAAAAAATGAACAACATCAAAATACTCCTACACAGACTTACACAAACATATATATTCAGCTACAGACGGTTTATGAAACGATCAAAACCAAATATATATATATATATATATATTCAATTGATGAATGCTAATTGTTGGCCCAAAAATGTCAATCAAAACCAAATAACAACGTTTCAAAACCCTCAACAATCAATTGGCAGCACAAAAAATGAACAACAAATAAGCACAACATCAAAATACTCCCAAACAGACTTACACAAACATATATATTTAGCTACAGAAGTTTATGAAACGACGCAGACTTTGTAAACAAAAAAGTGAAATACACAAAATTGATAACCCAGTTTGGACACCAATCAATCAAAATTCAATACAAAATACTTTTTTCGTCCGTCTCTAAGGTCACATTTACATTTTGCGTCATCGTACTTAACATTAAAAATATTCTTATATTTGTATAACTTTTTTTGTATAAATATCCTTCTATTAGTATTATAAGACACTAATAGAAGTATTTTGCAATTTTTTTAATATATACTATGTCTTGATATAATAATTAATATTCAAATATCAGCATGCAAAAAGTAAATTAGACCCTTAGAGCCGGACGGAAATAGAAGAATTAATTTTCAACACTAAAGTCTTTGTTGAACCATAAAAAGAAAAGGGATTCCAAAAAGTTTTAAAGAAGAGAATGCGACTTAATACTCAAACCTAATACCCTACAGACTAGGCTCGACAGGCAAGTCACATTAGGCGAACCATGTGTGGCAGATGACCTAATGTGTCGGGAGTTTGAACCCATAACACGTCCAACCCCCACACCATTAGGTCGTCCCTTACGGAGGAATGTGTACCTGCATGAAGCAGAAAAATCAATACAATGTAGTTGTAACTTTGTAGTTGTAACTTTGCTGGTATATGTTGTACTGTACTTTTGCGGAAAAAAAAGAAAGGAATATTCCCAAATTATAAAAAAATGTAGGCTAGGTTAAATATATATTGGTGTATCGTTTAAATTGTATTTTAATATTATGCAATTTATTTTGTGATATGTCTGAAATTCAAACAACAAATAAATAACAGTCTGAACACATTAATCTCTAATAATTTGATTATTAATTGTTCTAATGCATTTAGTATTTTGATTAGATTTTTATGCAATATATATATATATATATTGCATTTTGGATACGTTACAATTGGAAGGATACTCAGAGGCTGTGTTTGTTTGGGGGATTGGATTTTCAATACACTATTCATCCTATTTTTTCTTCTAAAAAATATCAAATCAAACACATATATTATACTAAAAATCAATTTTACATTCAAAATATCACATCAACATTTACTTATATCTCATCGTACAACTATTTAAATTCAAAATCTTTACTATTCAAATCTCAACTCAAAATCTAAATCCTGCAAAAACCCACCCTAATCCAATGCATAATTTACACAACTTGAATATGCTTGCTTACTTGCTAGTCACCATATATATATATATATATATATATATGTACATATCCGCTTTAAAAATATCTAACACATTTTTTATTTAAAATTTTACAATTATATTAACAACGTATGCTTTTGAATAATTTAACAGTTTAAAAATATTTTGAACTCTATTATATTTAAACAGTTTTTTAATAAAAAACTATTTTTATAATGATTCATCCAAATATAAAACTAAAATTTTGGCTTTTGTTTCTATTTTTAACTTCTACTTATTTTTTTAGGTTAATTCAAACAGTTCTATTTTTAACTTCTACTTATTTTTTAGATTAATTCAAACAGTTCTATTTTTAACTTTTACTTATTTTGTAGGTTAAACAGTTCTATTTTTAACTTCTTCTTATTTTTTAGATTAATTCAAACTATCCTACTTTCGTTAGACTTAAAATAATAATAATAATAATAATAATAATAATAAAACCTATTCTTGTTGCTCTAATGCTTATCCATAATAATAATAATAATAATAATAATAATAATAGACAAACATGAGTTTTATCTCAACAGAACGGAGGCATCAACTTTTATCTCTAAAAAAAATATACTATATAATAATTTAAAAAAAATAACTTCTTTATCTTAATAGTCACTAAAATGAATGAAATGTTATATATAGGAATTACTACAATATAGTGTTTATTTGCCCAACAAAATATTATGTTAATTTTCTTATAAATTCACAAAAAAAAATAAAAAAAATGATATAATTATGCTGAATGGAAAGAATATAAAATAATAAATCACTGTACCAACAACTATATATTATAATATTTATTTTTTATTCTCTCCGTCCGGCTCTGAGGGTTATTTTATTTTTTGCGTTATTATATTTAATATTAAAATTATCTTTATATTTGTATAACTTTTTGTACAAATGTCATTCTATTAGTAGTATATGACACTAATGAAAATAGTCGCAATTTTTTCTTAATTTGTCTTACATTTTGATATAATAATTAATATTAAAAAATCAACACGCAAAAAATAAATAAAACTTTTAGAGCCGGACGGTAATAATATTATTTTATATTCATAAATAAAATATTTGTTTCTTACGAGGAAAAGAATTACTTTTAAAAATTATAACTATATAGTATAATTTTTTTTTGTTTATATTTTTGTATAATATATATATATATATAAATATATAGGGCTGGGTGGAGGAGGGGTACCCCTTGCCCCCAAAATAAAATAGATAATATTACATATTTTTATTTAATATGGTATATATTATAATATTTTTATTTTTGTCGCTTAATATGTAATACGAGATACATTCCTAATCGTGGGAAATTATGAATTTCATAGTATATCAGACATTATATATATATATATATTATATATGATTTATAATGGTCGACGTGGCATTTATTTTTGGGGAAACAAAAATAAAAAATAAAAAATAAAAAAACACACGCGCTTAGCTTGCTTTTATCATGAAATGAAGAAGCTTAGCTTATGCATGCACCACGTGATCTTTTATTACCTCACTACTATAACAACAATCCACATCCACCACCATTTTATTATTATTATTAATAATAATATTATTATTATCATTTATTATTATTATTATTATTATTATTATTATTATTATTATTATTTTCTAACGAGGCTTCAACAAGTGGATGTCACTTTTTGCATGCCTAGCTATTGGAATGATTTTAAGTGAGCATTAAGTATACTTGCACTTTAGATATATAAATAATATTTTAAGCATAAATTCTACTTTCTTTCTTTTTTTTTTTTTTTTATGTTGGATTATAAATTTAATTGTGGGTTAAATATAATTATTTGGGTTATTAGTTAGATTAAATTTATATTAAGTGATCTATTAATTTATTGAGCTTAGATGTATTCAGTAAGTACGGGTCTCTTATGCGTAGAAATTCGGTAACTTATTAATTAGGTGATGTGATCAATTAATAACAAGGGATATAAATAGGATTGTATCCCACGCAACATCCATTACTTTTCATATCTCATCGTGATAGTAATGGGGTAGAGAAGTTGCGTCATAGGCTTGAAGAACACAAAACCCTCCATTGTTTGCAGATTCGAATAGCACAGTGCCAATTGAATAAAGTTAGATCTTAATTGCTTTATTTTTATCTCAATTATTACAACACGGTAGATCCTAAACTTAGGGTTAAATTCCTGATAAGTTCCAACATTCTATCCACGACAAAATATGTTCATATGAGTTGGATACCGAATTATAATATTATATTAGTTAATTATGAAATAAAATAAAGATATTTTTTTATATATAATGGGAAATCTGCGGTTGCTATCATTCGGATGCGCTTTGAGTAAAACCTCGGGCGAAGCTAATAAAAGTTGATGACATATATGTAAATAAATAGAGTATAGATAGAGTTATTCGCTATAAATAACAAATATATATTTTTATAAACAAATAAAAATATATATAAATTTGATAAATCGGAAGAATATTATACATTTTCAATTGAATAATTTATTGAATGATCACACACATTTAATATATGCTATTAATATGTTAAAATGGACAAGAAAATTATTAAACCAACAATAGATCTTATTGAGGTATTTTTAAGATTGTCGGGACTACTAAACTGGAAAATCTTCAATAACAGTTAGTTATTCCTTCGTCCCAATCAAGGCTACACAAGGGTTTTGAAAGTTACTTCGATTTGATTTAATTTATTTATTTTTTTATAATTGAATAAAATAGTCACTATTAGAAAGTTGTATTATTGTAGAAATTTTGTCGCGGAAAGTATATATAATTTTGTGACAAATTTAGGGTGTGTTTTTTTTTTTTTTCTTATCACATTTCCTTATATTTTTATTTTTCAACAAAAATTTTCTTTCAAAAAGCATTAAATCAAATATTTATTTTTTATTTATATATTATACTAAAAATTAAATTTACATTCAAAATATCACATCATATACAACTATTTCAATTCAGAAGACCGCGACAAATTGTTGCAATGTTGAGTACATACCAACATTCTTCCACAACAAAACATCAAACCAAATTATCAAAATTGTCACAATGTTTTGCTACAAAACATCAAACAATAATTTTTATTTAATTTATTTAAATAATAAATTAAATATTCATATAAATATTTTTTAAATAGTAATGTTGGGGTGCAAACCCAAGTCCCACCTTAGAAGTTGCTAAGAAAATTACACATCTTATAAGTCCCAAGTGAACTCCACTAGTATAAAGCCTTTTGGAGAATATCCAACACTACAAGAAAAAATTATTTTTGTAACAAAATTTTTTTGTCTCTAAATCTACTTTTTCCGTTACTAATGACATTAGAGACGGAAATAGGAACGGAATTACGTTAGCTACGTGAACTTTAGGGACGGAATTCCGTTACAAATATATTATTTTTTTGTAGTGCAAAAACAAATCCGTGTGGGCTCAGCCCAAAGCGGACAATATCATACTAGTGTTGAGTTGACCAATACTCCCTCTGTCCCAAACATCCTGCAACATTTTCAAAATAGGAAATAATTAATTATACTTAATTTTTACCCACACACTTTATCCTCTCACATCATCCAAATAAAAATATACATTTTTCTCTCAATCACATCACCTAATTTCTAAATTATCCTACTTAATACTACTACCTACCTAAAAACCCGTGCAAAAAACAAATGTTGCACTTTGTTTGGGACGGAGGGAGTACATTATAAGAAAAAAATATATTAACAATACTGAATAGGCGGAATAGTTTCATCATCATCATCATCGTCATTTCCATATTAATCATCCTCTTCGATATTATAATATTATCCACTTCTATTCGTGTTATCGGTCTTGACTCTCACTCTCACTTTCGCCCCTACTTTTCTCTTGATGCATTTTATAAGAATCAAATGGACTAGCCATTTGGGGATAATATGATTCTGATTCATGAAGAATAGAATTATTGAAAATTTCAAAGTGCGTACAAAAAAATTTCGTCATCGAAAAAAAAAATTATAATCTAAAGTTTAAAATAAAATTTATCAATAATATTTTAAAAAGACATAATAATAGTACGATTTTGAGGAATATATATATATATATATATAAGATGATGTCCTGAATCAATGAATTCTTTTGTTTTATGTTAAATGCAGTAGTTGTGATACAAGTCAACCAACTTAGACTTGACTCGATTAAACTCAACTCGAAATAGTGAATATGGAACACTGTCATGTAAATCTCATACCACAAATACATAGATCTATAGTTTATCAAATATAATCACGATCAAGTAATTTCAAATATGTTTTAGAACTTGAAATTAAATTAAGCTCTAGAACAATAAAAATGGTCGGGCAAGTTAGGCTAGGGTATTCTCATACTTTAGCGCAATTTCAGTTACATCATTGTTAATAAGATGCATCGTCAAAACTCAAAATATTGTTAGCTATCCTAGTTCATTAGTTTTAGAAATGGCCACAAATCAATTTTTATGTTTGCAAAATCCATCAAACAAATTAATGTTAATAGGAGTTTCAAGTTTTTTAATTGAACGCATATTAGCTAAGATATTTTATATTGATGAAGTCTAGAAACATTCATGCAAGACTAAGGTAACATATCAATCTGTTTCATGCATGACTAAGGCAATACCATCATAATTTCAAACACTACTACTAATAATAATAATAATAATACAATTTTGAAAAAAGAAAAAACGAAATTTAAATATGGTTTATAGAGAGTTACCTTTCGAATCATAGAACAAACATATGTCACAAACTGATTTAAAAAATTGATTATTTTTTAACATACTGAAAAATGAGTGAAGTCGCGATTGAAGAGGAAGATGAAGGTAGCGATTGAGGGTGACGATGGGATGAAGATAGAGAAGAATGAGAATCGTCTATGTCTATGGGTGAAGGCGAAGCGGAGCTAAAGAAAAATGATAGTAGCGTTGGAATGAACATTGCCAGAGACGGATAATGAATTTTTTAATTGAGATTTGAGATGCTGGGATTGCAGGATGCTCTAATAAGTTAGATTTAACTGATTTGGAATAATAATAATAATAATAATAATAATAATAATAATAATTCTACATCCGTCCAGCTAGAAAGTATACATATTTTTATTTTGAGACGTCTAATTATAAAGTAAACATTTTATTAAATACTTCATTTTTTACACAAATACCCTTACTTTACATCGTATCATTACTTTTACACTAAAAAATAAAGACAAAAAAGTCATTACACTACTTTTTAACTTTCCACTATAATTAAAATAATATTATTTTTTAAACAACGCATCAAAAGTAAATGTTTACTTTGTGCGTCGACGGAGGGAGTATAAAAAAAAGTAAGAAAAAAGGTAAAAAAAAATTATTATTGAAAAAGTGTGTAGATTATGGCAAAAAATTTTAAATAAAAAAAAAACTAATTAATTAATAGTACTTATGTAAGTGTGTATTTTTATAGTTAACAAAATGTTTTTTTTATTATTATGTAAAATTTTAATAGGGATATTTTAATTTAAATTATAGTTTACTTAAATAATATATCAATATTTATAAATTTTAATTTATTGTAATTTTTTTACATAAAAAATAATTGATTAAATTAGTCACAATATTAAAAATAAATTAGCCATAAATTAATCATACGAGTAATATTTTCTATTAGATACATTAGTCGACTATTTATCTGAGTTTCTGTTACCGTCAACATCATCGTTTATAAAAGAACTTTTACTATCAGCATTCTTCGACTTGGTCGGACTGCAAAATAGATTCATCTCGTTGTATTTCAACAATATTTCGTGGTCGAGTACGCACAACAATTTGTCAATGCGACCATTCTCAAGTTGGTTTCGGATAATTCACATGTTAATATTTTCAATGATATTGGTGTGTTTGTTTGAAGGATTTTGGTGGATTTCCACTATTCATCCAATTTTTTCCCCCCAAAAACATCAAATCAAACACCTATTTTTCATTTTTTATATTATACTAAAAATCAATTTTACATTCAAAACATCACATCAAACCCTATTTATATCACATCATACAACTATTCAAATTCAAAATTTTTACTATTCAAATCTCAACTCAAAATCCAAACCTCCAAACAAACACACCCTAAAATATATGTATATTTCATAATAATGTACTATTCTGATAAAAAAAATAAAAATAAAAATATTATCGCGGAATGCCGAATGGTACAACACAATTTAGGTTCAGTCCGAGTTTACCCAGAGTGCACTCCACGACTAGTTGTGACGGATTTTCCCATATAAAAAAAAAAAATGTCACAAAAAATCGCAACAATATTTAAGAAATATTTTACTAAAATTATTATCGATAACAATCGCCAACGGATATTAAAAGACTAATTATAAAAAACTAAAACTAAAAAAATGCATTGAAAGTACAAAAACAATTTTTTATTTAAAATTATTGTGGCGGAAAATTGTAATAAATTTGGAGACAATAAATTAATTCTTTGTTTATTGCGGACTTCCGCAACAAATAAAAAAAAATTATTGTAACAAATATTGTTGCGGAAGTCCGCGACAGTTAAATTATATATAATTTTTAATCAATTTTTGATAAATTTGTGACAATATATCATTTCGCGATAAATTTTTCGCAAAAATTTAAAGATGTTTTTAATGGTTTTTAGATTGTAAATACTATTATATAATAAATGATGAGCATGTTCATTTTGTATTTTTTTTATGAATGTATTGTTTATTTTAGGTATGAAAAACGTGTTGGTAATATAAAAATAATATTTGTGGTAAATTGTTGACTTTTATAAATAGATAAAATATATATCATTAATATGTATATATTTTATTTTTTATATGTATTTAGAAAAGAAGGATAATAATAATTAAAATAAAGAAGTTCAATCGACTTTTTTTTAATTGGGTAGTAATTGTTTTTTTCATTGTAGTACATATGACAATTATTTAGTTGAATAAAAATTGTTTACAATTAAATCTTTTAATAGTATATTGTTATATTGAATTGGAAAAAATTATTTTATACTTAAAAGGCTTTGTATATGATTTTACCATGTAATTTGAGGTCGACAATTGAAAATTTTGTCTTTATTATAATTACAGATTATTATCAAAATATTTCAATTGGTTAACGAATATTATTAATGGTACTACTCGTAAATGCAACTTTCATTGAAAGAAATTTTTTAAAATTAAAATTTGAAAATTAATTAATGTCATATATATTTTAAGAACGATTAAATAATTTAGTTATATTGTGCATAGAAAACATAAATATTAGACAAAATTGATATATTTTTAAGTTTCGACAGTAATAGCATTTAAATTCTTGGAATGAAACAGTGAAATATTTGGTTGTTAGCATAGATTTTATAGAGTAAAATTTATTTATATTTTAGAAAAGAATAAAACAAAATTCATAAACTATTAAATATTTAAAGATTTTTTAAAATCTGTATTGAATATTTTTATATTTAAAAAAAATCCGAATAATATCTCACCATTTTTTAAAATTTTTGAAAATTTTAAATTAAATACCCCAAATTTTGAAAATCTATGAAATTCATATAAATGTTATCCATGTTGTTGGTGCTTCTTGTAGGAAAGTTCTTGAAATTGTCATCTAACCATATTTGGACACATTTGCCCATCTAGTCACTACACATTATTGCATAATAATAATAATAATAATAATTTTTCAGACAAACTTATGTAAATTTATTTAGATAAAATATTTAAAAATAATAGTATTTTAAAGTTAATATGAGATAGATAGATAAAAAAAAATGAATATTACCAAAAAAATTAAAAATTAATAAAAAATTATTAGGTAAATAAAAATAATAATAAATTAATTATTATTATTTAAAATATGGATGATAAAATTATGGATAAATAAATTATTTATTATAATGAAATAAATATAAATTTAGCTGACAATAAAAATTAATAACATAATTTTAGAAAAATTGAATTTGTTCACTTTGTATTTTTTTATGATTGTTTTTTATGTTAATTATATAAAATTATATCGTTACATAAAAAATAATATTTTGTACTAAAAATTTAATTTTTTTGAATAAATAAAATATACTATTTCCGTCCGGCTCTAAGGATCTCATTTGTTGATATTTGAATATTAATTATTATATCAAAACATTTTACAAATTAAAAAAAAAATATTGCAAAAATACTTTCATTAGTGTCTTATAATACTAATAGAATGACATTTGTACAAAAAATTATAAAAATATAAAAATATTTTTAATATTAAATATAATGATGCAAAACGTAAATGTGACCCATAGAGTATTATATATATCAGGCTAAATTGCACAAAATTTACCTATGATTTCATGAAATTGCGCCAAATCCCCTATACTTCTAAAACTGCGTCAAACTCTCTCGTTGTTTCATAAACTATGCGTCTAACTCACTCAACGCTCATTTATTTAACGGTATTTGACTTAAATGCGCCCAAACTGCGAATAAATTTTAGAATCTCAATTTCTAAACCCCTAAAATTACAAATATATTTATTTTTCTTATATTTAGCCTCAAAAAATAGTAAATATACTCAAAATTAGCTATTTTTCTCAGGTTTTAAGAGTTTATTTTTACTGTTTTTTTAAGCTAAATATAAGAAAAATAAATATATTTATAATTTTAGAGGTTTACAAATTGAGATTTTAAAATTTATTCGCAATTTGGGCCCATTTAGGTCAAATATCGTTAAATAAGGAGTGTCGAGGAGGTTAGACACAGAGTTTATGAAACCACAAGGGAGTTTGACATAGTTTTCAATTATGAGAAATTTAGCGTAATTTCGTAAAATCATGGATACATTTTGTGCAATTTAGCCTATATATCGTAGTTTTAAATAATATTTATGAAATATTATTTTATAAAACAAAGTAATTTCTTGACACCTTCTTGGGATTAAGTGGGACCAATCACAATCACCCTTATCAACTAATAATATCTTTAGTTGTCCACTCTTCCACTATTATTATTTTTTATTATTTTTTTATTCTTTTAGTTTTAATTGAATCATAGACATCATTCATATTGGAAAAGTCACCATTTCTAATTACAAATATCTATGGTTATCAAGTCTAGTACAGAATATTAAGTTCAATCAAAAGTTTATTCAAAATACATTCGACGAGTAGAGACTATAAATTTTCACATAATAATAAAAAAAAAAAAAAAAAGTAACAATACTATTTAATGGATATATCAATTCAATTCATACAAATAGATACCAAAAACAAATGAAATACAAACAATAATGTTTGGTTAAAAGTGGACATCAAACACTCCACAAACAACTCTCTAATTGGGACCAAATCATCAATGTGTGTGCCAATGAAAATTCACAATTTAAAAAATAAAAATAAGAATAAGAATACTACAGTATAATGTTGGCCTAATACTTGTCTCTATATACATCCTATTGTTGTTATCAATTGATTTTTATTATTTTTTTTTAATTTTAAATTTTATATCAAATTTTTAAAATTAATTTACTCTTTTTTTTAATCATTATTTTCATGTATTGTCAGTCAACGTGCAATATCCGTTCTCGTGCAACAAGTGGTAGTCATATGTTGCTCCATCTCCCAACTCAGTTTCGATGCAACCTCACGGTGTACCGGCACATAGTTCTACATAAAATAAATAAATAAATAAATTAGAAGTATTCATACATATGTTAGAATAAATATATTCGATAATACAAAATATATTGAAAAATATTTGTTCTTTTATTATTTCAAACCAAAAATACTATTTACTTGACACAGTTTTTAATAAAAAAAAAATACATTATTTTCTCTTACAAAATATCACGTCAAAATACTATTTAAATAAAATTTCAAATCAACAGTCCATTTAATATTAATTTATTATCATAAAAGAACAATGTTACAATTCTATACAATGAAATTGCTAACTTAATATCATCTCTTTATCACTAAAAATTCTTGAATTATAACAATCATTATAACTATCTTCAATTATATTAGCATTGAATCATATTCAAAAGAATATTAATACTTGATGAATGAATCCGATCTTAAATTTATATTCGAATTTTAATCATATACTTCATTCGTCCCATAAGAATGATATCATTTTTCATTTTTCATTTTTATCCGTCACAAAACAATGATATCATTTTCTAATTTAGTAATTGCAATATCTACCTAACATAATTAATACCCTTACAACTTTTAATATATTAAATAAATATCATTACTTTTATACCACATAATTTAATATGAGCATTTTTGTCTTTTTTACTATAAAAATAATACCAATATTAAAAAATTTACGTGCAAAAAGCAAATAATATTCTTTTTCTATATTTTAATGTATTTATATATATATATATATATATTACGGATAATGTAGATATACCTCAAGGTTGGCGATGAGTTCGTGGGCGGTGGGGGCGGAGACAATAATATGACGGGCAGCGGGGGCAATGAAGCCCTCGTCGACAGCCTTGTCAATAAAGGACAAGAGTGAGTTGTAATAGCCGTCGACATTTAGCAATCCGACGGGCTTGTCATGGATCCCTAGTTGTGCCCAAGTTATTACCTCTAGCAACTCCTCTAGTGTTCCGTACCCACCTAACATTATATATATATATATATCATCCGTTACATTTACAACTCATCGTCGTCCCATCTAATATAAGTATTCATTTCATTACAAGATAAATTATTATCTTATTGTTCATAAATGTTATATTCATTTGAGCTACACATGAGTTTTAATTAATATAATATTATATTGATTGATTGTGATATAAATTATGAGCATTTGAGAAAGTATTCGGACGAGTTAATTAAATGAAATGTATAAATAAGTGTAATGCTAAACAAATATAAATTAAAAAGTGTAAAAAAATTATTATAAATAAATATTATAAATGAAATGTACGGTATTTTTTGTAGACATGTAAAAAAACAAAAGAAATATATATTTGGTGAACAGATGAATTATTAATATTATTATTATTGGATTTTTTTGTTTAGTGTTTTAATTTGAAGTGATTTTTTTGTATTAAAATATAAAAATTGTATAAATAATATATAAAAAAAAATACTATTTTATATGAAATTATTAGTTTTTATGATATAATAGAGTATATAGATTAGTTATATTATATAAATATGTGTATATTATATTTTTTCTTATTAATATTCATTAGAATGTGTCAACATAAAATTAATAAGTGAACAAACTCATTATTATTATTTTTATTATTATTATTATTATTATTATTATTATTATTATTATTATTAAATTTACCCGGCAAGGCTACGAATGCATCGGCTTGTCTCGCCATCTCGGCCTTCCTTTGGTGCATTCCCGACACGGCTCTCACTTCCCCGACCGGCTCTCCGGTTATCTGATAACGTCCGTTCATTTATTTTTAAATTTATCGATATATTATTTATGAGTAACATAAATTAATATTGAAATTCAATATATTATTATTGCATTAGAAGTACCTCTTTTGGCATTAAAGTAGTGGGAATCACCCTGCGATTCAACAAAAATGTTTATTATATAATCACAAAAAATATAACAAGAAAATAAATAAATAAATACAGAATTTGTTCAGTTGATGTTAGTTCATATTTTAATATAAATAATTAGTTTAAATATAATATTTTATATAAAAATTATATATTTATAGAAAATAACAAAAATTGCATAAAAAAAAAACTAAAATCAAATTTTAAATAAATAGAACCGGTTCTAGTGAATATATATTATTTACATTGATGTCGTTACGTCTATTTCTCTTTACACAGAAGTTTTTGGGATTTTTTCAATTTAAGAAAAACAAAAAAGCCAATAATTGAGAATTTGATTTGTAAAATAAAATAATTATTTAATGTGATATTTATTTATAAATTAAAAAAAAATTATTTGATAAACAATATTAAAATTTTCAAAAGTATTTATATAAACCGAGCTAATTATTAAACCATTATTTATAAAAGATTAAAATAAATAAATATTAGATATTCTAAATCAAATAAATTTCATATAAAAGATTAAAATTTTTATGTTAAATTGCACAAATTTCATCGGCAATTTCGCAAAATTCCTCGTATTTCTAAAAGTGCGTTAAACGTCTTCGAGATTTTATAAACTTTACGTCTAACTCTTCAACGGTCCTTATTTAACGGTATTTGACCTAAATGTGCCCAAACTGCGAATAAATTTTACAATCTCAATTTATAAATCCCTAAAATTACAAATATATTAATTTTTTTTATATTTAGCCTAAAAAAACAGTAAAAATAAATTCTTAAAACTTAAGAAAAATAATTATTTTTTAGCATATTTAGAATTTTTTGTGTAAATATAAGAAAAATAAATATATTTGTAATTTTAAGAATTTAGAAATTGAGATTCTAAAATTTATTCACAGTTTAAGCGCATTTAGGTCAAATATACCGTTAAATAAGAACCGCCGAAAGAGTTGGTTCAAATTTTATAAAACCACGAAAAAAATTGACGCAATTTTAAAAATATAAAAAATTTGCCCAATTTCATAAAACCAAATATTAATTTTGTACCATTTAGCCAAAATTTTATATTAGATATTATAGTAATATATATATATATATATATAATTACCCTAAGACGTGGCGGCCGCCATTAAAGACAGCTCGAGAGACCAGGCCCATCAAGCCAATGCTCCCACCTCCATACACCAAATCTATGTTCCTTTCAACCTGCACCCATTTTATTATTTATTTTATTATTTAAAAATTAAATACATAAAAATAAATAGATAAATAAAAATACAAATATATATATATATATATGTATATAGATACAGTCTCGATCATCAATTAAAGCTGTCATAATAATTCATCATAAATACATTCCTTGCTCATTAACGCAACCCACACAGTAATTAATATTGTGTATTAATTGCCTCCACGTTAATCTCGACTGCTTCACATATTCCTTATTATTCCCGAAGAGGCATTAATTAAGAATCATAATATATATATATATATATCCGATCAATCTTATTAATTACAGCCTTAATTGCATAAAATTTAATCTTAATTGCAACGAATTAAACAAAATAAAAATAAATTAAATTAAATTAAATTACCAATTGTTTGGCGAGCTGGATGGCTGCAATTTGAAAGCTTGGATTCTTGCCAGGGCTGCTACCACAGAACACACATATCCTCTTGAATCTTGATTCCCTTTTAACTTGCTCAATATTATTATTATTATTCTCCATTAATATTCAAAAATATAATAATAATATTTATTTATTTAATAATCTATATTAAAGAAAAATAGAAGAAATTACGAAGAAGATTTTGGGGGAGAAATGAATGAAGGAATGGGTGCCATTTATATATGGAAATGGTTACTGGGGTCGGCCAATGGCAGTTCTACACGTGGCACACCCTGTCATAATATAATTTAAATTTAGGAGTAGTATTAATGTGATGTAATGGAGTTGAATTGGGGTGATGTGTGTGTTATTTATTTGAGGACAAAAATGCTGTCATTTTCAATCTAAAGTCTACATAAAAGCAAAGGGGACACGACAGTTGGTGTGTATGTCTACCGCTGTCATTCAAATTTATTCTAGTTTTTTTTTTAATAAAAAAATAGTATTTTTTTATTAAAAAAATAAATTTTTATTTTTATATATTCTTTTTAAAATTTGTGCTCGGTCAATTACTAATATTTTTAATTTTTATTAATTTTTTTATTGTAAATTTAAAAATAAGATTAGAATTTTAAATAATAAAAATTAATAAATATTCAATACGATATAAATAAGTATTTATGTGATGTCTAAATTTTTTAATTAATTTTTAATATAATATAAAAAATATTTGATTTGATATGTTACGATTAAAAATTAGTTAATAATGAGATTTGATTTAAAATTCGATTTTTATATTTCATTAAAAAAAATTATTTATGACTATTATTAAAAGTGAAAATTATCAATTTGCTCAATACTAAAGTGTCAAAATTATTGTATATCGTAAATTTTTATATGGTATGATATCGTACCGAATATTTTCAATACGACAATTACATATATTTATAGCATTGTTGGTATAATATATACCGAAAATATCAATACAGTTTGATATTTTAGTATTTAATATATCGATCTATATCAATAATTTAGTATATTGATACTAAAATAATTAACTTTCTAATATATTCTTAAAATTATAAAATTATTTTTAATTTTTATATTTCAGTGTAAAATATTATATTCTGATACCATACATGTAATTCAATTAGAAATGATTCGATACTGTATTCATTCAGATAATACCGAATCATATTGTATACCACACCGAATTATTTGGTATATTAAAAAAATATCGATACTATACAAAAAAAAATTCGGTATACTAAAATTTGGCATTTTCGGTATTTTTTTAATACGGTGTGTTATTTCTGTAATTCAGTAATTTTTTATCTATAAATTCGGTATACCAAATTATTGGTATAATATCTCATTACGATAAAATAACATACTAAAAATTTTGGTACGTAATATTGAACTATCCCTACCAACAATCAAATTCGAAAAATTTGATGTTATGTTTATATTAAAAATTTTAGTATTACGGCGGTTATTTTTGCTTTAAATTATTACAATTAATTTTTTTAATCTAATTACATATTTTACAATCAATATAATAATATTTTTTTAAAATAAAATAATTTCAATAAATAAAAAGGAAATTGAAAAAAAATATATAATAAAAAAATATTTCAACTTTTATTTCAATATTTCATCAAATAAAAATAATTAAAATAATATTTTATTACATATTGTATATTAACTAATCATATTAATTAATTATATAAATTAAATTTTTTTAAATTCGACTAATTTTGCGGAACAAGAGAGTATTATTATTACCGCTATTATTATTTTATTGGGTAAACTGTTTTTTTAGTCCCGTAACTGGACTTTTTTATCATTTTAGTTCCGTAAGTGGAGTCTGTCGCAAACTAGTTCCATAAGTGAAAAAATTTCGCTGTTTTAGTCCTCCGGCGCCGGAGACGCCCGCGTGGCTCGCTGGAGGTGATGTGTCCGCCAGGTCAGCGACACCTGGCGCTCACCTAGCGGACACGTGGATTTTTTTTTTATTTTTTTAATTTTATTTATATATTTTTAATTTTTTAATTTGATTTAATTTTTAAAAAAAAATTGAAAAAAATAAATAAATCCACGTGTCCGCCAGATGTCGTTGACCTAGCGGGACACCTGGCGGACACGTCACCTCCGGCGAGCCACGCGGGCGTCTCCGGCGCCGGAGGACTAAAACAGCAAAAAATTTTCACTTATGGGACTAGTTTGCAACAGGCTCCATTTACAGACTAAAATGATAAGGGAGTCCAGTTACGGACAAAAAAAAACAGTTTACCCTATTTTATTTGATTTTATCATATGAGGATGGGAGGGAGAGAGATGGCAATAATGTAATAATGGGGACAAGTGTGGGTGGGACCAAGTGAGTCACGTGGGATCAGTAGGTGCCGTATTGAAAGTGCACGTGAGGCCACCACATATATTTGAGGGGCATCTTCCACGTTTCACTGTTCACATCACCAACACTTAAAATAAAATAAAATAAATTCTATTCTATCCCCAAAAATAATTTATTTATTTATTTTTTTTACTCTAGTCTAATCCAATTCATTATTACTATTCACTGTTCTCTTGTTTGATTTATTTACAGAATTAATTCTATATTATTCCTCCGTTCCATCTATTTAGAATTTTGGAATAGATTAAAAAATAATATTCTATCCATTTCAATATAATAATCTTGTTTATCATTTGTCTATCCCGAAATAATAGTTTTATTTTCATAAATAATCATATCACTGTAAAACTATCATTACTTTTTCATTATTATTACACAATTGCCACTATTTTTTACACTACTACACTCACAAGAGCAAAAAATTCTTTTACGCGTACTCCCATTACTAATATAATATCAATATTCCTTAAATTTTGTATCAAACACATCCCGGACTATACTTCTGGGACGGAGGGAGTAGTATTTTATTAGTTAATAGAAGTGTACAAGAGATTTTGATATTTTTGTCATTTAATTTTATGTAAAAATTCATTGTATATGTAATAGTATTATTGTAATATAAGTAAAAATTAAGAGTATTTTGGTATTATATATGATTATTTTTATTAAAATAGAAAATAGATACTTTTGAGTGGAACAGACGAAATGATAAAAACAAATATTTGAATTGGGACGGAGAAAGTATAATATAAATATATTAATTAATTTTATCAAATAAATGTTTTAGATTTGTTTTTTAAGAGATTAGTTATATTATTTATTTTAACTTACATTTGAATGTAATATTTTGTAATTATCCAATAAAAATAAAAATATTCTTTAAAAGAATAAATTATTCCTTATTCTTCTGAATAATGTGCTATTTTTGTTATTTTTAATGTTTTGGTTTTATTCCTTATTCTTCTGAATAATGTGCTATTTTTGTTATTTTTAATGTTTTGGTTTTTATTATGTTTTTTAAGTGAAATAATTATTAAATATATAACTTTGTGTAGAAAAGATATGTACTATAGCTTTTATGAAAAATATAGTAAAAAAATTAAGGGGAAAAAAGGAAAAATGAAAAAAAAAATAAAAATAAAAATAAAAATTATGTGCCATAACATAAAATTTAGCATCATTAAAATATACATCAATTTAGACTAAACTATGGTTATTTAATACTATTGTTAGTTGAATGTGTGTATCTCAAATTTATAATAAAATGATATATATAATTTGTTTACTTGTGTTGATTTTCATTTTGATTAATATCATATTAAATATCTATTTTAAAATGTAACATCAATACAAATTTATTTTACATTAAATATTTATTTCAATTCAAAAAAATTTTATTATTTAAGTTTAAAATTTAAAATCAAAATGTCACAAATAAAAAAATATTTGTATTAAATAGTAGAGTCCATAATTACTAAAATGTTAAATATATATATTGTTATGAGATTGATGAAAACGATAAAATATTTACCTTTATGCGTGACACAGAAATATTATAACATAAAAAATATAAATATAGTAATAAAACAAAAATAAATATAGAATAGAATACTAAATGATATCAATCATAAATCAAATATCTCCAAATTTATACCCTAATTTAAATTTAAATTTAAATTAGAGTAAAAGCAACTACTTATAATGTGAGACGGTTGAAGCTAGAGATTTGTTTGTTTAGTATTTTGATTTATTTTTTAATTTTTTTTGAAATATAGAAAATTTTGTCGAATAAAATATATATTTTTGGAAAATTGTATCGAAAAAAAAATTGAAAAAAAAACGCAAAATTCTGAAGTATTGAATTTGTTTAGAAAAAAAAAATGATAATTGATATGATATATTTTAACTAGAAAAAATTGATATTTGATATTATATATTTTGGACAAAAAATGAGGTTGATGCATAATATTAAAGTTTTAAAAATGTATATATATATAGTTCTAATTTTTTATTAATTAGTTACTTCAAAAAAAAAATAAAATATATATATATATATATATATAGTAAAGGAACCTGTAATTGAGGTCAAATATGCTCAAATTCGTAATAATGTGTTAAAATATGAATTTAATATTTATTTAACTTTTTTGTTTACGATATAAAAATCTGTAATTACTAATTTTAAAGTGCATTTTAAATAAGTTTTCAATCGAAGCAATATGTATATATATATATATATATTTAATTTTAGGGTAAACTGTTTTATTAGTCCCGTAACTGAACCCCTTTATTATTTTAATTCCGTAAGTAGAGTTTGTCACAAATTAGTCCCATAAGTGAGTTTTTCGCTGTTTTAGTCCTCCGGCGCCGGAAATGACGTGTCCGCCAAGTCAGCGACACCTGGCGGACACGTGGATTTACTTTTTTTTTTTTATTGGACCAAATAAAAAAATAAAAAATAAAAATAAAATTTAAAATAAATTTAAAAAATTTAAAAAATGAAAAAAAAAATAAAATAAATCTACACCTGGTGGACATGTCACCTCCGGCAAGCCACGCGGGCGTCTCCGGCGCTGGATGACTAAAACAACGAAAATTTTTCACTTATGAGACTAGTTTGCAACAGGCTCCACTTACGGAACTAAAATGATAAGAAAATTCAGTTACGGAACAAAAAAAACAGTTTATCCTTAATTTTATGGCATTGGAAGTGGTGTTGGAGAATGATAGATATATAATGGTCCATATTGCACGATATCAATGTTCCACTTAACATAAATAATATTGGTCACTATGTACTCGACTAGTCTAGTTGACAATACTATATTAAATAAATAAATAGTAAGTAATTTCTACCATAAATAAGTAAATAAATAAATAAATAAATGGATTTACACATAGACATAGCAGCAATTGAAGTTTCGAGGCGACTACTCATTTTAATTTATTGGTCAAACCTTTGGATTTAATCATTGCTATATGCCACGCCCCTCTTTAATTTATCCAATTTAAATTTTATTTATTTATTTATATAATACTAATATTATAATTATCCATCTTTCTTTTGCTGCTTTAGATCCATCCGTATTAAACACTGGAGTTGTCAATGAGTCGATTCGTGTCGGGTTAAATATTTTAAACGGGTTAAATTACTTAATTTTAATCTAACATGTTTATTATCGTGTCGGGTTCGTATTGACCTGTTTATCATCGTGTTGAGTTCGGGTTGATTCGTATTAACTCGTATACATAGTTAAGTCGAATTTCTTGATTCAAATTAAATAATTTTTTGTTACGTTGTCGTGTTATGTTAGTTTTTATTGATTTGAGCATAAATTGAGTTGAATTATTTAAAATTGAACTTAGTTTAAATTAATTTATGATAAAATTAATATATTATGATTATTTTATATATATAATAAATATATTAATCAATATTAATATATTATAATCGGGTTGTCAGTGTCGGATTCGAGTTGAGAGTCTCAACCATAACCCGACCCGTTTATTATCGCGTCGGGTTTGTGTCAACCCGTATACATAATCGAGTTGAAATCTTTGACCCAAACTTAATTATTTTGTGTCGGGTCATGTCGGGTTGTCGTATCGGGTCAGTTTTTACCAGCTCTACTAAATACTCCCTCTGTCCCATATCTATATATTCATTTGCTTTTTGCACGGAGTTTTAGAAATATTAGTATTATATTAGGATAAAATAGAAACAAAGGTAAAAAGACTAAATTGACCATATTAATATTGTATGATATAAAGGTAATGACATTTTTGTAATATATTATAAATTGGAATGATATTTATAATGTTAGGCAGATGGTACAATTATTAAAACAAGAAAATTGATATTTTGTTATGAGACAGACCAAAATGAAAAAATAAATAGATTGTTAAGAAACGGGACGGAGGGAATATCTGTTAAGAGTGTAAATTCAAATTCTACATTATAATAGTATTAAAGAACAAATTTATATTTTATAAATTTTCTATGAATTTCACTGATATAAGATTTTTGTGCAAAGTTTAAAAATAAATTTATACGAACTCGGCCAAAAAATAACAATTATGTATGTTGTAAGTTGTAGGTTAAAAGGTGCTGTATATACATATGCTCTCTGTTCCAATTCAATTAGATATTTTAGAGTTTGGCAGTAGATTAAAAAAATAATATTATTAAGAATTTTTGATATTTTTGTCTTTTATGTATAAAGTTATTGTATATGTAATAATATATTTGTATTTTAAGTAAAAATTAAAGAATATTACGATGTTAGTGTATAATTATTTTTTCTAAAATAATAGAGATATACTTTAAAATTGGACAAACGAAAATGATAAAAATGATATTTTCAATTATGACAGGAGGTATATAATATTCCTAGTTTTCCAATGCAAATATATTTCTATTTTTTTAATAATTTATTGAGATTAGCTTATCAAGTTTGCTATGTTTGAATTTCTAATATTTTATCGAAAATTATATTTGAAAAAAGTTATTATTGGATGAATAAAGTCTTTATATATATATATATATATATTTCGATTTAAAATGAAAGTTAATTAGTATTAGAGTGTTAGAATGAAATACTGACTGCACAAATCAACATGGAGGATGCCAAAAGAGAAGACATGTAATAAAATTTTTAAAAATAATACAATATATTTATATATATACAATAATATATTGGAAATATTTATTTTTGTATTTTAAAAACAAATAAATAATACAGTTTTTCATTAAAAATATTATTAATTATAATTTCTACCATTTTAATACTAATTATTATTTCAATACTATTTTTTTTTAAAAATAAATGAATGATTTCTAGGTTTGCCATATCGATGACAATGTTATGATAGACCCGAGATCTGATCTGATCCATTTATTTGAAGATGAGTTCAATTATTCGAATCTCGGATTTAAGAATGAATCCTATCGAATCTAGACCCGAGTAATATATAAATAATATATCAATTATATATTAAAAAAAATTCTAATAATATGAATTATATTAAAAACATTTTTTTAATTTATTAATTTATTTTTTATTATTTTATTATAATATTTTTGAATAAAATCCAAATATTTTAATATATGTTGGATCCGAATTCTAGTCCAATTTCAAATTAAAGTGTAAGAATCGTAGAAGTTTTTCGAATATGCCGGGTCCATCGAATCTTGACATATATAATTTGGGTCGGATTTAGATATGATTACAGCTGGATCCAATTCAAATATTGGATCCAACAATTGATATTTGCGTCCGGTTTTGGATCCGTTTAAACCCGACTCATTCTGATCCCTAACTCTGCCATCAATATCCAAAATATCTGTGTTTTTATGGCGTAAAAATATAATAAAATTATATATTTTTATTAACCCCCCTCCTCGCCCTAGTAATCAATTTTGTATTCTTTATTTTGTGTAAAACAATACAATTTATATAATGTTATTAAATTTCCTATCCAATTTTTAAAATATTTTTAGTTGAAAACAATAAAAGTTATATAATTTTATCGAAAATTTTCGATACCAAGCACATCACTCTTGACCGATTTTTTCTTTCCCGTCATTTCATTTTTTTCCCTCTTTACCTCTTTGCAACAAAGAGAATTAAACAACATTTTTTCCTCCTAAAGTTTGGAAGCTAGTTCCCTCTATGCAACAAAGAGAATTAAACAACATTTTTTCCTCCTAAAATTTGGAAGCTAGTTCCGTGCGGCACAACTATTCATATTAATAATATCCATTTAACTTTTAAAGAATATATCGGAAATATTATAAAGTTACATATGATTCTATAAAAGACTTTTTTGCCCTTATGAGTATATTAGTGTAAAAAGTAGTAGCAATTGTGTAATAAAAATGAAAAAGTATGAGTAGTTTTATGGTGATATGATTATTTATGAAAATAAAACTATTGTTTTGAAACGAACAAAAATGGTAAATAAGATTATTGTATTGGGACGAAAGGAGTATTGATTATATTTTTTGAATAACTAGCATTAGTTTTGCACTATTTATCAAAAATTTTTATTTCAAAACTATCAAATTAAGCAAACTCAAATCAAAACTTAAAAAAC